>NW_028075471.1:32057421-32739661 GCF_014824575.4 Sturnira hondurensis
CTCAGTATACTGCACTTTGCCAGAGTTTAGAAAGATTAGGGGAATCTACCAGGTTTAGCAAAACTGAGGTCATTTGGTGACTTCAGCTGGAGCCGGTTCAGTGGGCTAGGGAGTCTGAAGTCGGGAGTGCAGGGGGCGTGGGAAGGCCTGGGAGGCAGCTGTGGAGACCAGGCTTCCAGAATCAGGGCTGGTAAGTAGAGAGTTGGAGAAGGTTTTCCTTTGTTTATTTAAAGACGAGTAAGTAGGCAGGTTTACAAGGAAAGATGCTGACCAGGCATGAAAAGGTCCCTGAGGTAGGAGGGGACGAGAATCTAAGGGACATCAGGGTAGGGAAGGGGAAGGACAGGGTGTCAATGCTGGAACCTGAGAGTGTGGGGTTGAATTGCTGAGCAACTTGTTGCTGATGGCTTACTCTTTATGGTGGTAGGAAGCAAGGTTGTCTGTGAAAGTGAAGAGAGAGGTATTGTGGTCAGATTATTGGGAGTGCGAGAGCTTGCTGATGCCGTCTGCCTCGGTCAGGAAGGGGAGCCGACCGGGAAGACATGGACAGCCCATCAGGAGGAAAGCCACCTGCCGCATCTATAGGCGCAGCTCGTTTTAGTGTGTGCCTCCTTTATTGCGCGTCACAGATGCTGCTTTTTGTTTAAACAAATTGAAATCAAGGGCTTCTACTAGCAGGACGATCATAGCAGTATTCTCTTTATTGTTGTGATCTGGAGTGAGCCATTGCCTGTAGTTTATACTAAGGTAGAGTTGTTGGATTTGTTAACCCTTCGAAACCCCAAGATTCTCACTGGCCAGTAAGATACTGTCGAACTTTACTTTCTGTGATTTGTACAACAAACAGAAAAGTACAGTTTTATTGAAAATGCATTTTCAAACGACTGGCCCTCCTCTGGAGGTTCTTAAATACACCCATGAGAAACCTTGCCCGTCATCCCCTGTGCAGAATCCAAATGGTGGAGTGTCCATAATACAGAGGAGGTGTTTTAGGCAGGGCACCTGGTGCCCACCTGGAGAAACAAGTGCAGGTAGGGATAGGACTGCCTGCTGTGTTTATGCAAGCCCCCCCTCCCCCCCATAGCTGGTATCATGTCACAGGTTTTTTAAAAAAGGTGTCCTTGGTCCAGTTTATCTCCTAACTCCAGGTTGGCTCCAGTCCTTCCTCTTTGGGCTGCTCTCCACTCCCTGCTCCGTGTTCCCTCAGGACCATCTGTGGGGTGGGTTGTGACCCACAGGCTTGCCTCCACCCTGGCTTTCACTCAAAGTGCTTCCTGCGGGCCCCTTCCCGGTGGTCTGCCACCAGCTCCCTCTCTCCAGGATGGAGTTGTAAGCTCAGAGTCTCACAGCTCTGTTGCTCTGAGTTGCCTCTCCGCAGCCCCAGGGCCCTCAGCAGGGACCCACAGCAGCTGTGATTCTGACAGGCCTCTCTTAACTAAAGCTGTTCACAACTTGTCTGCTCAGAAAACCCACCTTTTACTTAAGTGGCAGTAAAAAAAAAAATCAGTGGTTGTTCATGGCCTATGCATCTTGGGCAAAGGCAATAACAAGAAAAATCAGTCTTTGTATTTGGCAAGTGAAAATACAGCACAAGTAAATACATATTGTAGCATTTAAAAAGTAAGTAAAATACAGGTCGTGACCTGCTAACTTGATTGACCCAGTATTTGGAAAGAAAAAAATAACTTACCCTTGGTTATTAACCTAACTGTTACGTGACACAATAAAAATGATGTGTTTTTAGATACAAGAGGATTAAAAGTAGAAGAAACCTCAGTCACTATTCTCACTCCTGTAAAACCTAGGTTTGCTGACACTTTTTATTTATTTTTTAATTTTTTAAAAGATTCTATCTATTTACTTTTACAGAGAGGGGAAGGGAGGGAGAAAGAGAGAGAAAAACATCAATGTGTGGTTGCCTCTCATGTGGCCCCCACTGGGGACCTGGCCCGCAACCCAGGCATGTGCCCTGACTGGGAATCGAACTAGTGACCCTTTGGTTCGCAGCCCGCGCTCAATCCACTGAGCTACACCAGCCAGGACTGCTGACACTTTAATTCATCTGTGTCATGTGTTTACTGATGTCACAACTCCTGCCACCCTTGAAGGCTGCACACTGATTTAGGGACAGTTGCGTAACAGTGCAAGGAGCACAGGGGTGGCCGTGCAGGCACTGGGTGCAAGTCCCTGCTGGTCCCCAAATGAGTTGGGGGGCCTTGGACAAGTGAAGTTCATCTCTGTGTTTCACAGTCTTCCTATGAGATGCAGTGCTTGGACTGCATTTTTGGTTTATATATTTTTAGTTCTAAAATTGCTTAACTTATAGCTCGGGGACTTCAGTACAAAATGTCTAGATGCCTAATGCTGCTCAAATGTTTTCTTCAAACCTGAAAGAACCAGTGTATGTTCTTTTCCACTGTTTTTTCTAGTTAAAGATTCAAATTTCATATTCAACTCACAGAAGTAAGCAGTGGAAAAACGTATTACTCTTCTCTGACAATGCGATTTCATTTCATGCTCAAGTGCCCAACCTGCTTTGTGGATTGACAGAATTACAATGTGGAAGTTTCACCTTCCGGCTGCCAGCACATGCTTGCATTTCACTGGAAAGTCACTAATGACAACCCGGAAGGTCCGGCGTTCATCCCAGCTCTCTTCAGTGCTGGGGGCCTCCTTCGTTCCCAGTGCTTCGAGAGGTGGAGCTGTCGAGACGACTTCAGGGGACCCCCTTCCCCAGACACAGGACCCCGCTTCCGAGCAGCACTCTCCCTAGGACATTCTGCCCCAGGCACCCAGTCCCTGTCCCCTGCTCAGCCTGCTCATCTGTATGGTTCTGGCTTCCATCGTAAAAGCTCACCAAGATTTCTTACCTTTGAAACACATACCACCTTTTGGGTCACTACCCTCTCCCACCTGGGGGCCTCCTGTGTATTTGGTTAGTGTCCTGGGATGTTTGCTATTGTTATCAAGTTTTCGCACTTGAGTGTGTGGGCACCCCCAACTACACTGAAAGGTGCTTCGCAGGCAGCACCCCTTAGTGAGCCACACGGGTGCTGCACAGTGAATGCTCCTGGCGAGGACAAGTGCACACATGAATGACCCGGTGCCCCCGGGTTGGAAGCCGGACCCCACTCCTGTCTGTCACTGCAAGTGGAACGACAACTTGACCTACGTGAGTGGGCTGGCAATGTCATGTTTGTTTACCGGAAAGGTGACATTGCTATGGTAATCCCCACTGTATGTTTTTGTGGTAGTCTTTTTGTGGTGGTTTGCCCAACATTTTTATTTCTACCTCCTTTCAGGCATGAAGGAGGAGCATATTTTTCCGCCCCTTGGCTGGGTTCGGCTTATGTGGTGGTTGGATCAAGTTGGTGGGTCAATATGATTGGCTCTCGCCAGTGAGTTCCGAGTAAGAGATGATGGCACGTGTGGGCAGGAGTGTGGAATTGCTCACGTGAAGTCCGAGGTTCTCATGGGTCCTCTTGTCCCTGTGGAGTGGGGATCGGCAACTCTAAATGAACAAGTAGTGTGAGCAAGAAACAAGTCTTGTGGATTTGGGGGTTGTTTGCTTCCTCAGGAAAACTTACCCTGATTAAACGTTAATTTTTTTCTACTCAGAGATGATAACATGCCTTGTGTTATGTGACACAGCAAAGTAGTTCCAAGCCCAAGCCCAAGCTCGGAACCAGAATTCCAAACTAGTTTCCATGGGGTTTATTCCACACTAGTTGTGTAAATTTAGGTAAAGTGTTAACTTCTGTGTGTCTGTTTCCTCATGTGTAAAATTGGGACTTTAGTAATAGTGCCTATGTTACGGGATGGTTATGAGAGTTTAATGAGTTCATATTTGTAGAGCAGCGGGGCCTGTGATTAGGTGTTTGTTAAGTAAAATAAATACATGTCCCTAAGAGCTGCACGGAGGAGGCTTCAAGCTGTCAGACATGGTCTGTCAGGTGGGCCGTGGAGGCTCTGGATGCTTCTGAGCCTTGGGCAGCTGGCCAGCCTGGAGCCCTCACACCTGTGCAGAAGCACAGAGAGCCCTGGCCTTAGTTCAGGGAATTAAGTTCTCAATGGTGTGGCCACCGAGAGTTGTAGAATTTCTAAGATTTACTTCCTCAGGGCTGCTGTCCCACTTTCTGTGAGGGAGCCCTCAGACCCCCAGGCAGGTGGCTGCCTCCTGCACTCCCAGGCCCTCCACCTTCTCCTTTGCACATAGGTACCTGGAATCGCACCTCCTTCGGGAGGCATTCCTGTTCGCATTTTAGAGGACTGTGATTTCCTCTCACCCCAGCCTTTTAAAGGACATCCAGCTCCCAATTCTCCCCTCCTGCCCCCTCCCCCGCCTTTTTTTTTGCCTCAGGACAGAACCGTACCTAAGCTCACTTAAGTTAATGTACCTGTGTTGTTTGTTCTATTGTGTCAAGGTGTTACTTCATCTATTTCAGGAAACAAGCTTTGAGGTGAGGATTTGGTTTATCCAGGGCTTAGTAAAAGGCTCTGTGGAATGAGAGACACCCAATAAATGCTTTAGACTTTTCAATGATGCTATAATAAATTTAATGGAGGCTGATGTGTGCGTATTTAAGCAAATGGTGTGTTTTCAGCAACATTCTAGCCAATAATCAGCTTCTAAATTTAAAAAAGTATATTTAGGAAACAAATTTTGTAAAATACGGTAACAGGCAGTTATATTAAGAAGCTGAATTACACAGAGACTCAAACACAGTAGTGAAGCCAAGATTTAATTTTTTAAATTATATTTGTTTGTTTTCTGAAAAGTTAGTTGGCTTGGCAGGGGTTAGGTGGGAAAGGGGATATTTAAAGCCATTATTGTGAATTTAATGCATATTTTAAAGAGTTAAAAAACCCTTTCTATTAGGTTAGCAGATGCGATTTGGCAGCGCCCCCCACACATGTGCCCTTTTCATTAGGAATGTGTACTTGATGTGGTGCAGATGGTATTTAAGCCACTTAGTAATATTTTCCACAACCTTTTTTTAGTAATTAGGCTTGAATTTGCCGGTTCAAATACTGAAACTGCCTTTTCCCAACTTTGTAAACCAAGGAACTTGAAATGTGGTCAGTGTACCAGCAGAGGGCAGTGTAAGTCAGCATTTTATTCACAGGCAGCCTCCCACGGTTATTTCCAAGTGTTCTCAGTTTAGAGATGTGATTTGAGAATTAAAAAATATATATATATATATATATANAGTCAAATATATATATATATATATATATATATATATATATATATATATATATATATATATTTGACGATGGCAAATTTTGAAGTTTTTGTTGACTGCCTTCTGGTAAGAAAATAACTTGTACAGAACAGATTTGAGCTGCAGTTGCATTTTATGAACTTAATTTTCTCTTGATCGCTTCATCAACCAGTATGCATGACTGTGTGAAAAGTATAGTCCTTCCAGTATGTCATTTTACTAATGCATTTAAAAGATGTGGTATTTAATGTGATGAGATGTATTTTTCCTCAGCTCAGTTAGTGAATGCTGTTTTCTAAGTTTGTGTTTATAAGGGGTTTCCATTCTTTTTATAAGGGGGTAAGGTAAAGGTCATTGCCGAGTTATGTGGTCAAGTCGGGTGTCCATGACCTTCTGTGAGTAATACCAAGGACTGCCTCCTGCTATATTCTATTGCATTATATTCTATTTTGCTTCATAACATGACACTGCTCGCTTTTCGCACATGAATTTTTCCTCACCACAGAATCTCTGGGCGAACCTGACTCTGCGGCTTTCTCACTCCCCACGTGTCTTTTCCCTCTGACTCCAAGAGCACAGTTCCGCCCCCCCCCCTTTAGAGCAGCCTGTCAGTGAGTTCTGCTCACCCCCGCTCTTTTAGCATCTCACACCCCATACCGTTCTCCATCGGCTGTGGGTGGAATGTTTGATCTCCCCAAATCCATGTGTGGATGCCCTGACCCCCAGTGTGACTGTATTTGGAGCCAGGGCTTGTGAGGAGGTGACAAAAGTTAATGAGCTCATAGGGTAGGTCCCTAGTCCAGGAGGGTTGACCGGTGGCCTTACAAGAAAAGGAAGAGACACCAGAGCTCCCTCTGCCGTGTGAGGCCACAAGGTGAAGGTGGCCGTCCGCAAGCCTCACTAGGACCCGCACTGGCTGGCACCTTGATCTAAGACTTCTAGCCTGCAGTGCTGTGAGAAAATAGATTTCTGTTTAGACCACACAGCTATCGTATTTTGTTATGGCAGCTGACTATAACAGCCTATTAGTACATTATGGGGACCCGGGGGCCAGAGAAGGGAACCGTCATGGTGTGTCAGAAGGTAGCAGAGGCCTGGCTGAAGGACAGGGAGGCAAGGACTGGCAGAAAGGCAGAGGACTGCTTGGGGTGGGCATGTGGCCTAGGGGGTCTGGAAGAGTGCATGCATGCCCAACATGATGGGTGTGTTTGGTGGAGAGTGAGGGGATGGACTCGGATGAAAATGAGAAACGTGAGATTGGGTGAAGCCTTGAAAACTAGCCTGGGTGCTTTGGCCTCGAAGCTGCACGGGGCTTCCACCCTGGGAACATGTGGATGGATGTCCAGGGTGAGCCACAGCGTAGGACCGGGCACATCTCTGGGTCCCAGGGCTGTTTTGTTTTGTTGTGTTTTGTTTGTCTTAATGTGGCTGTTTCTCTCTTATGGGAACTTAAGGTGTATTTCTGGCATTTACTCTGTTCTGCCTTACTGAGGTGCTTTGACGGGAAGGTCGAGGGCAGTGGAAGGAAGGACATCATTGAAAGACTGTGAGGACGAACGGGAAACAAGTGGGGAGGATCTGGTGTCCCTATTTGGAAGGAGAGGTTTTGGGTCAGCTTGCCACTCTTTCCTTCTTCCAGAAATTTCCAAGTGCTCTGTGCCTGATGGGCCGTTCTTTCCTCATGGCATTCCTGTAAGAAGGGTGGCTGCTTTTCAGCAGGTGGTAATCTAGAAATAGTTTTCTAACACGTGTAGGGCTGCAGACTAGTTTAAGTTCTTAGGGCATAAACCCAGGCCAGTCCGAGCCTCTCAGGCCTTTCAAGCTGCGTAGTGGTGGCTTCATACAAGATGGACAGAGCAGGCAGCCCCAGGGGACAGGCCTGCAGAGATCTCGACCTCTGATGTCTGGTGAGCTGCTGGCGCTTCAGGTTCTGCCCCTCCCCTTGCTGGCCGTGGACCCTTGAAGCTAACAAACGCCTTTATTTTGGGTGAACACTTGGGATCTGTGTTCATGGAGAAAGGGAGGATGGGCATTGGGTAGGCAGGCAGCTGCCAGTTTTTGGATTCTTTCTTGATTGAGAAAACCCCACAAATGTCTGTTGGCACAAAGCTCATAGAACTTTGACCTCTATTTCAGAGGATTACCTTGCTGATTTTTGTATGTTTCATAGTCTTAACTATGTTTTGGACGTTTACACTTTTTCCAGCCTCTGAGATGTGGGGACATTTATCACCGTCTGACATGATCTTACTTATGTGCTTACATGTTTAATTGTCTCCTGCTGTCACTGCACAGGAATATAAGTTCCACCATAGCTGGGACCTTGGTCTGGCTCTCAGGTGTCTCCACAGGTACAGTGTGCGTGTGATAAATGAGTGTATGGGGTAGTGAAGGGGAAGGAGCGAGTTTGCTGAACAATGGATTCATTCTCTCCCCACCTGCTTCTGCTGCCCACCTTGACTCTGTTGTCAGGGACCATTCTAAAAGGGGTCCGTGTTGGTGGCTTGTTTGCAGGCATCACCACAGGGAGGCGCTGCAGCATCTAAAAAGAAGACAGCCTCACTCTCAGTGGGGCTGTGCCCTGGGTTCAGTCAGGCAAGTGAACTGCAGTGCTGTCCCTGAGCTCCTTCTCTTCTCCCGGGAGTGGGCTATGTCCTGCCGGTTTAACTTTATCCGAAAAACCACCCAGTGAGTCACTGCCTGCTCGGATTTTAGCCTGGCGAGTGGTCACATACCAGGAGAAGTCTTTAGCCAATTGAAATGATATCTAAGTGGTGACAGATCAAGAATCAGGGTTTTGGGGGGCCGTTTGGAGAATTAAGTTTGAAGTTACTCAGTTACGGCTTCCTCATTTGCAACACCACATTCACTGGTTTGCTATGTCACAGTGGGAGATGGGATCGTAAATCGGATGATGAAACATCACTGATAAAGAATGGAAAGAAGTACGGCCCCTGTATGTTCTTCTTCAGACACCCGTGGTCTCTGGGACTGGAACTGGCCGGGACACTGTGCAGAGATTCTTCAGGGCCCGTGTGCTGGTAAAGGGGCTGAAGTGAATTAACGTGGACTATTTGCCTATGAATGGACATTTCTAGATACAATTTCTAAAAACAGTGTTATGAAGTAGTTTAAGCAGTCCCCCTTATACTTTTTTAACATGTTATGAGCACAAAATACAACAGCAAACTTCACTCAAATTCTGTATTTTAACTAAGTGAAAATGAGGAGGTGTCACTTCTAAAAATGAAATCTTCTTTTCTTCTTTTCTACTTTGGTAACAGTACGGCTGTCTGCTTCCTCTTCCCTAAAGTGGGCTATTAGAATTTAGATCATTAGTGCCAGATTTAAAAAAACTAATTTGAAACTCATTAAAGTTAATAGTTTAAATATTCTTTTCCATTGGGTGTCCTTTGTACATCTGTTTATTACTTATGCATTTACATACATACATGGGGCCGTGTATCACATTCTGAATATGCCCCCAATGAGAAGATAAAAAAAATGTCAGAGACTCCCAAAGCCTTAACTTCTTTTCACTGGAAATGGAATGTTGTTGCTGTATACCTGTGTTAATGTTGTTGCTAAAATAATTTTGCAACGTTTGGATCTATTGGCCTGCCAAGGTGAAAACTAAGTTCTTGAGGTTCTGTAAAGTGGGAATTAAAGACCCTTTTAATTTAAAACAAGAGAGTATTTTCCTGGCTGGGACACACACACACACACACACACACACACTCACTCACTCACACACTGGCTGTTCTGATAGAGATATGGATGTTGAAATACATTTCTGAATTTTAAAACTCAAAGGTAATAAATACATTTTACATTAAACAGATTTCTCTTTGATCTTACTCAGTACACACACACACACACACACACACACGTGTGTGTGTGTGTATATTTAAATTTACAATGAGATCTTCATTCAGGATTTATTTTTTTCAGGTTAATATTAAGTTGATTTAAGAGCATACAAGAAATTAAAACCTTACTGCCTTTTCTCTGAAACTGGACTTAATGGGAGTAATACCTAAATAAAAAAATCTGAACTATTTTAAGAATGTTCTTGGTGGTGAAAATTGTTAATGGTAGCACATTTGGAGCAGGGGAAAATGCCTCATAAATACCTAGTTTCACAACTGTGGTTTTTAATAATTGCAAAAAATAACATGACTGTTAGAGGGGAATATTGAATATTCATGAAAATACAGAGTTCTCTTTGAGGCTTAATGAAAAATTTAAGTTTAGGATGATATAACAAAGTACTTTCATAATAATGTTATTTCACCTGATAGAATAAAAAGTAATAGTAATTCTAATTGACTTTTAAATAGCACAACTAAAACAAACAAAGAATTCATGGCATAGGAAGAAAGGATGGCTTGACCAGGAAAGGGGGGGAGCGGGTGGGGGGGAGAAGGAGGCATGGCTGAAAGTCAGACAATGGGCTCTGGCTGGTGTGGCTCTGTGGGCTGAGTGCAGGCCTGTGAACCTAGAGGTCTCCAGTTTTATTCCCGGTCAGGGCACATGCCTGGTTTGTGGGCCAGGTCCCCAGTAGGGGACACTCAAGAGGCAACCACACATTGATGTTTCTCTTTCTCCCTCCCTTCCCCTCTCTAAAAATAAATAAAGTCTTAAAAAAAAAAGTCAGATAATAGCTTCGATCTGTGTTCCATCTCCTACTAGCCTTGTGGCCTTGGGTAAGTTAAGCAGCTACGGTTCATTTTCCTCTGACCTGAGATAGTAATACCTGTTTCAGAGGGTGTCATGATGCTCAGATGATATGATTCAAATATAGAGATAGTTATCAGTCTTCATCTAGCTAGAATAGAAAGTGTTTACATTAGAATACATTGTAACCCTGAAATAATCCCCTTTTGGCATGTAAATTGGCGTAGAGTTTATATTAATAGTCACCTGGAGACTCTTACACGTTGAGTTGCTATGTTTAAAGTTATGAAAAATACAATAAAGAACGGGCAAGTCAAGCAGTTGTAGAAATCAAATTGCTTTCTGACTGGACATCGAGCCTTTGCCGAGCAGAGGGTCTGTGCTTTGTCCTGGTGAAGAAGATGCTGGTAGCCAACGTGGAGTTCAGAAGTGTGCTGGGCACACTAAGGGCGAGGCAAGAAGTGTGTGATTTAATCCTCATGACAGTTTGATGAGGGGGATTCAGGCATTAAACTGATTAAACAGACACTGGTTTAAAGAGTTGAAGTGACTTTCTGCATGTTGACCCAACCCCCTGACTGACCTGGGCACCGTCATGGATTTGGGGTGCCCGTGATTATATTCTTGGGGAACAAAATCTAACATGGGCTTGTCAGTCTGAACAGTATAATTCTACCACTGAGTTTGTTTCTCTTACCTTTTTTTTTAACAGAAGCATAGTTTTGACAAATTGTGGTTGGTGTATAATGAAGAGGCCATAGCTGCCTAAATTTATTTTAAGTTACCCTAAATATCTAATACTATGATTGCTTTAGTCTCTGTATTATTTTTCTTCTCTGTCGCTCCCTGGAATGTAATCTGAGGGATAGAATTTTCATTCTTGTTGAAAATCAGCAGTGGTTGGCAATGATTGAATACATGCAGGGTTAATAATTTGACCAATTTTCTAGTTCAGAGATGATAAGTTAAAATGACTTAACGGAGGGACTTAAGAGTAGGGAATTAACGTGGGAATCAAGCTCCTTAGTAGTTTAAAAATGAATTTATCCTTAGATTATATAAGTTCACATAACACCCACTCCCACTTAAAAAGAAAAAGGAAAGACATACATAAGGTAACAGAATGCAAACAGTGATTCAGTGGAATAATGACAGTCTGGCAGGCGAAAATAACAGTTCAGGCAGAAGAGGATCCGAAGGTTGCTCCCCAGAAACAGCGACAGGCCCCCTTCCCTTGGGGGGTGGCAGGGTCAGGGTCGGAGGTGAAGGAAGAGGAGACACTCCTGAAACAAATCCAGCTAGACTTGTCACTCTCACTCTGACTCTGATCTCTGCGGCAGGAAGCGCTCCTATTAACGTTGGGACTTAATGGAGGTGTCTCTTGTGTGATTAGGGAACAGAGAAGCATGTTGTACAATGCAGCCTCCAGGTCTAATGACCTGCCACCTAGTTGTACCTTGATGGCGAGAAGCAAGCCACCGAGAGATTTGTTAATGGATTGCTGAATTTCCTTGTAAGACACTGGGAGCCTGTAGGAAACTAGCTCCTAACAGAAAAAATATCTCAGCATCAACAGCAACAAAAAGACTTAGCAACATGGAAGAGTGATTTGTGTCAAAATGAAGAAACTGGACTTTAAAGAGTGATGAAACTTTTGGAACCCCGTTTTTCACACCATTTCAGGTGGAACTGCTCCTGGCTCCTACGTCATTGCCCCTTCCACAGCAAATGGTAGCCTGGGATGCTACCCCTGCATGGCCCTTGGGTTTCCAAAGGGGCAGGTCTTTAGAATCCCACCCCCCCACCTTCCTGGTTTTCAAGGCCCTGACTGTCAGTGTAGGGCATCTAATCTGCCCAAGGGGCTAAGGATGTGGTTCAGAAGTTGGCAGGGAGATAGCCGCTGGAGACAGGCTTGTTGGGTAATTGCTCGAAAGAAGTAAAGACCCTTTATCAGACTCTCTTTACCTGCTGCCTTCCCACCAAGGGGAAAGGGGGGGGGGGGAGAAAGAGAAGATACGAGAATACTGATGAAGGTTTTTTTCTCTTTTGAACTGGTATTTTAAAAGTACTATTAGAGAATAGTCCTTGATTGAGCAAAAGAAAGGAAGCACGACAACAATAAGGAGGTCAGACTTCTGTAATCCATGGTGCATCTACACATATGGCTGCTGCTTTGTTGTAAGTTTGGAAACCATAAGTAAAGTGATTACATTCTGAAGCTTCATGCCCTAAATAAATAAGTCCCCAATAAAATTTTCTGTTAAGCAAGAGATGTACTAACTGCGTGCAGAGGGTCTTATTTTATGTGACTTTTTTTCTCAGAAAACGGGAGAGGAATTTATTAATGCGATTAACAGTGCGTGGCTGAAAGACCGTGTTCTAAAGCAGGACCACAGCATCCATTCTTTCTAATCCTGGTCTGGTAGATGCAGGGTTTTTCTGAATAAATAAAAGTGAGCAGAGGAAAATCCCCAAAGAGCCAAGAAAGAAAATTAGGGGTCACTTTTTTAAAAGACTGTCCTTATTCCAATGAGATCATATCCATTTTGCCTTCTGAAATTAAATGGAATATGATTCTTCATTTTCAAAAGGGACTTTTGGACCAAGTCGGCCCCTCCCAGTGTAGTTCCTGGGATGGCTCTGGCAAGTGTGTTCTTGAAGTCAGCGACGTCCTGTCGTATTGTCAGTAAGGGGTGACTGTACCCAACAGGGTCGTGCTGTTTCAGGGCGATCCAGTGCTTGAATTAGCGGCAGGCATGTTGGTACTTTTGCCCACCAGGTCATTCTTATATACAATGTCCATATAAGCTCCTGAAAAACAGGACAGAAAACCGTGTAAGGTTAGTCATTTGGTGTCATAAAGCTGATTGTTTGTAATATTCAACTGTGTTTTAAAGATGAATTATATCACACTGACTAGTGTGAGTTACAGAGTAAAGTGAAGAACATAACAGGCGACATGAAGGAACCTGTGTTTTCTGCATGTCGTTCTGGTAGGAGAATTTCCCAGCATCCATCACCCTTATAACATGGCCGTGGGTGAGTTGTTAACTCTTTTTAAAATTCTACTTCTAAGGGTATTTGTCATCATCAGAGGTAACCTTTTCTTTTGCTTCAGATGTGTTAAGTCTTTACACTTATTAATTCTTTTATGTAGTGTTTGTAGTTTGTAGAAGGAAATTGATTTTCTTGTAATGGGAAAATCATCGCTCCTATTATGACATAAAACTTTAATTTGATGTCTCCTTCACTGACCCAAGC
Organism: Sturnira hondurensis; assembly: GCF_014824575.4. Lineage (NCBI taxonomy): Eukaryota > Metazoa > Chordata > Mammalia > Chiroptera > Phyllostomidae > Sturnira > Sturnira hondurensis. Next base: position 32,070,585 of record NW_028075471.1, read on the forward strand.
TAATTACCACAAAAACATGTTAACAAAGTGAGTAAAGTTCTTTCTTTCATGCATCAATTTTATTACTCGGGGCTGCCCCCAGAAAGTCTTAAATGAAGGTGCTGCTCCAGTACCCTGGGACTGCGTGCGTGCATGTGTGCATGTGTGTCCACTCTGACAGGCTGTGAAATGTGGATGCTCAGAGTGAAACTTGAACTCCTCAGATCATCGGCTTCTAAGGAGCAAAGAAAAAGAAATACTAATACGAAAAGGGGTTATTGAGAATGGTCAGAACACACAACAGCTGAAAAACACGGACATAGCTTCCTCTTTAATTTGGGCAGATTGGAATGCACTCCCCCCCAAATCAAACGGAAATAGTAAAATTTAAAAACTTTTATGAGTACCCAGTTCAGCTGCACCTGGCTTCCCTAATTGCCTTCAGCCGAGTCCTTACTGAGGAGCAAGATGTTTAAGCCACCAACAGCCCTTATTAATGTGTAATAGGAATTGACTTGTAAAACCAGAATTATTGGGATGGCATGATGTCATAAAGATAGAGTGCTGACATTTTAGATTATTTTATATAGGAATGTTGAATTACATTTTAAGAGTGGCATATTCCTTTGATAATTAGTCACATTTGGGTGAGGCCCCAGTGGAGGTGAGGTATACAGAATTCATGCTTGTAGGGGCCCTCCATTAAAGGCTGTGTTTGTGCAAATGCACGTCATTCTTGAGAATTGTCTGTGGGAAAGAAGTCTTTGGTCATTCACAGACGCGCAAAACCCAACCACAGCAGGTATAAATAAATGAACTGCTTCAGCAAGACCGTTGCCCTGGTTTCTGTAGCAATGTCAAAGCCTTGGAATTATAAAAATGCCTGCAATTTTTTTGTGTGGTCTCAGTGATGCAAGTAATGGGATACATTAATTTTGCTGGACCTCAAACTTAGAATCTGTCAATGTGGCTGTGTGATTAATGGGGACAGACATTTACCTGCCCATAAATATAATGCGCCTTGATGACCAGGCTCTGTTTGCAGAGCAATAGTTAACGTGATGTCAACACTTCCATTGTAAACCCGTTTTCGGAGGGGTTCATAACTGAGCCGTAAAACATCACGCAGGATGACACTTTGAATATGAGCTCCGAGTCCTGGGGGGTGAAGATACTTAATGCAGTAGACTCTCTGTTCTGTTTACATCTTTGTTGGTTTGTAAAGACCTAAGCTACGTATCAAAAAGTTCAAGTTTTATATAGTTTAAGAGAAAATATTTAAATAATAAAGAGTGTCTTATTGGCCATTGTATTAATTTGTTTTCCTGAGGAAATACTCTATACGTGGGTGTTGGAACATTTATTTTAAACCAGAAGGAAAAAATTTAAACATGGTTATGATATCGGAAGACATTTAAAAAATAATTCAGCCCTGGCTGGTGTAGCTCAGTGGATTGAGCGCGGGCCTGTGAACCAAAGGATCGCTGTTCGATTCCCAGTCAGGGCACATGTCTGGGTTGCAGGCTGATTCCCTGCAGGCCAACTCCCAGCAGGGGATGCACGAAAGGCAACCATACATTGATGTTTCTCTCCCTCTCCTTCCCCTCTAAAGATAAATAAATAAATAAAATCTTTAAAAATAATAATAATTCAGTTTTAATGTCTTTGAGATTTTGTGCCAGTTAACAGTACAAAGTCATGTTTTAGATCTAAATCAATAAGAATTCTAAGACAAAGCTTAAATATGCAAGCCTTGGAAAGTTATATACCATATTTTGCCATGTATAATGCACACATTTTTGCCCAACTCTTTGAGGGAAAAATAAGGATGTGAATCACACCTGGGAATTAGTACTAAAACGTGTGTGCATTATACACAGCAAAATATGGTAATATGGAGTGTGCCACCCTGGGTGAGATAACAAACATCCTATCTGAATTAGGACATAAATTTTCTCGTGTTTTGACATGAAAGTCGCCAAATACCTGCTCCAAGGCCAGATCACTGCCGCCTCCCGAGACCTGGTGATTGCATGGTGATGCGCACCCAACGTGGAGGGGCATGGGGCCCCCCTGAGGAGTCTGGGAGTCCTGGGGGTGGCAGGGAAGGACTGGGGGAACCGTGTGGTTGTCAGCACTCTCTCCAGGCTTGTGAGGACAGAGGCAGGACTAACTCTGCTGGAAATCCAAGGGGGTTGTTAGGTGGGGGCTGCTGTCAGAACCTGAACTTCTGAGGGGGGCATTCAGCTGTCCCAGTTTACTGGGCTTGTTAGAAAGCATAAGAGTTTTCACTTAAAAACTCACCTTACAGCACTTTGCAGTTGGTTCCCAAACCACCGGTCAGTCTGACAGAAAGGGTTTTTTAAATTTTATTTTGTTTGTTTGTGTTTGTCTTCTAGGGGATGAGGGGGACTCGGTTGCGCTGTACAGTCAGTGAGACAAGCCCCTGTGACAGCTGCAGTGACAGGCGACTTTAGGGTTTCTTCCCCCTCCACTCTCCTTCCCTTCCTGGCCCCATCCCTTTCTTTTTCTACTTTGCCTCCTTCGGAAAACAGAGCATTCCCTGTAGGGCAGCCCTGACAAACCATTACAGAACAAAAAGCTCTTGGAGCCCCAGCAGCAAGAAGCCTTTTCCAGAATCTTCAGCAGGCAGCAGAGAGGGTTGCCGTGCGGTGGATGCAAGATGGGCATGTATTCCAGTTGTTTTTCTAGTGCCTGAAATATTTATCAAAATATACCCATGACTGTTTCTGCTCTCATTTAATCACACTGGGCAGGAACAAACTCTTCTCTTTACACCCTTAGACTCGTCCCCGTGAAACGTGAAACGCAGAGGCAGTACCTGTGATTCTGAGGTTGACAGGCATTCGACTTGCCCGTTTGCTTGAGCAGCAATACCAGACCCTAACTGAATGTGCCGGGCAGACGGGCAAGGCATACTACCTCTCTGAGCAGCTGTTCCTGTGAAGAACCTTCAGACATGTCTGATTGCCCAAAAGTTGAGACAGAAATAGGGTTGATTGACACAGCGCTAAATACAGGGAAGTTTGTAGCACTAAATCGTGAAAGATAAAACACAGTAACAGTGCACATTGCACTTCGTGTCATGTGTGTGTGTGTGTGTGTGTGTGTGTGTGTGTGTGAACCCTCACAACCATCGAACCAAGCCCGTTGGTGATTCTGCCCCCACCGCTTGTGTGTCTCTTGAGCTGAGACAGGAGCCCTGTCTGGCTTCTTCTGAAACCCACGGTGTTCCCATTTTGTATCAACGACTCAAAGGTCAAGCACTTGGTGAGTGAAAGAGTCATAATTATTTGTTAATTCATCAGTAAATGCTTTTGAGCACCCGTCCCGTGAGAAGCTTTGTATCAAGGTTTCAGGGGCGCAGTCTGAACAAGACAGCCTTAAAACCTGGATAGCCTTTGAGAGTTTACTAACAGATGAGGTGGGGGAACCAAAAAGTAAGCGGGGGATTATGGACTGGGTGTAAGAGCTGGACGGAGGCATGTGACGAGACTCAGCCTGCACCTGGAAGGGACACACTCGGTCTAGAGTCAGGTTCAGGCAAACCTTCCCAGAAGCTGACGAGCCGAGGGAGGAGATGGCTTTAGTTAGGTTGCGGGGACAGATGGGGCCCAGGGGTGGATGGACAAGGGAAAGGATTCCAGTCTGGGAGTACTCAAATGCAAAGTAGGTGAGAAAAGCCTTTAATTCTGGGAGAGGCTGGGGCCCTCAACAGGGGTCAGGGCCGAAGGGCCTTTGAACTGAGTTTGAGGAGTTTCTGCATTTTTAAGGGCTGTGAGAAGGCATTGGAAGGTTTGAGCCGAAATGAGGGGAGAAGCTGGCCCTCACTGTCTCCTGGAGCATGGAGTGGACTGGGGGGCCCTGGAGCCGAAGCCCCAGGCATAGTTACTAGGATCTACAATGGATGTCTGTGATCCCAGGCGACTTGTGGGATGTCAGGGGTAAGGCCCCAGGGAGGATCAGAGGACAGTGACCAAGTGCAGGGGAGCCGGTGACGTCTCCAACTCAACATACTGGTGCTGGGGAGCCACCAGGTGCACACACACTTCTGATTGACAGCCGGAGACAGAAAAAGCGGTTTCAGAACCATTACTGTGCACATACTAACTACAACCACGGGAGAGGAAAGAACACGTGGAATGAGAGGAGCACGTAGGGAGATCGTGTGTGACGAGGACACGCCAGGTCGGACAGAGAAAAGAGGCCCGCACAGGACAAAGCCAGTGACCGGAGGTGGAGGGCAGCGGTGCGGCCCATGGTTGGATATTTGTGTCCCCCAAATTCATAGTTGGAATGCTGACCCCCCCAAGGAGATCGATGGTGTTGGGAGGTGAGACCTTTGGGAGCACCTTAGGCGATGAGGCGTGGCCCTCGTGAATGGGATCGGTGCCCTCGTACAAGAGGCCCCAGGGAACGCGTGCGCCCCTTCCCCCGCGTGGGCGCAAGGCTGGAGGTGTGGTCAGTGAGTGGGGAAGCGCGCTCTGACCAGACGCCAAGTCTTCCAGGGCCTCCATCTCGGCTTCCCAGTCCCCGAACTGTGAGAAATAAATGTCTGTTGTTTGTACGTCTCCAGTGCCTGGTATTTGTTAAAGCACCCAGAATGGAGTGAGACAAGAGAGGCTGAGAAGAGAGGGTTTCACGGGAGGAATGCTGTTCGGGCGGTCGAACCCCGCCGAGACCCCAAGACCGCAGGACCCCGCCTGGGACTGCGAGGCCAGGCCCCGCCCCTCCCTCACGTGCATGTGCGTCGTCTTCAAGGAGGTGATCCTTCGGCCAGATTTTTCTGAAAAATTGATCACATCTCTTCATTTTGTCAGGGGAAACCTGTCTGAGGAACGGTTTATTGTTCCTTCAAGTTTTAAGTCTCCATGTACTTTCTCGTAATTACCGCACACAGTGTATCCTAAAATATAGCCTAGGGACTAAATAATAAACATATTTGCCATCTCAAAATGTACCATTTTTAGGTTGAAAGTAACTTTCGAGATCAACTGGTATGTCCCCTTATATTACCTTCAGTCATTGATCTATTCAGTATACATTTATTAAATATCAGCCAAGTACATAGATTAATAGGAGCTTTACTTACTGATCTTACTAAGAAAGTATAAAAGTGCCGAGTTTTGTTGCTATGAGAACGTTGTAATAGGCGAGTATATAGAAGTCGAAAACTTTCAGTCTGTGTTAAATCCTTTGTTTCTGTTTGGGAAGATGGACAGACACCGACTAAATGCACATTGAATGATTCTCCACGAAGGTTCTGAGCACCTCGCACCCCTTGGCCTTGACGTGTTGCTAGGTTCCTGGTGCGGCTGTAGCCTCAGGTCTGGTCCCACATCCCTCTAGGTGGTGTCAGGCTCCCGGCCAAGGCTCAGGGGGAGAGCAGAGGCCAGGAGGGCCCCAGGCCCCACCAACTTGCCCAGGAGAATGGGCGCTGCATTCCCAGACCCAGGGCCCTTCTCAGTCCCTAAAAGCAGCCACCTAAGCCGGTCTGGATGGGCAGAACAAGCAAGAGGATATGGCGCTCCTTGCCTCATTGGCACTGATTCTAACCAAACCTGGCAACCAGAAGTTCCCGATCCTTCCTGTCCTGCCCCGCCTCTGCAGTGCAGACCCCTCTCAGACCCCTCTCCACACCTTTCTCCAGGTGGGAGCTAGACAGGGTTGCTCTGCCTTCCAGTTGCCATTTCTGTCAGTGTGATGTTATTTTCATAAGGGAGGAGCATTCCGGGTTTACTGAGGAGTGGGAACACTCAGCTTAGTCTGTCCCCCAAACCTGAATTTGACTCGGTCCCATTCCAGTTCTGATCTCCTCGGCCTGATGTCGGAGGAATGCAAAGCACCCCAGTCTCAGCCCGCTGCTTCCCCTGTCCCCTTCTCCTCAGGGCTTTCCTGACTGTCCCCCAAATCTGCCAACTCGCTCCGTGGGTTCCTGGTATCTGCCCCTCACTGGTAGATCACTTCTCTGATCCGTGGTGCTCACCGTGGCTGGGAAGCCGACTCTGGAGTCACTAATGGTGTTGATACCCCGGGTGTCTTGATGAGGTTATTGGGAGCAAAGCACTTAAAACAGGATGTGCTGCGGTCATAATTAGTATAATGAAATATTTCTCATGAAACTTTTTTTAAGATTTTATTTATTTATTTTATTTATTTATTTATAGAGAATGGGGAAGGGAGGGAAAAGAGAGGATAAGAAATGAAACATCAATGTGTGGTTGTCTCTCATACACCCCCTTTGGGGGACCTGGCCCTCAACCCAGGCAGGTGCCCTGACTGGGAATTGAACCTTCAATCCTTTGGTTTCACAGGCAGGCACTCAGTCCACTGAGCCACACCAGCCAGGGCTCTCATTAGACATTTTTGAGAAGGGTCAAGCTCTTGAGCACTTAGTCCACCAAACAGCATTATTGCCTTGCTTGTGAACTGACTGTCATTGTTGGTATTTTATTTTATTTATTTTTTTAAAATATATTTTATTGATTATACCATTACAGTTGTTCTATTCCCCCCTCTTCATTCCCCTCCACCTGCACACTCCCTCCCCCACCATTCTCCCCCCCTTAGTTTATAACCACATGTCTCGAGTTCTTTAGATTCTATATTTCCCCCACTATTCTTGCCCTCCCCCCTATTTTCTACCTACTGTCTATGCTATTTTCTGTACCTTCTTCCCCCTTCTCCTCCTCCCACTCCCCTGTCGCTAACCCTCCATGTGTTCTTCATTTCTATGGTTCCACTCCTGATCTAGCCGTCCTCTTGGTTTGCTTTTGTTTTAGGTGTGGTTGTTAATAACTGTGTGTTTGCTGTCCTTTCACTGTTCATATTTTTCATCTTCTTTTTCTTATATAAGTCCCTTTAGCATTTCATATAATAAGGGCTTGGTGATGATGAACTCCTTGAACTTGACCTTATCTGAGAAGCACTTTATCTGTCCTTCCATTCTAAATGAAAGTTTTGCTGGATAAAGCAATCTTGGCTGTAGGTCTTTGGATTTCATGACTTGGAATACTTCTTTCCAGCCCCTTCTTGCCTGTAAGGTCTCTTTTGAGAAATCCGCTGACAGTCTGATGGGTACTCCTTTGTAGGTGACTGTCCCCTTATCCCTTGCTGCTTCTAGGATTCTCTCCTTCATTTTGGTCTTGGCTAATGTAATTATGATGTGCCTTGGTGTGTTCCTTCTTGGGTCCAACTTCTTTGGCACTCTCTGAGCTTCCTGGATTTCCTGGAAGTCTATTTCCTTTGCCAGACTGGGGAAGTTCTCCTTTATTATTTGTTCAAATACGTTTTCCACTCGTGGCTGTTTCTTTCCCCCTCTGGTACCCCTATAATTCGGATGTTGGAACGTTTAAAGATGTCCTGGAGGTTCCTAAGCCTCTCCTCATTTTTTTGAATTCTCATTACTTCATTCCTTTCTGGTAGGATGTTTTGTTCTTCCTTCTGGTCCATTCCATTGATTTGAGTCCCAGTTTCCTTTCCATCGCTGTTGGTTTCCTGGACATCTCCCTTCATTTCAATTAGTTTAGCCTTCATATGTTCCTCTAATTTGGGACTATAATCTACCAGTTCTGTGAGCATCCTGATAAACAGTGTCCTGAACTGTGCTTCTGAGAGGCTGGCAATCTCTCGGTCGCTTAGAGTTATCGGATCTGGGACTTTGAGTTCTTCTTGTGCCATCTTTTGGGCTGTTCGTGCCTGTTCACCAGAGCAGAGCAACTCAGTCACTGGGTTGTGACGCTGTATGTGGGGGCGGGGTCAACGAGGAGCAATGACGTCAGTCTGCCGTCTCCCACAGGTGCGGTGCAGCAGCTGCCACCGTGACCGGGCCCACGAGTTTTGTCCCACTGCACACGAGTGTGCCACCGCTGCCAGCCCTCGCCCCCTGGGGCCTGCGCGGTCCGTCTCCCTGTGCGCAAATGTGCGACCGCGGTCAGTCTGCCCCACACCCTGACTGGGTCCAGGCTACCTGCGCACCTGGGTCTGGGGATCCTTCCTGCCCGACCTAGCTCCGCCCCTGGCTCCTCCCCTCCTACTGTCTCGGTTGAACTGCTAGTGGTTGTCAGACTTCCGTATAATTCAATTTTCTGTTTTGTGGCTGTGTCCTTGTTCTCCAAGCCTTCGTTGTATTCAAAGTTGGTTGTGGGAGAAGGCACAGTGTCTCCACCTATGCCTCCATCTTGGCGGAAGTCCCATTGTTGGTATTTTAATATTGGCTAACAAACAGACAGACTTACAGGTAATTTTTTTGTTTGGACACTTGCTACTTCCAAACATTTTTATAATGAATTATTTTAAAGGATAATGACATTCTGCTTTGCTCCCCATGTATGTCTTTTCAGAATCTTTCAACATATTTCTCATTTCTGTATACCATGGTCACAGAACAATGGGAATGAAGATGTATTTGGGACTGTGAGTTAAGATGTGATATATAAGGGAAGCCTGGTGTGATGGGGTGTGCGATGGGATTTCAGGAACCACAGCCCAGGTTAGGCAAGTCTTCTGAATTGTCTGGATTTTACATTTCTTACCTATCGTGTGTTTTGAGTAATGCAGGGGTGAGGGCCGTTGACGCCCATGCAGTTAAAAATCCATGTATAACTTTTGACTCTCCAAACTTAACCACAGCCAGCCCTTTGCATTCATGATTTCAAGCAACTATGGATGGAAATCGTCATTTTCAGTCCTCAGTTGAGAATTTGCAGTTTGAACCATGATTGAGAATGCGAAAATACTATCTTCTGTTGTGGTCAGTTGAACCAGAAGATCTAAAACCCACAGATGTGAAGGGCCAACTGTATTTACTGAAAAAAAAAAAAAATCCTTGTTTAAGTGAACCTGCACAGTTCCAGCCAGTGTTGTTCGCGAGTCAGCTGTGTAAAGAAGGCAGTGGAATGCTGTGGTGCTAAAAGTCTGTCATTCTAGAGTCCTGGCAAGTACTCGGGTGGCTTTTTGCTCCTACAGTTCATAAATAATTCCATTGGCTTGAACTTCTATGTTCCAAATATCGGAGTGGGTGAGACTTCTCACCAGTACCCAGCCCATCTTCTGAGACAAATTCTCTTCTTGTCCAGTACTTTACACTCTTCAAAAAATTGCTATTCATTGTTTAGTGGTTTAAAAAATGGGTAGGAATGTACTGTCTGGATTCACTGCTTACAAATTTAGGAATCTTTCCTTAAACTTCCTTCTCTGTTCTGTGTCACTGAAATTCAGACTCTGCTATGGCATCAAGGTTAAAAAAACAACTAGACCCTTTGTATATTCTGTGTCAAGTGCCCCTCTTTCTTCTAACCTAACAATCAAAAGTTGGGCTCATAAAAGTGATCTAGAAATAATATAATCTTCATTTCATCAATTCACTTCCCCTTTTGAGTAGCATTGAAGGCTATTCCCCACAAGAGGGCAGCACAGGTGTTGAATGAAGGAAATGGCTCCTGCAGAAATCCTGACAATGTTCCTCCTAACGGTAGTTTTCAGTTTACCAAGCATTTAACACACAGTTTACATATATGTGTGTGAGTATCTCTACGGTCCTCTGTGCCAGGTAAAGCAGGTATAATTATTCTCATGTTATAGATGGAGAAATTAAAGCTGGAAAGACTTAAAGATGACGTGTTTGTTTGTATTGCACAGCTACTAAATTCCATCCAGTGCTTGACTGCAGCCAAATTTTACCTGAATCCAGGCCTCTTTCCACATATCACTCTGCCCATAAAGGGTGCATTATCATCCTTCCAGTGCTCTTTCAAAGTAGAGCTGGGAGACTGTACAAAAGCTAGAAAGCCATCTGTTCCATGGCAACGCTTCTCAAATTTTTCATCTGACACAGCATCTTGTGAAAAGCTTTGCAGCCCCCGTGTGTCCTCGTGTTCTGGAAGGACTGGGAAGGCTGGGCCTGCCTGCCTCCTGAGTAGCACCATTCTGAACAGTTGCCATTGTAGTCTCAGTGATTTTGATCTATTGTGAGACAGAGTGGTTCTTAAAAGGTAGGAGGTAGGGAAGACAGAAAGAGCAGTTAAAGAGAAGAGGAAGCCAGGACCTGGATGTACAGAACTCAGATAACTATTCCAGTTCCGTTGGTGAGCTTGGAAATGCCCTGTGGACTCCCAGAGCTCCACCCCTTTGGGTGGTTTCAGAGGAGAGGGTGGGACACTGTAAAGGCTCAGGCAAGGCTAACTTAGAAAGAAACAAACCCCATTACTGAAAACCCTGATCAGGTTCCCAGACCCCAAGACTGACTGTTGGAGGGGCTGCAGGCAGTCCCAGAGTGGTCGCTTGGTTGGGTGACTTACATACAGAATTTAGTTCTGGAGGGATTTTGCCACCTTTTTTCCTTTGGGTAATTAGGGTGATTCTATCAGGTAATTCATTTTAAGGGCTTTCATTCATTGGTTGGGGGAAAGAAAAGGCTCAGGCCGCAGCCTGTGGTTATACCAGTTGCCTGATGATTCATGAATTCAGATTGAAAACTAGAGTAGGTGCGATCAATATGTGAAAAATAGGTGCTGCCTAATTGCCTTTTTAAATCAGTAAAATAATTAAAGCCTTTACAGTCTGGCCAATTAATTGTACAGTTGGCTTAATAAGGGAAAAGCTTGAGAAAGTTAAAATGACAATACCAGAAGCAACTAATAGCTGAAAAAAAACTTTCCTAGTGTAGTTGATTAATTATCCTCCTATTTTTCTCTTAAGAGATTAAACATTGAGTAAGTCTGTGCCGTTCCGGTTTAGTCAGCATTCCCATTGTAAAGTGCCAGTGTTACCATTTTTCATTCATCATTTTCGTAGATTCCAGCATGAGTGTCATTGTTGTGTTTAGTGAAAGAATACAAATATTTATTTTAAACGTTTCTTTAAAAGGAGTCTTAGTGGAGGGTAGAGCTCTCTAATGCTCTGCAGCTGGGTCAGGGGTTCAGAATCGGTGGTCGTCCACACACTAAGTCCTCTGCGAACGCTCACGGGCAGAGAACGAAATCCCTCCTGACAGGAAGTCTCTAGACACAGATTTGTGCAATAGGATGTAATGTTTACTTTGGACCTGCAGTAATCTACCTGGGAAATTCTTCTATTAAACCTTTATTAAAAAGTTCTAAATACATATTTGTACAGTGTTCCCTTATGGAACATCTGTGTAAGGAATCTCACTCATTTCCAGGGGGGAGAAAGACAGCAAGCAGTTCGGTAAGCAAACCAGAGAAACAATATGGGCATGATGCGTCCAGAACTCTGAAATTGGCTGCATTTTCTCTCATTTTCATGTCGGTGCCGATGAATAAAATAATTGTCCTGTGAGCTGGAATTCAGAATCCAGGTCTCATTACGACGTCCTTAAAGTAAACAGGGGACCCGTCTTTCTAGCGAAGGCCACCATGGGAGGAGCTGGGTGCTGGCTGCTTCTCTTTTTTTTTCTTTCGGCGGAGCCTACGTTGAACCTTTGGCCTTACCCCAAGTGTATGGGTGGTATATGGTTTAAAATTGATATATTAATGTTGAATTTTTATTGTCACAGTTTCTGTTCGTGCTCCTTTCAAACCTTTCATTTATTTGTTTCTGAACCTTGGATATCTCATAAAAATGTCACCATTGTGGTTGAACATTAAGCACCTTCCCATTTTGCCCTGGGCCGTTGAAATAAATCTGGACCAGGTGCTCTGCGCATAATGGAGCCCCTTGAAGTGCTCTGATAATGAGCCGGGAGCGGAAGCTGTCAGCTCTCAGCTGGCTGGAAGAATGCAATTAGGGCAGTTTTAATACAGCGGAGGGACCCCATCCAAGCAAGGCCATTTTGAGTTAAACCAAGTCTAGAATCCTAAACGTGTACGTTTAGGCATTTCAGCTTCGCCTCTGCATGGAGAACGGGGAGAAGACGTGCCTGTACAGTGCACTCGTTCTGAGGGAAAGAGAGGAAAACCCTTCAGTGTGCCGGCTGGAGCTCTCGAGCCCCCTCTGTTATGTTATTGGGCCTTATTTACGATCCGGTGTCACTCTGACCAAGATGGCTAGTGGAATGTTAAGTTTCAAATCAATCAAGTATTTAGCAAGACCACTTAGCTCAACTTGTTTGTGATAGCAACAAGAAAATTCATTTTTTATCTATCTACCTAAATATCTATTAATATGAGGAATGCTTAAATAAAACATGTTCACTGTAGGAAACAATTAAAAAGAATACTGTCTATTATTTATTGCTGAGTAAAGCAGGTCATTTACAGGACAGTGTGTACAGCGCACTTCTGTTTTGGGGGAAAACCAACCAACTGAAATATACATTTATAGGTGCACAAAAAGGTTTGGAAAAATCTACACCAAATCGTTAATGGCAAAAAATAAGGGAAAGTGGTGATGGGAATAGGTGAAATACTTCTCTCTCTTTGTATAAATTATTTTGTCATTTATTTAACCAATAATTTTTATTGGGGGGGGTGGGTCAGCTCCCTATCAAGTGAATGACTGATTGTCAGTGAATGAATGAGCTTCCGTGGAACAGGAGTGAGGGAGGAGGCTCATTCTGTGGTTCCCTGAGACACTGGTTCCAGGAATGAGAAAAATCACTCCCCAGTGAGAGCTGCACGTCCACTGTTCAGATGGTCCTTCCAACAGCTTCACTACACAGGCACTGGCTTTCCGTCCGAGGGCACCCGGGTTCGGAGTGGTCAGTGATGCACCAGGTCTCAAGCTCGAGTGTGGTGTGCGGATTTGAACCCAGCTCGGCTCAGCTCCGGAGGCTGTGCCCTGAACCCCTTCCCCAGTCCCTGCTGGGTGCCTGAAGAGAGTAGAGTTCCTTACAAGCAGATTTTATTTCCAGCGTCACGTTATCCTTTCATCCTTGATTTCTTTCCAGAAAATGAGGACATAATTCAGGAGCGGTAGTTCTTGTTGTTGTTAATGGGTGACATCTCTTATAAACACTTGGACCGGTCATTAAAAAGCCTTGTTCTGGAACCAGGGGAGGCACAGTGGAGTCTCCAGGGAATGGAAGATTTTGTCCTAAAACGAGGCCATGTATAATAATGTCAACTCCATTTCAAATGGAAAATAAATACTTTCACGTGGCAGGCACGGTGGGGGATGTCCTCATTCAGAAGAAATAGTATGCAAAATTTAAACATCAGGTTAACTATGAACACATTCACTTATAAACTCCTCGTTGCTTAACTTAGGCTGATTGCTTATTCAAATGGCTCATTTCTTCTAACATATTTATTATTTAATAAGCCCTGAATCTTTTTCGTTCCGTAAAAATATGAAGCTTATTGCATAGAGTAGAACCTGCCCCTCCCACACCTACCCTTCATCCTGGGTCTCTGCGTATGTCTGTGTATACAAACACGTATTTCTATATCTTTTTTTAAGCCCCATACATTTCTTTTGTTTCTCAGATATTCTTTAGCTTGAATTTCTGCTTCCTCTGGGGATACTGCCTTTCTGTTGGCCTTTTAAGGTGCTGTGCATAGTATTAAAGTCCCACGTCAGGCTTCAGCTCTGTTCCACAGCTCACACGGTGGAATTATTTCTGTGAAAGAAAATACCCGAGACAGAAAGTAGAGTGGTGGTCGCCAGAGGCCGGGGTGACAGGGAGTTACTGCTGAGTCAGCTACAGAGTTCAGTCTTACAGATGAAAGAATTCAGGGGGTGCCTGGTGGTGCTGGTCACCCTGTATCTAATGCCACTGAACTGTCCACTTAAATATGGTGAAGATGGCAAATCTTATGTTATGACTATTTTACCACCAAAAAAATGTAGCCACAAGTGAGCCTCATCCAGTGACCTGAACTAACATTTAATGGCCTCTCTTCTAACACAGTGACACCTACCCGTTGACTTATCAGGGCAAAGTAACGTATTTAGTGGTGTGATGTAAATCCCCACTGCCAGAGGCCCGGCCTGAAGAGTGAGCGCTGCACAGGTAAATGTGCAGCTCGGTGAAACTTGGAAGTGACCGCTTGTATAAGGCTGCTACTTAGCTATATTTTTATAAAGCATGAGATAGTGACAGAATACAGTGGAGGGGCAGGAGCCTCACCTCGGACTTTTTAACAGAAAAGAACTTATTTCTGAGCATCTACTTCAACTTAAATGATTGAGTTTATTTGGTACTTGGGTCCTTTGTCATATACCGTTTCTTTCCAGTTATAATTATCGTCTTAGGTTTGACCTTTGACCATGTAATGGTCATGTTTTACAGTGGCTTTGACCATGTAGTCACGAGGTTGTATTTGAACCTTCTCTTTCTTTGCTACAAAAAAGATCCAGGTCCCTCAGAATGTGGAAGGTTAGTTACCTTGAAACTGGCCACAACAGCGCTTGTCCCTCCTGGGGCTACCAGCCAGCCTTCTCCAGGCTGGGGCCAAGTGCAGATGTGAAGGCGGGGACATAGACGGGTATAGTCAACGTGATGGAGGGGAGAACGCTTTAGGGCAAACCCTGAGGAGATTCAGAGGAAAATAAAGCAACAGGCAAAGACTCAGGTCCAAAGAGTCTGAAGGGGAGTAAGGAGTATTGTGGCCATGACTTGGGGGAGCTAGCTGCCTGGAGCCCCCACACTGCAGGGTGGGGCTGACTCTGCCCCTGAGAAGTGAAACTGCAGACGGAGCCTACAAGTAACAACCTTGGGGGGTGGGGGTGGGGTGGGGGGGGGGTGTCCAGACACTGAATTTCCAGCCAGGCTGTGGCTTTACTAGCTCCCTTAAATGGACCTCTCTTGGTCTTGGTGCTTGTTTTAAGAGCTTAGGGTATTCAGTAAATCCTCTTCAGCTCTGTTGAATGAAATCTAAATAACAATAATGTATTTTGTGGGAAATAGAGAGTGCTGGTCACCGACAACCCATCCCTTCCCCACACCCACAGGCGGTGGGGATGGTGCAAGTCCTGCTTCTTCAGACTGGAGCAGCACTGGGGCCCCACCCCCCCAATGGCACCCCCACCTCCACCCCCAGGCTGGGAAGGGGGGTGGGGAACAAGGTGAGAGGTTGTCTTTCTATTTTTTCCAAGTACAGTTTTTTTCTGTCATTCGCACAACATAGTTGTGATTTCACCTTTTAAAAAAAATACATACCCAGAGCAAAGTCTCACTGGTATGGTGTGTGCATGGGTTTACAAACTCGTTCTTCAGAAATTAAAACCGTGATGCACGTGCTAGATAAAACCTTTAAGTGGTACGAGCAAAAAGGGACATCCTCCCTGATCCTTAATGCCACCCCGGCTTTTTGGAACTGCCTGTGGTAAGTGTGTATCTCTACTTCCGCCGTGGTGAGCAGGGGTGCTTTATCATCACCGAATGATCGGTGATGAATATTTTCTTCTTAATGTGTTCTGTATTGTCTAATTTCAACAATTACTTCAAGGATTTTTACTTTTTTAAGTTTTGTACAAGAATGTGTGCATCTGGGCATATGTAGCTACAATGTGAAGCAGCCCTAGTTTACGTTAAACCCTGACTTGCAGGGTTGGTCTGTGCTGTGTAAGCATGAGTTGCAGAGAGTCAACCCATAAGTAAATATGGTAACAATTATTTTAAATGAACTTTATTCTTCAGCTTGAACAGATTAAATTCTGTAGTGGGCTCGTGCCATTTCTTTAATTGCATTAATTATTTATTACACACTAGCATGCATACAGTTCAGTTGGTCTGGGGGAAGTTGATTATAGCAGCTTGTTTCAAGTCAGTTTTACACCCGGGGTTGACAACATCATCACACTTTCTCACTGAAATGAAAGAGCTGGGATAACGCTGGAGGGCAGTTCTAGCAGATGCAGGGTGAAGGTGCAAGCGTGTTGGAAGCATAGCCACCACCGTTATAGTGGGATCCAGTGTGTGCGAGCAACATGCGTTTCCTCCGTGCATCTGCTTGGAAGGTTTTTGTTTTTTGGTCAATTGTAGAGCGAAAGACAGGTTTAATGGTTTAATGTAGGTACTGTTTTCTCGTAGACGGTAGACTTTATGTTAAACTTGAAAGATCGTTAAGTTCTTTAGTTTAACATTTTCTGTCTCTGACAAGAAAAAGTAAGTTGAAACCAGCTCCTTTCTGTTGTCAGTAGTTTTGTTCCATAGTTTTCGGATAAGAAATACCGAGAACGTGGACGCAGGGGACCCCTCAGGATGCTCTGCTGTCCGTAGCATCTGGAATCACCACTCTCCCCTTCTGAACCCAGGCAGTCCTAATGCAAATTGAAAGCAGCTTCCTCCACAGATTTGCTGTTTTTCTGATCACAGATGTGCCCTTCCATGTTGCCTGTTTTTGTAAACCAAGCATGTCTTTGTCATCACCTCCAGGCCCTTTAATCAGCCGTGACTGCTGTCACTGGAAGGAAGGCCCATCTGCAGGCCTGTCTGTGGGTGGTGCATGGTAAGTGAATGGCTTGGGAGAAATCTTGGCAGGTTAGGAGCTGGGTTAAAAATACTTTTATGGAAAGTATTAACATTTGTGTATTCATATATTTATTGAAAACCCCAAACCCTTCCAAATGGCCCTATGAGAAAGAAAAGAAGTGGAAGTTTAATCATAAGTTGGTTTGGGAAGAGGATTAAAGATTTGCTTGAGTATAGTTGAGGCAGGCTTTTCAGAAGAATTTGAATTTCATAATTAAATTGGAGACTCTTCCTGGCGTTGTGATCGACAGGCTTGTCAGCAAAAGGTAGTATCACATCTTTGTCCCGGTGAGTAAAACCTGAGAAGAAGTGTGCCGGGATCTGAACTCTCCTGAATGTTCTGGGGCCTTTCCACCACCAGCGAGGATCTTTCAGTGCCGTAGAGGCTGGGACCTCCTGCGTCACTCCCGTTCTCTACTGCCGTGCAGGATATTTTACTGCACACGGGGAGGCTGGCTCTTACTGGGGGAGGGAAAACCAACCGACTCCACATGAAGCAGCTGCATTCACCATGTAGGAATACTCTGTTTATCTTGCCTCTCCCTGGCAACCAGTTCTAGTTTAGATGCCTGCTGGTCATGGCCCTATTCCCACAAAGATTTGTGGCTTTAAGTCCCGTCAATCAGATTTATTGAGTGTCTGCTCTGTGTGTGCATTATGCTGGTGCTAGACATACAGAGATGAATGGAAACCCAAGTCTGTGCCCTCAAGGAGCTCACGTTTTAATAGGGGATTTGGGGTGACCTCAGTGCTCCAGGACATAGTATGAAATAAGCCTTGTCCTGGTGAAATTTTAGGCTTTGTTGATGGATGTTGTGGAGAGAATTTGGTTATCTTCCTGCTGGCTTCACACACTGCTCCTGGCCTTCCATTGCTGTGAGAATGCCAGAGCCTCCTCTTAGCAGGTAGGGAAAAATTGGGTTGGGGGGGAAAAGAGCTTGTTCTAAAGTGTACGAAGGGCTAGATGACTTGGGGAACTTGCTTCAGATCCACTGCCACTGACAGCCTGCCCACGGCCTGGACATCGGGCAGAGTCACGCAGGGCAGACAGCGCCTGGATGGTGGAAAGTTTTACAAAAACATCTGTTCTATTTGGATGGTTCAAATATTTTCAAAAACATTCACTTAGCCAAAGCTCATATTTCATAAAACCTTTGCAAATATCTACGGTTTTTCTCCTTTTTTTCCATGTGGACATGGAAGCAAAGGAGAGGAAAAATGTGGCCACGTGTATGTTTTCAACTTCTTATTTCCAAGTGTTTGGCTTTTTTCAGGCCCGGACACCGACTGAGTCCCCTTCCTGTGGGATGTGGTGCCTCTAGACTTTTCTCTCTCTGAAAAAGAGAGATCAAGTCTTAAAGAAAAATTACCCTAGATGCAGTGTGTCAAGATTACACTAATGATATCAAGCTGTACTTTTAATTGCTTGAAAATAAAGAAAGAAAGGATTCACAGCTGTTGGGAACTGAGGACCCATCAAGGAGAGAGCAACAAGAATAGGCACCCCCTCCCGGATTTCCACGAGGACTGAGCTCTCCACATGTGAGGAGACCTTTTCAAAGTGCACTTAGCAGCCAGCGCAGAGGGAGAGGCATTCAGAGAAGGCGATTCTGGGGTGTCTGTTGGGGAGAAGCCCAGGTTCTAGCTCTATTCCATGCTGGCAGTCCTCAAGGTTAGGTGTGCAGAAGCTCACGGGCCAGACAGATAGGGCCGGTGGGGGCTTCTGTGGGAGCCAGTGTGTTTGTTAATACTTGGAGTTGGGGGTGAGTTTTTGAGCACTTTCAGCCTCGCGAGTGCTGTGAACTGAGCACCAAGCTGCTCCCCCGTGCCTCCAGGAAAAAAAAGCGCCAGCATCTAGTGCTCAGGGCCTTTGACTGCGATGGTGAGACAGCCAGGCTGAGCTACATCTCCTTCTGCCTGTTTGTGCAGTTGTGTATGAAGATGGAAGTAATGACCAGGGAAAGACCTTGGGGGTTCAAAGTGGAAATGAATTGTAAGAGCATGTAACTGTGGCTGGCCCCCCTGGTTGTTGAGTTTAGATGTGACCCAAGGATTCGGCCCCCTCCGTTTGGCATCAGCAAAGGTTGCTTGCATCGTCTGCAAGGTGGGGGGAACTTTGAAATTTAGTCTCTGTAAGACCCAAGTCTAGTAGGAGACACCAAGACAGAAATGTTATTTCTTCCGTGATTCCCACTTGGTTGTGGAGAGAAGCTTTTCAGGTGTTTGGAAAGTGATACAGACCCAGAAATGGGGCCTCTCCTGAAGTACCTTTGGCTTTAGGTGCATAGTTCAGGCTTGTTCAGCACACCAGCTAAACTTCCCTGTGTTAGCAGCCAGGCAAGGGCCTAGGACACCAGGGAAGCTAAGGCCCTTGTCCTTAAGACCATCTTTGGTGAATTGGAAAGTGTGGGGTCTGCCCTTTTCCCTGTCACCTTAAAACAGGGAGAAATCCACCTGACACAAGTATCTAATTTATGTGCAGTACTCAGATCTTCTGATTAAAAAATAATATCGTCACGAAGCATGAATCACCCTGTGAAAACAACTGAGTGGTGAGGGATTTAATTTTTCAGTGAAGCTGAAAGACTGGGCAGGAGATAAAGAGCAAAGGGCCCTGAGCCAAGCCTTCCGATGGCCCGGTTCTGTTTCCCTCTCTGCCGCTAACGGTGTCCCCGAGGCTCTCTTTCCCGTCTGTCCACCTGTACAGCACGCAGCTGGGAGGACACATAAAGTCCCCCTTACTCTGAGGGTTTGTGAACTGAGGAGAGGGTGACTGAACGGAGGACCAGATTTCCAGAACCCTGGGGGCATCGTAGAAATGGAGTCCCGCCCCCATGGGATTTTCCTAGCAGTGACCTCAATCTCGTTTTGTGCGACATTCATTCCTGTGCTGTTGCCATGATATATCGGGCAACATTCTGAAACCATGCACAGGATGAGTCAGTTACCGGCCTGGACCGTCTGTCTCAGCCGGCACAGCCAGCTTCTCTGCAGTTCCAGGGGAAACTGCGGGCACCCGTGAATCCTCCAAAACACGCTGTATGGTTTCAAACAAAGTTGTCAACAGATTGTTTGTCAATGACTCATGTTTTTTTCCTCTCCTCTCCTCTGTTTTTTTTGTTTGTTTTTTTCTATGTGACATTTCCTAGGCCTGTTATTTTTCTGTTCTGTGTTGCACACATGGGGAGGAAACGTGAAATTTTAACCTGCATTTTCTGTACTCATCCTGCTCATGAGGTTTTCATGTGGCCCTGGTTAAAGTTTGCAGCTAAAGCTCATTAACGGCTGCTCAACGATTGGGTGTGGGGATCGTCGGCCATGTCTGTTGGGAGGTCTGCATTGATGCAGTCGAGGAGAGATTGTTAATTTGGTGAGTAGTATATACGAGGTCTGTCCAGAAAGTATCCATCCACACAGTATGAAAAATAGAAATTTATTGAAGAAGATATGAGATACAAAAAACATTGTACATAGGACAATGATGCCTCAGTCCCCTTCAGAGTAGGCAGTTCTCCCAATCACCATCAAGTGTTCCTTCGTGTTTTCCCGAATCTCACTGATGATCTGAAATCTCTGCCCTTACAAAGGTGATTTTAGTTTTAGGAAAAGCCAGAAGTTGCAGGTCACCAAATCTGGGGGTGGGGTGCTGAGCCACCTGGGTGATTTGATGTTTCACTGAAACACTCTGCACAAGGTGTGGTATGTAAGTGGGTATGTTGTGATGAAGCTGCCAATCACCAGGTGACCATAGCGGTGACCTTCTGAATCATCTGAGTAGTTTCTGCAGAGGAATGTTCAAGCTTAATGCAAAATTTGATGCAGATTCATTGCTCTACTCGCTCAGTCATTTTGAGCGTGATGGCCACACAGGACACGTGCTCACTCAATGGCATCTACCACCTCCACTGACTAGTGCAATGAAGTCGTCATTGTTCACACATGTGCGTTCCAGTCCACTCTCCTTGGCTGTCAGGTTATAGTGATGTCACACGAACTGTTCTCATTATATTAACAATGGTTAGATTTTTTCCAGACAGATCTTGTATGTTAATATAACAAGGGGAATGGTTAACCTAAAGAAACCAATAGATTTTTGCATTCATTAGAAACTTCTAGGTGTTTACTGATAAATTACATGCCAGTTGGAGATTTTCCTTATATTTTAATGGAAGAACATCTCATATTGTTCACCTCCTAGCCCAGTTTCAGGCACACTTGAAAGTATTACAAATAGTTTGCCTTAAAAATAAAGAACAACTCGAAAAGGAGAGGGCACAAGTCTGGGGGACGGAGGCAGAAGCACTGATCAGCACGTGACTGAAGTTTCTGAACCCATCTGCACAGTTTGGAAACTGGCTAGAGCGCCTGCCAAAGGCCCCTTCTGGCCTCTTT
Organism: Sturnira hondurensis; assembly: GCF_014824575.4. Taxonomy (NCBI): domain Eukaryota; kingdom Metazoa; phylum Chordata; class Mammalia; order Chiroptera; family Phyllostomidae; genus Sturnira; species Sturnira hondurensis. Next base: position 32,091,352 of record NW_028075471.1, read on the forward strand.
TGATACTGAGATCTCACTAGTCCAAACTGATATTCCCCTGCTTGGGTACAACTTATTATGTCCTTCCAAGTGGCCAAAGAGAACTTCTTCCTTATTTTATTTTTCTTCTCTTGTTAAACTGTGCAGAAAACAAGAAAAGCTCTGCTCAACCCACTCCCCATCACCTGTCCTCCAAAGTTTTCCAGGGGCAATAATCTTAGTACCTAATTCCTGGCATGGTGTGGGGAGCCCCTGTGAGACACTGGCTGGGACCTCAGTGTCAAAGTCCCTTCAGCTGCTGTCCTGTGGGGTGTGGGGAGGCCTGAGATGGCCCAGGGAACCAGCAGGAACAGCAGGGAATTCCCTTGAGGACATGGGTGCAGCCACATTTGCACCCGAGGCAGCAGTCGTCCCTAGTGTGACAACTAGCAGCAGCAGCAGCCTTCCGTGTCGCTGCTGCCCAGGTGATTGTCCTTGGCAACTTTGCCCCAGATGATGCTGAAGTGGCAGGGAAACATTCTGAGTGAGGACTATATGTCAGTTCAATTTTGTCCACACCTCGCCTTTCCTACCTCTACCTGCTGGGAGCCCAGCAAATGATAAAGCTCTGCTTAGTCCGTCGAAGTGGACAGACTCCAGCATTTGTCTCCTTTGGTTTTTATCCAGGAGGTTTCATGGCTGAGGATGGATGGATGGCAGCAGCTTGTCAGAAACCCTTAGGTGCAAGGGTGAGGCAGATGCAAAGAGTTAACTGGTCAGAGCATCAGTCTAGAACTGGGCCGACCTTGTGCTCAGAGTCTGTAGGCACTTGCTGCTTCCCCTGGCTCCGAGTGAGTGGAGGCCATCTTTGGATTTTGTAGAGTGTTTTTGGAAAGCCTTCCTTAGAAAGGCCATTCATCTCTTCGGGTCATAAAGTGGATTTTCCCAATTAGAGTAGTAAAACGACAAGAACAGAACCAGCGAGAGCAGCCGTCCTCGGGTTGTTTGTGCTGTCGGACCTCAACAGCAGAAGAGCACGGACAGCTCTGTTCTGCACCGAGATCTCCCCGTACTTTCGGGCAGCCTCGTTATCCCTGGTGTTTTGCATCATCGTGGATAATGTTTTCCAGCTCCTGGCTCTGACCCAGCCTGTGTCAGAGCCTTAGCAGCGTTCCTTTAGAAGTATTCAGCAGGTTTTGAAATACCTCTGGTGAAATTCTGTAGCCTTAGAGATCTGTTTCTGTCACTGGGTTAGAATTCAGTGCATCTAAGGTGTTCACACTTAGGTAATGTGCTGAGCAAAAGGTGGACTCTGCCTGGGGGTCATTTCCTCAGCACTTCTTAGCCCTGGGTTCTTGGCGGAGTGAAACAAAATCAGAGATAGGAGGACTAGCAAGTTCCGTGCCTGTGTTAGTACTTCTGTGAATATTTAGCAGTGCTCTTGGCAAGTTTTCAGTCCATCTGGTCCAGTATTTTAGTCACAAGTAATAGTTTGTTTGACAGAGCTCGATTTTTCTTTATCTTTTTTTCCTTCTGTCTTTTGTGTTAGATCTAAAACGTACATTGTTTGGGAAAGGAAGGGAAAGAAAAACTAGCCCAAGGCCATATAGCTAACACAAAAATAAAATATGTGGTCGTTTTATTTCCTCTTCTTTTTCCCATTTAAAAAGGACAAATATGGCCCTATATAACTTACAATTTCCTAGGAAAGTAAAAAAAAAAAAAGGGTCATGAGGGTGTTTGGTGATTTTCTTTTAGCTATCACATTAAACTGTTGTGATTGTACTTAACCTAGCAAATAAGATTTTAACAGTTAAAGCATAATTTTTCAGAACAGTTGCAAAATTTCTAAGTCATCTTACACTGATGGAGGAACACATGCTGAGATGGGTGGCGCATTTACAGTGTGCTCGTTGGCAGGGCGGTCCGTGAAGCATCGTGCAATAAACAAAGTGCGTGTCCACCGTTCCCTCACTCTGCCTTCCAGAATGCTCTCTGGAGGCACTCTTCCCCTCCTCCTCCCCCCTCTCCTGTGCAAGCTCACCCCAAGCTTGCACTCTGTTTACAGTTGTCAAGAACTCCAAACTATGTCTCTGGGGCCCAGGGCTGCTTCCCTTTGGGCCTCCCCTCTTACTCAGAATCTAGCTCTCGGGACTCTTTTTCCCAGAGGACTCTCTCAGTGCACAGGGAGAAAGCCATCTGACTGGTTCTGGGGCTGTTTCCCCAATGCTGCTGTTCATTTGTGCATCACTACTGCGTGCCCCGCTCTGGGGTTACGGAGGTGAAGGAGACCTGTCATTTCCCTAAAAGAACTTATCCTGAGTGGAACTCAGATACGTTCCTTGAATGAGGTTGGACTGATGATCTATCAATGCCCGTCCAACCTTCAGATTCTTAGACGTACTATGTAACCCCGCGGAAGGAAGCAGTCTCTGATGTCGTGATTTCAGATACCCTGTTCGGCTGGTCAAGAGATTGTAACAGCAGGGTGATGTCCTAGTGCTTTGCACCTGCTTATAAGGCCAGTAACCGAACAGTCTGTAGAGAAAAAGAAGAAATTGATTTGGTTTGGGATTTCATAGTCTGTCAAGAAGACTGAATGAGATCAGATCTCCACCTGCCTTGCCACACATTGATGCTGTTTTCTTTGGCAGACCTGAGGGATGGGGACGCTCTGTTTAACTACTCGAGTGCTGTTGACAGTTTGTTTTCTCAGCTGTCATGAGCTTAGCTCGGAAATTTACAGCATTTCTTTTGCAACCACTTTGTGGAATGCGTTGTTTTAGTTCTTGATTTTGAAAACGAGTTCTTTGCCGAGTGGGGGATGAGCAGGATTGTGGCTCTGCTCATTCTTTCCTCGTTAATAATCAGTTCCTAGAAATGGGGCTCTCTGCTCATGAGGTTGGGTGAGAATTGAAAAGGTATTTGCTTATATAATATTTCGACATAATTTTCTTCTTTTATATTTTATGTTGGTCCCCTGCTGGCTGGTTACAGTAAGAAATGCTGAGGGTTGAAATATAATTTTGTGGGAAATTAAAAGGTAGAAATAAGTGAATAGATGGCCAGGTTTTTCTGGTCATCAACGGGTGTTAGTTTTGTTCCTTTGGAGTTTTTCTGATGCACTTAAAATTTGCCCACATCAGTCATTTCTATTTTTAAAGAGCTGTATTATAAAAAAATGCCGAATTTAAAAGGAAAACTCTCGGCAGTTACTTATCACCATCAGACTGGAGTGACCTTTTAGAATTATTTGGGGGAGAAAGAAGAGAACATTTCCTGCAGCTCCGGTGATGCGCTGTGTGGGGACACAAGGTGCAGCTCGTTACGTTGGAAAATCCACTGTGAAAACTTTCAGATGGCATTTCTCAGGGCCCCTCACACGTCGAAGAGATGTATGTGGATTGGAGACTGTTTACTCAGGGAATCTCAGATGCTACTGAATGTACAGTTGTAAAATGTCAGGTCATTTGCATGCTGGTGACTTGGATGCCCTAAAAATTTCTGTAATTCCAGATATTTGCTTGTTTCCATCACCAAGGTATGGGGGAATATTGCAAATGAAGCATATTGCATTTTTTCTTTCTATTTTTGTATAGTAACTGTTATGTTGTGGGTAGTTTTCTTTAATTTTTAAATTTACTTCAGCTTCTTCATTTAAGAACCTGAGTCCAGCCCTGGCTGATATAGCTCAGTGGATTGAGCTAGGGCCTGTGAACCAGAGGATTGCGGTTCGATTCCCAGTCAGGGCACATGTCTGGGTTGTGGGCCAGTTCCCAGCAGGGGAGGCACGGGAGGCAACCACACATTGATGTTTTTCTCTCTTCCCCTCTGTCTAAAAATGAATAAATAAAAATTTAAAAAAAAAACCTGAGTCCAAATGGCTATAGTATGAAACTTTTTAAAATCCTCACCTGGGGACATATTTACTGACTTTAGAGAGAGACGGGAGAGGAGAGAGGGAGAGAAACATCGATGTGAGAGAAAAACATCAATCCTTTGCCTTTCACACGTCCTGACTGGGGACCAAACCTGCAACCCAGGCACATGCCTTGACCTGGAATCGAACTCTTGACCTTTTGGTTCACAGGATGATGCTCCAACCAGCTGAACCACACTGGCCAAGGCTGAAACTTTTAATTTTTTATTTTTGATGATGTTTGACCCTTTTCCCCCCTCAGTATATGGGTATTTAGTAATACTTAAGAGGTTCTTAGTAATGTTTACAAGGGTGTTTCTTTGGGGACTTTATCTTTCACTGCTAGGTCTCCCTTCTTTCCCCTTCTTTTTTTTCCCCCTCACCTGTGTCCTGGTGTTGTTCCATTGAAGAGGAGGGAGCGTGCCTCCTTCATCTTTTTGGTGCCATACCACTGAGTATAGGGTCTGTCTAACACTGGGTCCACAAAGAGCGTTGAACAAATAGGCAAATAATCCATATTTTTAATATCCTCGTTGCAAGTAGTCAGCCTGGAAGTAATTAGGATTTTCGCATTCCTGTCAAAATAAAAGGTTTTAGAATAAGGCAAAACATCCTCCACAACTCGTGAAAGGAAGAAAGGACAGGGTGTGAAAAGAAGATGACCTAAGTGGTTTGACTTTAAATCCTGGGGTGGGTGAGGTGCTGAGCGTGGAATTCTCTTATCTGATACAGGAAAAGAGTAAGATAAGCTGAAATGATATTTCCTGGCATCATTCAAGGATTTTCAAAACCTAGGAGCATGACTGGCCCATATTTTAGCTGTGATGTACATGAAAAGACCATTTTGGGGTTGATAGAGTGCTGGGTGAAGAGGAAGAAGTATACCACTGTGTGACTTCAGAAATGAGCATCAACCACGGACCATCAGTCGGAGTCAAGCCAGGAGACACAAACCACAGTCACTCAAATTGAGGAAGCTTAAAATACAGAATTCTTAAATTGAGACAGAGTAACTATAAAGATGTAACGAGAACTCCCAAGGGTCCTGTAGAACTGAGTAAGATTACCTAAGGGAGGCCACACTCAGAAGAGGGTCCTTCTTACAGACCACTGGGGTGGCAGTAAGTTTGATAGGTTGCCTGGGCTGCCAGGACACAGCCCTCTGTGCACAGGCAAACTGAGGCTGGTGGGCAAAGGGAATTGGGTACCACTGTCGGCGCCAGGTGTGCAGCATGCTGGGTGTGTGTAGCAGGGCTGTGGGGAGCTGGTTACTGGGCCCAGGACGATGCTGAATGATCACTAATGGACTGTATGCTCTGGACTCCTGGCTGGAGCAGAGAGGATCACCAGATGTTCCCACATGCATGTAATGCCCAGGGACCAAGAAGATGCAAAAACTGTGTGCTGGAATCACTGCAGTGTCCCCACAGCGCCCTCTACTGACAAATTCTAACATTGAGCTCACTGTAAAGAGGAAATGCTTCCAGGAGTCAATTTAATAGAGCCACCATGAACTGATCACTGGCAAAGCCCAAATTCCAACTTAGCCAAAGGTGCCCTGTTTTGTTGTTGAGGAAAATGAGAAACAAATTAAAAGGAGCTGATTTCCCTTCGAGGACTCACTCTCTATTTTATAACTAAAGAATACATTAGGGCTGGCAGTGTAAACTAAGTACATCATTAAAAATCGAGTTCATGAGAAATTGATTTTGACAGTTTATTTTTAAAGACAGCAATTATTAAAATCAGGAAATACTTATCTTACAAAAACCATCTCTCTGATTATTAAAAGTTTAAAGACACACATATTACATGCCTTTTTATATTATCTATGACATAATGGCTTTTCTTCTCTCTAAAAACAGTCTGGGCCTGAAAACTCTTATGCCTCTTACTTAGTAAGAGCCAGGATACTCCTAGTTAAGGAACCCCAGCCCCTCCTGCCATCAACGTGCCACGGATCTGCTCACCTTTACACTCGATGGCAACAGCTGGTTCCTTCCATTGGACGTCCTTCAGATGACTCTTTGGGTTTTTTAATTTATGTCCTTTAATTTCATTGTGCTCCCTTATGATACTAAATTTAAAGAGTGAGTAAATATGAGTGTTCAGTGAAGTGTGTCTGCCACTCAGTATTATGCATATATGTGTTTTGTGTAATTTATTAAATAGAAGCTTCAGAAAAACGAACGCGCTGGCAGAAATGCTCGTGTGAAATTACATCTGGCAGAGCTTGATTTTACAAAGTGGTAACACAAGGGAGCAACGTGGTGGAGCAGGAGGTTTGCTCTGCAAGGCCTCATCGGGCCACTGCCCCGGGGACAGTAACGTTGCTTTAGTGTTGGCTGTGGCCAGGCCTGTTCCGAATGCTTGATGTGTATGAAGTCATTTAATCCTCACCAAACCACATATAAGGCAAGTACTATTCTCATTCCCATTTCACTGGTAGGACTACTGAGGCAGAGAGTTCTAAAAACTTACCAAGTTAGTAAGTGCTGTGCGGGAATTTGCACCTGGGCAGTTTGGTTTCGGAGCTCTGACCCTGGACCCCTGTATCCCATCCTGCCCGCAGATGGACGGAACAGATGCCTTTCCGCTGCACTCTCGGTCTGACAAGGCAGGAGGAAATGCTCAGGTGTGAAACATCAAGTGAAATTTGGAAACCTGGAGAGAGAAGCTGAGCACTGCAGGCAGACTTTCCCCTTAAGCTTGCCCTTTGGTTTTTATAACCTCCCAGGCCACAGGATGTAAAACCCTGGAGCCACCCAAGCTGGACAGCGTGATTGGTGGATTCCCATCACCCTAAGCTACATTCTGTTGGTAATGCTGAGGATAAAATACAGGTTTCTTCTGGGAACATTTTCTGACTTGAACCTTAGAACTATGTGGGGGAGCAGGAATAAATCTCAGAATACTTGTAACCTGAAGGCAACTCATGGATTTACAGCTAAAATCGGCACTAGGCGGTAGTCAGAAAACGTCCAACTAAGAATTAGAGTGCTACGAGGTTGGTATTCCCAGCACCTAGCAGTGGCAGAAGCAAATTCTTTGTGGAGGAACGCAGCACCATATGGTGGCCAGAAAGAACCCTTACAGTGAGTTTCTAACATACGGAGTCCAGCAGACGTGAGGCCTGCTTGAGTGTGGTTGGTAGGATAATAATATGGTTGTAATAATTTACAGTTTTAATTTGAACATTTCACCTACAATGCCATATGGTGTACTTGAGTGTGATATTGTTATGTTACAGAATTACGTGCTTATGATTTTGTAATAAAACAGGGATGTTATGCCCTGGCTAGTGTAACTCAGTGGATTGAGCACAGGCTTGCAAACCAAAGCATCGCTGGTTTGATTCCCAGTCAGGGCACATGCCTGGGTTGCAGGCCAGGTCCCCAGTATGGGGTGTGCTAGAGGCAACCATACACTGATGTTTCACTCCCTCTCTTCCTCCCTCCCTTCCCCATTTCTCTAAATAAATAAAATCTTAAAAACAAAAACAAAAACAAAACAGGGATGTTATTTGTGCCGGACCCTGTGTATTAGTGCCCATTCAAAGATCTCAAAACACACAAAAATAAAGCTGTTGTGAAAGGGAGTCAGCAGAATCAACCTGCAAAGACCTTGGATACTGAATTTATCTAACACAGCATATAAATTATGCTTTCTATGTTTAAAAATGGGAAGAAGAGATTGAAAGTATGTCTGAGGACAGAACTATTAAAATGACCAAGAAAATTTGAGAAAGAGGAAAAATTATATAAACATACAGTAATCAAAATTAATAGCTCAAACAGCAATTTCATGGACGAGTAGACAGAATGAGAGAGAGAATTAGTAAACTGGAAGATGAGAGTGAGTGAAGTGTTCGGAATAGAACTGTGGGACAAAAGATGGAAAGTGCAGGAGAAAGGCAAAGAGACAAGGAGATCAGTGAGTTTTCTAGAAATGATGAGTGATACCGGTCCACACACTCAGAACACCCAGCAAGTCCCAAATAAGATTAGATTTTTATCTTTAGAGGGGAAGGGAAGGAGAGAGGGAGAGAAATATCAATGTATGGTTGCCTCTCATGAGTCCCCTGCTGGGAACTGGCCTGCAACCCAGGCATGTGCCCTGACTGGGAATCGAACCGCGGTCCTCTGGGTCACAGGCCCGTGCTCAATCCACTGAGCTACACCAGCCAGGGCTCCAAATAAGATTAAATTTTTAAAGAGGTACACACCTAGATAATAAAGCTGCAGAACACCGGGACAAATAAAAGACCATACGTAGTTAGCAAGAAACAACAAATGCAAGAACTGGGGGGAATTTTTAAAAATTTTCCACTAACCAGGATCAAGGAAGCCAAAGTTGGTTCTTTGAAAAGATTAATGGAGTTGACAGTCCTCTTCCCAAAACTGATTGAGGAAAACAAACAAAATTGACAAGTAAACATTATTAATAAAGGAAAAACTGTATTATTATCTGCAGTTACAGCAGTGATCTATGTCTGATAAAAGAATATTTTGAACAAATTTAAGGCCAGTCCATTTGAAATCATAGACAAAATGGATAAGTTTCCAATTTAACTAAAACTGACTCTAGAAGCTACCAGAAACCTAGATAGCCTGTGACCATTACAAACAGGAGACAAACACCTTCTCACAGTGAAAAGCCCAGGCGCAGGTGTTTTTACCGCAGAGTGCGGTTGCAGAGTAACGAGATAATACATGCCAAGTGCTTTGCTGTGCTTGTCTCAGTAATTTCAGCCGTCATCACTGTAATCATTCCTTAGGCTTGTCTGTGGGGTCTCTCTTTAGCCTGTACAGAGTGGTAAATGTCTAAAATTCTTATAGACACAGACACCTGGGTGAAAGTCATGAAAAAATATTTTTCCTTCCTGTACTTTTACAATAATCAGGTTGAACTCCTCCTTGTACTACCAATTCATTTATTTAGCAAATGTTTTTTTTTTTTAACCAAGACATGGGTCAGCAATGAAATCCCACATGTCCCCTAGACCAGGGGTGTCAAAATCATTTTCACCAGGGGCACACGAGCCTTGCAGTTGCCTTCACTGGGCCGAAAGTGATTTTAGGACTGTATAAATGTAACTACTCCTTAACTAGAGGCAAGGAGCTCAGCGCTGCTGCTGGGTAGAAACAAGGTGCTGGGCCAGATGAAACAGGGTGGAGGCCGGATTCGACCCGTGGTTGCCACCTGTGGGCTAAAGTCCTCTTTAGAGCATGGTCATCACTAGGCTTTCAAGTCACCACAGTGATGAGGGTCACAGACGATGGATGGTTCACTAGGAACTAGTTTTAATCTGGCTTTCTGTGGTTGAGAAATTTGAGAAAAATGGCCACATTAGTGTGATTTTACTTCTTCAGTTGTTCCAGAACAAATTTAGTGACTTAACATTTGAGCATGCTCTAGAATAGCAGCTCAAAATCTCACCCCTTCAAGGCAGAAACCATTTTTACAGCTATTTATTCATAAAGGACAGGATATGTAGTCCTCACGGTAGAGATGGGTGTGTTTCCAGATGTCTTTGTAAGTGACCTACATGGGCATAAGGAGCTGCATACTCGGGGGCTGGGGGGCACAGTCAGGGGCTGAGAGCACTAAGACTGTTAGGGTGAGGAAGACAAAGAGACGGGCAGGGCTCAGCCACCCTGACTGTTGCCAAATAGTAATCTGAGCCCCATCTGAGGGTAAAGCTGGGGAACTCTCTTCATTTCGTAAGCGTGTTTGCCTTTCAGTTAATCCACTAGTTTAGCTCTTGTGGCATGTGTGGACATGATTCTTATGGAGTGAAATGTTTGGAATGATTTATTCTTCTGTGAAATTTCATGCTTACATTCAGATAATGCATTTCGTTCAGCCTAAACAGGTCTTTTTTTTCCGAGTGTAGGAAATGAAGCCGCCTTTAATGTATTGTTGCCCTTTGCATCTTGCAGTTAATTTTTATAAGTTAAAGACTTACACTCCCAGGAGCCCCATCTACATGGAGTGGCTCTCTTCTGTCATGTACACGTGCTGTGAACTGCCTCCTTCCACTAATTAACTCTCCTTCTTTACTAATTAGTGCTCATTTTGCTTTATTGCATGCCCCAGCTTTTTTTTTTTTTTAAAGAGAGACTCTCTAAATCATACTCTCTCTGCCCCTTTATCATCTGCCCCGCAGTGGCTTTCTCATTATTTATGGAGCCCCTACTTTGTAAAGCTGAGCCCGACGCTTCAGAGGCTACGGGGGAAGGGTAAACGCGCTGCTCCCAAAGAATGGAAGCCAGAGGGGGAGGACAGGCTGGGGGCACTGCCACAGTGTCAGGCTGAAGGGGGGCAGCACCATCATGGTGTGTGTTTTCTGAGGATCCGAAGGAAGAGGAGTTGAATCCTGGCCAGGCTGAGCTGGGAGGCCTCGGACAGGTCGACATACTGTGTTTTTCGGATCATAAGACACACCTAGGTTTTAGATGAGGAGAATAGGAAAAAAAATTTTTGAAGCAAAAAATGTGATAACGTATTTATCATATAAATAACATAATATTTCACCAATGTAAATGTAAAGCTATATCGGGACTATAGGCGCATCCCCCTTCCCCGCCAAATTTGGGGGGGAAAGTGCGTCTTATCCTCTGAAAATACGGTGCTTCTCTGAACTCTAGTTTCCTTTCTGGACTGCGGGGCTTATGTCGTACATGCTGTAAGGGTGCTTTCAGGAATGGAAATGATTTGTATAAAGCACAATGTATGGGAAACAAGCTCTCATTCATGCAAGTTTTTATTGCCCAATCAGCAATGATTGTGTGTCTACTACATGCCAGCACTGATTCAAGTGTGTGGGAGATGTTAGGGAGTAAAACCAAGGACCTGCCTTTCTGGAGCTTACATTTGATGTGGTAAATAGGGTGAAGAGGTTATTAACAAGCTCATAGCAAGCGTTTGTTGCTGTTACCACTGCATTATCCATTTGGAGGACTCTGGAAAGGGAGGGAGGGTTTTAGCAGCCCAAGATGGAATTTGGAGAGGGGTGGAGGCAGGAGAGCGGGACTAACTTGCACCAGTGGGGGGTGGCACATCTTTACAGAGTGGTCTCCAGGGCAGCCGTGGAGTGTGTGGGGTCAGTACCAGGCTGGAGCTATTAGACAGTGATAGACCGAGGAGCCATCCAGGAGTTTTAACCTGGGCTGTGACGTCACTACATCAGGACTTGGGGGAAATTTTAATATGTTAGTGATGCAGGGGATTGGAAGGGAGAGAGGGACTGGAATTTGGAGAGGTCAGGTCATTCATTGCAAATGTTTAGTGGAGAAAACCCGAAGGAAAGGAATTGGAGCCACCCCATTATTTACTAACTAAGTTGGGACTTTTTAATTTAATTACTGTTCAAGTACAGTTTTCTGTTTTTTATTCCCATCCCAGCCCCGCCTCCCACCGTGCTCCCCACCTCCCTCCCATTTCCACCCCTGTTAGTTTTTGCCATGTGTCCTTTATACTTGTTCCTGTAAATTGGGAACTTTTAAAACTTAATTTTTTGAAGTCTTATTGACATAAAATATACAAACCCCCAGTGTACCCAACTGACTTTTACACATCTATCTTACATATCCACCCAGGCCAACACCATCTAGATGAAGGCACAGAACATTCCCAGTGCCTTTATCGGGGGCTTTTCTCTCACAGCACAGGGTGGGCACCTTTCGCTGCAGCCTGTGTGAGGAGGGCAGGATGCACAGGCAAATCCTGTGCCATCCCCTCCTTGGCTCTCCCATCCATCTCTCTCCTCTTCCTGAACAGCCAGTTGCTACCTTAACCAGACAGCTGGAAGGAAGGCGGACTGTACCTACCAGAGTCTTCATTTCTTCCTGAGCTAACTTTTTAAGTGGGCTACGTGGAGCACTTTTACCCTAATAGCCCCAAGCATGAGAGAATCACATTTTATACTAAGCGCTGGGCTTCCTGAAGGGGAACAGTGGGAATATTTACAAGCAGCTTCAGTGGGGCCAGAACATACCCAGACAAACCACAGATAGAGCTCTTGTCGGCCCATGAAGGAGAAGAAAGGTCCCTGGGTCTGGAGCAGGGGTCCCACAGGTCAGTGCAGTTTGCCATACTCCCTCTCAGAGTAGGTGTACCGTGTTCGCTCTATGCACAGGAAGGGGACCTGTTTTTGTTCCTTTGCTGATAACTGCATTGCTACTAATACTGTGTATTAGTTGTCAGAGGTCACCGGGATTGGTCACATTTAAAGGGGTAGATTCTGGAGGCTGTAATTCTTCAAGTTCTATTACTATTGTGGGGGCAGTTTTATACCACCGCAATAGGAAGGCATTCTATCTAAGATAAATAGGATCGATTGAGCATCAAAATGGAGTTTTGTATATTTGAGTATACATGGGAACACATACTCCGTGGTGCGTCAGATTTAAAGCTTTTGTTTCTCCTAGTTGGTTTGTGGCATGTTCACTTTTCAAAGTGGAGCAGGAAAGCGCATCTGTGGGAAAGCATGTATGGAAAATCAGAGAAAAGTTACGTTGATTCCTACCCTCATTGAAGACGTTACATTTTCATTCTGGGAGGACCTTGAAGACTAGTGGTTGTCCTTTTCATTTTGCTCTATTCAACAGATTCTTTGGAAGATGGATGCAGACCATCTGGGGATGAGGGTCGGGGTGGGAGAAGTGGGTATGGCAGGGCCCTGTAGAGCCCTCCAGCTTCTTCCCAGTTATGAATGGGTTCAGCCTGAGTCTCCTTGGCCGCATTGGTTCTTCCCGCTCCATTCCCCTCCTCTGTCAAAACTCTCTGTTGGCGGTGTTAGGAAAGTTTAAAAAGCTATTTCATCCAAACCTTTATCCCTTGAATCTGTCTTTAGGATCACAACAATTTTGAGTCTTTGGGATATTTTTCCCATAAGTAGGAAATGTGAAAATACTGTCTTATGTAGTTTTACTTGACTGTCTAATAGAATAGATTCAGTTTCCTCAATTATTTCCTGGTGCCCCTGAAAAGGATTGTTTCTTCCTAACTGTGACACTGACAGTCTTATCTGAGTCAGTGAATCTAATTCAGACACCGAGAGTTGAGAGGAGAACAAATGTCATACGCAGTGCATCGGTTCTCTCTGCAATAGGTCCTGGTAGCAGGAAACATCTTTGTAGTTTCTGGTCTGTCTTCAGAAATAACTCATAGAGATTAAAGACTAAAACTGTAAAATTCATAGAGGAAACATAGGGGAAAGCTTCAGGACATTGGATTGGGAACAATTTCTTAGCTGTGACACCAAAGGCACAGACAATCCACAAAGGCAAAATGGACAAATGAGACCACATCCAGCTTAAACACTTCTGGGCATCAAAGGAAACAATCACCAGAATGAAAAGACAGGGGAAAAACCTAGGGAATGAAAGAAAATATTTTCAAATTATGTATCTGACAAGGGTTAATGTCCAGAATATGTAAGGAACATCTATGATGCAACACCGGCAGCAACAGGTCCCCGTTAAATGAAGGACAAAGGACTGAAAAGACAATTCCCCAAAGAAGCTATACGATACAAATGGCCAATAAGCATATGAAAACACTCAACATCACTAATCAGGAGAGAAAAACGAATCAAAATCACAGAGAGATATCACCGCACACCCCGTAATTATTAGGGTGGTCACTATCGTAAGAACAGAAAGTGTCACCCCTTGGTGAAGATGTGAAGAAATCACAACCCTTAGACATTGTTATTGTGTTAGTGTAAAACAGCGCTGCCCTTGTGGGAAATAGTGTGGAAGTTCTTGTAAAAACTGGAAATAGAATTTCCACCGGTCCAACAGTGTCACTGCTGGGTACGTACCCCCCAAAGAGCGGAAGGCAGGGTCCTGCAGAGACACGTGCACACTTACGCTCAGTGCAGCACTGTTCATAGTAGCCAATAAGTGGAAGCCACCCAGATGTCCTGGCTTATTTTTGATAAGCCAGTCACCAAAGGGCATATATTGTGTGATCCCACTCATCCAAAGTATTTACAGTAATCAGACTCTCAGACTCAGAGAATGGAACTGTGATTGTCAAGGACTAGTGGGAGGGGAGCAGAAGAATTAGGATTTAATGAACACCATTCAGTTTGCTGAATGAAAAAGTTCTACAGATCCATTGCATAGCCATATTTGTATTCCTAACACTACTGAATCATACACTCAGAAGTGGTTAGGATGATACTATTAATGTTATATAACTTTTACCACAATTAAAAAATAGTCTCCATACTTGTCACTGTTTCTTTAGGGGAAGATGATTCATCGTCTTTGCAAGTGACCTAAAACTGGCAGTCTTAGCATGATTTTTGCAGGTTTGAATTTAACATCTTCACTGATCAACAAGTATCAAGTAACCTCAAGTAACACAAGCTCCACGACGCTTTTCTTGCCTTGTGATGGAAAGATGATGATTTGTTTGTTTACTTCTTTGTTAATTTGTGAAATACTCCTACAATTCCTGCCTTGCCAGGTGGCTTTATCATTTTCAAACGAGGCAGAAGGAAGCACTTGTAGGTGAGGGCTTGGAGCGTCAATTACAAATTCGTATGTAACTTTCACCACCCCTTTGCACTGTGGAAAGTGACAGTGTCGATAGGGATTGCTTTCTCCCAAACGTTTTTATAGTAGAGTTTTATGCCTGTCTTTCAATTATCAAATTATCGAATTGATTCCAGAAACTCAAATAAAATGAAAATGAAGTAGAGATGAAAAGGCATGCAGTTGCCGTGGTAATATTCAATTTAGGAGGGGGCACCTGATTTCTAATACGAGCAGTTTACAACCACTCATGGTTAAATGTTTTATAGGATTCTTTGTAACAAAAGGTGGTCTAATTACTGAGGAGGAGAGAATAATATAGCCAGGTTATTTACAATGTGTGACTTACTTAAATTATGATCCTGTTAACTATACAAAAATGACAGAAAACAGAAACATCAGAGCAAATTAAACATTTTGGCTTTTCATTAATGATCTCAAATATAGGAGTGTGCACAAGGTTAATTTTTTTTCCCTTTTAACATCACATGAGGCCTGCCCTTGGAATGAACCTGCAGTTTCAAAGATTCAGTGAATCAGCTTCTAAACAAAACAAAACAAAATTGAGAATGTTTCTTCCCTTCCAGCAGACCGCATTGGAGTGTTAGTTTCTACCACTACACGGCGTGGCAGGGGAGTGACCGGTTAGATCAGTTTTAGGTGGGATTTCTTTCCTTGTAATGTTTGCCTTATTCTGAGCTCCTAGCTGATTTTAACTGTTCTTATTTGCAGTCTTTAAATATTGATGAACTGTGTCATTTAGAGCACTGCTTTGTGGCATTGATCTTTGTAGGGAGCTTACACATGAACCCCAGCCCAGTTTTCCAGCAACGGGGCAGAGGCTGGGACTTGTTGGGAGGATGTGTTGGTGAGAAGTGAAACAGAAGGAGAGTATGCAGAAGGGGCTGGAAAAATTAGTATTTAGAAGCCATTTTTCAGGAGAAGAACGGAGCATTTTAAGAAATTAGAGACATTAATTGTAGGAGGTAGTTATATCCATTTAAAATATAACAGTGGTTTTTCATAAAACACAGTTTCTCTTAGAAGTTGTCCGGAGAATCAGTAACTAGAGAAAATACATAGAAAATACTAGTAACTCAGCCAACAAGCTTGATCTAATGAGAGTGTTAATACACAGCCAAAAGGAGAACACATGTTCTTTTCATGTGACACAAACATCGAGTATGGAACAGGCCACAAAGAAAATCTCTATACCTTTCAAAATTTATTCGCTGTGCACAGTCCAGGTTCTTCAGACAAGACACAGTGATCCTAGGTGTTAGTGACAAGGACAGCTTTCCTCCGGTCTAACAACCCAGGGGAAGTTTTAAAATATAGTTGAGCTTCGTTTGAATATGGGTTTGAACTGTGTGGATCCACTTATACACAGATTTTTTAAAAAATAAATATTGTAAATGTATTTTCTCTTCCATATGACTTATTAACATTTTCTCCTTCCAGCTTACTTTATTGTAAGAATACATACTATTAAGAATATTAACATTATATTAATATTAATATTCTTAATATTAAGAATACAGAAAACATACATAAACATAAACATACAAAATGTGTGTTCATTGACTGTTCATATTACTGATAAGGCTTCTGGTTAACAGGTTATCAGGAGGTAAGTTTTGGGGGAGTCAAGTTTTATGTGGTTGGAGCCCCAAACCCCCACTTTGTTGAAAAGTCTACTGAACTAGTCTTTTTAAAAAGATTTTATTTATTTACTTTTTTAGAGAGAGGCAGGGAGGGAGAAAGAGAAGGAGAGAAACATCAATGTGTGGTTGCTTCTCATGTGTTCCCCACGGGGGACCTAGCCCACAAACCAGGCATGTGCCCTGACTGGGAATCGAACTGGTGACCCTTTGGTTCGCAGACCAGCACTCAGCCACTGTGCCCCACCAGCCAGGGCTACTGTACTATTCTTTATAACTGTTGTTGTTTAAGATATAATTCATATACCATAAAATTCACCCGTTTGTGGTTTGTAATACATTCACAGAATTTGCGGCCCTTGGTACTAATCTCAGGACATTTTTATCACCTTCAAAAGAAACCCTGTAGGTACCAATTAGTAATCACTTCCATTCACCTCTCTTCTGGCTCCTTGTGAGGGGAGGGTAACTAAGAAACCTTCTTTCTTTACATGTTTGCCTATTCTAGACATTTCGTATAAATAGAAGCATAGAATACGTAGTCTTTTGTCTCTGGCTTCTTTCACTTAGCTTGTTTCAGAGTCCATATGTGTTACAACCTGTATCAGTACTTGATTCTTTGTATGGCTCAATAATAACCCATTGTATGAAGATCATACCACTTTTGTAAACCCATTCGTCCCTCGATGGACATTTGGGTTGTTTCTGCCTTTTGGTTATTATGTGTAATGATGCTGCAAACATTCATGTGCAGCTTTTGTGTGTGAACACTGTTAAAACTCTGCATTAAAGGATAAAATCATAATTAGAATGGCAGGCTATTTAGAAGCTAGTGGGAATGAGGACACTCCATACAGAAACCTATAAACTGTGGCCAAAGTGGTTCTCAAAGTACAAATATCATCTTGAAGACATGTATGAGAGTCCTTTCCATGTAGCTCAGTTGGTTGGAACATAGTCCCATAGACCCAAAGGTTGCAGGTTTGATTCCTGGTCAGGGCACATACCCAGGTTGTGGATTCCCATCCCCAGTCAGGGAATGTGTGGGAGGCAACCAGTCAGTGATTCTCTCTCACTTCCTGCCTTCTTCTTCTCTCTAAAAGCAATAAAAAATGTCCTTGGGTGAGAATAAAAAATAAATTAATTTTTAAAAAATCTTTAAGAAAAAAGTCATTTATGAGAAACTTAAAATTGCTGAAAATAACTAAAATAAGTATTCAAATAAATACTTGAGAAAAGGAACAAAATTAACTCTGAAAGTCAAAAAATATAAGTAATGACTATAAATTCAGAAATTATAGAAAGCAAAATAAAGGGAACACCTAACAGATTTGATAAATAAAATTGAAAACCGTTTCTTTGAATGATAAAATAGGGACATTTTATTAACCTCACCTCTGGCGAGGTTAATTGGGAAAAAGAGGGAGATATAACCAAAGGTTCACAAGCATTTTCTATGCATCTTATCTTTTTAGTGATGAGTATGAAAACTTAAACAGTTATCAATGATCAAAATTGATTCAAGAAGGAACACATGAATAGAAAATAAGCAGAGAGGGAAATTACTCTTCTGTCCATTCATTTTTCCATCTAGCCATCTGACCCTCCATTTCCATCCTAACCAACCATCTAATAATTCTTTTTGGAAAGTAGTCAGCCAATCTGCCCTCCCTCCTAAATACCAGGTACAGATTTTGTTTCTGACAATTTATATACCACCAAAGCACAGACAAAGACAGGAAGCCTCCAGGTTTGTTCTACAGACCAGTGTAGGTCCTGTTACCTAAACCAAACAAAAATATGACCACGAAAACGTGGAACCATCTGGTTTATCAATGTAGGTGCAAACCACATACAGTAACACATTGTGATACTCGAAGTTTGGTCTGGGAGGGTGAGGAGAGTCCAGTGTTGGGAGCACAGTGTATTCCACCTACTTACTAGGGTAAAATGCTAAAACTCATGTTTATCTCTACATGATCAATATCAGAAGCAGTTGGTTAAAAGCAGTAAAATTTCAGTATGATTGATTCATCATTAGAATATCAGTCAACAAAAGAGTTTTTTTCATATGATAGCATTAACCACATGTATAGTATTATGGGAAAAAATGATACCTGTCATAATCGCATAACTATCCATAAAAAATGAAAGTGAAATTAACGAAAATGTATATGAGACAAACAGTAGGACTTTCCGGAAGTGCACAAAGGGATAAGAATAAACGGAGATTCATTCCACTACTGGTTAGAAACTCAGTAATTCTAAAATAAGTTTTCTCCAATAATATAACACACGATTGCAATAAAATCCCAGTAGAATTCCTTCTTAAAGCTTGACAAGTTGCTTCTAAAGATCATACAAAAGGATAAGTAAATGTATTTAAAAGAAATATTGTGGGGAATTTGGAATACTGGATTTTAAAACATGCGATAAATAGGTCCATGAGAATATATGATAAAGGTAAAACTGTCAGAGCGGTAGGAAAGGACGAAGAGTTAATATATGGTATTAAGTTAACTGGCAATCTCTTTGGGAAGAATACATATTTAGATCTCCGTTTCATGACACACACTACATTTCAAATCTATAAAATTCTGGAAGAAAATAAAACAATATATTTTTATAGTCATAGGGAAGGCCTTTAAAAGCATGACAAGAAGCCCTGAAGTCTTAAAGTATTTAACAAACTCAGTTTCATGAAATTGTAGTGAAAGAGACTATAAATTATACAATTAGAGTAAAGGTAGTGAATTGGGAGGAAATATATGAGACATATGTAGCAGGTAAGAGGTTAATATTCAGAACTTAGAGAGTTGCTCACAAATTGTTAAGGAAAGACAATGGAATAGAAAAGTTTGGAGAGGCTGTGAACAATCACACAAGAAATACAAATGGCTGATAAACATCAAAATGCCTTCACCTTCATTTACATCAGGGAAAACCACTACTGGATTCCATTTTCATCTGCTAGATTGCCAAAAACCAAAATGACGTATAATGTCCAGCGTTTGGGAAGGTGCCTCGGAAAGGATACTGCTCTCTTCCTTCCTTTCTGGAAGGGCCGTGCCTCTGCAAACACAAAGCATACCTGCTTGGGACCTAATGGTTCTGCTGCTGTGCTACAGAAATTCGTTGTAGCATTATGTATGAGAGAATCTGAGCATGGCCTGAATGCCCCTCAAGGAACAGGTTAAATGAAATTTGGAGTATTCACTATATATTATACCATGCAGCCGTTAAAAAGAACAGGCTAGTTTTAAAATAATTTGACACGGAAAAATGCCTTGTATCAGCATAATGGTTAAGAGCCCAGGTCTGTAACAGACTTGTTAGTACAAGCTGGGTGAACTTTAGCAAATTACTGAACTTCCTTAAGCCTCAGTTTGCTCATCTGTAGACTTAGGGATATTTGTAGTACTTAGCTCCTAAGGATTTTGTGGAAAGTGATAAGATTCGGGATACCTCACGCAGCCTGCTGGGCACTGTCGTAAGCACTGGACAAGAAGCAGAAATAAACTGTGGTGCCAACAGCTACGTACTGGCTTGTGCGATGACGAAGTTAGAGAAGGGTGCTTATGGGGCACTTGTCGTTAGCCTAGGAGGCGTGGTGGGCGCTTAAGGGTAGTGACTTTGTAACTTTATACTTCTGTTTGATTTTGGTAAAGGAAGGTTTTTTCCACTTAGAAAATTCACAAATGCTATTTTGTGATTTTTAAAGATGAGGAAAAAATGTTTAAGCCCACACTCTTTGTGAATTATTTCTAGCAGCCTCCGTCTCACCACTGTCTGTGTGCACGCATTTGAACAGTTCAGTCTACACAGTAGTCACTGAACTAGCCCCTGTTTCTGACTCTGATCACAGTTGCTCCCTGCGCCCCCCGGTGCTGAGTGATCTGGAGTACAGGAGGAGGTGCTGAGTGATCTGGAGTACAGGAGGAGTCGCAGAAAAACAGTTGCATCTCAGTTCAGGGCTTTTCCTCCAAGTGCCCCTTAGAAAGTTTTTTCTTGCCTGGCAGCTTCCCCTTGTACTGTGGCTCAGCCTGGGTTAACTTGCGTGAGGAAGGAAGGAAGCCACCTGAAAACATTTTGGTTTTCGGGGGGAAAATGGGCTCAGAGGCACTTAGCCCTTCAGCTGCACTTCTGTAGACTCGCTCCTGCCCCCTCCTCCCCACCCCCACCCCCTGCCCCCACCTCCTTTAAAGAAACAAAGCAAATGAATTTCTTTTATGTCCCCCTAATTTTTACCTTCCTCCTCAATCTCTGACCCTTTTTCCTTCCTTCCTACCCCTTAGGCGAGGCACTGGTCTCACCTCATTCAGAGTTTAAGAGGCTGGTGACCCCTGGTGTCAAAATTTCATCTCTTTTACACAATTGAACTCCTTAAAGGAAAAGCTGAGACTAAATTCCAGAGAACACCCCACTCCAGGTGGGTTTCAAATGGGCTGGGGCAGTCCTTTGCTCCAGTGTGATTGTACTGTCTCTTATTCTGTGCCTCCCCGTCCCGGGCCCCAACAATTAGGCGGTGTTTAGAGAACTAGACACTCTGCGATGATGATAACCTTTCTCATTGTGCTGCCACAGTTAGTGTCCCCAGTAAATGACATCGTTTTTCATTATTACTGCAGCAGCCTCCAGCCATAGATTCAGAAAGGTCAATTTTAATTAAAAACCAAACAAAAATACATTTTGTGGGATTTTTTCCCTCTTAGAAGAATAGGCTATTAGCTTTCTTTGTAACTCCTGCTATCTTGCTGAACTTTCAGAGATGCTGACAGACAAAATTCTCAGGCAGACCGCGCCATCAGCTGGGACGGCACGGACACTTTGCAGGAAGGGCACTCTCCTCATTGTGCCTGTTCTCTGCTGGGGGTGTGTTGCACAGCACCTACATCCTCCCAATAAGTTCTCCTCCAAACGAGACAGCCGAAAAAGTTGTTAGATGGCTATCCTGGTACAACACCAGTTTGCAGATGGGGTGGGGGACTAAAGGGTTTGCTCGGCCATGTCCATTTCTGGCCAGCCGGGAATGGAGTGAAGGAGGAGGGCGAGAGAGAGGTGTTGGGGGAGGGAGGGAGGACAGATGCATGGACACTCAAGCAGCCTAAGAAGTTTCACTTATTTGGGTCACCGGTGAGATTAGCTTTATATAGATGTATTTTTTTAAATTGAAATAAAATTTGCGTTGCCGCAGCCCGCTGCAGCAGACGTGATCACGAGGTGAGGCGAGGGACTAAAAAAAAAAATGGAGAGGACCATAGCTCTGCTGGCATATGGCAACTTTATTCAAGCAACAGCTGTCTTAAATACAAACTGTTAATGCCTAAAGCAAGACTGCAGGGAAGTAGAAACAATGTTGTTTTTCAAAGTTCGTGCACTCCCTTAAGCTACCAAGGGCAAGAAGTTCTCATAACCATCTGGGAACATGACACCTGCGCCAGAGCCTTGTGTCCTTCAAGGCTGGGAACTAAAAGGTTAGGAAAGTGTCAAGGTACCCGCCGGCTCCAGGGACCAGAAACCAAGTTCATCCACCATTTTCACAGTGGAGAACTCTGTCCTTGGTCCCCTTAAAGCCTGGCGGGCCCCCACATTGCGTAACATAAAATTCATTGTTTTAACCACTTTGAAGTATAGTTTGGTGGTTTCCAGTGCCAGCTATACAGCTGTCACCATTACCTACTTCCAGAACGTTTTCATCGCTCCAAAAAGAAACCCCAGGCCCAGTGAGCAGTCACTCCCTGCTCCTTCCTATCCGCCCCACCCCCACCCAGCCCCTGCAAGCTGGTAATCCATTTTCTATCTCCATGGATCTCATTTATTGTCCGTATTTTTATAAGTGGAATTATACAACATGTGGCCTTTTACATCTGGCTTCTTTTCCTTAATGCGTTCAAGGTTCATCCATGTTGTAGCGTGTATGAGTACTTCATTCCTTTTTATGACCGAGTAATATTCCATTGCACCACTGTACCACATTTGGTCTGTTCATCAGTTGATGGACATCATCTGGGTTGTTTACACAGCTATTATGGATAATGCTGCTGTGGACATTTGTGAACAAGTCCTTGTCCGAACGCCAGTTTTTAATATCTTTGGGTGTATCCCTAAGAGCGGAATCACTAGTCATACGTTAATTCTATGGGTAACTTCTTGAAGACCCGTCAGCCTGTGTTTCCCAGTAGCTGTGCAGTATTTTTAAGGCAACGTTTAACTGACAGTGTTTCTTAAAACAAACACAGACATTTGCCGGGCTGTGAGAATACAAAGATGAATAAAAAGCAGCCCACATTCACAGGCAGACACAGCAGGAAATATGGCTGGGCTGGGCCAGGCCAGGCCTGGGGGAAGGGAGGTGTGGGGCTTAAGGGAGGGCAGTTCGGGCTCTGGCTCTCAGAGGAGGTGGCACTTGAGCTGAAAGTCAGAAGGGGTGCATCACATGGGGAGAGATGGAGTCATAACACTTGGGATTCTTGCATTCAAAGAACACATCTTACCCTGGCTCAGCTGGTTGGCGCATTATCCTGTGCACCAAAAAGTTGTAGGTTTGATTCCCATCCAGGGCACATGCCTAGGTTGCAGTTTCCATCCCCAGTCAGGGGGCAACTTATCAGTGTTTCTTTCTCACATCGATACCTTTCTCTCTCTCTCTCAAAATAATAAACATATTCTTGGGTGAAGATTAAGAGAGAGAAAGAGAGAGAAGAGCATCTTGTGGAGTCAAGGGGGCTAATGGTCCACCATAAATAGGCAGCCATCATTTTATAAGGACATCTGCTAACCAGATTGCCAGGTTCCTAGTTTTACTATTCATGACCTTCATTACCAACTTAGCTCCCCCTCTCAAGGTGAACCTTGTTCATTATTCCAACATACTCCTAGCCATCCTCAGGTCTTTTGCAGCAGTTTTGTATCCATCTTCTCTTTTTGTAGGATCCTAGTGCCACAGAAGCCCCTGCCAGGTGGACAAAGCTGGCACACTTGATAGTAGAATACATCACCGTACACATGAAACCAGCAGGGAACCGGTGTTGACAAGAGACCCCTCCTACTAACCAGTAGGTGGAAGGAGGGTTGTCATTTTTTTAGTATACGCATTAGTTACTTTATCTTTCTACCTTGCTTCCAGCCTTGGTACACCCCTGGCCCCCAGCCATCCTATCTGTTGCCAGCATCCTATTTCTAAAATGCAGCCTTGATCACGTCAGGAACCCCACTCCCCAATGTGACACCCCCAAATTCACAGCACTAAGTTTGTCTTATTTCCTTCCGGGTAACTGATACGCTGCAGCAGGGCCCTAGAGGCCCCCAGGGCTCTGTGTGGCACCGGCAGCAGTCCCTTCTCCAGCCTTGTTCTCCCCTCCACCCGCTTTACGCTGTAATTTGATGGGGTTACTTGTTCCCCAAACATTGCACTGCATCTTGCCTCCTCATCAGGACACAGGCAGTTCTTTCTGTCTTTGAAGTGCACTCTCCATCTTCCAACCTTCTTAACCTGACTCCTATTTGTCCTTGAAAGTCCACCCTGTGTGCCTTTAGTATATCCTTCTCCCCGGTTGTAATTGTTCACTTCTCTGCCCTGCCAGGAGGACCATCTTTTCAGTCACCCAGGACTTTATTTTTATGCAGTGACCCCATCGTCTTCGACTGGACTAGTGAACGTGTTTGAAGGCAGCACTTCATAGGATGACCTAGATTCTTGTGCTCAAGTCAAGAGGCCATATCTCCTCTTGCAGGATGAGAGAGGAGCCGTTCCATGGAAGCCCAACAGCTGTTAAAATGACTCCTTGGCAGTTTTCAGAGAACATGGTCAGCATTCGTAGGTGTAAGAAGTATAAAATTCAGTTTCTGAGAAGCGCAAGATGAGTTTGTAGGCCCTCTTTATGGCCAGGTCGCTATGTTACAGGGGAACCCTCTCCTCTGCAGGTTTGTCAATAAAGAAGAAGGTGGGCCCAAATGTTGGCAAGGACACTCAGAATCAACAGTCTTGACCCTTGTCTGTGTTATAGTCATAATCCATAAATTTAAATTATCTGAAGTATGTAGGTCTTGCCCTGAGGCTGATGAAGCTCTCACACAAAAATGTCTTGGAAAATGAAGAGGCACAAGATGTAGCAATATTTTCTTGGCTTCTGCAGTTATTTTATTGGCTGAGGCTTAGGAAGGAGCTGTGCTCATGGAATTCTGGGCTGCCTCATAATTTCACACTGTAGTAAGACGTCTAGTTTCATTTTTCCCACATTTGCGTCACCTTTTTTTTTAATTTAAATATAGTCTGTACCAAATCCTTCAGAATTCAAGCTCACAGAATCCCTAGTAAGGAAGTGCGGCTGTCTGGGACGGTCCGACTTGGACGGGAGGTCTGCTCTCCTCGACTCTACGGGCAGCCTGCACCAGCTCCCACGCATGCAGGCGCACACACAGACATGCTCACACGCACCCAGACGTTCACCAGCCAGACAATAATTCTTTGTGTTGTGAGGCACAACAAAAGGTCTTTTGCTTCTGGCTTTTACTACACAATTTCTGTTGCACATATTTTAACTTAAATTTGCCTCATATATCTAGGACACCTGTTGATTTGCATTCTGTGAAAGAATTTGTGTCTTTGAGAGCACATTATAGGTGTATAACAAATAATTTATGTGGTTCTTACAGGACTTTCTTTCCTTTGTGAATGTTTTATGATTTGCTCACCAGATTGAGTTTGGGGCATAGTAGGTAGAATATTGCTTGATTAAATGGACTGCATAAAGTGACTTTGTGGAGTGGGATAAAGCTTATTGGAAAACTGCATTCTGTGCTAAGTGAAATAAGTCAGTCAGAGAAAGATAAATACCATATAATTTCACTTATATGTGGAATCTAATGAACGAAGTAAACAAACAAAGAAAATAAAAACAGACTTCAGGGAATAAACTAACAGCTGTTAGAGGGGAGGGAGGCGGGGGGCTGGGTGGAAAAGGTGACGGGACAAGAACACTCACAGACGTCGAGAGCAGCATGGTGAGTACCAGAGGGAAAGCAAGGTGCAGGGAGGTAGAAGGGGGTAAAGATGGATAAACGGTGATAGAAGGAAACTTGACTTTGGAAGGCAAATACACTCTACACTGTACAGTGATGTATTATAGGACTGTACACCGAAATCTCTATAATTTTATTAACCAACATCACCCTGATAAATTCAACAAAAATTTTTAGACACATACATTCTCCTCCCCAGAGTGACCATAGTCAGCCGCATCCATTCCAAATCCTCCCTTGGTTCTGGGCGATGATTTAATTGCTATCATTTTTTATTTATTTGAAGCATTTTGTTAAGCAGGCATCTAAGACTCCACATGCTCAAAATAGAGCTCCCGGTTCCACACACACGTGGGAGTGCAGGTGCAGCCGTTCCTCTCCCAGGCTTCCCTGTCTCCGCACACAGCGGCATCGCCAGCCTTGTGGCCCCGTCCCTGTGGCCTTCCTGCTCCTCACACCCGCCAAGCTCAGTCTCACCTTCTCACAGTGACCCCAGGTGATCTCTCCGTCTGAGACGTTTACTTCCAGATCTGCAGTCAAGTTCTGGCATTTCAGACTTGGCTGACGTCAGTGCTGCCTTCTCCGAGGGATCTTCCCAGTCACTCTCATTTACACCACCTTTTTTTTCCTTTGTTGTTCTCACCACTCTGAGATATTTTCTTAGGTTCTTGTTGGCTGCCATTTCCCCATCTTGATTGTAACCTCCACAAAAATAGGTTCTTGCTTGCCCCGCTCTGGACAGTATCTACTTGACATGTACTTGGCACTCAACAGATATTCGATTGAATGAATGAATGAAAAGTAATGAATGAATGTATGACTAGAATAACTGAAACTGGATTTTGCTGTTTCTTACAAGAAGTTTGAAGGGCCCAAGTTGTATATAAATTTGAAGCTTTCTTAAGTGTTGAACACATTTTTAATGAAATTAAGGTTTTCTCTGTGCAAAGAATACCCTTTAACAATATTTTAGATTTGCATTATCTGGACTCTCAGCACTTTTTAATGTGTTGGAGCCTTCAGTTCGAGGACTTTCTGAAAGGCTAACTTTAATAACATCAGACCTGCCATTTCCGCAGAGCTTAGAATAGATTCCAAATGCCAGAGAAAATTAAATGCAAAAAAGCTCCAGTTAATTAATGTTTCAGAATAAATTAATGCTTTAGGTCTGACTTTAACTGACAAGAATGGTGAATTTCAAAGTTAAAACTGCCACCCTTTTCCCATGTCTGTATTTGGGGATATATTCAGTCGTTCCAGTTATTTATCCCCTGGGTGGGGGTGGGGAGGGTGGGCAGAAGAACGGAAACATATGTACTTACTGAATTTTAAAATAAAACCCACAATTGTACTGATTATTCTTAGGGGAATGGGTTTTAGCATTTTTTTACTCTCCCTTAGCTGTGTGGTGATTCCTGAATTTTCAAAGTTGAGGGCAGCCCCTAAATATTTTTGCCCGTCACCACGGTGTTCTCACACCCCAGGAGAGGAAGCAGCATCTGCGTGTGCAGTGTGTTCCGGCGCCTGGCTTGGCTAATTTCATGTCTCTCAATAAATTAATTACAGAGCGTCAGTGTGTGCATTGCACACTGGGGAGAGAGGTACATTTTTATCTTGTCTGATTTAGTTCTTGTTTATCCTTGGCTCTTAGACCATAGAAAAGACTTGGCAAAGCTTGGGGCAATTGTTTTCTGACTTTTTCTTCTTCCTCACCTTCCCTCCTTTATTTTTTGGGCCTCAGTTTCCCTCCCTGTTTGCAAGATGACTGTGCCCATCTCTTTGGAATATTGTGAGGCCCTAAGATGTTATACGTGTGAACATTAGCATTTACTGCCTCCAATTCACCACTATTTATTAAGTAGTTAACACAAGTATTTCCATATAGAAGTGTAACCAATGTGCTAGGCAGAGTTACAGAGATAAGTGATACTATCTACTTACGGTTTACTTTATTCAAGTTTAAAAAAAAAATTGAGGCAGGGAGGAAGGTTCATCCCAAACGTATGTTCTTGTGCACTCACTCTACTTTAAATGCACCAAGCCAGGTAGGCGGGTGCGTCATTACCTGTCGATACGTTCAGCACATCTTTTGCTTTAAATAAACAGCATTTTATTTTTCATAGTTTCCTGCTTTCTTATAAAAGGCATGTGGGAAGGACAAGCTCCAGATAATCTGGAATTCTGTTTGGTTGGGCTCCAGCTCTCAGTTAATCAAGAATTTCCTGGAGTTATGAGGTGTGCGCATGTTTCTTTTTTTGGAATTTCAGTTATTTGATATTTGCAAGTAATTCTTGGGAACAAGAATTGCAAACAGGAAGTCTTCACAAGAAATCACAGCCTTATAAAAAGCAGATGTTAAACAGTTTTGTTTTAAAAATTTATTATCTCCATTATTTATCCATACTTGGAAGAAAACAAATTCAATTAGCATTTTTATCTTTTCTTCTTGTTTTTCTTTTATCTAGTCCAGTTATGCAAAGAAAATTTTATGAGTCATTTGTTTAGCAAGTTCAAGTCTACATAAATTTGTAGTGTTAGATCCATAAAACCCTGAAAAATGACCATGTACCTATTAATTATGTTAATTAATGCAAGCACAATGAGAGGCTATCTGCTGGGTATTGTGTAGCCACTGTTCTTGCTTCAATTAGGCCTTTTGACCTGGTGTTTGGAAGGACAGCTGCAAACCCACTGGGGAGCCTCTGTTAGGACATAAATGAAGCAGGTAAATGAAACAATATTAGAGTAATTCAGTTGAAAGAAAACATGCAACAACATGAACCTGAGGGAGAAAATGACTGTGGCCTTGAATTATCTCTGTGGACAATCTCCATTGCATGGAAAATCCCCATTCTCTGTGCCCAGCATGTGGTGTTGCCTGGTGGATTGGTTCTGGTTGGTCTTTCCCCCTCTCCTTTGTTCAGTGCCTTTTGTAAGAATTATCAACTGAGTTTCAAGCTTTTCTATTGGAAAAAGAAACTGATTTTCCTATTTAAAACTGATCTTGCATCATTGGAAGCAAACATTTCGAAATCTCGCTGTCATTCTTGGGAAGACGATTTAGATGTGCGTGACTCGGCGTGACTAGAGGAGAGAAGAGTGAGCGGTAGGCAGACTTGAAAAGGAGGCGTGCTCCCAGGAGTCCTCTGAGGAACTCGGTGCTATCAGACTGGAGTGAGCTGCAGAGGGGAAGGTTTTGCGTGGCTGCTGGCTGCCTGGAAGTTTTCCAGTTCATTTCTAAGAGCTGAGTTAGGTAACCTCTCCCTCCCACACAACCCTGGGCGCTGTGTGATCCTGCAAGTCAGAATTTTGTAAAACGGTTCGTTTTGTCTAAGTGTGTTTGACCAGGGCCCGGTGTATATATAATGAAATTGAGATAAAAGAAAAATATACATGTAAGTAAAACTGGGAAAATTCCTTTCTTTCTGTTAGGTAAGGGAACTGAAGTTCTGAGAAGTAAGTGGCTTGTCCAAGGCCTCACAGCTGGTTACCAAATTTGGGAGTAAGAGCTTGGCTCTTATGACCCCTCCTTCACTTTTATGTCACCACGTTCCTGCTCTTCTCCTGAACCATTTGCAGAATATTTACGCAAGGGGCCAAATATAGTATGGTGGCAGGAGATTTGACTTTGGGTGGTGTGCACACAACACCAGATACAGAAGATGTTTCATAGAATTGCACACTTGAAACCTGTATAATTTTATTAACCAATTTCACCCCAATTACTTTAATTAAAAACTCAACTTAGGTCAAAATGTGGCCTGCTAAGCTCAATCATGAAGGAACTGCTTGAGAATTCAATTAAAGTTGGGTTAATTGTAACTTAAAGTAACTGATTTTTTCTGACCTAGCAGAACTCTTGGATGTTTTCTTTAAATTCCTCAGCTGCTGTATTTTAATGCGGAGGACACTTGCAAGAAAACATCATATTTATTGTGTGTGAGTACATCTAGTCTTGCTGCTTTGTCTTGTGCAGCAGTCTGCACGTACCCAAATAAACTCTGAACAGATTGAGTCTCTCTACGTCTTACTAAGGATTTATTCAGCTGTCTGCTTTTTTTTAAAGATTTTATTTATTTTTTTAGTGAGGAGGGAAGGAAGGGAGAAAGAGGGAGAGAAACATTGATGTGAGAGACAAACATCAATCAGTTGTCTCTCACATGCACCCTGAGTGGGGACCAAACCTGCAACTCAGGCATGTGCTCCGACCCAGAATTGAACTGGCGACTTTCTGTTTTGTGGACGACGCCCAGCTCATTGAGCCGCATGGGTCAGGTCAGCTGTCCGCTCATGTCCCACAGATCAGAATCTTTCTAAAATAACCTGGGCTACTGAAGTGTACCCATTGGAGAGTCGAAAGGAAGCTGTGGTGTATCCTTTGGCTCCTGCGGTGCCTGTAGAGTCCATGCGCGAGATGCAGGAGGTCCGCTGGCACGTCTGCTCTCCACGGCCTCACCCTACACCCCACACCCCAGAGTGCCAAGGCATGTAGAAATCTCTAGGTGTTTGATAAAGAGGCTAAAAGCCATGGGGCAACGTTCGGGAGGCCGTTTCCTTCCTTCGCCTGTTTGGGTAGGCCCCAGAATTACCTGTACACTGTGTGGAAGCCCAAATGCCCTCCCTCCTCTAAGCAGTGGAGCTTTTTCCAAGATGCTCTGTGTCCGGCGCTGCCTGCAGAGCCGGGTTGCATGAGTCGGCCACTCGTATTTGCATTCGGGGTACTCCCCCAGCGTGAGCCAGGACTCTGACACCGGAGGAGAAATAAACAAGAAGAGAACTTCATGTTACTAATAATCTTGAATAACATGAATGATAACTGTATGACACATAAGA
This sequence comes from Sturnira hondurensis, assembly GCF_014824575.4. Taxonomy (NCBI): domain Eukaryota; kingdom Metazoa; phylum Chordata; class Mammalia; order Chiroptera; family Phyllostomidae; genus Sturnira; species Sturnira hondurensis. The sequence continues at coordinate 32,121,294 of NW_028075471.1, forward strand.
TGTTCATTGTAGAAGGCCAATGCCAGTGGCTTGGTAATAAATATTTATCAAGTAGATTTTAACGTGGAGTTCATTCCAGGCTGGGCTGTAGTCCCAGGAACGTTAGTACATGATGGAACCATAATTATTGCAAAGAGCGGCATGTTAAAATGATTGCTTGGGGAAGGCTTGATACACTTTTATTTTCCCTCACAGCTTTGACACACTAATGCATCAAGACAAAGAAACGACTGTAATTTCCTGAGTCAAGTTACAAGGGTCCTAAGCGATCAGCTCACATACATTTACTCATAAAGAGGCTAGAGGGACTCAATTTGACTTTATATGTTACATTCTTGGAAGAAAAAATTATCTTGTTGCTAAATTGTCACAAATGCACCCTTTACCTGGTTAAAGAGATTATGTTTGACAGGTACATTTAATTTTTCCTTATTATTTTCACGTGTTTATTGCCATATATGTCTATGGTCTGTTCTTAGTGCTCCAGTTGCTGTTACTTTATAATTGAAAGAGAATTGCTTCGGACAACAGTTGAAAGTTTTGGTGGGCTTGGGCACCCCAGGAGGAAAATGAATCAGATTATATATTTTCTGATTTACATTTTGTAATTCTGAACACTCTCTATGGAGCACCTGCTAACAATTTCTCAGCATGTCATAATTTCTCTCTAAATCCTATTTTCTAGTTTATTACTCCCGCTTCCCCCTACCCCACAAATAAAACAAGAAACAAAGGCACCAATGAGGAAGAAAGAACTCTAGGCCTTAATCAAGTAGCTCATTTGCTTTTAAGGGTTTATTTTCTCAGAAAATTTTCTAAATAAGTTATTTTTGATGGTGCTCCTTTTAATTGCTTACGTTTCTTGTTTCTTTTTTTGTGCTTTTTTTTTTCATTTGAGATGAATGCCACCCTGATCTTGTTCAACTGTCGAACAGATAAATTGGGCCTTTCTCTTTTTTTAATATGTGTCTATAATGTTGCATTTTTAGGACAGTAATTGTTCAGCCTTCATGTCCTCTGCTTCACGTTGCAAGTCCCGTCTTAGCAGCTATGATGATATTTCGTTAATACACAGGCTAGTAAAAAATCCATGCTCTGTTTGCAGATGTCATGGCATGTTTACCTTTATTCAGTAACAAATTCCCTTCTGAGCGAATAGAGGAAGCAGGGTTTCTCTTTTGATATTTCATCCAGTTCCATGTTTCTGTTACGGGGGTTGGTGGTGTCATTGGTTCTAGAAAGATCATGGCATTTCAAATCAGAAGACATGGGTTCAGGTCCCACCCCGGCCACACACGTGGGTGTGTGAGCACCAGTAAGCTGCTTTCACAGTTTGGCCTCTACCTTTCCCCTATCTGTGGTTTAAAAAGACAAGAAGCCTATCTCTTCTGTGCATCCTTTTTTGGAATGGGGCAGGATTAGGTATTAATGAGAATATCTTCCCTACAAGGATGTTGTGAATATTAAATGCTACATTACATAAATTGTGAATTGCTGTGTATATGTTAGTTATCTTCTTTCAGATTTGATTTTCAATTGTAACTGACCACCCTCAAAGGCACGTGTTAGTGCTCGGAAGAACAAGTAGTAAGATCTACTTATTTGGTCGTAAAAGAAACTGAAAGGATTTCCTTGTGCTTCAAAACGTTCTACCCTGGCTGTTCATTTGAAAGGAATTGGGATCCCAGTGGGCAGAGTGTTCTAGGTCTTGGCCAAAGGGACCGAAATCCCACCTTAGAAATTTATATTGTCACATCTTATTTCAAGCGAAAGAGAATCCTTTTTTTCTTTGTTTTTGATAGATATTTGTATTCATTATGTATCAGGACTAGATCATTTTAAAAAGAATTAAAAGTCCCTGTGAGGGCCATAATTTCAGGTTTGTAAATCAGGGCTCTTTCAAAATCAGGAAGGAAAGAGGTAAATTATTGCAGGATGGCATTTGGAAGAATTCTGTCAAGCCCTCCAAACCATGCTGACCATGTGGCTGATGTGTCCTTGACTTCCTCAGCTGGGGGGCGGGGGGCATGCCCTGTGGTCACATTACAGTGATTCCTCCAAATGTCCGTGTTCCAAGCTTTCAGTGCTCATGAGTAAGATGTCCTCTCTTTCCAGGGATTTTGCTCCCCAAATAACTTTGTCAGTGCCTAGAAGGGGCTCACACATGCATCCCCAGTATCCCCTAGACCCGACCCATCCTGGGTTCCGGGGTGTCTCATGGGTCCAGCCAGAGCCACATCCTGCTCCTCCGCTGCCCCAGCATCTGCCGCTGTCTCCACCACTGTTCCTGCTTTGCTAGACTCAAGTCTTTATCCCACACCAGACGCCAGGCTCCCAATCCAGAGTCTTCCTTTTCATTTTTGCAAACTTTTCATCCTATAATAGAAGTTCAGTGTCAGTGTCTGAGAAGTCTCCCTGTTCTCACTTCAGTCAGCATCTCGTCGAGTACGTACTAAGCATTGTACTTTCCTATGTTGTAGGGGTAAAGAGGAAAAGGTGAGCTAGGAGCTCACTATCTAGTGTGCTTTCATGATTATTATAGAATCCACCCCTAGGAAGGTCCTTGCCCGTATTCTGCTTGTAAGGTGCTATGGTGGAATCTCCAGAAGATAAAGATGGAGGCATCAAGGACCAAAAGAAATACGTGAGCACACACCTGCCTGAGGATAGCATCGCGTGGGGAGCTGAGAGGTGCTAGGCACAGTGGGGAGGATAAATGTAAGAGGGCATAGTGGAATGTCTGTTTGCAGAGCAGAGAGTCACAGAACAGGCCTTTGTGACAAGGTACCTCCTTACTAGGTAATGCCACTCATCTGGCCATGGAGTCTCTCCTTGACCAGGGTTGTCCAAACCCAACTGTTGAAAGCCCTTCATCTTTTTTGTACTGGCTCTGAGACCTCACTTGAAATGTATGCAGTACAGAGGCCTCAGGGATGGCCTTGGCTCATGTTCTAAACATGTTGGATAGATTCTTGTTCTAGCGAAGATAAGGTTTCATTTACCACACACAGAAGAGGCAACCCAGCCCAGTGAATGAGGCAGTGGGCTTGACTCTCTCCAGCTGTTGCTCACGCCAGTGGAGTGAGGCGAGCTGTTTACAGAGGGGCCAGGGCGGAGATGACTTTCCGCAGGTCACAGCAGAGCTTCATTTCTTCTTTCTTTAATTCCCGAACTTTTGAGATGTGTTCATTTTAAGTGGACCTTATAAAGAATGCCCAGTAACTTTTTTTTTAATTTCCAAATTACAAACCTATTTAGTTAGTTCTTGTCTAGTTTTCTCAAAGAATATATATGTTCATTCTTTGGTTTATATTCAAGATGTGGAGGTTTCTTTATTGATTCTGACAGAGAATTCACAGGTTAAAGAAGAAAGGAAGGTGTTCTGGCTGATGTGGCTCAATGGATTGAGCACCAGTCTGCAGACAACAGGTTGCTGGTTTGATTCCCGGTCGGGGCACATACCTGGGTTGTGGGCCAGGTTCCCGGTTAGGGACATGCGAGAGGCAACCAATTGATACTTCTCTTGCACGTTGATGCTTCTCTCCCTCTCTTTCTCCCTCCCTTCTCCTCTCTCTAAGAATGAATGAATGAAATCTTTTAAAAAAGAAAAAGGAGAGGGAAGGAGAAGGTACAAGTGAGAGCCACGAGGAAATCAGGCCGTAAGTGACATGGTTTATAGATTGCACTCTCACATACCCGGGATAAGCTTTTAGGTAGCCCATACCCAGGACATACTTGTAGATCCACTGTGAAGGTTAGTTAGGGAACCAGCCCCGGTGTTTGCTTCTGGGTCTGTGAGTCACTCCAGAGAGTTCTTGGAAAAGCAAAGCCCCCACATGCAGGAAGAACATCCTCATTCTTTCTCATGGCAAGTCCCTCTACGTGATGAAGCTTAGATGCCTGCCTCTCCCCAGAGAATCCTAATCGGAGAAAAGGAGGTCCAGTTTCCAAGAGGAAGAATTCTGCACGTACAAACAGTGTATATTTGCAGTGTACATCTCCACATGGTGCCTGCAGAGTGATCCTGCTGTTGGCTTTCCATCTCCTGAAACAGCCTGGGGCTGCGGAGTGGGGGATTGGGAGTGAGGGTCTCCCCACAAAAGGTCCTCTCTTTCTCCCTTTCTGCTCCCCATCGTCCACTCAACATCCAAACCTGGCTGTGTGCTAGCGTTGGCTGTGTGCAAACTTGCAGGGTGTAAGTGCGAAGGCCGCGGTGCCCGTCGGGAAGGTGCTCCCCAGGGCCCTCTTGCCCACATCAACTTCTGAACACATTTCTTTAGAAAGTGTGACTTCTTCTTCAGGATCTAAAGAATTAAGGTTCAATCAGTACAGAACAAAATGGTAAGGAGGGTGGACCTAGGTTAGGTGACCTTCTAGCCCTGGAAGTCTCGACACCTTGCCCCTAGAGCGATTGAGGACGTGTGTATGGACTTTGAGGCAAACACACGTCATGCGTAGTGACTGAGCTTTGCCAGGAAGAGGTACCTTGGGTAATTGAAACAGTGCCTGCGAACTCTAGTTACTTTTAATGGTAACTCTGCCTTTCTTCATATGAATCATAACACAAGTGAAAATGATTAATGTATGTATCTGAACGTATCATAAGAAGGTTTGTACTTCAACATGGGAGCAATTCGGGTCAGATTTGACCATTCTCATGGTAAATGTTTGTGGTCTGGATCAAAATAGAAATTAAAACATTTATTATCCTCTTTTCCTAAACCAAAAAAGACACAGACATTGTTTAAAGTTTAAGTTTTAAACCAACACAATAATAAATAAAGACTATTTTGAAGTCAAGATGTTAACTGACAACCTATATTTTGTATTATAAATAGCAGAAAGTTTCATAGTAACTCATGCACTTTTTTAGTTGTGCAAGTCTCAACCTGACAAATAGATAAAGTGAAATTTATGAGACCTTCCCTGGCCCCTTCCAAAAAGAATGAAAGCCAAAACTGGAAAGGAATAACAATCTTTACTTCCGCAGCCTTGTCCGTAATAAGTCACACTCACCTTGGAGATTTACCTGCACAAGGCAACCTTGCTTTTCTCAGGAAGACCTGGCTCTATTTTGCGTGGTTTCATAAAGCCTTACGATCAGAATAGCCAGACTAAAATTTTCCACGTCTCCCCTTTTGGCAGTGAACCTGGCTGCAGAAACATCTTAGTTGTACAAGATATTTAAAACTGTTTATCTCTTACTCCTGTCCACATGGATTTGTTTGTATTTCGTCTCTGCTTTCTACAAGCCTATAAAATTTTGGCGGCTCTGTAGTTGGGGCCTAGGCTGCATTCTATATATGTGTGTTTCAAATGAACACTCTTTTCACTTCTTTAAAAACATGCTGTCCAACATTCATGCACCAACCGCTTAAAGGGCTCTTGCTCCTTCTGGTTTGCTCAGCCCTAAACCTGGAATGCAAAACCTGCAGAGCCCTCGTCTGTGTCTCTGAATCTTGTCAGCTCACGTGATTTCACACCCTCAACATGATAGAGTCAAACTGCATGATTAACTTTTGCTAATTATTTCACCTTGAAAGTTAAGGGACTAGATATACCTAAGGTCAGTTTCTCAGCCAGGAAGTGAGTGCTGTGTTTGACCACAGATGCCCAACTTTTAAGGAATATGTAGCACTTAGTCTGAACCTTCCGCCTTATCCTTGTGATTTGCTTTCTACTTAGACATGACCTCCAGGCAGCACCTGGGTGAAGGTGTACTTCTGCACCTTGCCAGCACCCTGGGTCTGATGAAAATAACAAAGATAACATGGCTTTCTTTTTTTCCCTCTTTTTTCCTTATGGGATCACAGACTGATGATACAAGGGTGTAACTCGGGAACTGCCCAGTGGAAGAGATGCATGATTCCAGTATGTTCTGTTGCATGTACTTGTACTCTTGCATGTATCAGGTACTTGCATGTATCAAGTACCTGATTAGTCCAGAGAGGGTTTCCATCTCTCAGTAATTGCTCCCAACAAAAGACGCGTGGTGTAGCAGAGACTCACGTCTAAGTGCCGTTGCCTCATCCTCCCTCTTTTCGCTTTGCCCTTGAGATATCTCATAAGCGTTTGCCCACAGCTTCTGAGTAAAACGTGGCCGTACTATTTCATGGTCTAGCCCAAAAGTGAATTGTTGCTTTTGTAGAAAGTAGCTTTGACTTGGCAGGACACTCCAAGAGTGAGTCCTGTGTGGGGAGCCATCCCCCTCCCTGGGACCATCCTCGAAAAAGGAGTCAGCAGAGACCCTGGAGTCACTTCAATTGCTGGAAGTGAGAAACTCAAGGGAGATATTTCAGGCACATGGATATAAACAAAAGCTAACTGCGGGATTGTGCTTCAGGTAGCTGTATCATTTTAAGCCTTTTGCAAAACACGTTTCCCCTTAGTGATGAAGAAATAGGGAAGTTTGAGCAGCTCCTCTGGGTTTCCATGTACCAGGAAAACCGTTCAAACATGAAAATCATCTTTTTTAAATTTAACTTCTCCATTTTAAGAAGTAAAGTTTTTACTGTTTATCACAAGGGTTTTTTCTGTGTTTTTAATTCACGTCTGTGTCCCTGTCACCCTGAACAATGGCTGACATTAAATCGACATTTGGTAGTACATTTTGTTGAGTGAGTGCCTAGTGGCTAATGTCACTCACCAGCACCGGACAGAGCTGCTCAGGCGGAGGGGACTTTCCAAACGAGATGCCCAGTTCTGTTAGTGTCCATGACAGTTATGTACACCAATCCCGATACTCTAAGTGTGATATGACCCTTAAGGACATGACCATAGTATGGTTTGTGTCATTTGGGAAATTAGCAATAACATGGTTAAATGAAATCCACAGGTCAACTCTCAAGTGAATTATTTGGTCCTTATATTTTTCAAAATCCTTCCACTTAAACTCCAATAGTTTTAAGGGACAGTTACTATAGCCCACCCTAACCTTTTTTGGAGATGGCAATAAGCAATAAAATACCCAAATGGTAAAGAAAAAAAAGGGAGATGACCACATGGGTAATTTAGGTTTGGCTGAATCATGTTCCTTTGCAGAGTAACATCTGAGATTAGTTTGTTGTTTTGTATTGAACTTGGGTCTGTTTTCATGAAGGTCATTTCCATGGCCTTTGCAGTTGCTGAGACCAAATATCAAATAAACTAATTAGCAAATACATAATAAAAAAAATTTCATTGTAGCGTCTTTTTGATCACCTGGGTTTTATACTGCAGTAGATAGGCTCAATTTAGAAATAGATTCCTTCCACAACTGGGGGTTTTTATTGTATTTGTTCAACAGAGGGCGGAAACCCTTGCCTTTCTGCGTCACACCCCAGACTTCACAGAAGAAAACAGGCATCGGGCTCAATCCCAGCTTTCCACTGATTACCTGGTGGTACCTTGGATGTCGTGGGCATCACCGCCCCTTTATTTGTGCCCTTAGCTGTAAGGTGGAAAATACGTTATTCGTTTGGCAGAGTAGTGATGAGGAGATCTGCGATGCTGCTGTAGAGTAAGGAGGGCTGAAGACATCCTTGGTGTCTTCCCCTTTAAGTATTGATGTAGGGTTATGTTGCGCCGAACAGATTGACATTCTGAGATGTGTGTTACTCCCACCTCCTAGAGCCCCACTGTCATGTCCCTGCTCTTCGGAAGTCCCGGAGTCTGCAGCAGTGTTTCCCAGACTTTTACATTGCACAGACCAAGAAAATTTTAGCAACATACGGGTGTGAACTTTTTCTTTTGCCAATTAAAGACTTTAAAAAAATCTATGCCCAATGTGGTCAACATCATTTCACAAATGACAGGATACCTCTGTAACCGAAAGGGAGTGTAATCTGCAAGTGAAGGGCTGTCCTCATCGGTGTCTCACCTCTTGTCAGAGGTCAGAACCATCCAGGGCCAGCATTTCGCACCCGCTTTCCTGACACAGAAGGTGGTTTCCTTCTTCAGTATTCCTGCCCCTCCATGAGCGCCCTTGGGCCACCCATGAGGTTGGCATAGGGGTGGAGTCACTCCGGTCCTTTCGGGCCATTTCGAGGGGACAGGAGACAGGGCCATCATCCCCCTTGACAGGCCTGCTCAGCTGTTACCATTTTAGGGGCCTGAATCTGTGGTGAGCCTGGGGCTTGGAGACTTTCACCAGCCCTAAATGCACATAAATTAGAGAGTCTGTTTTTAAACATGAGTAATAGAAAAAGACATGCTGGCGAATGTGGGGGGAGGTGTGAAGCCCACTTGGGACAGCAAATCAAATCCGTTTCTGATGTGATGCCGTGGAAACCTGGGGTGAGTGGTGTGGAGTTTCTCGACCTCAGCTGCTCTGGACATCTTTCTAACCATCAACATGAAGGAGCAGCCTGTTCTCCTTTCTGATGCTGGTGGTTTGAAAAGTACTTGATTTGGTTCTGTTCGGTGGAGAGAACATTTAGCACGTGACTACTAGGTAGAGTTCTGTGTTAGGGACAGGGTATTGGGTCCATCTGCTCTGGCTGGTCTCCAGGAGAGTTATTTATTCTTTTTACAAGTACACAAATTACAAAGGCTGTTTATGTTTGCACACTTGAGAAAACAGCATTTGCACGGTGCTTTGAATTGTTGCACTGACGACCCTGGTGCTGTGGGTCGCTCTTCCCCACACGTAGGACTTCTCATACCCAGCACATTCTAGGCAGACCCACCATCCCAAAGGCGTGTCGTGTAGTGGAGAGGATGCTAGGAGGGACCTGAAGCTCTCGGGGGAAGGAGATGAAATAGGCTCCGAATTCAGTGCTCTCGTTGGGCTACAGTGCCAGCCACCGCCACCCCGGTACCCCAGAGGTTAAACATTCTTGTGTCTGCACCGAGTTTCTTTTTAAATTTATTTATTTTAATTGTTGTTCAAGTACAGTTTTCTGTCTTCTACTCCCATTCCAGCTCACCCCCCTTAGTTTTTGTCCATGTGTCCTTTATACTTGTTCCTGTAAACCCTTCTTCCTCTTTTCCCCTGAAATTCCCTCTCCTCTTCCCTCTGGTCCCTGTCAGCCTATTCTCTGTTTCAGTGTCTTTGGTCATATTTTGCTTGCTTGTTTGTTGTGTTGTCTAGGTTCCTGTTAAAGGTGAGATCAGATGGTATTTGTCTTTCACCACTTGGCTTATTTCTTTTTTTAAATATTTTTATGTATTTATAGAGAGAGGGGAAGGGAAGGAGAAAGAGTGGTAGAGAAACATCAGTGTGTGGTTGCCTCTCATGTGTCCCCCACTGGGGACCTGGCTTGCAACCCAGGCATATGCCCTGACTGGGAATTGAACTGGCAACCCTTTGCTTCACAGGTCCTTGCTCAATCCACTGAGCTACACCAGCCAGGGCTCGCCTGGCTTATTTCACTCAGCATAATGCTTTCCAGTTCCATACATGCTGTTGCAAAGGGTAGGAGCTCCTTCTTTCTTTCTGCTGCATAGAATTCCATTGTGTATATGTACCATAGTTTTTGGATCCACTCATTTACTGATGGGCACTTAGGTTGCTTCCAGCACTTGGCTATTGTAAATTGTGCTGCTATGAACATTGGGGTGCATAGGTACTTTTGAACTTTCTTTCTCTTAGTTTTGCGTCCCTCTTTGGGGAAGGATATTCTCTTGGGCTGGACCTATTGTAGTGAGATAAATAGCCAGTCCGCTCCAAGGGCAGGTGGTTTAGGCTAGCTCTGGGCTTCAGGGAAGGATGCCTTTGTAGTTTATCTTCCCCCAGAGCTCCATCTTTAGAAGCCACTTGTTGCTAATAGCAACAGGATGAGGTTGTAGGCCTTGGGAACCAGACTCAGCAGGGCCTTGAGACTTGCTGTAATCCAGACGTTAAGCTAGAAGGTGAAAGCTCCTGAGGACCAGTGTGACCACAAGTTCTGCTTTGTCCTGGCTCAGCCTGGTTACTTACTTGCCCTGGTGTACTTATTAATATTGTCCCCTTTCACTGTCAGAGGACAGTAAGTTATGTGGTCATTCTCATGTGTCCCTGACATACAGCCCTCGAAGCTCTGAATAATGACAGTGTGCCTTCGGCCAGAGCGAATTACCCCAGCCCCACTGCATCTCTCACGAACTCACACCCCCAGCGGAAGTCTTGTCTAGAATTAGGGTTTCAGCATCCTGGCCAGAAACCTTTCCATTTCACCTCAGTCTGACATCTGGTGCTGTGAGAACTGTACTGACAAGACTAAACACGCCACTGAGCCAGAAATGGGGGCTGAGGAGTTAGGGGTATGATTTCAAGGTCGAATCTTAACCCCCAGATTGGGCTCCTGACTAGTCTTGTCTCGCAAACACAGTTCTCTCTCAAGTTGAGAGAGAGATGTGTTTTCAAATGATCTAGTTTTTCCTGAGCAATTAAGTGATAGGTTAGAACAAGGCTGGACTTAGAGCCAGAGTGGGCTTCGAACCCTACGTGGCCCTCATGGGCCATTGACTGGAGAAGGCCCTTGCACCTCCGCCAGTCCTGCCATCTGTTTTATGAGGACAGAATGGCTCTTTTCCACGATTTTACTGTGTTTTTTCTCTCTTCTAGAACCTCTACCATGCTGCCTCACCTGACTGTCCGCTATTCTTCCTTCAACTTAAATATCTGCTCTTCTGAGAAGCCTTTCCAGTTTTCCAAGGCTCAGTTAACTTAGTGCTCATTCCTTCACCTGGCATTTGTCCACAGCATTCGTGTTCCTTCGCCCAGCATTTATCCNCCCTACGTGGCCCTCATGGGCCATTGACTGAAGAAGGCCCTTGCACCTCCGCCAGTCCTGCCATCTGTTTTATGAGGACAGAATGGCTCTTTTCCACGATTTTACTGTGTTTTTTCTCTCTTCTAGAACCTCTACCATGCTGCCTCACCTGACTATCCGCTCTTCTGAGAAGCCTTTTCAGTTTTCCAAGGCTCAGTTAACTTAGTACTCATTCCTTCACCTGGCATTTGTCCACAGCATTCGTGTTCCTTCGCCCAGCATTTATCCATAGTGTTCATCACACTGGGCTGTAGCCGTCTGTTTGCTTGTCATCCCATCTTCTCCTAAACCATCATCTCCGTGAGGGCAGGACCATGCCCCTGGGGTTCCTTCACCTCCGTATCTCCAGCAGCTAGCCAGGCGTGGGAGTCTCCAACAGGAATTCTGATACTTACTTGTACAGGTGACCCTTGGACAACGTGGCGATTGAGGACACCGATGCCCACTTCCACACAGATGAATATCCACGTATAACTTTTGACTCTCCAAAACTAAACTATTAATAGCCCATTGTTACCTGGACACCTGAGAACATAAACAGTCAATTAACTCAAAGTTTGTATGTTATATGTATTCTTATAATAAAGTGGTCTAGAGAAGAGAAAATGTTATTAAGGAAATCATGACAAAGAGGGAATACATTCACAGTAATGTATGTATTTATTGAAATGAATGCACATGTAAGTGGACCCACACAGTTCAAACGTCCTTCATTCAAGGGTCAGCAGTATTTTCTGAATGAATGAATGAGTCAGTGAAGACAGACTGTTCGGGAAAGCCTGTCCCCACGACTTAGCTGGTCAGTAAGCAGTTCCACATTCAAGGTCATGTGTAGAAGAGGGTTGTGTCTCCCAAACAAACTTTATTCTTGCTAATGTGTACATGATCTCCTGTATTTGGTATTATTGAGACACATGGATTCTGTGATTTCAGAAGCCACTTCTAATTCTTCAGCTAACTTGATTTTCACTCAGAGTTCTGGTTTTCCTAGGAATAAAAACATAATTTTAACATTGCTTTGGGTTACTTCTAGGTTCTTTTAGGATATTTTGAGGAACAGTTTTTTTCTTCTTCTGTAGGAGCTCAGTTTTGTCCATAATAGCAAAAGCATAGCAACGGGGAAGACTTCAGCGAATCTTTCATTCTGGTGAAGTTTTCCTGTTGAGAAGAAGGGGGTAATTATTAACAGAGTCGTCTGCAGAATGACGGTGCTCCGTGATCGGAGTGACATGTTTCCTCCTCTGTGAAGGCCTCTCTGAAACCCGTTCTGGGCTGTCGGTTTCGGCGTGAACCCCTTGCAGACATGTTTGTTTGTGGCACCACTTTCTGCGGTCGGTGTCGTTACTGGTTTTTCCTGAGTGTCGTTGTGCACCCTGTGCTGAGGCACAGGCTTCTCGGGAGCATGGGCTTCCTCTTGCGTTCTTTCATGGCCTCTTAGTGTCTATGATTTCTTTATGAAGAGAGAAATATTACGTAAACTCGTTAGGCTATACTAAGTGGAAAGGCAAGACTGGCCTTATTTTAAAGAGAAGACTAGGGGGAAAGACAGCAAAATGCCCAAGCTGAACAATGGTTGGGGAGTTGACAGTGAGCAACATTTATTTTCCAGATTTTTCACTTTTTCTAGAGTCATGGCTCTTACAAGTCATAATGTTATTATTTTAAGAGGACGATGTTTTTCTGCCCTAGAAGCACGGCCACACCTCGTTGGCAGGTAGGAGCAGCTGCTGGAGCTGGGCCCTCATCTTGCCGCATGATTCACCCGTTTGTCCGGACGATGAGGGTGAGGTGGTGCCCGACTGCATTCTTTTGGTGGAAATTGGGAAAGATCTGTCTGGAAAACCAATTAAGGGCAGCGCTGCCCTGGTGTGCTTTTGGAGCTGTGCTCAAGAACTGAGGACTTACATAATGCTCAGAAGTAAAGGCGATAACCCAATTTTGTTAACAAGTCCCTTACCAAATGCTTTTGTGGTGAGATTGTGCAAACCTCCCTGCTTTAATCTAAGCATATCCTTAGGTCTTTGAGACGGAGCTTCACAGAGAATCACTGCTGGCAGGTGCGGCTCCACCCACAGTGACCCTTAGTACTGAGTCTGCCTCCTGTCACGTCACTCAGGTTGTCCCATTTCATCTTCACAGCGACCCAAGGAGGCAAGTACTGTGATTTATTCACATTTTATCAGTGAGGAACCTGTGAGCAAGGGAGGTTAATCAATTTGCCAGCAAATCGGGGGGCAGGGGGCAGGAGGAGGTTACAGGCCAAACAATTCTTGCATCTGCCCTGCACACAGACAGCCCTCTGCTGGGAGCCTCATGCTGTGTGGCCCTTGCCTTCCAGAAGCTGAAATAACCTCTGGGGAGATGACATGATAAAGCTAAGGTGGCACTTTGGGAACACAGGAAGCAAGAGCTGGTCAGGTGCCTCAGCCTGGTGTTCAGGGGCCTGCGCTCTCTTCCCGCTCCCGGGGCTCTCCCACACGTATCCTGGTCCATCTTGTGCACACACTCCTGGTTTCAACTGGCAACAGTGGCCTTTCCTGCTCCTCTCTGTACCGGCTGCTCCCTCCAGCTGATCACAGTGGCCTTAGTATGTGCAGACTCATCGCTTTAACGCAGGATTCCACTCGTTCCTCAACTTCAACATGAAAGGACCTATCATCCCTGCTTTTCAGATGAAGAAAATGAGGTTTTGAGGTCTTGCATCACATGCCCAGATGTACACTTAGGACGTGAGGGGCCTAGGAATTCAGTCCTGTTTTGTCTGATTCCCAAGGCCCATGACTTTAACCCCCAACCTCCCCACTGCCCTCACACCAGAACTCCCTGGGCCAACATCTGCCTCTTTTGAGTTAGCCTTTGCCTTCTGGTCGGGGACCTGGGACCCCCACAGAGCCCCCAAGTCTGTGAGTGCAGGAGAGATGCAGTGCCACCCAGGACTGTGTGGGACGGAGGATTTCCAGCGTGCATCCGTTACCAGTTAGCCCCTGAGTGTGGCTGTGAGGAGAAATTTAATTTTGAAGTTCCAAAGAAGCAGGTTATTTTTCTGTTTCCTCCCTTCCTGAGACTTCTGAGGGGAAGTTTGGTTAGTTTTTGAAAGCTCCAGCTGCAGGTTTCATTGCACGTTCCAAACAACCAGCCCGTCTCTCTAACTGTCCGGTCCAAAGTCTCAGGTGCCTGATAAGAAGGGACTCTCACAGCCAAGAGCTGCAAATGCTTGAAAACAGTGACATTTATTAGAGGTACTAGCACGACCCAGTCGGCGTACAAATGCCAATGTCGCAATTAAGCTGCCGGCCAGCACACATGTTCCTCGATGCAGCAGGGGCCACCTCGCTTCTGTTTCCATGGTGTGAAAACAGTGACTTGTGGTGGAGAAAACATTTCAAGTTCTCTCAATGCTGCAGAATTGACACATGGTAGCAATATTAACATTCAGGTCCATGTTTGCTTTGGGGCCACCTAGCTGTCGTGATGCTCACAGCCACAAGATGTCAGTGTGGTATCAGTCCTGGGCACTGCAGCCAGTAAAATGGGGCTCCTTCCCTGGATTGTGAGGCCTAAGATGAAGGCGTGGGGCGGACACTGGCCTGCCCTGCCCGTTTCCTTCTGCTGAAGGATTAGCCCGAGTACCGCCTTGCTGATGAATTTTCCCTGTGCAGTTTTCCGTTGGTTCACACTTCATCAGGGGGCTCTTCTGAGCTCTCCCTATAAATTTAAATACTTTCCTCACTCCTCCTTGAGTCACATATAACCGTAGGAATGCCCTCCCCCCATTTTGGTGTTATCTCAGCACTTTTTTAGAGTTTGCAAAAGGGTGTAAGTAACAGCATGGTTTTATCCTTTTCTAAGGAGGGTTATGAAGTATTTCAGGATGGGGGAACATGGTACCTCTAGTAACAGTGCTATCAAGGTTTTTTTGGCTTGTATTCTCTCTCATCCTCTCTTTCTCTCTCTCACAGCTTAACCCAGAGAGAAGTAAGAACCCGTATTAACTAAGTACTGTCAGCAAAAGAGGGGGAAATGGTGCTCAGGGAGGAAAGCATTGCGTTGAGGCCTGGGTGTGCTCCTGCAACCCCCATAGAGAAGGGCATAAACTGTGCCCATTCTCAGTCATCTAGGAAACAAGTGGCAGAGCCTGGTTTGGACCTGGATCTGTTTGCCCCCAGAGCCTGTGCCCACCCAGAGGCTGGTAACATTATGCTTATGATCTGTCTGTACCATAAAACCCAAGGAGGGGGATCCATGCATGTTTTGGTCAGCAAATGACTTGTGAGGCCTGGCTACACAGAAGATACCATGGTGTAAATAATACAGAGCCCTAGTAAGTGTATTTTCTGCCTTTGAGAAGCAAAGTCAAGTCAGAGAGGGCAAAGACATGTATGCAGAGATGAGAGGAAGCAGCCGAAGTGGTGGTGCTGCCTTGGAGTGATGGAGGGTGGCGAGGCAGGGAGCAGGACCCTGGGCCAGGACCAGGTCCAGTCCTTCTGCGGGCTCTTTAGTAGACCGGCCTTACATAAAGCTGCTAATGCGCAGCTTGTAGCTAAGGTCGCTTTTGCCCCGACACTCTGGTTCTAAGACGGAGCAATATGAGAAGGGGGTATAATCCAAGCTGACAGAGGTTGCCACCCTGCACGCCTGCGGAACCCAGGTGGTGAGATTACTCTTAATCCTCTC
Source organism: Sturnira hondurensis (assembly GCF_014824575.4). NCBI lineage: Eukaryota > Metazoa > Chordata > Mammalia > Chiroptera > Phyllostomidae > Sturnira > Sturnira hondurensis. The sequence continues at coordinate 32,136,701 of NW_028075471.1, forward strand.
TTTAGGTGGTCTGGTCTGAGGAGGACAGGTGAAAGCAAGACAGGAGGGAGAGCATGGGGTGGTGGGGCTGTTTCCAGTTTCCCGGCGCATGGCTTGGGTGGGATGAGGACAGATTTGACGCTTCTGGGAAGGTCTGGGAGGGGAAATGGCAGAGGGCTTCTGGAGTATAACTTTAGAAGTACTGTGTCAGGGGGAGAAGTTGGCGAGGATAAACAGAAGAGCCACAGGGATGACTGAACATTTGAAAATAAGACCTGAGAGGAGAGGTTAGAGAAACAGGGCTTATGTAACCTGGAGCTCCGCGGAGGTGACTTTGGGCGGCCTCTTCTCAAACAGGACTCTCAGTATCTCAGCTCGGAGGGCAGTGACTGGCTCCGTTTGTCCGTATGGAGTGAGGGCCGACTCCAGCTGAGCCATGAAAATCTTAGATTTGGTCCGTGGAAAAGTTTTTCCCTGCAGCAGTTGTGAAATGTGAACTACATCATGGAGAGACTTTTATAGAATTTTCTTTTCTCCCTATCTTAAAGAAAAACAGAATTCAGTAGAATCTCTTTATGACTATAGGTTTAACTTGACACACTAGACTTTGTTGTAGGCAGCTTCTGCTGTGTTTGCTTTGAGAGGAACATGATTGGCAGAGAGAATATCCCATTTTATGTGAGCAAATCATATTAGTTATGAGAATGGTTCTGAAGAGGATAACCATACAATTTTCCTTTTAATCTGGAACATTCGGGTGCTATTAATAATATGCTGGGGCAGCAGGCGTAACATGGCATTGCCCCTGACAAACCGACAGGTGGCCACTCTGATTTGGGGAGCGTCTTGTTAGAGCGATCATCTTAACATGTAAATTTCATGTTCTCTCCTGCTCTTTGGACGCTTCTGTGGCTTCCCTTTGCGCCCAGAATAAGGTGCACACCCCCTTCGACGGCCCACGAGGGCCTGGGAGGGTGGGCTCCCGCCTTCCCCGGCCTCTTCCCTGCACTAACTCAGCACATTCCCACCTGCAGGCCTTTGCCCTTACCTCTTGGCTGGAAGCTCACCTTCTCAGAAAGCCCTTCCCTGACCTTCTTGCTGTGATTCTCCTTTTCAGCCCCCAGATCATTTCCTTCACAGGAACTGTCACACTCTGAAATTATTTCTGTTTCACCGACATGTACACGCCAGGAGGGCAGGAGCCACATCTGGCCCACTCCCTAGTATCATCTGGTCAGTGCTGTGCCCGCGCAGGAGAGAGGGGCGCTGTAAGTACGTGCAGAATGAATGGCTGCTGATGAACCCCCTGAGTTCCCTTTGCACCCACAAGGCCTCAGGCTCTAAAATAGGAATCAGCTGCATCATTTAAACCCTTTCATTCAACAGAATTGGTTGACACCATCCTGTGCTAAAAAAAAAAGCCTAAAACAGCTCCAGTCCTTTGCAAACATAGGGGATGTCACTGAAGAGGCAACACAGAAATATTAACCAAATTAAATAATAGCATATGCCAGGTGCCCGTTAAGGGACCAGGGGAAACTGACCTCCCTTCCCAGGTCCTAGTTTTCTTACTGAGATTGTAGGCACAGTGGGATGATTTTACTTATTTCCTATTGACCGTTCCCTTCCCAGAATGTAAACTTGGAGACAGAGAGGCTCTCTTTCTTTTTCTTGTTCACTGCTGTATTTCTGGTGTTCAGAACACTGCTTGGCACACAGTAGGTGCTTAATAACTATTTATCGAGTGAAAAAGAAAGAATGAGGTAAAAGCAAGCAGAGAATGCCTGGGATGCATGTAGGTTTATATTCGACTCCACTGAGGGGTGGAAGGGAACAGCCCAGGATGAAATAATGCCACAGATAAGGGCAAAGAGGAACCTTAGAATTGATCTGTTGGGCCTAGAAGACAAATCAGTAAGTTTCATTTTTACTTCTTGAACTCCCAAATAACGCTCCCTTGGCCCCCTTCCCCTCATCCTCGCTCGTTTGGTCTGGGTGACACCCAAAGGCAGAGGTGTCAGGGGAAAGCTGGCTGCCACACACATTCCCTGGTGTTGGCCTTGGAACAGCCGAGCAAAAATAGCCAGCCTCAGGGCCGCGTGGCTGGTCCAGGGATTAGCGTTCCGTTTACGGGTTGTGCAGGCCTCTGAGCCCCTTTCCTCTGCATCCCCGTTCTGGCAGCTCACTGCCTGCTTTCAACCCCTTTGGAGGTTGGAAAATGTTAATTTCCATGACATCACAAGCTCCCGGCTGGCGCTGGAAACAGTGCTTGGTTAGATCCCCTGGAACAAGGGATGGGTTTTACCTCCAATCAAGGGCAGTCCAGTTGGAAGCACAGAAGGGACATGTACAATATCCATGTGGCTTGCTCTGAAAGCACAGGTAGCCCTGTCACAGTGCCTTGAAATTCCATCATTCAGTTCACTTCCACAGGCCCAGAGGCTTGCCTTTGTCCTCGTCCAAACACCAGGGCTGTTTGGAGGAGCTGTATTTGGAGGCGGCTTTCACCTAGCACCGGAAGGGGGTTAGCTGAGTGGAAGTTCCGTGAGACCAGAAGTCTGGTCAAATGTGGTGGAACCATGGTGGGTAGGAGGGGAGAGGCAAACGCAGACCCTGGGGTGGACATGGGATCCCCCCCGCCATGTGACAGAGCAAACAGCCAAAGAGGGCTTAAACAGAAAGGGTCCCAAGTGACTGGTTGGATGAGGGTGTGTTTCAGGCCTGCTAACAGCTTCCTCACCTAAACACACAGTCCTTTTCTGGGGCAGGGTGGCGGGGGGAGGATGTGTATATGTGTATCATTTTCTAGGTTCAATATAAAGTATTTCACACAGAGAAAATAGTGCAACAGACACCTGTGTACCCGCCATCTTGCTGTCACAAATGTCTCAGTATCCCTGCCCTATTTTTCTAAAACCTTTTTATTTTAGAATTGTTTTAGATTTATAAAAGAATTAGCCCTGGCTGGTGTAGCTCAGTGGATTGAGCACAGGCCTGCGAACCACAAGATCGAGGTTCGATTCCCAGTCAGGGCACATGCCTGGGTTGCAGGTCAGTTCCCTGCAGGGGACTCACAAGAGGCAACCATACATTGATGTTTCTCTTCCTCTCTCCTTCCCCTCTAAAGATAAATAAATAAATAAAATATTTTTAAAAAGAAGAATTATAGGCAGTCCCAAGTTATACATTCCCCAACCCCGGTTTCTGTTATTGACATCTTACGTTAGTGGTATAGTTCACTTGTCACAATTATTCACCTAACTGATGATTAACAAAGTTCCTACTCTGTTCAGATTCTGGCAGTTTTTACCTACCGTCCTTTCCCTGTCCCAGGAACTTACCCGAAGCACCTCGTCACTTACGTCACTTCCTAGAGTCATTCCGCCCTGGTGGTGTAGGTGAATGTAAGACTTTGTAACTGTCCTGGGGGGAGCCCTCCATCTGCACGCCCCTCTCTTCCTGATGACAGAGCTCTCGGTCAGAAGCCACCGTTTCCAGCTTGCTTCTGCTCCAGAAACTCCGCCAAAATGAACTGTATGACAGCCCGAAAATACTGTTTTCTGACACCCAGATGTATCACTACGGGCCAGAATCCAGGGGACGGAGCAGTGGATCTGAAGAGAGAGGCCCTGCCCGGGTGTCTGTCGTGGTGCCATCCAAGCCTCTGTGGCTGCAGGGCAGTGGGAAGGGCCGGCAGGAACCCCTCCCCCCAGTTCTGGGGACCATCGCATTCCTGGGAACACTTAATGCGAGAGTCACTTTCCTAATTCCTCGCCTTTGTCTCTCAAAAAAGAAATCTCCTAACTGAGGAGGAGAAAGCGTGCACTTTTTTTCCTGAGTAATTCTAGTACTGCATCTATTTGGGTGGCTATTAGAAGCCTGGATTTTAAACCACTATATTTTTACAGCTGTAGAACCTACTGCTTGAGTTGATTTAACAAGCAGCCGTGGGTTTGTTTTCTGGCCTCAGTCTGCCACTGGTGCTCTGGGAAAATTTTGATCTGAGGCCTATTTCTAGGAACGTGTTCTGTACTTGTTATTTAAATGTGGATGGCAGTCTGTTGTGCTCAAGGACCACGCCTTTAATTCTGAGTGCGTGATAGATGATTCAGATACCAGAGCTGTGGAAATTAAAGATCGCCAATTCAACTGGGAGCCAAGGGAGCAGTTTCCAGGCCCTGATCTGCGGCCAGGAATAAAGACCTGTGCTGTCCCTCACAGGGTTACGCCCTTCTCCTCGTGCTCAGAGATGCCTGAAGCCCAGGCTGCCACGTGTTTCCACGTGCGGTCACGTGCCACGGGATCTATGATCACTAGGCTGCTTTGGTGGTTTTCAGTGCGGTGGTTCTGCAGTGTAGTCCCAAGAGCAGCAACATTCACATCCCCCGAGAACCCGTTAGAACTGCAGCGACTCAGATCCCCTCCCAGGGCTGCTGCTGAGTTGAAACCCTTGGGGTGGAGCCCAGCAGCAAGAGTCGTCCTGAATGCCCCTCCTTTACGCCCACTTTCTTCTTCCATCAGTGGACATTCTTTTATGTCCATCAATTAGCATTTAATGAGCTGGCACTGTGCTGGGATCCAGGGCGGAGGAGGGGTGGCGAATCACAGGGGAACCAGCCCCGTGCCTGTCCTGGAGGAGCAGGCCTTGGCCCTGGCTGCCCAGCAGAGCCACCTGAGGAGCTTTGAAAACCCCAGGCCCCCTCACTTAGTTGGTGCTTCATCTCGGGTCAGTTAAATCCAACTCACCGGGAGCACCCACGTGAAAACCACTTTATAAAGCTCACAGGTGAGACACTCGGGCATGCTGGGAGGGAACGTCAGTCTGACAGTGTTGAGCCGTGTGTTAAGTAGGGGAGATGGGGTAACACTTTTACCCAGGTTTGGGTTGGGGAGAAAGGAGAGGAAGTATTTGCAAAGGCTTTCTCAAACGTTTGTCGAAAGGGGAACTAAAAGGAAGGTAAAGGCTTAAATAGGGAGCCTCATGTGACTTAAAAGCAAGTCTTGAAGGAGAATCTCAGGCAGAAGTTGCCTTCTTCTATGCACATTTTTCACCCTCTGTATACTTCGTAACTCCATTGTGGCAGAGGACAGCCCCAAAGCGGTGGCATGCCCTTTGATCCCGTGTCCTTTCACCGAAAACGCCTTCCGAGCTGCCTGGACACCCCGGCTCCTACTTCCCTCCTGATGCTGAGAGAAAGCCGCTCAGGAATAGAGCTACACTCTTCCCTGGTCCTCGGTGGCCATCCTGTCAACTTTGCTTTCCAACACATTTCTTTTCATGCTTTAAAAGAATTTTTAAAGAAGTAAAGAGGACGTTTATATCGTAAATAATTCTTCATTCATGGGTCTTCCCCACTTTTTACTCAAGCTCAGGCCAGGAGACGTGATGTGAAATGGTAGCTCCCATTGCCGTCCCGGTCGCCACGCCATCAGCCAGGAATAGAAGCGACCTGTTTTCAATGACAGATCAAAATTTAGTGCTCCGTTGAAGGCCCGGAATGAAGACTTTTTGACACACTGAATGAAATACGTACCAGTGCATTTCTGGTTGTGATTTAGCTGACCAAAGTAGTTATAATTATATTTTGCTCCTGGAGATCATTACTCTAAATGAAAAATGCTTTAGTATCCAGACCACTAAGATGTGTATGGTGAACATTATTTAAAACAATTTTTTCTTTCTAAACAGCTTTATGAGCATGGAGAGGCTAGAATATGGTCGTTAGCGTTTAAAATTAAATGAAAACACGGGCATCTTTTTTAAGTTAAAAAAATAAACTCAACTGTCAGTTACTGTGCTGCCTTCTGTGACCCATTTCTCCTTGTCCTACGAGCCTCTCATGGTGTGGGGAGACATGTCTAGTGACCACACCCTTGACGGACACCCGAACACATAAATATTACAAAAAGGCATTGAGGAGATAGGCCCTGGGGTTTAGCATTTTCTGTGAGGGACAACGCTTTTTGGGCTTGAAATATTTTTCATTAGTGAGTGTAGGTTTGTGCTGATCTCTGGATCACTGTTGTTTTTTATTGGCAAATATTTCCCTGGTAATCAGAACCAAGGTGTTAAAAGAACTTGAAATGTCCTCTGACCCTCGGGTTTAAAAGGCTGAGTGCTGACATGGGGCAAAGGTGATGTGGGTGTTGACCTCACCCATGACTGCTCTAGGCCGCCTTCTTCCTCCCTGTCTTTGCTGTAAGAAACCAAGCTGATGCTTGAGTTGTAGAAGTCTTCGTGTGAGTTAGAGCATTTTAAAGAGACCAAGTATGAGATGAATGCCATCTCGTCTTTATCACACCTTTTCATGCAATAAAACGAATAAGAAGTTCTGTTGGGCCATGCATCTTAGAACCTGAAAGTTCATACTCAGACTTAAGATTTAGTCCGATGACTCCAAATGAAGTGTAAACTTGCAAGAGGCTGTACTTGAATAGACTTAACCTATATTTAGGGAAAGGAGAAATCTGACTGATTTTTTCTCTTTAAGGACCTTGCTTAAATTCTGCAGGTCTCTTGTCTGTTGACTTGATTAATGAATATTTTGCCCACTAAAATTGGCCATTAATTATTTCCTTGGGTTGCAGCAATAATTACATCTTTCAAGTAAAATCTAGTTTGCATAATAAGCAGAAAACACCCTGCCAGGTGATGTAGGATGGTGGGGAGCGAGCTAGTTATGGCCGGAGGTGGAGGGCTCAGTGCGTAGTGGTGAGCAGCAGTTGGCTTGAGTGGCTCCCAGCAGCCCTACATGGAGAAAACAGACTATGTCCCCCTGGAATGGGGATTTTAGAGGGAGTAGTTCTACAGACAAGTGTTAGAAAATTCTACTTTGTGGCATATAATTGTGAAGTCATTTATTAAGCATCCTATTTTTTCATTTTATGTTATCCTTTCAGTAACCACAGTTCATAGCTAGCCGCCGTGCTAAGTGCTGGGGACAGAGACAGGGTGCCGGCTTTGGAGAAGCTGTATCTGTTGGGAACGCAAACACCTTAAAGTGTAATTCATCCTTTTAAGAGATGTGTGTTCTAAGGCTAATTCTAGCAAATGGGTTCCCTGAATGCTTTGGAAGGGAGGTGCCCTTTGCAGTGGATTTTGGGGAGTAATTCAGAAGTGGTTCCCAGGTAGGGGAAACAGCTATACTGCAAATGCTTATCAGTCAGGGTTTGAGAATAGAGGGAGTTAAGTGAAGGGACTATCTGTAAGGGGCAAGGGAGGTGATTGCTGTTAGCAACACCTGGAGAGAGGTGGCTACGGGAGCTGTGGCCCCAGGTGTGGAGGGTTGCAGCGCCTGCCCAAGTCATACCTGGAGGAGAGGGAGTGGGGAATCAAATGTGGACCATTTTCCTCTCACCCTGAATTCTACTCATGCCTATCATTGGCTGAACCCAGCTAGATCTAGGCCGGAGAGTGTGGTAAACCAGGTCAGGGCACAGAAGAGGGCGAAGAAGGCAGGCAGTTGGCCTGGAGGAGCCCCAGGATAAAACAGAAGGTGCAGCGTGTGAACAAGGTGTGTGCAGAGGGAAGTGAGCAGCTGCTGGAGTGCAGGCAGCAGAGAGAGCGAGCCCTGGGGGGAGGGCAGCGAGCTTGATGCGTGATATTTTTGACTTGTAATTTAGCAAGCTTCACATTTAAAAAAAAATCATTTGGGACTCATCACTGGGTCAAAATCACTTTAATGGTTGTCCCAACATTTTTTTGAATAATGAAATATCAGGGTGTAGTGCATACAGATAGAGAAGCTGAGTAATGTTTTGTGAAACTTCTGTGTATTTCTCTGGGGGAGATGAACTGGCTACAATTTAGAGTGTCTATCATGGTGTGGGGTGCAATTGAAAAAATCCTGAGCCGGATCATTGACCAGAGCATGGGGGTGACCCGAAGGCAGGACAGGATGACAGGCAGCGTGGCCGTAGATGTGCAGTGGCTTAAAATGTTTTTTTAAAAGTATGTTATCTATTTTTTAACATCTGATATTGAATCCTTGTCTAGAAGATTAAACCTCATCTCAAGGGAGCTGAGAAAAACCCACGAGTCCCTGCCTTGTGCTGAAGCTCAGCCAATAGTAACATTTACCAAATCCCCGAAGTCTCCAGCCCCCTCTGAGGAATTCCGCATCTTGTGATTACTTGGATTAATGTCTGTTTCACTTAAGCATTATAGAGTTCTGCATTTGGTTTGAATGTGTGATCATTTAAAGGTGTCTGGTCTTAAATATTAATGGGTTTTCCTTTATAAAGCGAGTTAATTGATCACACTGTTTCCAGTTGGAATGGCTTAATAAACTCAGCTGAAGCTAGCCAAGACGTTTTGTGCCTCCACTGAAAACATGTGGCTTTGGAAGAGCAATGGGAAAACTTTGCTGATAAAGGTCTTGACTCATCCAGAAGAAAAGTAGTGCAGGTGCATATACTCCAGGGATGGCGGAGGAAAAGGAAATGTGAATGCTTCATACTCGGTCTCCATTTCTGAGTGTAGTTTCAGCCTTTTCTCCCCAACATAGTGTTTGACAGAGCAACTAACAAGTGCGTGGCTGTGCTGGCTTATTCCTGTTGGAGAGAGAATAACTGCAAGGTCACCTTAGGTTTGCAGCTGGAGCTGGGCCTTAGCGTTTACACTGGAAGAGTTTGATTAAAATGTGGTTCTCCCTTCAAATTGTGAAGGTTGTGCACTACCTTTGTCTCCATTTCAGACTTGCTAGAAGCTATAAGTTAGAGTTAGAACCAGGACTAGAACCGGCCTCTTCTGGTTCCGAAGCCGGCATTTCTTCGAGTCTCTCACCCAGGGGAGAAACGGAATGGGAGGTGCAGGCAGTGTAACTGTTGGAGCCTGTGTCATGGGCTCTGGTTTCCATCCGTTCATCTCAGTGCTTCCAAAACAGCGTATTGCTTCTATCCATGAAACACTACTTTAACCCCCCCCCCCCCCAAGCCCGCTTGGCGCAATTAGTTGAGAACATTGGTATTGAATACAGATCAATAGGGCCTGGCTGTGGTCAATGTCAAATAGCACACACTTGGGAGTCAGACCTGGGTCTGAGGCCTTATCTCCCAGGCATGTGATCTGGGGCTTTTCCGAGCCTTGTATTTTCCTTTGGGAAGGGCATGGGGGCGCTCCCTTCCCCGAAGGGTTTTCAGGAGAATCGCACATGCACTTAGAAAGCAGCCAATTCCGTGCTGACTCACACTAGGCACTCAGTAATGCTAATGAAATGGTTATTATGAGTTGTTAGTGCTATTTAAGAGCAATTGACCACAAATGTGGTCTCACAGTGTAAACACTAAATGCTTTCAGGCCTGACCCCTTGAAATAATAATAGTAGCTACAATTTACTAAGTATTTACCTTGTACCAGCCACTGTGTTCTGTGCTGTGTATGGCTTATCTCTCTTAATCCTCATGATAAACCTCATAATGTATAGGAGCTATGAATCACTGTTTTATCAGAAAACTAAGACATAGGCTCAGAGACTTGCTCAAGTCACACAATAAGTAGCAGATTTTGACCATAACTACCATATTATACTGCCTGTCTAAAGAAATTACAGCCCTACTTTAAAAGGGGAGTTGGGCAACAAAGTCCAGAGAGCTTCCCAGAAGCCCTTCTGACAAAGCCAAGATTGCCAGGAGCCATCAGCCTGGTGCCTGGGCCTTCCCAGGCGCCCAGAGTCACACCCTCAGTGAGACAGGTCTGAGTTGCAGCCGAGCATGTACCCCTGCTCATTAGCACGTAAAATGAAGGCATAACCCACACAGGATGGGGAGAAATGAATCCCCAACCGCTGCACAACCTCTGTGGTGCATGAGCCTGCACATCGTGTTCCGGGCTCCTGTCTGGGTGTGGAGATGGTGTGAGCGATACCAGAGCGGGCATGCAGCACTCTGCAGACCCGACCTTAACCCAAGTAAGCTGTTAACCGGTGTGCGTGCTCGGGTTTGATGACTCATTTAGAATAATCAGGTCACTCCGTGTCCAAATGTTTAGCGATTTCTCTATGACACCACCTTTTTTTATTTTAAAGCAACGATTCAGCTTCCCTGGGAGATGAGAAGTAATGTGGGTGACTTCCTTTTGCCAAACCCTCGACTTGCTTCCAAAATGCAAAAACTAATATGCCTGGTTATGATTTGATTTGTAACTGAGGTGAATAATAACAGCACAGGAAAACCACACTGGTTCCAGCCGATCTGAATTACAGAAAACTCTGAGCCACAGAATACTTGAAGCAATGCAGTCTTAGTAATTTTGGAACACACTGTAAAGAAAGAAAACCAATAACCAAATATTCAAAAAAATTCCTAGTCAGAGGTCTTATCAGAATGCCCTTATGAATAGATGAAAATAGCTCACAGTTCAAGGATTGTTGGTATTTGGGGGTTTGCAAGTTGGTTTTAAAAATACATGAAGACACTAACCTCTCTATGTAATTACAAGTTATTATGCATAACACTTTCTGTATAAAAAGTGAAAGGCAGGAGGGTGGGGCCAAACCTGAAGTAGTCTGAATTTAAAAGGTTTCTTCAGATGTCGGATTTATTTATAAAGCCTTTTGGTCACTTTGAATAATTCGCTTCCAGTCTCACAACTGCCTCTGTAGTTTGGAGGGAAATGCAAGCTGTTTGGTTTAATGACTTTCCCAAGCCAGTTTTCTGTTCCTTTTGTGGTTTCGGAGCCTTGTCCAAGTCTGTTAGTGACTGTCAGCTAAGGTTACGTATTAGAATCTTTGGAGATGGGCCCTGGGCAGCAGAATTGTTTTAAGCTGTCCGGGTGGTACTACCAGGCACTTCTGACTGAGAACCATTGGCTTCCAGGTACTTGGTGGTTGGAGTAAAGGCTGAAACCAAATGCAATGAAACTTGCTCATAGAACCCATAGGCATCAGGTTTGGGGACTCAGCACAGGGGGTTTCTTCCCAGCCTGGAAAGCCCTGTCCCAGCTGACCCTGCTCTGTGTCTGTCCCCGCCACTTCTCTCAACTCCTTCCAGGTGCTTAAATCACAAAACATAGACAAGCAGGGAGTGATTCCTATACTTTAACCAGAAAAGCAGATACTTTTTACACTAGATCACTTTGATCACACGTCAGTGTAAGTCACAGCCTCTTGCAGGGCTGTCCAGCTTCTGGTGTCTGAGCCACGCTGGAAGAACAGTTGTCTTGGGCCACACATTAAATACACTGAGACATATAATCACACAAAAAACCCTCAATGTTTTAAGTAAAGATACAATTTTGTGTTGGGCTGCATTCATAGCCATCCTGGGCTGTGGGTTGGACATCCCTGTGAGTCTAGTTTACTTGAGAGCCGGGACCTTTGTTGGGGGGGGCGGGGCGGCTACAGCTTCAGTGTCCATCATTCAATATTTGGCACATATATTGGACGTTCTATTATCGTCGATTATTTTAGTCTTGATTTCGTTTCCCCAATTAGGGCTTACTTACCAACTTTTTCTCCTTTAGAATCCAAGCTTGTGCTAAATTTGTAGTTTGCTCAAGGGAGAGAGATGGAATTTTTCTTAGGTGCAGACGGGAGAGATGGCATACTGTATGTAGACTTCAGGTGAATGCAAGGCATGGTGTCAGAACTGCCCTTTAAAGAAAAGAATTGTTGGCAAGTGGGGTGGGATGGGTTACAGGGAAAAAAGAGGAACAAATAGGAACAGATCTGCATTAATAAGTATTCAGACTGAGTCCTGCTCGCATGTCAGTGTTTGTAGGTGGTGTTATTACATGTAGTATTGGGTGATGGAAGTTGTGCACACTCTCATTTTTCACTTTAATTGCTTGCCTGAGAAGACCCTGACAGCTTCAAAGGTTACTGCTGGTTGCATTGTTCATAACTCAGAAGTTATATGCATGTGCAATTTGCTTCATTATTGCCCACTAATAACCACTTCTGGAGGAATTCCTAAAGCCACTAAAGGAGTCATAATTTGACACGATAATGTCCTTCTCTTCCTCTAATTCTTCATCCCAGTTCAAGAGTGAGCCACAGAGCCCTGGCCGGTGTGGTTCAGTTGATTGGATGTCTTCCAGTTCGATTGAAATGTCACAGGTTTGATTCTCTCAAGTTGTGAATTTGATCCCAGTTGGCGCGTGTACGAGAAGCAGCCAGTTGCTATTTCTAACACCAATGTTTCTTTTCTCCTGGCTCTCTTTCTCTCTCCCTCCCTCCCTCTCTCTAAAGACAATGGGGGTGGGGGGGAATGTCCTCAGGTAAGGATTAAAATGAGCCACAGGTACTGTGGGCTGATTTTTCTTTCCGTGAGCTTAGTATGATAAATTCTTAGGGGTTTTTTAATACAAAAAAACAAGGCAAGACATAAAAATTCTATCTCAGGTCCAACTAAATAAACCAGCATTCTGGTTGTTCTGTGCTTTGGTTAAGATTTGATTTGGCTACACAGAACTGTAAACCCTGCAAATAGCAATGGCTTTTTGTAGAAGAGTTTATATCTTTGCGTTTTCAAGAAGTGTAGCTCAGTCTAGGAGGGGTATAGGGCTTCACAAGGCCAGGGATCAAGACTTTGATTGTGTTGCTTTACCATCTAGTACTTCTGTTGCCAGTATTATCTCATGTCCAAAGTAGATGCAGGAAATCCAGTCATCCTTTCAGTTAGTAATAGAAAAACACCACAGAGAAAGATACATGACTTTTAAGGGGGCTTCTCAGGCCAAGACTTAGTCACGTGGCTGCACGTAGCTCAAGGAATTCTGGGAAATGTCTTTAAGACATTGCCGTGTTTCATGTTCTTAAGCCTTGTGGAGGCAGAGAGGGAAATGACTACAGGCACAGCTCATTTGATCGTGCTTCCCAGATAGTGTATGTGTGCACATGTGTGTGTGTTTTTAACAAAGCAAAGGGAAGACCCTCCACCAGCAGAAGGACTACAGTGATGGTTAGCTTTTTTTTAGCAATATAGTATTTTTTAATTTGTTTTTCAACTATAGTTTACATACAATATTTGTTTCAGGTGTGAACCTAGTGATTAAACATTTTTATAACGTACAAAGTGATCACCCCAGTGAGTCTAGTACCCACCTGATACCAGACATATTTATTACAATATATTGACTTTATTCCCTAAGATGAAGGTGTTTTTGTAAAGGCACATATTTTTTAGATATAATGCTATTGCACACTTAATAGTCTGCAGTGTAGTGTAAATATTTTTGTATGTACCAGGACCCCCCCCCCAAATCTGTGTGACTTGTGTTATTGCTGTATTTGCTTTATTGAGATGACCTGGCACCAGACCCCCAGGGTCTCCCGGGTGTGCCTGTAGTTGATGGCCGCCAGCATTCTCTGCCACATTAAGTGAATAATGAGTTTCTAGATTTTCTGTGTGTCATTATGTCACTGACTATAAAATGGAGATAATCCACAACAGTACAGAGTTTAATTTCAAAACATTTTATGAGCTACACCTAACACATTGCTAAATTAATCCTCATTTCAACCTTAGGGCTAAAGTGCTATCCTTATCAACATTTTACAGATGAAAAAAAACACCCTAATACTGAAACAGGTTATACGGCTGGCATTAAACTGAGGCCGTTTGATTTGTGTGGAGCTGCATTACAATTCTACCCAAGAAGTGAGAGCAGCTTTTCCAATGAGAGTTAGTACAATACCGAGCCTTAGAGACTGGGGCGCCAGATAATTCTACAAGACCTCGCCTGTCCTCAGTCAATGCGTACTGATTAATTGGCTGACTTACATGCTAACCAAGTTTTCAGTCAGAGTAGCGGGGCTTTTACTGTGTATCATTGTTTTGTTTGGAGGGACGTGCTCTGGTTTCAAAGTGCCTGCTGCAATGTGTGCCATTGGGATGGGGTTCTCAGCATTGCAGCTCCTATCTGCAGCCTCAGGCCTTTATCTCTCCTTTCTTTGAGGCCCAGACCTCTCGGTTCTGCAAAGTGTCTCACCACACGTCAGAAGCAGACCTCCTCCTCCTGTCTGGCAGACCCTTTCGCTTTCTAGTCCTTTCTTACTTTGGGTAATGAGGCAGTCAGATCTGTAACATCAGGAAATTCTTGTATTTCCACTCCTTTCACCAATCCTTATGTCTCTATGCGTTTTTCCACCATTCACCACACCACCACCACTTATTCTTCTAAACCATGGACCATGTCCATGGATGCCTCCAGTGGCTCTCCATTGTTTACAGAGTTAACATTGTTTGCAGGGTTAACTCTGAACATTTAGCGTTTCTAACCTTCCGGAACATGGGCCCAGTCTGAATTGCAAGCCTCACTCTGCACTTCTTGCCAGTCCCTGCTCATTTCTGCCTCTGCTCATCTCTTCAAACCGTTTTCTGTTGTGACTCACCATTTTCTCACCTTTTCTGTCTGCAGATTTAGGTTAAGCCTCATGAAAAAAAATTTAAGAAGTTTTTCTTTTTAAAAAATTTATTCAATTTGTAGTTATCCCCATTTCCCCCATTGCTGTCCCCTGCTCACGTCACCTCCCACATTCAATCTCCCCTGCCCCCCATTGTCTTTGTCCATGGAGTTTTTCTGATCCACATAGAATCATGTCTGATTTCTGCAGCAGTTAGTATGTTTTCCTGTGTTGGCAAACATCCAGTCTGTCTTGGATTATTAACTGTGAAGTGGGTTGTCTTTCTTGCTCCATTGTGAATCTGCTGACTTAGAATTTCCCTTGAGCAGCTAGTACATGGCAAGAACTCAGTGTCTCTTAAAATTAATTCAATTTTGTCTTCATTTAAAACGTTGGAACCTTTTATCTTAGTTCGAGCAACCTCTTCTATCATTCTTCTTTTGTAGCTTCCTAACCAGGCACTGAAAAGACCATAACCACAGAAAATAACAGGAACTGTCTTATAGAAGCATCGAGGAACAAATAGCTCTATTTCTCGTGATATCTTTCTGTTTCTCTCTCTTTCTCATGGTAGCCATGGAACTCTAAAGCTGGGTTTCTCCATGTTGATGTTGACACTTCTAGGCCCAGTAGTTCTGTGTCGGGGGCGAGGCAGGGTGGGGTGGGGGTCTGTCCTGTGTGTCTCTGTGTGTGTTGTAGGAGGTTGAGCGGTATTCCTGGCTCCCACCCCCTAGATCTAGATGCCAGTAGGACCTTCCCCCAAGTTTTCTCCAGACATTGCCGAACATCTGTGGGGACAGGTGGCGGTGGGGACTGCCGGCTCAGAACCACCGATTTAAGGCCCACAGACTTCTCCCATGTGCCTTCTGCCTCAAATTTAATGCCATTTTTAGATTCCCTAATCTCATCTATGAGTGACTCCCTATGCCTCACTCCCTTTCTTCAAAACCCAGCTCAGTCCCCATTCATCCATATAAAGCCTTCTGAAATTAGACCTATCTGCCCCTCCTGATTGTTCTGAAATTTGCGTCATTCTGTAGCCACCTGAACATCTGTGCTTAATGAGATCTATTTTTCATGTAAATACAGATATTGGTACAGCCATTTATATGTCGGATCTATTTCCTTTTTTCCAATTTTTAAAATTTAATTATTTTTCAAGTACAGTTTTCTATTACTCCCATCCCATCCCACCCCCGTGCTCCCCCCTCCCTCCCATTTCCACCCTTCTCAGTTGTTGTCCATGTATCCTTTATATATGTTCCTCTAAATCCCTCCCCTCTTTCCCCTGAAATTCCCTCCCCTCTCCCCTCTGGTCACTGCCAGCCTGTTCTCTATTTCAGTGTCTTTGGTTATATTTTGCTTGCTTGTTTGTTGTGTTGTTTAGCTTCCTGTTAAAGATGAGATCACATGGTATTTGTCCTTCAACACCTGGCTTATTTCACTCAGCATAATGCTTTCCAGTTCCATCCATCATGTTGCAAAAGGTAGGAGCTCCTTCTTTCTTCAGCATAAAATTCCATTGTGTATATGTACCATAGTTTTTTGATCCATTCATTTACTGACAGGCACCTAGGTTGCTTCCAACTCTTGGCTATTGTAAATTGTGCTGCTATGAACATTTTCCTCTGCTGTCTGACTCTCCTAGTTGAACTGCCTCAGCTGGAGGCTTATCTTTGTGTCTCGTGTTACTGCAAGTCCAAGGCATTAACTTATTCGGCCTACAACACAGTGAGACCCGGGCTGGGGATTTGTGGCCTCTAAGATCCAGCCCTTCAAGCAGCTCCCATTTTGGTGGGGGCGTGGAGCCAGATTTGCAAATGTGTGAAGCACAAATGATGGTGGAGGGAGCTGGAGGTACAAGTAGGCCAGTGTCTTAGAGGATGGGTGGGATTTCCTCGAGCAAACAATTTTAGGTGGAAGGAGTGAAAAGTCTTTCTGTGAACAAGTATTTTCTTCCAGCCTAGAAGAGAGGACATGGAGAGCCTCATTTCCCCCTCTCCTCCTCTGGTCCCCAGCATCACCCAGCAGCTTTCTTCTCCTCCAGATGCTTGTTTCTAGGGCCTTGCGACAGGTGCCAGTGACATAGAAGCTCTGCAGTCTTTCTTACTGAGTTGGCCAAAAAGTCTGTTTAGTTCTTTCCATAAAATAAGACACATTGTTCATTTTCACCAATAACTTTATTGATTTGCGTATTTGGAGTATGTTGGCTCTCTCCCACTATTGGCTTTTAGTGGGTAGAGGCCAGGGGTGCTGCTAAACATCTTCCAGTGCATAAGACAGTCCACAGCAAAGAATTCTTTGGCCAAACATCAATAGTACTAAGAAACTTTGCAAAACACTTGATATGTTCTGTCAGTCACAGTACCTTCTTCCTACACAGCACAAATCTTTTTTGCATTTCAATTGCATTTTTACCTTTCTTGAAATGATAAACATACCTCCAATGTTCCTTATTTTCTTCTATCTTTAATATTGAAATAATGACACAAAAATTCACCAATTTTGAAAATTTATTTTTTAACGCACATTGATATGACAGCTGCCACAATACAATCTAACAAAATTGTTTCAAATGAAGTTAAGGGCAATTAAGCACCACTAGAGCCATCCTATGGAAGAAGACTAAACTTTTTGGCCAGCAAAGTACTACATGCTCCGTGGATCCATCATCAGGCTCATTTCTGGGGCTGCAGACACGTAAAGTTGTACGTACCCACAGAC
Source organism: Sturnira hondurensis (assembly GCF_014824575.4). Lineage (NCBI taxonomy): Eukaryota > Metazoa > Chordata > Mammalia > Chiroptera > Phyllostomidae > Sturnira > Sturnira hondurensis. The sequence continues at coordinate 32,153,749 of NW_028075471.1, forward strand.
ATGAATGGAGGATTGAATGGGACCAACTTTTGGCCTTGCTCCTGTTTGAGTTTTATTGTTACATAATCCCTGTGCCCCAGCCTCCAGGGCTGCTGTAAACAGGTGTACAGGTTGTGTGCTTCATAAGCATGGTCTCTGGCAGGCTTCCTTGTCACAGGTAACAAGGTGAGAGAGCGCTTGGGTAGGTGAATTATACCGCTAAAGAGGATGGACTGATAGCGCTGTAGACGTGGGGCTGCACATCTTATACTTCGGGGAAAATAGCCGCCATCAGTGACCCTAGGACTTTAATAGGTTGGTAAAAAATCAGAAAGCACCCTAGTCAGAACTGTCTATTTCTAATAACTTTAAACCTCTGGCTATGCCAGATACAGGGAAGGCTGCAACATGCCGTGTTTATAAATCAGCCTGTTAGCATATTGTTGAAAGGTTCCTGGATGAATAATGTTTATTCGCTTGTGGAGGAAAACTTGGGCTATGAATGTGAACATGAATGTGCTTTTTTTTAAATAGATGGCGTTATTGTGCTGCACAGTGTCCCCGGCTTTTAGATACTTAACTCGTAAAGTTCACAGCAACACTTAACTGCATCTGGATTTCACATTGAATTTGGGAAGGCAAGAATCTCACTGTAATTTGCACTGACTGCCCTGTAATGGAAATTATGGCTTGGGAAAAGTTTCAAATGACGTGTCTATAAACTAAGGAAAAGTTGATCCATTCAAAGGCTGGTTATGTGCAATTGTAGGATTTTTTTTTTTGAAAAGGCCATTGCCAACAAGAAATACTTATTTTAGCAGCTGAAGCAAACTAGCCGTGAATTAAAAGTTGGTCTTTGTAAATTGTCGGTTCATCAAATTCAGTCCTAAAAATGGAGTGAACGTTGCAACAGAACCATTTGGGGTTTTTCGGAGAGCTGTGAAGATGAAGTGTGCAGCGTTATGGCTGGGTGGGGCAATGAGTTGACTTGAGAAGACCAGCAGACTGTTTAACAGTCAGAAGGCTGGCCCAAAGGGGCGCGGGGTGCAGGGTTTCCGGTCCTAGCCCTGCAGTGAAGTGGGTCCGCATCAGTAGGTGTGTCAGCTGCCCTCCCTGGCATCAGTCTACTTCTTTGCTCCTTTCTCCCTGTCTGCCTCCCCCACCGTCCGTTGGTGTTAGTATCTCCCATTCACATTCACGACTTTTCCTCAAGTGTTTAATGATCGTTCCTTGACTGTTCCTGGCTCATATTTAAGACCGAAGCCATAAAAAGCTGAGAGTCTCTGGGTGGAGGCATGGATGGGGCTTCTTGACCATGGACTTAACTGTAGGGGAATTATTTATTAGGGAATAGCCAGATGTCCACATCTGGAAGTCTCGGAGCCCACTTAATCAGAGAGGAAACTTCCTGACCGGCTGCCAGGGTTCTTGGGAACTGTGTGGTAGACGCATTTCCAATTCCAGTCCGTTTCCCACACTGCACGGGCAGACCCTGGGGGTGGTGTGGGTTCTGTTCCAGACCACCACAATGAAAGGAGTATCACAGTAGAGTGAGTGGCAATCTTTTAGCTGGTGAAAGATCTTGCCTTCGATTTGTTTAAAAACAAAAATAAAAAACCCTACACCTGTGAAGAGCCATAAAATGAGCTGTGCCCCTATTCTCCCATTGACCTCAGCCATACTTGGTCTTCTGGTTCAGTGTCTTGGGATAGTTAATCAACCCTCCCAACAATCCTTCTGTTTTTAGCCCTGGCCCTTCCCTTCCTTGCCTGTGTTACCATGTGTGGCACCTCCAAGTCCAAGGCCTCCCCAGGCTTCTACAGTGGGTTCACCTCCTTTATCATGGGTCTCCCCTGTTGCAGGCCCTTGAGGTTGTAGCTTCCTCTACCCTTCAGGGGCCCCCAACCTCCCAAGCAGTGGACCCCAGTACTGGTCTGGGCCTGTTAGGAACCGAGCCGCATGGCAGGCGGTGAGCTGGAATGTAGTGCATTTGACTCATCCCGAAACCATCTCCCATCCACCAGGTGTGTGGGAAAATTGTCTTCCATAAAACAGGTCTTTGGTGCCAAAAAGGCTGGGGACCACTGCTAGGTCACTTCCCCTCCTGAATGAGTTTTCCATCTTTCAAAGCACTGGTTGAAATCACTTATCTGCTGATCTCTCCCCTTCTCCTATTCATCAGGGTTTATTCCTTTATCTCTGCTTTACTGGGGCATTGGATAGTGAAGGAAACAATTGCCCTCGATCCATCTGCCATTTTTGACCAAAAGTCTCCCACTTTATCACCATACAACTAATTTGCATTTCCATTTAATGATCGTTGTGCCCCTCCTAATCCTGGACCCGAGCAGAGTGCTGGGGAGGGGAACAAGGCGGAGGCATGTGCTTGGACAAAGCCTCTGTGGTGACACACGTACAGGGATCATGCCAGCAGTGGGGTGGTGACTGGAGAGGAGGAGGGGTGTGACCAACTTGGCCAGGGACGTTGTGGAAGACTGTGCTGAATAAACAAAAATTCTGTGGCTTTATGAATTCAACCATTCAACCGAAGACTATGCCCATTAATTATTGCCAAGTGAGTCCAAAGAAAAGTGGTGTATCCAGCTCAGATCTTCAAAATCACTGAGCCGGCTGGGTGGGCCTTTGCCTCTCCAGGGTCTTTCAGAGCCCACTGCTCTCCACCCACGTCCTCTCAGGCCCCCCACTGTTGCCATGCACACTTAGAACAGAGTCTGGCCGTGGGAAGATGGAGAATTTGAGGAAGGCCTTCTCAGGGTGTGAGATCACATCTTGCCCTCACCACTGCCTTCCAGCCTGCAACTAGCTCACTACTGATAGAGACCTCATTAGTGTTGTTGAGAGGTACAGCTGCTGGTTTCTGACCTTCTTATCATAAGTAATCGCACATATATAGAATCCCAGCAATGCAGACTAGCTAAAGCCCATGAGCTCACCAATTAGCTTCAGTTAACCCAGGAAACAACCTTGATAGTGTTTTAATTTTGGCTTGAAGATAGTTCCATAAAAGGCACAATGTTACGTGTATGTCACAAAATCAGATCTCAGGTTGCCGCTGATTCCTAACGTCAGAGACAGCAGTGCTGATGAGCACGACACGGCCTTGGGGAATGAACAAGCTGATTGCTGCTCCTCGCCCCTCCTTGGTCATGTTGCAGTCCCAGTTCCCATTGAGAAGGGTCTGAATGTTGTCCTCTCCTTATTCCTGTCCCCTGCCTTGCCTTTCTCGTTGCCACTTGATAAGTAATGGGAGCTCCAGAAGGCTTCTACTTGGTGCCTGTGCCTGGCCCTTACTGTACAGCTGTGCGTCTGAGCTGTTACCCCGAGGGTAGGGATGATAGAAGACACCTAGCCCTGCACTGAGGACACCTCCCCCTGAAGAGGATGCTGTGCTCCAGAAACTTTGAAGTAAGGTCCCAGGTTTTTATTGCTTGGGTATTTTCAAGTGCATTTTTATATTGGAATTCTCTTAGCGCTCAGTCAACCTCAGCTGCATGAGTGTGCAAGAGGTGGTGTGAGACAAAAAACAGTGTCTCTCACTGTGCACTTTGGCTATATCCTGCCCTGCCGAAATGGGCTGGGTTTGCCTTTCTGACTCTTAGTGGCATAAAAGGGGCGGGATAGTCTATTTGGCTGAAGGGCAGCCACATTATAGAGATGCTTACATTCTCGCCAGTTGCCGGCTTTCACATGGCTGTGAAAATTCAAGTGTTTTCTATCCCACCAGCCATGTACTGAGCGGACTACATCTCTGGGCAATGGCAGCCAATGTTCCAGCTGCACATTTTTATTGGTGTCGTAAACAAACAAGCCAGAGAAATATCTGGGAGGTTGTGTGTGTGACAGCAGTTGATATCACACTTCTTATTGTAGCAACTTTCATGTGAAAAACTTCTCAGTGGCGTGGCATGTGGTACAAAGATGTTCTTTTTATTGAATTCAGTAATTTCAATGGGTAGTGTTAGTCTCCCCAGTTTCTGCTGATAACTTGCATTCTGTCTTTATGAGGAGCCCGTCACCGTCCTGCTGTGAAAATCCTAGTCTCTCATCACTGTAATCCTTTCCTGTAGCGAGTTTTTAGCCTTAGACAGTTACTTTTCTGTTAGGAAGGGAGGAATAATGAAGGCAGCCATTATGCGCTGACTGAATGGGAAGCGCTCAGGGGCATAATTAAACCCTAAAGTGGTGAGTCAGGATCCCCACAAACCAGCCAGCCAGGAAGCCAGGAGGCCTCCAACGTGTCTCCTCCGGTGGCACTGTGCAGGCCTCTCCTCATGTGTGGGCACCGACTGTCCGATTTTGTCCTAACAAGTTGGAGCTTTAATGAGTGTTCTAAAGGTTGCCCGAGGAAACATCTCATCTGAAAAAGATATTTAGGCCCAGCGGATGTCTGTCTGTCTGGAAGTTCTGCTTTCCTGTCAGATACCAGAGTCTGCAAACTAGAAAAAAAGGAGACTCCTGCCTGAGGTGCTTCCCAGATGGTCTTTCTGTCATGGAGAGGGTGGCCTGTAGAAGCTTCTGGAAGTTCATTTCACCACTCATAATTTCAGGGCATGTGAGCCTAAGTCTGGCAAAGGTGTAGTGGAAGGTGGTGAAACAGAAGACGTTTCAGAGCCTTGCTTTGCAAATAGAATGTAAAGATTCTTGTGAAGCAGTATTAGAAGGTGCAGTCTGCGCGAATGTCAGGAGCCATTTTGGGGGGCGGGCGTCAGACTGTAAAATTTCGTATAGGGCACTTTCTTTCCTCTTTCCAAACAGGTACTGTATTATGAGGAAGAAAGGAATAATCAAAGTTGTGTGTACATCTACACACACACACACACACACACACTCTAAAAAAGTCAAGGTAGCTTAGGGAGGTAGTATTTCAGAAATTATGTAATTTGGAAACAAAGGAAAGGTTTAGAAGATGGTTTTGAGGATACAATTAGACTGGGACTCAGTTACAAAAATAAAGGCCAAAGTGGAAGACATAAAAATGTTTATTGACCTCTTAACCCTTTCCCCCTTTATACGTTCATTTTAGACTCAGAGTGGTGTTCTTTCAAAATAATACCCTTTATGTAACCATGCCCCAGATGCCTCTACAAAGGAACGGGTTTTAGCTAGTCGATTCAGGCCCCTGTCTCACAAGGTCAAAGCCTCACTCCTCTCTTCCTAAACTTGAAGCCGAGTGCCTTTGTGAGTTCTCGAGATATTTTCCACACAGGCATCTGCAATCATCTTGTTCTTTCTCGTCTTCCTCCTTTCCTTTCACTTTCATGGTTTCCGTCCCCGATCTCTTGTGTCTCACCTCAGGAGGCACGGAGGGAGACCTGGCAGGATCAGTATGTCCGTCGCCGTCTGCACGCACGGCCTGCCCAGCATCCAGTGGGCCAGTCTAGGGGTAAAACACTCTTCCTGATGAGCACTGTTCCATGGTTCCTCCCCTCTGAACGTCAGAAGTGCACAAGCATTCCTCTGAGAAACAGATATACTTTGGGGTTACAGCTCACATAGGTGGGTGTGAGTGAGGGTTGTACTGGAAAACGGTTTCCCTCAAAGAGTAGCTTCCATGTAGTCAGAGAGCCCCACAGGGTGTAGTTGGAGGCAGCCATCTAGAGTCTCGGTTGCAGAGCAATCGTGGGAGGAACGGGAAATGCTGACTTACTGCCTGGTCTCACTTGCGCTGTCAGAAACTCCTGACCCGACTTGATGGAGCCATTCAGAGGATCTTCGCCTCTTGTTTAGAAGTTGGCTTTCAAGGACCTGCAGTGGCAGAGACCCAGGAAGCAGGCTTTCCAAGTAGGATGTCCCTGAAATTCTTGGCGCAGGAGAAACAATGAAGTGAACATGAGATTATTAACACACCAAGAATAAGTTTGCCACTGCTGTCCAGTTTTAGCTGGGGAGTTGAAGCCTTGTAAGTTGATTCTGTGCTATCATTTTTGCCACTGCACCTGTTCCTCACCCCTATCTCCGATTAATGCTGTTTGGAGTTTGTGGGTGGGTCTTAATATCTATCACGTGCAGTAAACTCTTCCTGTACGGAGGTGCCAGAAACATCTGCCTGCGCGTCAAAAAGTGTATGCCCGCCAAGTGCAGCTGGAAGACTTCTAATAATGAGACGGTTTCAAATGAGGTTATAATGAACAGAAATCGGTGTGCAGCGTCTGAACCGTTTTCTAAGAAAACAAAAATGTGCTCTGTTTCCCCATCTTCTTAATATTGTGTAAACATTGTGTGTGCATATTTAGCACAATCATGTTGCTACGTGAAAATCCTCAATGCATTTCTAGTTGTAAAAGTGTATTTTTAGGGTTTTTTTTGTGTGTGTATGTGTGTTGTGTTGGAGAGGCGGCTTTACGGAAGGTTGCTACGGTGTCGAAGTCTCCGTCTTCAGGAGGGACGACCCCTCCGATGAATGTGGTGTTTGTGGACCTGAACCAGTGTGAGAATTTCTGATTGAGAGTCTAGAAAAGTTACAATAAACTCATTCTACAATTAAAAAGAAGAGTTACCCTCCAGAATGTGAATCCCAATCCAGAAAAGTTTTCAGCAAACAAGACTAATACTCCACAGATTTCCAAATTGATGGCGCTTTCCAATGGCAACTAATTTGTTCCAGCATTGAAGTGAGCATAATTAACAGAGACTTTCTTTCTTAGGCCGATTAACCACCAAAAACCATGCCAACATTGTAACTGTGAGCAGTGAAAACCAATATTTATGGGGGGGATTGTGCAAGAGTTCATGTGACAGATGGACATTTTATCACTGTTGATGTTTGGAATTCCCTTGAACAGTAATGCAATATCTTGTTATTTATGAATGAATGCACAAACGACCGGGCTTTGCTGACCAAATTCTCTTTAAAAAGAGGTATACTAAATTAATCTTTCTCTGTTTAGCCTCTATTACTTTATGTTAGGTAGGCTCATATATTCCGATGCAAAAGCTAAGAAATCATAATTGTGTTCTTATTACAGATACAGATCCACGTGTTTTAGAAAAACAAGAATTACAGCAGCCAACCTATGTTGCCCTCAGCTACATTAATAGGTAAGTTGTTTCCAGAATTTATAGCAACATCATATCTGCCATGTTTATTTTTTAATGTATCTTTTTAACAGAATAGGAAAAATGTTTTCAGTTTTAAACTATTTGCAGGAGATTATTGAAAATCAGCCTGTGGAATTTCCCTGTTTGTTTGGGGGAGATGAGGAGGTGGTTCTCTGTGTGTACATAAGGCTGAAAATGACTGATTTACAAGCTCATTCTGGAATTAGTTTGCATGCAGAGTTAGAATATGCTCCTTTGACTTCATAGGGCAGTTTGAGAGATTAATGGATTTATGTTTGAGTGAAACTTTTTAAATGCTGGGGCAAAGAGATTTTATGAATTCAGAGCATTGTCAATATCAGAATATATATCAGGATATAACAAATTGAAATAATTTAATATCAGAAAGTTACATAGTAATGTTGTGAGCATGTTTCGTGATGTAGTCTTTTCTATAAGCCAGCCTTTGGTCCTGCTCAGGTTGTCTGATCTGAGTGAGCTTTAAGAACTGAAAGCTCTGAGCCGCCTGTGCAACCACCAGTCCCACGGGTGACCTCGCATCCAGAAATAACAGGGAGCCTACACAGGTGACTATGCTGCTCATTCAGATTTTATGAATGCAGTTCCATTCAGTTTTCATTAATGCAGATTTATTCCTAATCCTTATCAACCTAATAATAATAATCACTCAAACAGTCATTAGTAACATCATACTGGAGATCTGGGGGACAATGAACCCAAGTCCCAGACCTCAGTCTACAGGTCTGGGAGGCAGCACAGTAGGCAGGGCAGCCAGCAGGTGTCTTGCAAGGTAGAGTCTCTGGAGCCAGGCTGGCCATGGGGCGGAGCCTCCAGCGGCACGGGCAGTCAGGAGATTGGCATGGTGTGGAGCAGCATCTCGGAGTGTGGTGCTCAGCTCTCAGCAGTGGTCTGAGCCTACCTCAGTTATACCCTCGAGGGTCCTGCGTTCCACCCTTCTGGGTCTCTTCCTAAATGTTTTGGGACCCCTCACAAGCCATCAGGGAATTTCAGATGGGCCTATCCTGGGGTACTCCACCTCTACAGGCATGCCTGTCCAGGTCATGTATGCAGGTATCTTGAACACTCCAACCTGCCAGGCATGACTTAGGTAGTTTCCTTCTTGAACCGTGTCCTGGCTGACTGGCAGCCATCTTGGTTGACATGAGTGATGCCATTTTGTTCTATATACTTTATCCCAGAGTTCCCTAACCTTTTTGGCACCTGGGACCAGTTTCGTGTGGAAGACAGTTTTTCCGTGGACCAGGTGGGGGTGAGTAGACAGGAGGCGGGGTTCCCCACCCGTGCTCACCTCCTGCTGTACGGCCCTGTTCCTAATAGGCCACAGACTGGTAATGGCCCAGCCCTCCACGTGGGGGTTGGGGACCTCTGCTTCATCCTGTCTTGACCGGGACAATGGCATTTTATTGGTCCTGCTCTCCAAAGTGGCAGCTCATCTTTTGGTAGAAACATTCTCAGCGCCTGACGCGTCTGTGTGTAGAGTGATGTGAGTTTTTACTGAAAGTGAACATCATGCGAACACAAGCTCAGGGACCAGTTAGAACCTGATCTGTCAGGTCTGAAGAGGACTCGATGTCTCTGTGAACTCAAATAATGGAGGCAGGGATTTCCAGGTTCTCTCCAGAACCTGGAATCAACTTACGTTAAGAAAGCACACACCCCTGAAGAGAGAAGAATAAAGCAAAACTAATTCTTACCAAGGACAAAAATTCCCTGCTCGTAATTCAGTGCATGAATTTCTATTGGCCATCCCTTTTTTGTAGACAACAAAGAGTGTTTTTGGTCTCTTGGTATTCCCAGAGCTCTGAGGTTCAGTGTCTGAAGTAGAAAGCTGGGAATGGATTACCTGGGGGGTTTGTTTTAGTGCCTGTTAGAAGACGTACTTCAGCCTTGGGTGAGAGAGTTTTGCACCGGAGTTGCCTGTACTGTTTCAAGGTCCTTTATGAATCGTGGTTTTAAAAGAATTCATTGACATAAACAGCTATTTGTATATCTCCTTTGGATTTCCTGCTTATCAGCCTTCCCTGGAAGTGAGAGAAAATACCTGTAGTTTACCATTCCCCGTAATTTTTGAGATGGTTGAAGTAGAACACCTTCAAAATCACATCAGATGCGAATAAAGAAGTATGTTTGTCTGGATTATTCATAAGACCTTTTGTTCCTTCCAGTGATTAGCATGGGTTTTGAAAATTTTGTACATTAGAATTATGTCAATGTTAATTAGCTTACTAGTATTGAAGAATGGGATCAATAGGCTTATAGATCAAGTATTGGGTAGGTATTGAGTAGGACTTTTCAATGGTACAGCAGCTGTGTTTTGGATAAAATGTTACCTGAGTTATGTACAAATTTGTGTGATGCTCAGCCTTATTCTAATTAGGGTCTGTGAGGTTTTCACATTTGCTCTTGCTGCTCGTATTTGTCAGCTATGTCGGCAGCCAGGATCTATTAATTACACAGGTGTTATACTTACCAAGGAAAGAAATATTCTGTCAAGTGTGATTTGGGACCACAAAAGAAGTCAAATAGAGATGAGAGCCACACACACAAAAGAACACCAGAGAACTTGAATCAGGTGTGACAGTTTAGCATAAATGGTGCAGTGAATCCTAGAATAGGATTGAATAGGCCTGAATCCTAGAATCACCATGATCAGTGGATGTGAAACTTCTTGGATGAGTCTTCTGGGAGAAAATGAGTCATTTTTTAAGAATAATATTTTATCATTACAGCCTTACACAGACATTGTAGAAAGTTAGAAAGTATAATTAAACAAAAATTTTTTTCTTTAAATTAAAACATCTCATTCCATCCTGGCTGGTATAGCTCAGTTGGTTGAGTGCGGGCCTGCAAACCAAATGACCATGGTTCAATTCCCAGTCAAGGGCACATGCCTGGGTTGCAGGCCAGTTCCCAGCAGGGGACGAATGAGAGGCAACCATACATTGATATTTCTCTCCCTCTCTCCTTCCCTTCCCCTCTAAAGATAAATCTTCAAAAAATAAAATTTTTTAAAAATTTGAAAAAAAACTACAAGATCTCATTACCACCACCCAGGTATCACTACTGGTAATACCTTAACACACATTTTTTGTCATTTTAAAAAAATGTGCGTAGAATTTTTAACCAAAAGCTGGCGTACTATTCTGCAACCTACTCTTTAGTCATTGATTTCTGCCTTAACATATCAGTACTCTGGGATCTAATGTATGTCTAACCCAGATCATATTAGATCTTCCCAGGTGATCTAGACAAATCCTGTATAGTTGTCTTTCTCGTCCCATGTCCAACGCGGAATATCACATTGCACCTAGACGTTTTGCCTCTCAGTTCTGTTCTGCCGTGGTCCTTCTTATTAAACAGGACCATTCAAGGGATGGGCCAGGTGGTCCAGAGAATGCTCCCACCCTCTGGGTTTTCTTTTGGTTATGTCATCAACAGTGTCATTTGGCAGGTTCCTCCATGTTCTGTTTGCAATAAACTAATTTGGACCTGGAGAAGACTCTTCTTGAACTGGACACATCATTGTTTTTAGAGGCCTGAGAAAACAGAATTTAAGACGTTGCATCTCAGCTCTGAGAGGCAGACACGTGTGGAGGGCGGACACATTTCCTAGTGGTTTTTAGATGAAGAGAGGGACTGTGCATGGAAGGTTGCCCAGGCAACTAACAATGCCTCTCATTTGGAATCCCTTTCTGGACAGTGCTGCATTCATAACCTAGTACTTAACACATGGTAGACACTCCGGATATTTGTTTGTAGATGGTAAATAAACACCTAGTAAAGGAAAGAGGGCAGTGAGGATGAAGCCAAGTCTGGCCATAGGGAAAATATGCTAAAAGCATCTCAGGGGCCTTAGATACAGAAGGGAAGCATTGAAAGTCACACGAAGCCAGAACGGATTCAAGAAGAGACTAAAGACTAGCACAGGTTAGGTAACGTGAAAGACTGTCAGCTTGGCAGCAATATCCAGACTGCAGCAGAAAAGAGTACTATAAAAAATAAACATATAAAAGATCTTTTTCTTAAATCTTGGGGGAAAATAAAGTCTAACTTTGCTGAGCAGTGAAGGTAAGAAAAGAATATTTCTCTGCTCGTATATCTGTTTGTCCAACTCTAATGTACTTTTGGGCATCTCAAGATTGAAATGAAACTTTCTTTGGCAATAACATTGACTGAAATCAGCAAGGTTAGGATCCTTAAAATTGAGCTAGCTTTTTGGCTTGTAAAAAGAAAAGAATTGAGTAGAAATTGTAGCCTTTATTTATATCAATTTAATCTTTCTTCACTCTCCTGAACATAATGTGTTTACCAGACCTTTAATTCCTTTAAATTATAGGTTCATTACAATACCCAAGAAAATTTTAAAATAGAAATACTTTAATGAGAATGAATGAATTAGTGAAGTTTGTAGGAACAGTTCTATGACATGAGGAACACCAACAGGTCTGTGTAATGGGAAATTTAATTGCTTAGTCTGTATAATATTTATTCACCTGGAAAATAAAGTATAAAGGGCAAAAAGTAAAGCTGGGAGATTTTGAATGAAAGAATATAGAAGGAATAACACTAAAAAGGGCAAAACTAACACTTCTGCCTTGCGCTCTAGGCTGAGCACTTTTTACATTGCTGTTTAATTTGATCTTCACGATAACCATATGAAGGAGGTGCCGCGAAGATCTCCAACTTACAGCCGTGGAAGTTGAGACTCAGAAGTTGAATAACTTGCCCCACTTCCCTGGGCGGTACCCCAAGGAGAGCTGGGTTCAGATCTGCCCAGTCAGGCTCCAGAATTGGTGTTCCTGATCACTGCACAGCGTGACTGATGGTGTTATTAGAGAGTAAAGTACAAGTTCAGAAAAGGAAGAGGGGAATTTGGAAAACTAATGTTGGAAGATGGAGTAAAATAGCTAGGCAGAGGGACTACAGACAAAAATAAGAGTAATTACCATGCGGTAGATAATTGGAGGGTAGCAACCTAGCAAAATGAAACAGTGTGAGGCAGCAGAAGCTAAAAATATCATGAGAGGTGACCAGTAACTCCTAAATGATGTACTGCCACAAGGAAACAAGTGTGTAGGCCTCAGCTGTAGGGGAAAAGGACACCTTGGCACATTAGATCAGGAGGAAAGAGGCGGAGCGCCGTGAGCACCCAGGGAACCGCCCTCTGCCGCGTGTCCCCTAGTAGGCAGGTGATAGGTGAGCTGCAGAGGGAAGTCAGCTGAGTCTCCATGGAAAGGTTGATGAGAAGCCGTAGGTTACATCTGGATATTTCCTTCAGGTTATTATAATGTAATAACTGCCTCGAGGTGACTAGATAGCTTGTTATTAACTTGTGATATCCCAGAAATGAATAACTGAGATAATTTAAAGATTAATTAACAGCCATGGCCATGCATGTAATTATTACTATATTCTCTACAAAGCTTTTATTAAAGTAATTTAAATTGAAGTTTCCAAATTAATTTTTAAATATCTATATCATTTTGTAGAAGTTGTAAAGGAGTATCACGCCTAAGCACAAATTGGTACCTTCTTGTACTGAATCCTTGTCATTTACTATCTAACACAATTTTAGTATTTTGTACCGAAACTACAGCTCTACTCAAATTCCCTTCACTACTCAGCACAGCAGCAGTTAGGTTTGACCTCCTAAAAATGTGTTTTTATTTAGCCTGATGTTTGCTATTTAAAGTTAGACAGCAAATTATAAAATGGGTTTCATAGAACAGTAATTCCAAGGGGTGTTCTTCACCAGTCAGTCTCTCAGTCTCTCTCTCACACACACACACACATGCACGCACGCACACANCTTGTCATTTACTATCTAACACAATTTTAGTATTTTGTACCGAAACTACAGCTCTACTCAAATTCCCTTCACTACTCAGCACAGCAGCAGTTAGGTTTGACCTCCTAAAAATGTGTTTTTATTTAGCCTGATGTTTGCTATTTAAAGTTAGACAGCAAATTATAAAATGGGCTTCATAGAACAGTAATTCCAAGGGGTGTTCTTCACCAGTCAGTCTCTCAGTCTCTCTCTCACACACACACACACACACACACATGCACGCGCGCACACACATACCCTGAACTTATCACAGGAGGGTTCTTTGGTCGATTAAGTTTGGGAGACCCTGAGTTAAATATAATGGATTTCTTCACCACAGGACATAGCATCATCTCTTGTGCTGATGTGCACTTTATGTCTCCAAGAGGGATAATGTAATTCTCACGAGTCCCTGAGTCCAAGCACATCTTCTTGAAGCATCTGATGGGGGACTAGCTCTGTGCATACCAGTTGGGCCATTGCTGAAATTATTTCCACCCACATCCTCAAGTTCCCCAAGGGACCTGGAAGCCTTTTATTCAGGATGGCTTTCTGCTTTTCTGATTCAAATGCAGAACGCCATCTTTTTTTCTCACCTTTTACTGGGGAGGGGAGGACAAAACTGTGCCCTTATCTACTGACTCAATCAACTACTTTTTTTCCCTCTTTTAATAATGATCTGCTTACTTCTTACAACTTGCCCAGACACTTAGCTGGCTTCTGGGTTTTATTTGTGTTTTTTTTTAAAGAAGGGTTTATTTTTTTGTTTTTCTCTTAGACACTGTTGCTATGTATCCCATTCCCCACCCACAACTCCAGTGTAACCCTGTTCTCCCTCTGGGAAAGAGGGCCGTGTGGGGTTCAGAGTGTGGCCGCAGGAGCGGGCCTGCCGAGCTCTGGGTCCTGTCTCTGCTGGTCATCAGCTCTGTGAGCAGTCTGGCAGTCCCAGCCTCTGCTTCCTCATCTCTAATAACAGTAGTTTCTTTGTGTATTAAATCAATTAGTGCATGGAAAGTGCATATAACAGTGCCTGTGACATAGTGTTGCGTAAGTAATAGGTATTTTTTTCCTCTACATTCTACTTGTGCCAAGTCACCTTGTTCTCTATCTACTTGATACTTAAGGGGGAACAACTGCAAAGGATATATTGCTTTGGAGCAGGGCCAGACAGTTCCCACTAGGGAGTAAATTCCATGAGGCAGAGACATTTTCTGTCTCCCACAACTGTGTCCCTGGCCCCCAGAACAGTGTTTGACGCACAGTGTCTCAATAAATATTTTTGAATGAGTGTAAATATGTGTGTAAGTGAATAAATGGTTGAGTTTAGCGACACTTCTGTGAGGAACTGGAAGCTTCTACTATCCCTGTGCGTTGAGAGAGTTGTGTGATGGAAATGTTATACAACTTTTGGTCAGCATTTATATGGAATTTAGCATGAAAGTATATTAACAGATGGCCATAACCAGTTCTTCCACCATAAACGACTGGACAGGTGTATGAGATAGTGGTTTTCGGGCTCAGGACCATAGGCCGTACAAGACTGCGATTCCCCAAGACAAAGGAAAGTTAGCGGGCGAGTCCTGTGACCTCCCGGCTTACTCTCTGAGGACCACTTCCTATTGCAGCAGAGTGAGCGAGAGCCTACACGCGCCGTCCCGTTGAACCGAGGCACCCGAACTTGCTGGAGTCTGCGGTGCAGGGGAACTGGAGCTGAGGCACCTGTGCAGCAGGGGGCCGTAGAAGTTTGGGTGGGGGTCTTCATGAGTCCCTGGCTGAGGGTGGGCTGCATCTGTTCGGGCTAATTCTAGGAGCCTTACCAAAGAGCGGTGGCAACAGGGGTGAGGATGAAACAGTGTGAGACCAGAGGTCAAGTGGTGCTGGTAGGCATTGCATTCCAGCTTGGCCAGCATGGAAACAACTTGTTGACACCCGAATGTTCCAACTGAGATACCAGAAGGACCTTAATTAGAAACAGTGACTTTGTCCTCGAGTGCGTGCCCAGCTCCAGAGACTCGACATCCTAACAACACCTGAAACCAAGGTCCCATAAGATCTTCGGGAGAGACAGATCGGAGGGGAATTCTGACTCATTAGAAGGTCTCAGGAAACACTGGGCTTTCCACAGATTTGACCTAATAAAGTTTAGATCTAGGTCTGTACAGGGTCAGCCTGAAACTGAACTGTCTACTAGTTCCTAATAACTAGTCTTCGCAGGAATGAATCAGATAACACGATGTCTAATGCACAGTAAAAAATTACTAGATGTGAAAGACAGGAAAACCTAGCCCTTACACGAGGAAAAAAAAGGCAGTCAATAGAGACCCTCCCCTAAGATGGTCCAGGTGTTCGATTTAGGAAACAAAGTCTGCACAGCGATCATTATAAAAGTGTTCAAGAACCTAAGGAGTGTACTAAGTAAGAGGTTGCTTTGAATGAAAATGAAGTCGGTCTGGATGCTTTTCTTTAACCCTCCTACCAGAATGTGAACTGCTGAGTGAACGCCTGCTTCCTCTTTCCCACTTTTTTCCTCCCTCCAAAGCCTCCCCCGATTTCCCCAAACCCTCACTCTTCAGTTGGACTCATTTGTGCCAGATTATAGTCTGTCACAGCCTTGTACAGTATTAAAAGTGCTGTCATTAGACAAGTGTTCACTGGCCTTTTATTTTATACAAAAAAGCCTGAAGCATTTGATTTTTTTCTTTATCTAAAGGCAGTGGTTTTTTGTTTGTTTTTTCCCATAAAACCACCTGTTTGTGGTCTTCCGAGAGCAGTCATACTCATTACGGTACAAGACATGCGTTTCTCTTTCCCTTTGTCACCAGATCTGGAGGTCTGTGCGCCTCGGGCCCAGACCGAAGTGCGTGGCCTGGTGCCATAAACGTGTTCCATGCTGTTCGATCTCCAACACCAGACATCGTGCTACCATTTTCTTAGCCTGCGTTTTTATGGACATCAGTTGAAACAAAGCCGAGATGGCTGCCTGCCAGATTCTCCTTGTAATATCTCTAACCTGATTTGGCTTGCTTATTGTGTTCTGTAAAAACCATGTACAGGCAGCAGATACTGGGAAGCCGGAAAAAGCCCTTCTGCGACATTTTGGCTTGTTCTAACAATTAGCTTGTGCTGCTGGTGTAACACATGTGGTAGGAGCGGTGAGTCTTGGCAGAGCTGGGCGATATGACTCGCTCATTAGGCCTCCTTGTGTGACCTACTTTGTCACCTGTAGTTGGTTCTCAGGACAGTTAGTGTTTTAAAACAGGTTGCTTATACAACTCAAATAGGATCAGGTCATTTTTTGTCTTATCTCAACCCATCAATATTTATGACTGATCTTTATTTTTACACATCTCTCAATCCAATTCAAAGCTGCTGCATTATTACATTTTATTTTCAAAATCCTCGAGTACAGATCAAGAAAGGTGCAGTGATACTGGAACTAGAATTCGTCATCTGCTTCTTCTCTCTCCCCACTTCAAAGAACAGCGTTTACTGGACGTTGTCCCAAACAAGAGCTGCTGTGCTTTCAATGTCTTTACCTGTGACATTTCCCCACTGCTCAGTGTCTCCATGGCCACCTCTTCTTTTGCCACATCTGCCTTGAGACCTCAAGGATTTAACCCCTTTTTCCTTGCCTCCACATTCAGGCTGGCTGCTGGATATTAACTTTGAATTTACCAGTTTAGGTGAGTTCCCTTGCCCCAGTGTCCTTGCCCACTCGTCATCTCCAATCTCAGCCTCAAATAACATGTCTCTCTGTCAAGCTGGTGGCCGAGAGTCACGGCAGAGAAGCCCCTGACAGTGTGGCTCACCCCACCACAGACACGGCCTCTCCAGTCTCAGCTGCCCCCTCAGCACTGTCCCATAGTCCTTTCATCCCCAGTGAAAACCTTGCTGAATGTATCCGTATCCAGTATTTCCCATTTCTATGTTCAATCTCAACTTCCCTGTCTTGTCTCTGAATTCATCTTGGTCCTTTTTCCATGTTCGCTTCATTTTTCTCTTGTTCAAAGCTGGCTCCAGGGCCTCATTTCTCATTTCTGGGGCCCTGAATGCCTTCTCCTCTAGCTTCATGTAGTCACACCACAGTGTAACATAATGGTGGGTGACCGTGGATGTTCGTTCTCAGTGCAGGCGTAGATGGAGGGGTCTGGTTGGTCATGACAGGTTTTATAGAAATGTGAGAGATTGATAGAGGAAGAAAGATATATAATATATAAATGTATATATCATATACAATTCACATCTCTGTTTTGTCTTTTACTTAATACCTCTCTAGATCAGAGGTAGCTCTCATTCTTTAATGGCTACAGAAAATTCTAAGATATGGCTGTATAATACTTCAGGCCTTCCACTACTTTTTGGTGGACATTCAGGCTGTTCCCAGATTCATTTGCATGTGTTTGTTTTTGGCCACTAACAAGAGTGCTGCAGTGTGGATTGGTCCCTGTGTCTTCTACAGGCCAGTATTTCTTTGCTTGTATTTCTACCTTAGTGGGATCTGTCAGGTTGCCTGTGTCCCACCAGTGACCTCCTATCACAGTTGGAATTAAAGCAAAACTCCTCACCACGGCCAACAAGTCTTCCGTGACCAGGCACCCCACCTCTCCTGCCTCACCACCCCACCCCCGCCGCAGCTCCTGCTCCTGCTCCCCGAGTGCACCCAGCTCATCCTGACCCCAGTTCTGGTCCTTGCTGGTCCCACTGCTGGAATGCCGTTCGTCCCATCAGGGCGTCACACAGCTCACTCCCCGAGCTTGCCCAGGCGTCTGGCCAGACGTCACCTACACTGCAGGTCTTCCCTGAGCACCAGTTAGGATAGCTCCCCGTGCACCCATCTCTAGGTCCCCACTCTGCTTTCATGTTCTTCTTGGCACCTACCACCAGCTGAGATCACAGTGCGTGCTGCCCCTGCGTGCCTGTCTCCCCCCGGAGAACGTGAGCTCCATAGGGGCAAGGACTTTGCCATCTTGGTCGTCACTGTGCCCACAACTTCTAGAGCAGTGCCTCGAACACCTTGGGTGTTCAGTGTTTGCATAAATGCATGAATAACGGTCACAGTTTTGTATGTACATTGTGGTGTCCTCCCGTTCTGCATTTTATGCATCTTTCTACTTCTGCCTCTTCACACCTGGCAGGTATAGGGGCTGCCGTGTATAGTGGCAAATTTTAACCTAAGGGATGACCTTGGAGAGCCCCCTCCATCCCCAGTGTTCACATTTACAAAATGACTCCAGGCGCTACACCGCTCTTATTTCATTTGGAAATTCAGATCGCTGGCAGTGAGCCACTTGATTTATATTTTCCCCTTATGTGCAGCACCTCGGAGTTAATTAAGAAGGCCATGAATCTTCCGTCTGTAGCTCTAATGCACCCGAATTTGCAGGATACTTTCATATTGCTGAGACTGTTGATTTGTAACTCAGTCGAAACATTACTTAATTTTCTCACATTGAGGTTCATTATGCTGAGCCTAAATACTCATCTCGACTTTGAAGGTCCCTTTGCTGGCAAGCTTTAAAATAGCTCCACGTTCTCATTTGTAAATAACTTGTTCTCATTGTCTGACACCACGGCTAAGACCTTGTCTGTTGGCTTAAAGCAGTGCAGCTAGGTCAGCCCATGTCCCCAGAAAGAGCTCTCCATCCTTGGCCCCAGAGAGTGGACTTGCACCTCTGGTCTGTGTGCAGCTCATTCCAGCAACAGCAGTCTGGGTTTAGAAGGGACAGCCACACAGCCATGTTGTCCCAAACGGCACAAGGCCAGCCAGCCTGAACAAATATAGTCAAGTCGTAAGAAAGCATTAACCTTCAATCCTTAAAAGACCAAAGCTAAATTTTATCGCAGTTGTGATGGTGAGGAAGAATTAAGTGTATAATACAGAAAATTACTTCCCTTGTCTTATCATTTTCGGCACAGACTAGATTCTGTTAGTCGGAGATGGCTGTGGGCAGGGCACTGGGCAGTGCACTTGGCTGTGTCATCTGTAATCCCACAATGACCCTGCCTCAGGGCCGTTACCGCCCTTTCACACCTGAGACAATGGATGGGGGGCGGGGTACTTAACTTTTTTAGTGCCCTTTGGTGAGCTGGTGAAGCCTATGGACTGTTTCTCAAAACCCTGCAAATTCATAAACTAAATTAGATAGGATAACAAAGGAAACCAGTTTTACTAAAATACAATTGTTGAAATACTAAAATTACAAATTTGTGATATAGTAGTATGTGCTTCTTGATTAAGGCCTTAAGAAAGCTTAGGTTCCTGGGTTGATAGCTTTCGTAATTGCAAATAAGTAATTAGTACAAACAATATTTCGAGATCTGTTCCAGTTGTACTGTGACTTATAGGGGGTGCAAAGTAATAGATACTTTGAAAATACTGTAGGTAGCTGCCTATATTCATAGTTGCAAGTAAGGCTACATTTTAATTAGAGGTTAACAAAAGTAAAGGTGTAAGTTTCTTTTTATCCAGTTTCGTAGATGTCCTGAATTCTCCCCAGGGCACCTTTGGTCCACAGACCCCAGGTTCAGCATATCTCAGACGGCATAGTTACGAAGTAGCTCCTAGATGTGGGCTCAGATGCACATCTGTGCAGTCCCAAAGGCTTTGCTTTTTCTTGCGTGTCCTGGCACCTCCCACGCTATTACCTCACCTTCCGTAAGAACCTCAGTTTTAACCCGTCGTCATATGCCCTGTGGAGCAGGTTGCAGCAGAAGCAAGTCATAAAATTAAAGTGTGATAACTCTTTATTTTACAAGGAACTTTCACAGGTGCTCTAAGGATCTTAATTTCTTTGCAGCCATACATTTTCTCTATTAAGCCATGATTCCACTAGAAAAGACGGCTCTTACCTCACTTTTTACAAGGGTCAGAGAAATGGAGGAATTTCTCTGTGATTTGCCTGGGTTCGCACAGCTAGTAAATGACAGTCTTGGGATTTGCGCTCCCATGTCTTTTGGTCATATATCTCTGTTCTGTCATTCTTCTGGATGACCCACATAGTAACATAGAGAGATGTCAGCTGATTTCTCTCAAAACTGCACAGAATCCAGGCACATCCGGAGCAAGGCCCATGTCTCCTAATCTCCAACACCATCGCCTTGCCTCCTACACATTGCCTCTAAAAGCCGATAGCTGAGAATTTACTGTCATCTAGTTTTTTTAATTTATTAATTTGAGAGAGACATTGATTTGTTCCAGTTATTTATACATTCATTGGTCAATTCTTATATGTGCCCTGACTGGGGATCAAACCCACAACCTTGGTGAATCAGGACAGTGCTCTAGCCAACTGAGCTACCCAACCAGGGCTCATCGAGTGCTTTAATCAGACATGAAGATCACGTGGGATTACCAGACTAGAATCATTGAAGTGCTGGCTTGTATTTTAGGTCATTGTCTCCAGATGCTGATAAAACCAAACAACCAGCAAAGAGGCTTTTTCATTCAGCCCTAAGCAGGTGGTGATTTAGGTCTCTGGTCCCTGCACTCACGTCAGTCCTGTCCCAGGGGCTCCCCCTCCCCTGGTTGGTGAGCGGTCATGCATTTCCCTTGATGACCATTTACTCTGCACTGTTGTTAAGGTTGTAAACATGATGTTCAACAAGCAGCGTTTGCAGAGAAGTCTTCCCAGCAGCTTCCACCTTGTGATCTTTGAGATTTCCCTGCAGGTTTAGGTGACAACATGGGCCTGTAGAATTTACAGATGGCGGGGCCCATGTGCGATCAGTTCTTGCCAACTCCCTCTCTCCTCTAATGAGATGGTTCAGAATGCCAAATCCAGAAATTAGATCCGGCTTTTGGAGTCCTCCTTGCCTTCTCAGCAGTGTCTGTGTACATGTTTTTTTTTTTTTGGTTGAGCCTGGCTTAGCCGACTCCATCTTTTAGTTGAAGTCAAGAGAGTTTAGCAACAGTTTAGCTCTCGGAAAGCACAGTATCACCCTGGCAAATTGCACGTTCACCTCTGTATATACGAGAAACTGCCCGGGTTTGCCTTTTGCCCAAACCAAGGTTAACAGAAAAGGCTGCGTGGTGTCCTCATCCTTAAACCTAGAGGAAGAGTGTTACGGGGCTTACTCTTCACGCTGTGTGTCAGCTACAGAAGCCTCTGGGCGCAGACTTCCAGGGAAAAAGAGAATCCATGGTTGGTTCAAAGTTAACTTCTATTTTCATTGTTGGGGCAGATTCATTTGGACCAAATAAGCTGGGAAATTGCTCAGATTTGTTCTTCACGGTGCCCATGCAAACATCCCTGCTTTCTATTATTGCCCATTCTACCGTCGCATTCAGCACTGACCAGATCAGTGCCACACAGTTCTCTCAGGCCAAACCAGTATGCTGAAAAGCTGCTTCTGTGTTGCATTAGTCTTTGCTAGACAGCAGCAATATTTTTTAAAACTCAAAGCCAGAGTGTATTTAGTCCTAAAGGCACATTATGTCTTAGCTCATGTACCCTTTAAAAAATTATTTCTGGTCTTGGGCATAGATTTCTCTAGTGTTAAGGCAGCAAGGTCTTATTCTCTAGAATTTTAAAGGGGTATGTACATATTTGAATATTGTATCAAAGAAATCTTAATCCAAACTTGAAAAACTATTGTAAACCATTCAATTTCTGATCCCCTAAGTCACGCAGCACCTTTATAGCCCCTAAAAGATGTCAGATACAAAAACATCAGATCCTGGCTGTGGAGTTCTACCTGACACAAGCCTCTTTTTTTCTACCTTCAAAATAACAGAGCTTTCTGGCTGTCATCTTTCCCTTCTGTTAGTAAGTTTATTTTGTATACTGTGATTGTGGAACTCATTCTGTTATGTATAGAATAGTTACAACTTACAGAATAGCAAATCAGAAATTTTGAGTGGTCTTTCATTTAATTTACAGTTGTATCTGGGCTTTTCTGTTCAGTGTGGATTGCCAATCCATTTTGGTTTGGTTGTACAGTGGTATTTAGAGCAATTTACTTCTCATCTACCCTACCTTCTTATTTTCACTATATAAAAATGCTGACACAATAGGAGTCAAACATTGAAAGAAATAGCATTTAGATATCATCACGTAAGGTGCTTTGATGTGTCCCTTCAACTGTTATCCTTAAAAATGATGATAAAGCTATTGTTTAAAAATTTTTGCCACTTCATTTATGTGTTTTCCAAATTGCTATGTGATAATAGGTAGTGAGGCCCATGTGAGTTCACAAATAACCCTCCTAAAGACGTTAGTCCATCTCTTCACAAATAGAAGTATGAGTCTGTTGAATCCCTCTTTCACCGCCATAAGAAAGAGCAGGCAGTTAGAAGACTGTGAATGTGTCTGTGTTCTGTTTTCCCTTCCTGTGCCCCCAAGAGAACCCCACAGGTGTTCCTGAGCCATGGCCTGCCCAGGCCTCGGGGGCTAGGAGGTGGCCAGAGAGGGGACAGGTGGGCCTACAGCATCTGCCCTGTGGCTCTCCCAGGTGCCTTTGTTTGCACCTTGGTCTGCGGGTGGCTTTGACAGCCCAGAGCCATAAGGAGGAGCGGATCGCTGTGCTGGATTTTTCTTTTCAAAAATGAATACGGGATGGGTGTGTGTGTGTGTGTGTGTGTGTGTGTAAGAGCCATGTGCTGAAGTGTACATATGTCTATAATAAAAGTGGAAAGAAGCGCGTGGAGTGGAGAACTGCAAAATCCAGGACAGTGTTCTCTCTGGGGTGGAAGTATCACAGGAAGGAGCGCAGAGAAGCCTTCACCTGTGGCAGTGGCATTTTGGTTCCCCAGCTGAGGGTGAATTTGCAAAGTTTTGCTGCAGTTTTCTTGAAACCATTTTTGAAAGTGTAAATGCTACTAACAGTGCATGCTCATTATTAGTGATTTTTGTACCAATGAAAGATAAAAGAGAAATGAAAATCATCTGTATTTCGACCACTGTGCACAGGAAATGCCACTTAATATTTTGGCCTGTGTTCTTCCAGGATTGTGTGTGTTCAGCTCCCTTTCCTTTCCTTTCCCCCTTCATTTATTAGTGTTTCCACAGATATTTCCACAATAACATTTGCTTGGGTGTATGTATATACATAGAGAGGGGAATATAAAAATATCATTTTTATGATATTTTTTAAAAACAAATTTCACTTTTTAAAACAAATTTCACTTTGGAACGATTTACACATTGATAAATATAGCTACATATCATCATTCAAATCACTGCATATTAACCTACCTATGGGTTTACTATACATTCATTTAACAGCCCTTTCTTGGTGAACATTTAGTTTTCATTTTTAAATCTTGATGTGTAAACAATACAATAATGACCAAGCTGTATGAACTTTTTTGTACACTAGTTACTCCCTTAGGATAAATTTCCATGGGGAACCACCAAGTCTAAGGATGGGCAGAAGCTAAATGTTGATGTCTTTCACTGGAGTGCTGTCAGAAACAGGGTCCAATGCAGGGGGTTTAGGTTGTGTCATTCCTTTGCCAGCTCGAAAGACTTAAATGGGTCGGGGAGGTAGGAAAGGGTCGGGGGGGATAAACGGTGAGGGAAGGAGACTTGACCTGGAGTGGGGAACACGAAATACAACACAGATCCGGTACTATAGAATTGTAAAAGAATAATAACATCAAAAAATAGTGTTATAATTTTCATATGTATGATTCCCTGTCTTATTAAAATAATGTTTCTTTCTACAAAAGTAGTATCTCATCATTTTGGAAATTTGGCAAAATACAGAAGATAATGAATATACTTACTTATCTCCCCCCCAGAATTAATTATGGTTACTATTTCTGGGTATTTCTTTCTAGTTTCTTTTGTGCATATTTTTTTCAGAATTATACATAGAATTTTTCATCTGCTTTTCTTAACTATATTACAAGGGGTTTTTTGTCTCTATATAATTTTTAACAATCATTTGTTAGTATTAATGCCTGGGACTTGTTAATTCATTTTCTGTGTTGGTCATTGGATTATTTTTCATTTTTTGCTGTTATAAATGATATTGTGATTCCCTCTGACATGCTTCTAGAACTGAGATTCAAGAGTGTGAACACTTTAAAACTGATACAGATTGTCAAATTATTTTCATAAAGGGTGTAGTTATTCCCATTCTTACCAGAGGTGAACCAGAATGCTGTTTCACTATTTCCTGGCGGTCATTAAGAATGATCGTTTTAAAAAGTCTTGCCAGTTGAATGTTAAGGAAAACACTGGCACATGGTGTTGATGAACGGCCAGCGCGATGAGTCTGTTTGTCACGTAGCCGGGTCCAGACAGCAGCGCCAGCGGGTCTTTTCAGCGTGTGAGGAAGGGCGGGCGTTGCAAGCTGCCTTCCTGCGTTCCTTCCCAGGGAGCACTGCGCCTGAGATACAGATTGAAGCCCAGATTCATGGCCCCAGTCCCCACAGGACAATTAGTGAATCATTCATCTAAAAGTATAGAGTCCCTTGTTTAAAACTGAATGACTAGACAAACATTCATGTGATTGCTGAGGAATAAAGATCTTATGTTCAGATTTGTTCTTTCCTTTTTATCATTTGTGATCAGTCTGTGGAAATCACAAAAGCTGCAAGAGTAAGGAACCAGATGTAACAGGGTGGAAAAACAGAGAAGGGTTCTGGCTTATTTCTGTTTCTCTGTTTTCAACACCCCTCAGCCTGGCCCCCCACTTCCTCCCATCGCCTCAAAATGAGCACAAGTCTCTGGTGAGAGACTGCGATAAGAAATAGAAATCGGGCCTTTCAGAATCTCTCAGATTAGAACTGACGTGGACCCTGACTAGCCCAGCTCCTGAGATCTGTAAGGAGCGGCGCCCTCCGCACCATCTTGCAGTTAACCTGGGTGTCCCAGGCAGTTCTCTGGTCTCAGCTTAAGCCTGGGGAAGGGTAAGCCACTGCTTTATCTTTGCTGCTTGTGCTGCTGCTTTGCAGGTCCCCAGATCAGAACCTCAGACCTCTGAAGGAATTAAGAACTGGCAAGAACTTTCCAAGCAGGTTACCATGGGAAGGTCAGACAGTCAGGCCCATCCCTTGAGAGTTTCCTAAGAGTTCTGTTTATTCAAAAGTTTCAACTAATATAAAAGCGTGAAAGCAAACCTGGCTTTCCCACCAGACACTTGGCCACTAGTAACGACTGTGGCAGACTGTGTCACTCTACCTCTTGTCCATGTTTACAGAGGCTCAGAAAAGGGATAAGGCAGTTTATGGACTTCATCTGATTACAGGCACGGCCACATTCCATATGCTCTCCGTGCCCTCGCCTTCCAGGAGTTCCCACCCCCCACAAACATGACCGGGTCCAGGGCCAACCTTGAATTGCGTTTTCCTCACTTGTGACACGAATAGAATTTTGCAACTCACTCTTCAACTCCATTCATCACCAAACCCCTCCAATCCCTCTTCACAGCTTAGTCTGCACAAAGTGAGGTTTCATTACTCTATTTGCAATAAAAATAGTGTAAACCATGTAAGGCTGGTGTAAGAAAAACTGGGTGGGGGATAAAGGAAAAAACAGTGTGTTCCTCCCAAGTTAAACTCAAACACACCACATGTGCGCAAGGCACCTTTTGGGAAGGACCTGGCACCGTGTCAGCAGGAGCCTCGTCGAGTTGCGAATGTATTGCATAGTGTTAATGTGTCGGACACTTTTTCTTGTAGCAGATCTCCCGGAACTGAGAAGTAATGCCACAGTGGCGCTCCTGGGACTCTGGCTTTTCTTGATTCTGCCTCCTTGTTTTGCAATAGCAGGGGATGGAGAATTCAGATCCTTCCAGGAGCTTTCTGATTGAACATCCATGACAAAATGCAGAAACACGTGTATCCAAGTGACATGTCACTTGGCAGTTAGTGTTTTCCTGTCTCTTGTCGTGTGTGCAGCAGCCACAGTAGTCATGTGTTTTCATTCATGCAGTCACATCTTTCTACCCTGACGCCCGACTTGTTCTAGAGATGGAACAAGACGAACCTCAGAAGTTAAATGCAAACAAGATGTGTGGGAATGGATTTCTTTTAGGGATAAGGGAGGAATGCCTTCGCGTCAGGAAGGATTTATGATTTTTGGCTTTGTTTTTCTCTCTTGTTTTTCATTAGTCTTTCAACTTCACAAATTTCTAATGTGCTCAAGATTTATAAAATACAAGGATCTTTCATTTCTTGTCAGGAAAAGAGATCAAGAAGGGTTAATCAGCACTTTACTAAATATAGCCAAATGTGCTCCAGAAAGATGTGTCACCTAGAAATACAACCTTTCTAGGATGGGCAGACACTCACCAGTCTTCCGAGTCTTGTCAAACTTGGGGAAATTTAAGGACGTTGTGTTCCGTGGCCCTTACTCCTCTCGAGCGGCAATTTTGAGGTGTCAGAGGAGCTTGCGTGATAGACGTGTGTGTGTTAATGTCAGCTGTGAGGAAAAGACGTGTGTCTCTGCTGCGCATTCAGATCTCTCTCCAACGCCATCACCCAGGGACTCTGCAAATGGAATGGATGCGTTTTTTCGTTAGAGGCCTGACTTTTTGTTCGCTGGTTTGTGTTATGAAAAACCCCGGAACAGAGTTGTGCACAGTCACTTAAAGAGCTACGAAATGCAGCATTTCTCAGGAGGGATGGTCTTTGCTTCGGTTTCATGCTGAAGAACATGTACGTATTTTAACCTTTGAGTCTGATACGTACTGCAATGCGCAGTGTCCAGTGTCCGTGTCTGTAGATGCAGCCCCGTAGCTGTCACTGCTGTCTTCGGCTTCTTCTGAAAACTCTACAGTGTATTTCTCCTTGTTCTCGTGCTGATAATGTTGGGGAAAAGAAACACATGGGACCCTGCTCGCACACTCAGTCACAGACACCACGATAAGTCTAGACCACGAGATATATGCCGGGCGAGGCTCACCCTTCCTCTCCTTTTTTTAAAGGACTTTTCTTGAGATTGGTGTGAGTGGTTTAGCCAGCATCTAGCAGATCTCATCAGTGACTGTCACTGGCATCCGAGGTGACCCAGCCAGCCACCAGTAAGACCCAGGACCACTAGAGCAGGTCGCTTTTGTTCCCATTTTCCTTCAGTTTCTTTGCTCCTCCCCTGCTTTACTGCTTTGAAGAAATTTAATATACTTTCTATTATTTTTCAAAATTAAGGAAATTCTAATGTAAGCTTTTAAAATGGTAGACGGGGTGGGGTAAAGGGAAGGGAGGGTCATCTGTACCCCACTATTCCAGCACAATATTTTATGTGTTCCTTTCCTCTGAGTCCCATTCTAATTTTATGGACACCTGTATGAGGTTCTAAGCAGAACATACATTTAACTATTATTTCATGAGCATTTTCCATGTGTCTGTGTCTTCAGATTTTTTATTTTTTAAATGACTACATAATATTCCTTCCAGAAGATAGAGCTTTATAGAAACACGCCTTCTGTTTTGACATGGTGGCTGCTTTCACGCTCTCCTTAGTGGAGATCACACTGAAGCAAACATCCTTCTTGTGCCCGTGTTATTTTTTCCCTCTTAGGTCGTTTTTGCAGGGCCTTCCCTCAGAATCAGGTGCTCTAGTGAGTCTTCAGCTTGTCCCCAGCTTCTCTTGCACAGTGTGCCTATTGGATGATAATATCCATTACACAGTCCCAAGGGAAAACTTAGATTCCTACTGAATCCCCAAATATTTGGAGAAGGAGAGGGTACAGGCAAAGCACTAGAAAAATGCACAATCATCATCACTGTGTTATGGGCGCATAGTCAAGCAGTCCATATGTTCGCACCATCCTCCACTTAAGAAGTTATGTTAGAATAAGCGAAAGTACTGCTCACGTACCGGTGACCTTAAATCCACCTCAGTTTAAGAAATAGTCATTTACAAACAGCAGCTCATGTGCTATCACTGGCGCGATTGCCTGTGTGTGAGGCCCCAGGACTGGAAGCCGCTCCCATGCCCCCATTTTAACTCAGTATGAGGAACCCCAGGGAGCAGGGACAGGCAATTCAGAGTAAGTGTTCTCTCCTGCAGATGTCAGCCCTGATCCTCCTGACAGGTGGAAACACAACCCAAAATCTGTATGGTTTAAAATTTAGAATTAATGAAAATTGAGCTGTTACAGAGAAAGGTGATTTTTCTTGTACTTCTAACATTGTCATTGACTTAATAGAAAATAAATTTGCAGGAGGCCGTGTGCCAGACTCAACATAGCGTGTTGGAGAACAGATGCCCCGGGAAATTTGTAGTCTTATTATGTGCTCACCTTGACAATCAGTCCCAAGAAAATTCCACTTCAAAGCACAATGTACTTCAGAAGTTGAATTCCCTAATTCTAAAAGCTTGCTGTGTTCAGTTTGCTCCGTTTATTAAATTGAAGAGGTGAACATTAACCCTACAGAGTGATATTTTAAAAGAAAGGACGGAGGGTAGAATCATTTCTGTTAACCTTTGGAGAACTTTAGCCTATTGATTTAAAGGGGACACAAAAAGATTTGCAGTTTATTCCAGACAGGCATATGTAGGATTATTCTACGACCAGGGCCAAAGTTCAAATTCCCTCCAATATCAGGGGACATTCCCTCATCAGCATGTTACTGTTTTAAAAGCGACTGCCTTTCTTGCTGATTAAAAGTGATTTGAACTCTGGTGCTAAATACCAAAATGAAAGCAGAAGATAGGCAAGCACTAGTGTGTCTATTTGCTTTTACCCTAAGCCTGGCCATTAAAGGTAGTTAATTTATGGCCTGGCGAAGCCTGCTGCCTTTCTTCTATGGATTTGTTAGCTCTGGATTCAGTGTGGGATTCCAGGTATCGCTTGTGTCCACCATTACTCATCCCTGTGGTTCCCCCTTTCCCTCGGGGAGTCCAGGATCAGCGGGAAAGCCTTCTGTGTTTAGAGAAGCAAGCCTTGACCCTCGTGGCTTGGGGAAGACTGTGAATCACTCAATCCCTAGGCCCAGTTGGATAAACTTTTCATAAGTGATGCGTGTGAGCCTGGCCTTCCCACCGCTTAAGGCTGTGGACCTCAGTAACTTTCCAAATATTACTGTGGTAGTTCTCACCCTTTTCTAGTGGAAGGCCAACAAAGTTAAGCATATCTACCAACAGAAAACTGTGGTCCTGGCTGGTGTGGCTCAATGGATTGAGTTCCAGCCTACAAACCAAAGCGTCACTGGTTCATTTCCCAGTCAGGGCACATGTGTAGGTTGAGGTCCAGGTCCCCAGTAGGGGTCATATGAGAGGCAACCACACGTTGATGTTCTTTCCCTCTCTTTCTCCCTCCTATCCCCTCTCTAAAAATAAATAAATGTTTTAAAAAAGAATATTTTGAAGTAGTGATTTTACTTCAAGTACTCCTATGTGTGTATTTCCTTTTCTGTGCAGCTAGACTGGTATCTGGTAAATTCTCAGTAAGCTGAGTGAGAATATTCATTTTGTGGAGAGTCACGTTACTGTACGTAAAGGATCGTCAGGGATTCATATCTTTTGGGGCCCGAGCCACTAGACCAGCCTCTCCGGGGTGTTACAGCACACCTTTGACACCCCTGATGGAAAGATACCGAGAGCACCCTGAACCCCTAGGTTCTCAGATGCTATCTCCTGGGCACGCAGGGCAAACGCAGAATTTCCCGGGCTGGAGCTCCTCCAGCAGCTGCTTCAGTGATGGCGTTTCCTTGTTTTACATAAAATGTCTAGAGGACAAGTTCGTATCATAGAGCTGGTCAGAGTCAGCATTTCGCTCTTTTGTTTATCCCACAGTGAATCCAGGCAAATGCCATCTTTCCTGCCATCTCAGGCTCTCGCAGTCCGCCTTCTTTGGGGGGAATATTTTCCTAAAAAATAAAATTCTTTTAAATTTAATTTATTTCTCTTTAGAGGGGAAGAGAGGGAGAGAAATATCAATGTATGGTTGCCTCTCATGAGTCCCCTGCTGGGAACTGGCCCGCAACCCAGGCATGTGCCCTGACTGGGAATCGACTAAAAAATAAAATTCTTTAGTGTCGTCATCACCAGTATTCCTAGGCATGTGTATGATGACAAATAGAAAACAACTTCTCCCGATCATGAGGTGGTGCAAGCCAGTCAGTGGTGCCGGGTGGCGTCCCGTGCTGGTCACCCACGTACCCCAGCCTGGGGCAGCCGTCAGAATTGAAAGTCCTGCTTCAGGCACTTGCATCTCTTACTGGTCATACATCACAGAGGCGGACTACTTGGGTTCAAATCTCATCTCTCCCCTGACAAGCTGTGTAACCTTGGGCAACTTCCTTAATCTCTCTGTGCCTTAGTTTTCCCATCTGTAAAAGGAGGGTGATAATCGCTACCCTATTATCTGTGGCAACCACTAAATATGGTAATACATGAAAAGCGCTTGGAACAGGGCCTGGCACAGTGAGCACGGTGTGATTGACAGCTATAATTGTCCTCTAAGCTTCTCAAAGAAGAAAGTTTAGACAGTAAGCCCTCAAAATGCCAGGTTTCCACTTGGATGAAATTTCATTTCCATAGTTGGCTGCTCCATTGCCTTCTTGCACATGCTGCCTCCACCAGACCCAGATTTTCTTGTACTATATTGGGTCTGTCATGCTTCTTTGTGACTTCTCATTCTTAGCCGCGCCTGTCGTCTGTCTACCCACCTTCAGGGTCTCCCCGTAACTCCTCCCCTGTAGTTTCTTCCTTTCCTGCTTACCTTCCACCAGTTCCTATCTCCCAGCAGGCTTTTCTGCCGGGTCATCAGCTGCAGGAGTGGTGGGCACGGGAGACATGCTGACACAGCCTCCGGTAGCTTCTGGAAACAGCTCTCCTCCTCCAGGTTCCACCCTCCTGCAGCTTTACTTCTGACCAAACTTCTCTGGTTCTCACTCCATCACTGTCCAGACTACGTCCATAGAAAGGCCAAGGTGTGCCCCTCAGATTGCAGCATAACACCTGCAGCGTAACACCTCTGTGCATTGACGCACATCCCCGCGAAGGCCATCCGGAATTGGGAGAGCCAGTTGATCCTTGTCACGTTCTTACACCATGTTTCCTCTAAGTCTTCATGCCGGGCCAAGTCATCGTGGGCTGCCCCAAAGTGCACGTGGCCTAGAGAAATTTTATATGCAAGGTGAGTACAGTGCCCCCAGGAAGACTAATGTGTAGGTTGAAAATCAAAATTCAGAAACTGGAGGTTTTTCTCCCCAAGGAAGAAATTCTTACTTCTGGACTCCTTAGGTACTTTTGGTCATTTGGTTTAAAAGAGACACATGAATTGTTAACTATATCAAATTTTCAAGCAAAAGGCTCTTTAGTTAAATAAGTCTGGTGAACTGGGAAGATTTCATGTTCTGAAATTTGTCCTTTTTCTGTTAGAAGGTTGCTCACAGATGTACATACACTTTTTGCAAAGAGAAGAATTTGGGGAATTTAAATGCATTTTTTGCCGAGTAAAGTCAATGACGAGGTTATGGTATTTCACCCTATGTCGCTTTGGACCCCTTTGCTGTGCTGATTGGTGTCATCTGGCCTTATCACCTGCAAAATAAGGATAAAATGTCCTGCCAAGTGCCAGACACTTTAGGAGAGACAAATATAAAGTGTGGTCACACACTCATGTGAGGTGACACACGTGGGGACTTAAAGACAACACAGCGTGGCACCGGGCACGGTGCCAAGTCAGCTCAAACAGCCAGTGCTCTGTCTTTAGAGGGACTGAAGTCCAGTAGGTCCTCACTTAATGTCATCAATAGGTTCTTTTCCCCCCAAGATTGTATTTATTTTTAGAGAGAGGGGAAACAAGGAAGGAACAGAGGCGGAGAAATATTGGTTGCTTCTCGTATGTGCCCTGATCAGGGGCCAAACCGGCAATCCAGGCTTGTGCCCTAACAGGAAATCACACCAGTGACTTTTTACTTTGTAGGACGGCACCCACCCAAGTCTCACAGGTCAGGGCATTGATAGGTTTTGCAACTGTGAGTATAGTGATATGTAACTCAACCAGTTTTACCATAGGCTAGTTGATATAAGCCAGAGTAAGTTCCTAGGCAGGTGATCAACTTCAGAATGAAACAATGTTATCTGAGGACCTGCTGTAACTGGAGAAGCTTCATGGAAGAGGGAGAAAGTGGGTTAGGCTTTGCGGTATAAGTAGGAGTGGCCTAGCTAGAGAGGAAGGAGAAGGCCATTCCATGTAAAGGGAATGGAACAATGAATGACTTAGTGCGGTTTCCTGAGATTTGTCCGGAGGGCCCTGAGTATGGCCAGACAGCATCAGGAACATCCTCATAGAAATCTGAAATCTTTTATTTAGTCTTTGTGTGGCTGTGGACAGGGCACCTAACCTCAGAGCCACAATTTTCATCTCTGTAAAGTGAGCATAATAAATGAATAAAAGGCCTGCACAGTTTTTAACATGCCAGAGGCATTTCCCCAAATGCTTGCTAGTCTGATTGATGTCACTGCCACTGCCACGATTTTGTTACCACCCCGTCCTCTCGCTGTCCCTCTACTTTCCCAGCGTGACCATGTCACTGATATTAGTCCTGAGCTGATTTCTATTAGCAAGTCACTCCAGCTCTTCCTCCCCTCGCCCCTCCCCTCCATCTTCCACTCTCCAAAGTGTTTTGAAGGCAGACCAAAAGTTTACTTTATAGGGGCAGTGAAGGGTGGTCTTGCTGCAGACTGACCTGCAAACTCAAATTCCGGGACTGAATTCAAAAGCAGAACATTCTACCTTACTTGAATCGCCAGTTATGGCGAGTACACATGAGCCCCATGGAACTGGGCCCTTGGTTCCTAACCAGAGTGAATCGGAGAGCCAGGGCTGGGCTTCAGGTCTCACTGGCGCCACTTTGCACAGGCCGCAGGAGTGCTCCGGATGAGCTTCGACAGCCAGCTCGGGGGAAGGCGTGCACACCGACTAGGTTGGCCCACCAGTGGTGGTAGGGCATCCCACGCCCCGCTCTCATTTGTCCTCCTTCCCCCTTGACTTGGAGCTTGTTGTGTGGCATTTAAAAGGTTGCTAACCACTGGCTGTAGAAGCATTCCTTTCCTTACAACAGTTGAGCTGCTCTGAACAGACACTGCATCAACCGCCTTGTGACGTGTGTTTTGAGCATTTTCTCAGAGAGCCACCCTGAATATCAGGTACATCCTTTTGGAATGGGAAAAGGTGTTAAAAGATACAAACCGGTAAAAATCTGTGCATTGTTTTTAATGTAAGCCTTTATGCCATCACGGGGAGATGAAGCTGTAAAGGTGCATGAAGAGTAAGAAATGAGTAAATTAACCAAGGTGACCTTATTCCTCCTGCCTGCTCTCTGTGTGATAAACAATAATTTCCTCTCCTTGTTCCTGGTCTGTTATACCACTCTCGAGGTTTCTGTGTGGTGACCTGTTCTCTCCCTTCTTATTTCACTGGCCACGGTCTCCTGCTGCACAGATATGTGTGACTTGTCTGGCAGGTGTGTTAGATACGTGGTTTATTGCTGTACCTAGAGGTCTGGAATATTTTACACGCTATTCTTAGAATTTTCAATTAGCAAATTTTAATTAACTAATTGCAGTTTCTTATTAAGAAGTTTTTATGATTTGTCATAGCAGTCTAGCTGCGTGTGCACCCTGTTCTATTAAGAGGCCATTAAATCCTCAGGAACAGCCTGTGAATTCATTAATCTTACTGTATAATTGCAGTCGTCTGGGTGGAGAGCGGGACATTTGTAAGGTGTCTTGAAACATGAGGGTCTTCTACCAGGGAATGTTACAAGCACTGGAGCCTTGGTTTACCCCCAATAAACCAAGGCACCCCGTTTGGGTTTATTGTTGAGTCAGCTTTAGTCATCCATCTTTATGCATCTATA
The DNA here is from genome assembly GCF_014824575.4 of Sturnira hondurensis. NCBI lineage: Eukaryota > Metazoa > Chordata > Mammalia > Chiroptera > Phyllostomidae > Sturnira > Sturnira hondurensis. The sequence goes on from NW_028075471.1 coordinate 32,187,420, forward strand.
TCTGATGTTCTGGAGATTTATAACCCTTCTTACCAGCTATATTACTTGAAATTCTGCAAAAATGTCCCCAAAATGTGAACCCAGCCCAAGATGTCACTTCCTCTGAGAATACTATGAACATCATCCCATGTGTCACCATGTCCTAGAAAATAAAAGGCCCTAAATAGTTTTATTTATTTTACAAGTAAATAAATAAATAAGTGCCAGGTGAGGCCTAATGTCTAAGACCCAAAAGCTAGCAAGTTCGGGACTCGTCAGCCAGCCAGTGCCGGGCTCTCCACAGGGTGCCCGCACAAAGGACCAGGGAGAAGGGTTTGGAGGGTTTGAATACAGTTCACGTACCCCAGAGAGAACAAGAGAAGTTCGTCTGTCAGATCCACATAGGCCTTTGTCAACAGAGAGGAAAGGAAGGGAAAATGCAGGCTCCAGGCAGGACAGGACTGAATCAGCAGCACAAGCTCTAATTTTTCTATTAAAACTCAAAAGCATGATCGGCTGTTACAGGCAGCCTTGGTTCCATGGGGTCTCAGCTGAATAGACTCTTACTTCAGTGATAGCTCTTTAACAGACTGTACTGCTGCTTGGCTTCCCACCTGGTTGCATTTACAGTTTGCAGGTACTCTTCTCGTACCTGCTGGGCCTGTGTCACGGAGGCAGGTGTCCACGGCAGCCATGCCTGAGCTTGGCCAAAATGGGGTGTTGGGTGAAGTTTGGCATGACTGCGTTTTCATCCAAAGCCCTCTTTGGCCATGGTGGGACTTTTCTGGTGTTTTTCTGGACTTCTGCCCTGTCACCCTACCTCATAGGGTCTTCCAGTAGCTTTTGAGAGTCATGGTTGCAGGTAAAAAATAGGGGCAGTAAATACAATTCCAAGCGGAGGGACACACTAGCTAGGGAGTAATAATAGTGAGCTATTCCTGATATTCAAGGGCACTGGTTTATCACAGCGGATACGTTACCATCCCTGACAGCAGTCCAATGTTGAAATGTTTTTTGAGTGCTTGAGTCATAGCCCCAAAGACCATGATCTTGTCAATAGGGCTCGTTGGACATTTGGCGGACCAGAGAGAAAAGGAACTGAGTTGGGGATCCCTCATTTTATGTAACTAGTTGGTCACTCTCGCTCTTATGGGAACATGAAGGGAAAAAGGTACTGTATACCCAACTAGATAGGGCTCATGTTAGCTCATATGCCACGTTCTCTGCACTTCTTTATTGGAATGCTCAGAACCAATGTTCTGATCTTTGTGCAAGACCTTAAAGATTTCTGCCCCCAACTCCAGGACTTTCTTGGCTCTCCTCACCCTGCAACATCCACATTATACCCAGCCACCCCACTGAAACACAAATTCATCTGCCTATCCCTCCAGTGATTTTTTAATTCTGTAAGTGAAGTCAGTGTGTCCCAAAGGAAGTTCAGGACACAGGCTGTACGTGAGATGCTCTTCAGGAGGATTCTGTGGTCAACTAAGTTTACAAAATGCCGTACGTCAGAGATACAACATATCCATGATGCAAATTTTAAAAATGCATAATACAAATTAGAACCTCTGAGAACTTTTTTTTTAACTGAAGATATCGATTAACCTTGCTTAGCGGAAGGGTCCCACCTTTGTCTGACTGTAGAACCCTTTAGGAAGTGCTTCATTAAGTCAAGGTCATGACTAATTGTGGCCTCATTTTTATTACTACCTCTAGCAGCTGACATTTTTGTGTGAAAACACACCTTTCAGTGACACCGTCCTCATCAGTTGTAAAATAAAAAATGTAGTCCAGTCGCCGTGCGGGTCTGGGGTTGGGGTAAGGGGCAGAGGAGGCAGCCTGCCTCCACGAGTGCCCAGCAGTCACACCCAATTTCGCAAAACAGCAACTTGTTCTTGACCCACGGAAAGCCTGAAACTCAAAGAATCTGAGTCAACTTCTTGTTCTTATTTAGAAGCCAGGAAACTTACAAGGCTTTGGGGAGGTGATGTCCATCAGGAGAACACTCTCGAAAGCTAATTAAAAGTCCTTGAGTACCGCAAGTGTTTTAGGGAAACAAATCATCTCGGCCGATGGGAAAGGTCTCTGTCGAAAGCAGCCAAGAGCATTAACTTAGCACCATTATAAATGAAATGATATAAATTACACTCCTTTTTCTGAAAACACGCTGAATTCAGGGAATGCGTGTTGGCTTGATTTTCATGAGTTACAAAGGCTGTGTTTCATGTATTACCACTTTTTTCTATTACTTCACAAATCTGGCAGAAACTGACGTTGAATATGTAAAGGACTAATGTATATTTTAAGAAGTGTATGTAGGCCAAACCACAGGAATTTATTGGCCAGGTTCCCTAATTGTCATGGAGTTAGAAGTCAATTAAAAGAGTCCTGTTTGAGCCTGGAGAATCAAGTGCGGTGCCTGGAGAGGGGTCTTGTCACAGGTTGGAGCCTAGCCTGCCTGGTCCTCCACCTGTGGGCCTTGACCTTCACATGTTTGATATTTATGGTCATCACTTTCATACATATTACAGGTCCCCTAAGCCACCTTTCTCTGAGTTGCCGAGTATGGTCATCCTTTATGGGCTGGTCAGTCATGATAGTGAAAAATTGCCGAGTTCAAGACTGGACTCTCTTTTTGTGGGTGGAAGGGAGGGCCTATATTGTGGGTGGACAGAGAGGCCCCACAAAAGCCATCGTCCTAAGCAAGTGTTCCCAGGCTCGGGGGTTCCATAGCCGGCATCCCTCTGCAGGTGGCACCAGGCTCTGAGCTTCGAGGGCCTTTTGTCCACCCCGCATCATCACCCGGACTCTCCCACTGCCCACTGGGGTTGCCTGGGCAGAGGAGTTGGGGAGGGAATGACGTGGAGGGAGACAGAAACACAATGGCACTTAGGAGCCCACGTGTTGACCCACAGCACCTACCCTGCGCGGGTCCCTGGGGCGGGCTGGCTAACACACAGGGGCACAGGCTGCCTGTCAGCCGCCTCTGGGCTGCCTGCAGTTAGACATGGGAAGCCTGGTCTTTGCCAGTTCCTGGATGGCCTGGGAGGGGCCAGCAGAGGGGCCAGCGTGCACACTGTGGGGAGAGGGTGGGGAGAGGCCTGGCGGGACACCAGGGTGGGATGGGGTCGGAGGTCCAGTGAGTCACCACTCACAGCATCCAGAACCGTTTGCACCACGCTGGAGCGATGTTAATACTACTGCTGTGGCTGCTCTGGTAGAATCATCAGTGGAAGCTGACTGCTCATGATTGTCCAGGGCAAACAGCCCGTCATTTTCCCAGGACACGGGAAGTGTTTGTCCCCATCTCACAGGCCTAGCCCATAACTTAAGATGGGTGTGTTTCCTACAGTTCTTTGGTCTGATATGAAAAGGGTTTAAACATCCAGTTCAGTCTGTTTTCTGGTTGTTCGGGCTAAATTCATCTTTCTTATTGTCCCCCAACCCCCACGGAAATATTGGATTGGCCAAAAAGTTTGTTTCATTTTTTCCATACAATGGCTCTAGTGGCACTTAGTTGTCTTTAACTTCATTCAAAAAAATTTTGTTAGACTGTGTTGTGACAGCTGTCATATCAGAGTTAAAAAAAATTTAAAAAGCATTTAAAAAACTTATCAAAATTGGTGAATTTTTGTGTGGCCATTTTAATATTGAATATGGAGGAAATACACAAGATTTTCAGCATATTATGCTTTATTATTTCATGAAAGGTAAAAACATAACTAAAAGGCAAAAAAAGATTTGTAGGATATGTGGAGGCTGTGCTGTGACTGATCGAATGTGTCAAAAGTGGTTTGCGAAGTTCTTGGTACTATTGACATTTTGGCCAAATAGTTCTTTGCTGTGGGGCTGTCTCATGCATTGGAAGATGTTTAACAGCACCCCTGGCTTCTACCCATTAGAAACCAATAGCAGAAGAGAGCTGACATACTCCAAATATCCAAATCAAAGTTATTGGTGAAAATGGAAATGTATCTTTCACCCTGGCTGCTGTGGCTCAGTGGATTGAGGGCTGGCCTGCAAACCAAGAGGTCACCAGTTTGATTCCCAGTCAGGGCACAGGCCTGGGTTTCTGGATAGGTCCCCAGGTTGGGAGCAAGTGAGAGGCAGTTGATCCATTAACCCTTGCACGTTGATCTCTCTCTCTCTCTCTTTTTCTCCCTCTCTTCCCCTCTCTCTAAAAGTAAGTAAACAAAATCTTTTAAAAAGGAAAGAAAGAAAAACATGTCTTTTATTTTACGGAAAAAACTAAACAGACTTTTTGGCCAACCTAGTGGTTGATGAGAGCTGGATGTAGAGATTCTGAGGACCTGGTCTTGGCTGATTCAGTCAATACTGAGGTCAGGCGCCCAGGCCAGGCCCCAAGGCCAGGCCCCAGGGCCTTTTGGAACCCGCCTCCTCCCTGCTCGCCCTTTCAAAGCTGAGCTTGCAATAACTCTGGCACTTAGCTAAGTGCAGTGTCAACGGGCTGGAGTTGTCCCTTGTTTTGGTGGCTAAAACAGTGCATTTTAGGTGCCACATGAAGTTTGTAAATCCTTTGTATACACACAAATTTTAAAAGCAAAAGTTATCTTTTCAATGAATGCCAGAATTGGGTTCAGACAGCTTTTACCTCTTGCCCATAGTTAACAAAAAGCCCACACCTTCAAATGTTGTTCAAGCTTCAAAATTTAACCACCTACATGTATGATTAGAGGGGCTTGAAAAATTCCCCTTTGGTGGAGAGTATTTTTTAGGACATGGAGCGATATAGCCTTATATGACTTAACTTTTCAGCCTGTGGTTTCCCAGCTGGAAAAACTTGAGATTGGTAGAACTTGAAGCATCATCATCAAATATTTATTCCATGCTTCTAAAATAAAGTAAGCTCAGGATTGTGCTAATACTGTAACTAATATCCCAAGCTACTGACTGTAGAGAAACCAAAAGAAACTACCCTATTTCTCCGTGCTAAAGATTATTATTTTTAAATTTTTTGGAGCTCTTCGTCGATCAGGATGTGGTTCCATTTGGTAACATTTAAGGGATCAAATAGGTAAAATTTTTTATAATGAATATTGATAGCAGGTGTCTTCAAATCCCTGCCATGCTTGTATTCTCATAAGAAGAAAAATACCTTAGTGTTTTTCCTAAACATGTTTTAAATGCATCTCTGCATCTGTGCTTATAAAGAGAAGAACACAGACTAACGCTGACATCTGATTGTAATAGAAAGGAACATGCTTGTTGTTTAGCTCTCCCAGCCCTGTAGTTCCCCTTACAGTTCTCTGCAGTCCCCTTTCCTCGGTGATTCATCTTCCATCGAGATGACTCCACCCCCAGCTGAAGCTCAGCCACTTCGGGAAGGTCTAAGGGATTGACTTCTTTTTGCCAGATCCGTATTTCAGCTGTTGGTTTTACTTCTGGGGCCTGCGGAGGAATGTAACAGAACCCGTGGGTTGGAATGTAACTTTACACTCATGGGTTGCGTCTGCGCTGTCAGTGCCTCTCGTGGAAAGTGCAAACGGCCCCCAGTTTGGGTTGGTGGCACAGATGAAGCATAGCCACCTTTGTACCACGGGCCAGGGTCCATGTCCTCGTCCCCGTTTCTACCTGGTAAAGTCCAGTTGAGCCCTCAAAACCCTCCTTCTCATGGGCTTCCCTGACCTCTCTCCACCCTTGTAGTTAATTACTCCTGTGTGCCAAGTGCTGCCTGCACCTGGTGTGAAAACAGCTATGTTTTTCTATCTACATCACATACCTGCCTTCCTAGACCAGGAGCTTCTTGAAGGAAGGGGCCATTCCTTACCCATATTGATACCCTGGAACTGAACACAAACTCATGGTTACATTGAAGTGAGTTGTTGGTAATGTGGCTGCTCTGAGCACCCACCCCACCAGCCCCATCATTAATTCGTGTTTCATTCTCTGGGCGTTTACTGAGAATCCCGAATGTCAGAATCCTGAAAGCTCACTGAAGGAAGTAATTCATTATGTAAGAATGGGCATACTTAGACGCTTTTTCCCCCTTTATTTTTATTGTTGACACTTTTGCAGATGTCCACATTTCCTTCCCCCTTCTCTCTGTCCATCACCACACTGTCGTCTGTGTCCATGGGTTATATATACATGTGCGTTCTTTGGCTAACCCTTCACCTTCCTTTTCATCCAGTCCCCGCTAGGACCCTTGCAGCTACAAAGCAAGTGTGGTTGCCCAGGAAAATCAGACAATTAAGCACACGGCTTATGCTTTAATGAATGAATGCTTTAATGTTTTAAAGGAATGCATGCTTTTGCCTTTGTATTTGCATACACTGTAGTAGCAAATGCTCTAGAACCTGGTTTTTAAAAATGCATTATTTGATAGAGACCTGTGCATTTTGGTAGGGTAATAGCACTACTTTTTTGTCTTAGCAGAGCTAATGCACCAAGGAATGTCAAGGTGGGAAGCATTATAGGACATCAAAGGCTGGGCTAGCATAGAATTCCTAAAGGGAAGTTACTGCACGCAGATTAAAATGGAAGAGCATACTTAAATAGGGGAAATGGGCTTAATAATAATAGCTGTTTATTGAGCTCTTACTATGTGGCAGGTGCTGGGCCAAGCTTCCTGAGTGAGGCAGGTAAATGGAAGTAATTAAGTCCTAGTTAGGTCTTTTCCAATCGTGGATGAATGGGCACAGTTGTAGAACCCATACAAGCATTTATTTAAATACCACTTAAAAAGGAAAAGGTAGTGGCCTCTTAGAAAAGAAAGGATAAACCATCTTGCACACAGGGTTGTGTCTTTTTTATGAGTGAAATTCAGATGTGTTAATGCATATTAGTAGGAACTTAATGCATTAATTTGTAAGTCTTGTGTCCTGTATTTGACCTTGAGGTAACATTAATACATGGATAGTGTGACAACTACTTGATGTAGTTCTGTGCAGCACATGGTAGGCCAAGTATTGGATTCAATGTCTAGCTCATACATAGCACATAGTGTGTATTCAGTAGAACAATGTAAATTTAGGTTGTGTTAAGTCTGGTTCCAAGTCAGAATGACTTCATGTATTAATACCAGCCCAATGTTTGATCTGTCGTGTTCAGTCACTACAGTTTGATGATTATTGGGGCCATTATCATAAAAGCCCATTTTTTAGTAAAATGTGTGCCTGCCTAGACCTGCTCAAAGGCCCCACGAGCATGATAGTAGCTATTGATGGATCGTTTTCCAGAGATGGGTTTGCAACCCACTAGATCGGGCCCCTAGACAAGCCCAGCCCCTTTTGGGAAGGATGGGGTTCTAAGGAGATGGCTCTAAACATGCCCAGCGACACTGGACCACCTTGAAAGTGAAGCAGCTTTGTATACTGAGGCCTTCAGATGATTCACAGTCAACTGTGTTGAGTGGCAACTAGGTGTCCACTATGACTTCGGTCAGTATAGACTGAACAGTTCTGCAAAGAAGAAGGAAAGTCTTACATTCTGAGATCTAGCTGACCAAATGACCACTTCTGTAGTACGTTCAGAGTACAGAACATTTGGCATTCAGGGGCTAGCACCAATAATGCTCCCTTTTTTATTACAAAATCATAAGCATGTGATTCTGTAACGTAACAATCTCACAGTCCAGAGCATCATAAGACTCTTTAGGTGAAATGTTCAAATTTCTGTCCATCTCATGCAAGAAATTCATGCTCCTTACCCACCACACTCAAGCAGGCATCACTCCTGCTGGGCCCTGTCTGTAATCTTATTTGCTATGCTCCTGACAGTGCTACAAGGCCGGAACCTTGAAAATGTTAACAGATGAATGTGGAACTCAAATGGACACTTGTGTTCCACAAAGAGGACTGGAGTGGGCTGAGGTCAGGTTGCGTCCAAAGTATGATAAAGAACAAGGAAATCTCTCTAATAGAAGCCTGGCTCTGCAGTAAGGAGGAGGGAATCCCATATTCAGGAATCTTGGGGAGTTTCTAAATTGGAATTAAGAGACAATGGAGAGATAGTTATACCTGAATCAGGGAAAATTGAGGCTCCTGACATATACCCTACAAAGCTGGCTTAGCCATAAGGTGGAGCTTCTTAAAGACTGGCATTGGCTAGGAGGTAGAGCTCTAACTGACAAGAGCCCATTTTATGGGTCAGGACCCATGTGACAAAGGTGGGCATCACACCATGAGCATGGCAGACCTTCCTTGCATGTACTTTGGATCCTGGACTACACATGCATTCGGAAAGCTGGCATTGTGGGCACCTCACTACCAAAGAGGAAAGGACAAATAGTGCCGTGCCAGGTGGGCATGGCTATGGAAAGGATCGTGGAAGCCAAATGGCGCCACAGGATCAGCAAGACCAGTCAGGATCCTTCTGCTGAGAATTGCCTTCTATCAAAACCCTTCTCTTCCCAACTCTCCCTGGCCTCCTTAAATCCTGATATGGAGGGATATTGTTCTGAAGAATTTATCTGAATGGTTGTGAACTGAAGGATTTCAGTGGGGAGAAAGTAAAAGTAGCAATCTAGGTAATCGTGCAAAGACATAACTGATAGAGGGAGCAGCTGTTACAGGACAGGCATGCAGCTGACAAACAGCAGGCCTGTCAAAGGCAGCCTCTTGCCTAGCCTTATAGATTCGTGTGTGCGCGTTTTAGCATGTGTCACAGCCTCCTGCACATTCAGAAAATGGGTGTCTTCTAAGGGCAGGTAGTAGTGAATGACAATAGTTACCAAGTTTTCTAATTGCTGGCATGGGGCAGAACACACACACACAGTATGCTGTGAGTGTTGGTGAGAAAGCTTCAAAAATAGAGCTCCAATGCTCAACCACCTTCCAGCGTGATTGTTAAAATGCAGGAGTCCCCCTTCTTTTTCAGTCACCACAAAGAAGGGGTGTAGCTCATAGCAAGGACTTCAGTTTGGCTGATGTTACTGGTGTGAGAACTGATGAATAACTCCTAGCTAGATACGTCCATGTTTTGAAAGTTGTAGAACTATCTATAAGCTCTTGTAGGTCAACGTAAACAGACCTTCACTGTATTCCTATCTCTTACACCCTGTCCATACATGCTCTCATGTGCCTGAAGTTGTCTTCCAATTGGGGGTTGTTAGGATTATTCTAAGCCCTTGAAAGGTCAAGGGTGTACAAATGCTCAGTCATCACTGTGGTGGTAACTAGAGGCTGTTATTAAAGTTCCTATTTGGGTTCTTTTTCCATAGGCATTGTGATATAGTGGGGGAAGAGTAATGTAGGAAAAAAATGTTCATTTGGACCTTCAAGTCTGTCGTATTTATTGCCAGCCTTGTTTGATTAGATGAGACTCATGCAAGGAAAAAAATAAAACAGCTGCTTCCTGTATAAGTTCTGCACAATGCTAGCCTGTAGTTTTTATTTGCCCATCCTGTAGTGATTCGCCCTGGCATGAAGCATGAAGTGAGATGCTCAAAATGGAGCACAGTGTAAACAACCCTGGGTCTTAGACATCTCCCAGTAAAGAGTTCCTCTCTTCACCTGGGGTCCCTGAGTTGCAGACTTACCGGCTGAGCAGCATGGATCACAGGGGCCAGCACATGGGCCCCTTCACCTTCACCTTCACCCCAGTGCCCCTCGGGCTTTTTGGCATCCATGGCAGCCTCTGCTACAAGCAGACCAAAGATGTAGGGAAGATGAGGAAGGCGGGTCGAGGCCAGCCCTGGAGGATGGGGGCCGACCGGGTTGGCTGGCTGAGATGCCCAGCTGTTAATCATCAGAGTCTTGTCTGCAGCCAGCCCAGGGCAGCGCTGGCGGCAGGTACTGTGAGCAGCCAGGTGGGAATCAGTGGGCAGAGGCCTAATAAATTTTCATCAAGCATTCCAAGGCTTTGATCCCCAGTGAGGAGTGGATGGTGATAGCAATTTATTACCATATGTCACCAGTGATGTAAATAACCAAACAGAAAAAGAGGAAAGAAAAAAGTAAATTTGCTACATTTCAGATTTTATAGTTGGTTGGTTTACAGATCACTGTGGATGAAAGGGAAAAAATTAAGGAGTGTGGACTTGACTAAATTATGTGAAATGTCAAGAAATAAATGTTATATTAAAGCAGATTCATTTGAAAGAAGCAGATGCTCTTGTGAGCCACAAATAGCAAACACAGCAAACAGAATTATGGAGTGGTAGATTACTGGTAAACTAATTGTTCCTATTATATTGTTCTTTACGGACGGCTACTATTATGTAGCGATTACAAATCCATCAGAGAAAAAGTATGTCCAGTGATGAAGTGAAATTGAACTGTCAGCAGAGAGCCAAATAAACACCCAAGACAGTTATTTTAATCTTAGAAGCATTTGAATGCATTGAAAACTATTTTGCAAACATGATGCTATAAGCATCCTCAAGACATAGTAATTAAATAATCTACCCTATTAGCGAGCAACAAAAGCATAGACTGTCTGAAGATAATCAAAATGCATAATATCACATGCATTCTTAGGTAAAATGGTACATGTCACAGCCTTGGCCTTTTATTTTCACTGGAGAGAGGGAAAACAAATGGTATCACAATTCCATTCTAAAAAGATCTCAGTTTTCACCAGGTTTCCCTGAAAGCGAAATACACAGAACCACTTCTGATTAAATGCAGTAGCATAGATAGAATGGCTACCCAGAACCTTTAGAATTCTTTTTCCCCCTTGGGGCAGTGGCAGTGTTGGTTTCACATATTTGTGAATTAAAGTGACATGCTGTCCTCCCAGACAGGAGTAAGGAATAGACCAACAGTGTAGTAACCATATAGACACAGCCTCAAGGACCAACACATAGCCAGAGCCCACTTCACCTTTAGATTCATAGTGCCACTTAGTCTGAATCTCTGTGTATAAATATTTGTGATTGAGTTTAAATAGCGACAACACTCAAGCCATCTTTGGAGCCACTCAATGGCCTCTTGTGGCTCCCATGTATGGCCAGCCCTTTCTCGGAGTCACTGAGGGTGATATTAAAGGCACAGAGCCCTGGCACCAAGCTCTAGGGATTCTGGTCTAGAAGGGAGGATGTGCAGCTCAGGCGTCCACTTTCTCATCTTCCCAGCTGGGTTTTGGAAGTCACTCCCAATCCTGGGAGCGCTGCATTCTCCGCATTCTCAAGGAGACTGCGTTGGGCACTGGGGAAACCATGGAGACTCTTCGACCCTTTCTCCAGTAACTTTCAAGTGAAACAGACGCTGCTCACCCCTTGTCCTTGTCTGCTGGTGCTAAACAGGAGGCACCGAAAGATCCCCCACGGCCTTCAGTTTGGCACATTACGTGGATTGTCTTTAGAGTAAGTCTTCAAAGCTACTTATCCCTAGGTGGTGTGTATGGTAACTAGACTGTTTAATTTCCCTTGTCGGCTAAATAACTAAAATTACTGTGACTTTAGACCTATTTACTGGTTACCCAAGTGGAATGAGCACCTCACCTGTGAGATTCTGGAAGGTGGCTGTGGTTGTTGCTATTCTGAGGACTGTCAGGTTCCTAGTTCACTCATGAACTCTAAGAAATGTTACCTTCAAGAGCCGTCTCTTAGTCCCAGACCCACGCTTCTCGAATTCAAACTACACACACGTCACACAGGTCTGGGGTGGAGTCCAAGAGTCTTGGTGTGACAAGCACCCGGGCTATGCTGATGCAGCTGAGAATTCCTGGCAAGGACACGGGGATGAGCCAGACCCTGATGAGCATAGTCATTAAAAAGTGACAGGTGTTGCCAGGCCAGTCCAGAAGCAGTGGTAACTTTGAGATGGGAGGAGGGGAACCTGCTGACAAGTCCTGGCTTGTCACAGCCTGGAGCCCTGGGATGGAGTGGGAATGCAGGGGGCCCTGCTGGCCCACCTCAAGGTCTGCAGCTGGGAGACGGCACACAGACAGGTGCTCGGTGGGGATGAGCAGGAGAGCTCCTCCCGACCCAGGAAGTCCCTGCTGGGGACTTCCACCCCCTGGGCTTCCCTGGGTATTTTATGCGCTAGCACTGACATAATTTTGTATAAAGCCAGGACCCACACCCTCAACTCTGTTTGAAATAATATCTTCTTGTTTCACTTGGTTTTTCTAGCTGGGAGCTCAGCAGCTGAATGTTTAAATTCTGGCCCTGGAAGATTTTTAAAAAGCTCTTTCCCACCCCTACCCCCCACACACCAATTCAGTACCCCAGAAGTACCCAGGTGGACTCTCAAACTCTTCCCCGAAGATTGGAGATGGGGGACTGTCTTCCTGGAGGTCTTGCGAAAATTCTAAGATGACAGTTTCCAATGGGAGGTGTCCAAGATTACTTCTTGAAATGCAAAGCGTATTAACAGTCACATCACAGCTGATGACAGGCTTCCAAAAAGGGTGTGGTTCTGAGAAATAGAAATTAGGCAAAGTATTTCCTGCAGAGCTGAATGATCCAAAATCTTTTCCTGCCCCTTGGAAGGACAATGAGGCCCCGAAATAGAAATAGTCTCCCTGGGGCTGGCTTCACTCACGGTGCCGGAGCGCTGGCTGCTGACATGTGTTTTTATGGATCTGGTTGCTAATGGAAACAGCTCCGGGCAAATGACAGCATCCGAGGTTCTCACGTGACCCCTGCACGATTTGGGGGAGAACGTGACTTTATGAAAACAATAAACGAAGTCGTGCATTCATATGTTTCAGGCAAGTTCAAGGGACTGTTTTGTTGGCCTGAGACCAGGACTGGGAAATAAATCACAGGCATAATTAATGTTTAAGATGTGGTCAACATTATAATATGAAAAAATTGATAATGGCTGCTCAAATCTGGCATCTGCATACAAAACAAATTATACTTCACCATTTAAGTCACAGATTGTATTTCAGATTACTTAATTTTTCAGTAGAAATGTGTCGACAGGCATATTCTTCATAATAGACAGCCAAATGGCAAATTGTTGGATACCCAGAAAAATAAAGGATCAGTCTGCAGGCAGGCAGAGGCCTGCTAAATTGAATGCACCATTGACTCAGCCTCAGAGCCACACTTTCTGTTGTACTGGGCCCGTGCACAGGACAATTTGGAATACGGAGGATACCAGTGTGACTACCATAGCATGCTGGGTACGTACATTGTGCCCCTTGTTACTGAAGTGTTAGAAAGATTTACTTCCCTCTGTTGTGTTCGGAGCGAGCTGAATGGTGTCAGGCCATTAGGCTGTGCCCAGCGGGGCAGTAATTTTCACACAAACCTTGTCTATAGAGGATATGTTTCCATAGTTCCTGCGAAACCTTGTGTAGAATTTAAATGGGTGTTTAAGGACACGCCAAGGAGGGAAGTGGCATAAAGTCATTTCCACGGCAACACTGCATGGCATCGCAGGAATGAAAGCAAGTGCAGAAGTCAGGAGACAGACTCAGATCCATGAGGTTTCTGTCCCATCCGAAATCTGGGTTTTCCTTGGCAGACAAGGTGAGGAGAAGCTTCGGGGTCACCAGGCATCTCTGTGGAGTCTCAGCTCCTGCCCTAGGTAAAATGCCGGCTACCTCGCCCCGGAAGACAGCCTGCAGCACTCCCCAAAGACAGCGTAGGTGCCCTTGCTCTATGGGGAAACAGCGAGGGCTCCTGAGGGGAGATGCCTGACCTCACTACTGGGAAGAAAATTAGCCCACACAGTGTTTATGAAACACTTGATTTACACCCTCGTGGCACCAACTTGGCATCAGATTGAGGAGAAAGATTTGCTTCCTAATTTGAGATCGCATGTGAAGGAAGTAATAATGAAGTAGGCCTGACGTGTTGGGGAAGAGGGAACACATGATTTCAGAAGGGGCGGCCGTGGTCCTTTCTGCCATCTCCCCACATCTGTGGCCAGGGGACCCTCATCTGGGCCTCGTTAGCCGTCCAGCCATGCAGCATCTGGCTTAGCGGGGGAGGCGTCTACACTGCTTTCCTTTCCCCTGTGTTGTTCCCATCATGCATCCTGATTGCATGCTGTCCTTGGCAGGGCCACTGGGGGCGCATCATTTGGTCATCACCAAGCAGGATGAATTCTCTGTCCTTTCCCCACAGACCACACAATGCAGGTGTAGGAAACACTTGAGACAGTGCTCTTCTGATCTGGGAAGATCCAGAACCATTTCTGAGCAGGTTGCTTCTGGCAGTGCTGGGAGCCTACACTGCTCTGCGTTCCTGCCAGGTCAGCCTGAGGAGGGCAGGCAGGTGAGGGGAGTAGGCAGCAATGTGGCAGGCTGGAGCAGCGAGGCGTCTCTGCTTGGAAAAGCAAGGCTCAGTGGAGTAAAAGCCGGGGAAGAGGAGGTTCGTGCCCCGAAAATCACCACCTAAAGCTGAAAACGCTGAGGTCATGTGACAAAATAGCAGCTCCCCTCACTTCACTCCCAGCACCCCTTGCCCCATGAAAAGACCAGGCTTGTTTCAGACCTGATCCCTGCCCTGCTGCCTTGTGGTTTGACACGGCAGAAAGCCACAAGGCCCATATTATTTATTGTTCCCTATAATTAAAATGCCACGTAACAGTGTAGTGTGACATGCTCAGGCCAATGTCAGCCTCTCCTGTCTTTTCTACTAAAAGCATTTGTTGTAAAATACACCCTGAGGGATCCCTCCTATTTTGGAAGTGAGGGCTTGGGCCCTCAGCCTAGGGCTGGGGACTGAAACCTCTTAGTTGTGGGATGTCGGGCAAGTCATTTCACCTCTCTTAACCTGTCTCCCAGTTATTGTTGGCTTAAGAAAAGCCAAGTACCCCCCCAGTGACTTGCCAGACATAAATGCTGGGTTCGGTAAAGGCTCCCTTTACTATTGCTGGGCTGCAAATGGGTGCTTCAGAAACCTACAGGCAGCCAGAGCTCCACAGATGTTGCTCGTAGTGTTTGTTACCTGTTCCCCTGGTCAAGGCAACAGAAGCAAACAAAGGGGGAGAAAAGTTAACAGATACCACCCACTACATGATAGCACCATGTTGAGTGTTTTTACACTTGTTACCTCTTAATCCTCACCCCAGCCTCCCACCCCCGCCTGCAGTGAGGTTGGATGGCCTTGGCTCCATTTTTCAGTTGAAGTGATTTATTCCAAGTCACAGCGAGTAAGTGACAAAGCTGGAATTGAACTCAGATTTGATTCCAGGCACCCTGAAAATATTGTCGAATCGTGCCAGCCCATGCCTCCGTGTCTCCGACCCCCGCGTTCAGTAGCATCCCTCCTGTGGGTCATGCATAAGCTGGCATAAATTTTCAAAACGGCTAATTCTTCCTGCCGGACAGGCCATAAGTAAGATGCATCATAATTAGCTGTGTCTGATTGACCTCCTGTTGTCCAGAGCTGTAGCCCCTAATTGTGTGGTGGTGGGGGTTTTGCTATGGCTAGTTTTATCATTTTGACAGCTTGCTAATAAAAGGTCACCACAGGTACAGAAGCACTCTGATTTACATATGGCAAGTAAAAGGGCATTATGGGAAGTCAGCGTCTAAGGGAGGCCTGTGCATTTGTTGCTATTGACACCCATGCTGAGATTCCATAATTGACAAGAAATGCTATTATTAAGCAGGTCTGTTGAGGTAATTAGCACTCAGGGTTGCATTTTTAATCGGACTTGAATCAGATAATTTATCACAGCAGTAGCAAGCTGTCAGGGTCACACAATAAATACTCATTAAGGCTGAATAAAGATTAACTGCAGGCTGAAAGAAAATTAGGCCAAGTAGTAACATTTGATTTTAATATTTACAGTGCTAATTTGGACTGATATTGGCAAAAAGATCAGGTCCCCAAATCGAGCTCATTTATGAAGGAAGAGGAGAGGAGACGCTATGTGGAGATGGCCTGAGTGGGAATTTTTTTAAAGCTCGAAATCTTCCCCTAATTGATTGCCAAAAGAAATGAATTTTCAAAGGCTCATTTGGCACGGCTGTTCGAGCGGCTTTGATACCTCTGCATTAGTCAGATGACGGCTCCACTCCGAGAATCTGCGCCTCTGGAAGGCGTGCCTAATTTGTTAACATCGGGTGGATACTGTACTTTTAATTTCGTGCGACTTGCTTGTCTGTGGTTCATACACGGGTAGTTTATGGCACTTCAAGTTAATTGGAAACACCTACCATTAAAACATGCAATGTCCTTAAAGGGAAAAGGAAGTCATTTCAGCCCACTATATTACCAGGCCAAGACATTTATGTACTTGCTGATAATTTACAGTATACTAAAGATAGGGAACCAAATGAGAGCATTAGTATTTATGAATACAGTAAATTCTGTTGACAAAACCAGCATAAAAGGTCAGATACAGAATCCACAGCAAATGTGCAGTTTGTTTATCAAACTGAGGGGCTTGGGGTTTAATAGAAAATTAATTTCAGGAGCTGCTGCATTGGTGTAAAACTCCTCTGGAGACCCAAGACCCAGGCAGCCTCAGCCGGAGCTCCCCCCACCCAAGGGCCAGTGTCCCGTGGCCAGGGTGGACGGACCGTGGACGGCATCTGGGTGCTGTCATCAGACTGGAGGGATTTCAGCCGAATCACGACCATCGTCCCAGAGCTTTTGTTAAAAGCCTACCTGTGCCTCCTGGTTGTTCTCTGTAGAAGGTGTAGGTGGACCCCTAAGGTAGTAAGGGATCATGTGCTGTGCATGGAAATGCAAGCTGCAGACACAGAATGAATTAGGCTGAGGCGTGGAATCTGAGCCAAGTCTAGGTCACCAGAAGGGCACGTAAGGTAGTGACAGGCCCAGGCGAAGGGTGTTTGCGATGTCCCAAGGTCAGGAGCAGCTGGGGGAGGCTGGTCCTGAGTGGGGGATGAGGGGAGGTGAAACTTGTTAAGGCTTAGGGTCACTGCAGTGGAAGGATGTTGCCTTTCTCATCGGTCTTTACCAGGAACATAACCACAAATGAACACTGAAGAGGACTTTGTGTTCCGGGGTTCATTTCAAATGGCACAAAAATGGGGCCCACTCATAACTGGTGCGGTGTTCTGTGACGAGCAGGTAAGACGAGGACTGGAGGGCCATGGCAGGGCCCCGCCTTTCCTCCTCCCAAGACGTGGGAGTGGCCCGCTGCCCCCTCCCTGGGGGTCCTGGTGCCCCCTGCAGTCCGACCCCTGCCTGCCTTAGTCCTCAGAACAGTCCTCGTCTACCCTGGTGCCACAGGAGACACTCAGCCTTAGCTGAAAGGAGATGGGCTTAATTACAGGCAAAAAGGAAACCGGCCTCCAATCCCAATGTAGTCACCTCAATAAAATAGCATATATTAGATCTCACAATGGGAACCCAGGGATGAAACCTGATCTGAGTCCTCACAAAGTTGCTCATGAAGTCGGGAGACAAGACCAGTAAGTTACTGTAAAACCAAGCTCCTGTGGTGAGTGCCAAATGTAAGAAAATCAACATTGTCATGGTTGCTCCTGGCCAGGGGGCCTGTCACCTGTGTCCTCACACGCGGGGTCACCCCACTTCTAAAAGGCCACCTTTAGTTCTCTGCCTGAACCTGCTCAGTGCCGAAATTGCTGTGAAGAGGAATGCGGGGGGGGGGGGGGGGGGGGGGGGGGGGGGGGGCCGGGGATGAAGGCTGTGGTTGATTGGCTGAGAGGACAGGGCCCAGGGCCATCTACTGCAGGGACACATAGCCTGTCCCCTTCCCTGCAGAACCAGGGCCCTCCACACCTGGCTGGGGGCCAGCCCTGCTCTCCCCTTCTCCCTGTTCTCACCCTGGTTCTCCGCCCTTTCCCACCCCGAGTTACTATTGTTCCACATCTTTGGGCTCATCTTTGCTGAGCTGTGAGCTGATAACGAGAGGCTTTCCTTCTTCCCAAGAATCTTGGAGTTTTATTTTTTCCTTAAAGCAGTGAATTCCTGATAACCGAATAGCTCCCCAGGCCCCCACATAATGAATCTCTAACTGTAGCATTTTGTTAGTGTATTTTGGAGCGGAAAGGTCTGCTCTGTGCTCCTCAAACCGCATGGCACGGCCAGCTGCTGTTTGGCTCTGCAACATCGGGGTGTTTGGAGACGTGGCCCCAGCGTCTGGTTTTTTAGCTAAACAGTGAGGGAGGTGAAAGAGGCAGCGTGCCACTGTGGAAACAAGAGAGAGAGGCACTCCCCATGTAGGGGCAGAAGTTGGTTTTCCAGGTCTTTAAAAAGAAGCATTAAAAGCAACCACACAACTATGAACTACGATGGCTGCTCTTTATGGAGCACTCATTGCCAGGCACTGTTCAGAGCACTTGGCATCACATTAATCTGTTTAATCCTCACATCTGCATTATCCCCATTTCACAGGTGAGGTAACTGAGGCCCAGAGGTAATCAGTAACTTGCCCAAGGCTGTAGCACCAAGTGAGAGAAGCAGCTGAGGTCTGCTGGGTCCCTGTAGAGGTTCGGCAGCAAAGTCTGCTGACGAGGTGAGGGAGCCAGGACAAAGGAGTGTGTTTTCTAGGGGGTTTAACAGAAACACAGATGCTTCGGTGTTGCATTTTTGTTTCAGGGAAGAGTTAACGTTGAGAAGTTCAGAACAAAACAAGCCATGCTCCTATGTACAGTATCCTCCAAACTTCCTAAAGAGAAAAAGGCATAAAATAGCGGGGTTCACTTGAGGATGCATACAGCCTTTCATTCCGACAGATAAAAATGAAACTTGGAAGAACCTTTCTTAAACACGTAGAGGCTGAGTTGGACCAGGAATTTGTTAAGAATTTGGCTATGAACATGTTGTGATAGAAAGAAATTGAGAATGACCAAAATGCTCTTCTTCAGTTTGAGATTGTTTCAATAAGTTGAGTGTATCCATGCTATTTAACACAGTGAGGCTGAGCCACATGTACTGACCTAAAAAGATGGATCACTACGTTTTAAATAAAAAGGAAGCAATTTGCAAAGTGATACAATCTTCTACATATAGATTTTAAAAGTTGGCAAAGAAAATGCACAGAAAAAGGCAATCTGGAGGATTTCCCAGCAACTGACAGTGTGGTTGGGAAGGGTCTGTAAGAACTTTCCCTTTTTTATATTATAAATAATTCTATACTGTTGAAATGCGTATGGAAGATACGTTGCTTTTGAATTCCAAAAAACAGTGAGCTAAAAAACAAGTTTTAATGGACACTCCTATTCAGTCAGGCTGCGAGTTTCTAGTGGGAGATATAAAGCTTTTCCATAGCATATTGATTCTCTCGTTATATGTCCATAAAAAACAAGAGGAGACACTGATTTTTTTTATTTGTAAGCAATAAACCTATTCTGATTTTTGAGTGTTTTCAAGGCAGTGACGTATTGTCCAGTTACTACAATGCTCTTGGAAGAGAAGGATCATACCTGGTTTACCTCTGAGCAAACCGCATTAGGAGTCCATCACGGACACTGCTGCCTTTAGTGAGTAACTGCTATGTACCTCACTTAATCCTCGTGGCAGCCTCTGGAGTAGCTACGTTGGTCCCATTTTTCACTTACAGAATGTGGGCCAAAGTAGGCCAAGCAGCGTGCACAGAGCTAGGAAGGGGTAGAGTGGGGTTTGAAACCTTGCTTGTGAGTTCCTCCTCTGGAGTCCCTTTAACCGTGAAGCTTAACGGCGTCCCTGCAGAGTAAATGGCTTGGATACAAGAGCTTTCTTCTCATGTCCAAATCTTTGAGTCTCTAAGACGTATACCCTGAAAGCCAAGTTGGCAAGGCTTCAACAATTGTGGTTGACCCCAAGCAATGTAAGTGCATGAAGTTGGCAAAGCCTCCCACGAAGATTTGGGAATGAGTAAAATGTTGTCCAGGAAAACAAATAGAGCAAAACTAAACGTTAGAACAGGAAAGCCCGGGCACCTATTTAACTTGCTGTGTAATGGGATCCTTAAACTTGGAGTTACCAAGCATGACGTGATAGCAAATATTTGGCTATGATTACAGGAGGAAATGGTATGGAAATATGTTTAGCCAAAGCATGCAGTTCGTTCTGGAGGGGGTAATAAACAGGGACTCGTTGACAACAGCAAATAAATCAAAAAATGCACACAGAAAGGCTGGCCTTACGAGCCATTTTATGCCATCGGCAAGCAGGGTGAGTGACCGGGACAGGACGGGAGAGTGTTTTACTCTATACCATCTGTTATCAGAGTCTCCGTAGAAGTAAACAGGTGGACAGGGTAAAGGCGAAAGCCTACATGCTCTTCCAGGAACACTTTGTACCTGAGTTTGTACCTTGGGTATAATAACCAGTTCAATGCACATGCAAATGATATGTGCCAAGTTTACATTAGAGAGTGCGTAAGTGTGCAAATAAAAAGTAAAGCACTGTTAAGTAGCAATAAGTCAACATTTTTACTTTAACAGTTAGACTGTGTCTACCGATAAGCTGTGTTTTCCATAATGGAAACCTCTATTCATTGTACTCACAAGAAAAGTCAACCAACGGAAACGAAGCATGTTGGTATAGGCGCAGATGAGTACAGGGGCTGGAAAATTATCGGTCAGACTAGCAGCTGGAAGAGGCATGTTGTGAAGACCATGCTAAATACTGAAATAGTTAAAATAAGCAGAGTTGTTGCTTCTGGCCACCAGAGAAAACATGTCCTCTTGGCAAGCGTGTATTTTTTCTCACTCGCTTTTCCTTCCAAACTCTGCCTTAACCTCTCATTCTTTGGGTTCATCTCTTTTCCCTAAAGTAAAAGCAAAAAGAAAAAAATAAACTTAGTTTTTTAAATGATGTTTGTAGAGAAAACAAATGAGGAAAGATGGTTGAAGGTTTAACAATAGTGTTCCCGTTTACCAGTGACCTTGTTCTGCATGTCCCAGGAAGGACATATGGAAGGAGCATGTTCCCGTGGGTGGGGGACCAGGGCTGGGCCAGGGAGCAAGGCTGTGAGAGTGGCTCCTCCTTAAATGTCACGTTCCAGCTTCTCGTGCCATACCCGAGACCCAGGTCTGTGTGGAACTCTGACAGCCCAGGTTCTGGTCCCACTCCTGCTGCTGAGAGCCATGTGACCTCACTGAGGACTAACTGACTCCTCCAATGTGGTGGTAGGGGCTTGGAGGCTGCAAGATCACAAAGGCTATGGAAAGTTTATGTTTTTTATATAAACAATATCTTTGGGTTTGCTCTGAGCAGCAGCTGAAAACCCTTCACTTGAATCTTTTAACACCTTTACTGAGATACAATTTACAGACCTGTTTCACCTACCAGAAGCACACACTTTAATGGTTTTCATATATTCACAGAGTTCTGTGTCCATTGCCACACTCTAGCTTTACAGTATTTCCATCACCTTAAAAGAAACTGCATACACATTCATTTTCACTCTATTCCTCCACTTTCCAGCCCAAGGCACCCACTAATTCACTTTCTGTCTCCGTAGATTTGCCTATTCTGGACTTGCATGTAAATGGAGTCATATGTGGCCTTGCTGCTTTCACTTAGTATAATGTTTTCAAGGCTTACCCATGTTAATAGCATGTATCAATATCTTGTTTTATTGCCAAATAATATTTCATTGTATAAATATTCCATATTTTGTTTATCCATTCATGAGGTAAGGTACATACAGTCTTGTGTTGAGGATCTCCCAAACCATTTTCCAAAGCAACTCCGTAATTCTGTGCATTCCCACCAGCAACGCGTGAGGACGTTGGTTTCTCTACATCCTCACCCACACTTAGGATCATCCGTCTGATTACAGCCATCCTAGTGGATGCGAAGTGGCATCTCCCTGGGTTTGGGATTTGTGGTTCCGTAATGACTAATTATGTTGAGCATTTTTTTCATATGCTCATTGGACATCTGTATATCTTCCTCCAAGAAATGTCTATTAAAATCCTTTGCCCATATTAAAAATTAAGTTATTTATCTTTTTATTGAGTTGTAAGAGTTCTTTATATATTCTGGATACAAGTTTCTTATCAGATAAATAATTTGCAAATGTTTTTTCTCATTCTGTGGCTTATCTTTTCATTTTCTTGATGGTGTCATTTTCAACAGAAAAGTTTTTAGTTTTCATGAAGTCCAATGATTTCTTTTGTCACCTGTTCTTTGGGTGTCATATCTAAGGAGCCATTGCTACCCAAGGTCTGGAGGATTTACTTTTAAGGGTTTTATAGTTTTAGCTCTTACATTTAGGTCTGTGATCCATTCGAGTTCAGTCGACTGAGTTTTGAACTTCACAAAGCAATGCTTTCAGTGCATTGGATTTATTTTGTCCAGTTGTTCAGACAGGATATGGAGCCAGAGCACAACCGCTCCAGCCACTGCCCCACAGCGCACTGGCTGTCAGACCAACCGTACTTATCACTGCCAGCCTGTCCTCTGCGCCTGGAGGCGAAATGGAAAGTCCTTACTGCTCTCTAACCTTTGTTCGGTTTGTATGGCTGTTGGCTGCCCTTTAGGTGGTGCTGTTGCATTTCCTCTTTTGTCTTCTTGGCTATGAAAATGAGAGGATTCATATTCTGCTTTGGAAGCCACATGACTTACTGGAGGAAGACATTGCACCAGAACAGAACACTAAAATACTGCATGTAGGTGACATTCACCTGCTATTCCTTATCTAACTTGTATTTTGTAGGACATAACCCAGCAACTGTACTGCTCCAACCTGGTTCCTTTGACGGTGGGCGTTAACTGTCAAATGAGCATGCTGAGATCTGGGAGCGCAACTGGTTAAGATCTCCATGTGGAATTAATGATGATTCCCAGCTCTTTCAACTTTCATGTGGCTAATTAAAAAGTAAAACTTTCAAGTGGTCGACTTCCTAACAGAGAAATGCATTCTTCATGTTGGCCCTTTGCAAAATGCTCTTCTGTTAGGGAACCTGTGTACAGTTTTTACATCTCATTTCCTGGATTATCTTCCCCGTGCCAACTCACAGTATGGGACGTTAGGAAATGGCCTGCCCTTTTTTTTTTAACCACTTAAAAAATTCCCAGGAAGGTTTTTTTTCCACTCCAACTGCCTTCCCATTAGGTTCTGCAGTCTGCCAAGCTTGCCAGAACTCAGCAGGTAGCCCACATGGTATGCGCGTCTGTGTGAGAATGCTCCCCTGATGTGGACAAGATGTTGGTTGTAAAATGAAGTCAACATCTTGTCCACAAGTGTGCAAAAATATAGTGTATCCGCAAGCGCCGAGGCCATAAAGAATCTTTAGTTAAATGCAACTGCCAGAATGACTCTTGTCATGAACAGACTCGGAGAGCAGACTTCCCGGGAAGAAAACCTAGAGCCAGAGTGTGTGTTTTTCTTTGCCGTTTTTCCTAAACACAAAACATTGTTGTTGTTGTTGTTGTTTTTTAAGCAAACTGGAGAGACACAAAGGAGGGTTGGGGAGAGATTTTGCTGTAGATTATTTCCTGATTTAGAAGCACTTTGCCAGTTTTCTGGAGCTTACATGTCAGTCAGTTCTTCTCAGCATTTGGAGTACCATTTTTTTAAAGATTTTATTTGTATTTAAGATTTTATTTATTTTCAGAGAAAGGGAGGGAGAAAGAGAAGGAGAGAAACATCAGTATGTGATTGCCTCTCATGCACCCCCAACCAGTGACCTGGCCCGGAACCCAGAAGTGTGCCCTGACTGGGAATTGAACCAGCAACCCTTTGGTTCTCAGACTGGTGCTCAATCCACTGAGCCACACTAGTTAGGGCAATTTTTATTTATTTTTAGAAAAAAGGTAAGAGAGAGAGAAAGTAAAACATTGATGTGAGAGAAATAGATACATGTATCACTTGCCTCTCCTGTGCACCACGACCTGGGACTGAACCCACAATCAAGGCATGTGCCCTGGATGGGGATCAAACCTGCAACCTTTTGCTTTGAGTGATGATGCCCAATCAACTGAGCCTCACTGGTCAGGCTCGGAATATCATTTTGGAAAAATATCTGCTTAGTAATTATCAGTCAGCTAATGATTATTTCATATTTTTGCCTTTTCAGTCTGAATTCAAAATTATTAGGCTACACTGCATGTCTATTTAGAGCATGGATTGAATGTTCCCCAACCATTACCTTTGGAGCACCATAACAAGCGTGTGGCCTTCTCTGGCCTCCTTTAACCAGGAGCATTTTGGGCCACATGTAAAGAAAAATTATAAGAACGAGAACTTCAGAGTGTTTACTTAAAGAAAAAAGTGAAATTTCAAAATTGCAAGTGTTTGGAGGAGGCATTTCGTAGCGTTGGTGTATTTACACTTGCCTTGAATTAGATTTGGTTTTGTATGTATTTCTCTCCCCCATTGGCCTGTAAACTCTTGAGGTGAGAGACTCAGATTTGTGCTGGTATCTAACCTGTGATTACCCCAGTGCCAGCCCAAGTAGGTACCCGGTGTTCACGGAATTGAATGGAGTTCATAGTTGCTGGAGCAGAAGCTATAGCCAAGGACGAACAGACGAGAAAAGGTTGTGATGACTCTCCTTTTAAAGAGTATGTTACTTGGGAGCTTCGTGATGAGGTTTTTTGCACTGCTGCTCTTCTTCGACCTGAGGGCCGTCTTTGAAATCACAGCAGAAGCTTTGTAGACTGCAGCCACCACCCAGTCAAAATGGAGGTGAGATGTGAAAAGAGGAAGGTGGAGTTCCAGGGGATGGAGATGGTGTTTTTGAAAACGTGATTGGTTGGTCTCTATTCTGCTTCTGTGTTCCTGCTTCTTACTGAGTTAAAATGGAAGCATGGACTTCTGTTGGCTCACACGGCCTCGGGCTTCTTTTCTGTGCCTGTGAATCCACTTATCCACAGATTGCCTGCGGGACTGGGAGGAGCTCTGCGTTAGCTCCTGGGAACATACCAGGACCAGACAATTGACTTTTGAGTATGTGAAAGGTCTTTGAATAGCATAGCCACAGAATATTAAACCAATCAGACGTGGCAACTTCTACTTTATGCACTTCCACTTTACAGGCAGCTCCTAACTTACTGATGGGTTGATTCCAGACGTCCGTTCACATATCAGTTGGTTGGAATATAATACCCTTTTCATAGAAACAGCATTCTACATGGTGACCAGAGTCCCCAGTTAGCCCACAAAGCTCATCTAACTGTAATGAAGTTTCGAACATGCGTGATAAACAGATGAAGAGAACAATGCCACATTAATGAGTAAAGGGGCACTTGAATATCAGTAGTTGATTGTTTTTGTGGAATTTTTATTGATGGTCTAAAATCATGGTAATTAGAGAAGAGAGGCTGGTAAATGGACATGTTGGTGGAGATTTAAATAAATGCTGAGACTATTAAGGAAAGGAAGGAAAAGAGTTTCTGAAAAGTCCAACTTCAGAAGCAAGAGGAACAGCATAAACAAGAATATAAATCTAAGCATTAAAAAAAAAATAAGTCTCTCCCAAGAGAAGTTATCTGATCTGTGAAGAATAAAAGACAGTACAGAGAAGGTTTTGAATCATCCCCTGGCGATAAGTGAATAAACGTATTTCTTCCTAAGATTTCAAAGGCTACCCATGTTCATTTATTCAGATCAGAATGGGCATCAGAGTTTTTTAAGGTTTCTGTGTGTGAAAAGCACAGTATTATGAACTTAGAAAAAGTAGTTCTACTGCAAGATTGGATGTTAGGGCCTGTCTCTTTCTTTGCTTGCTATTCACTCACTTTAGAATATTGGACATTTGTAGGAGGAAGTGTGGCTTACTGTATTTTGGAGTTAGATGGGCCCAGGTTTGGGTCTCAGATCACTGTATCTTTGAGCTCACTTTCTTTTGTTGGGACATAGAGATAATAACATCCATATCACAGGGTCTGTTGAGAGTCCCCGTCCTGGTGAAATACTCAGTGAAGGAAAGCCATGGTTGCCAGATCTTACAGATCAGATGTGCACATCTCTCACTCAGCTTGTTCAAATTTATGCATAATATCAAAACTATCTGTAGAACAAAGAGTAAGATAGTTTTGATGTAAGTCAATATGTAAACTTCAAAACTCTTGTTGAAGAATCTTGCTTCTCAGTAGCCTCCTAGATCACCACATTTAAATGGTTCCAAGTTCATTCCACGTACAGGTTTGCAGAAGAGTGGACGAGGGGTGTTGTTGAATGTATCATCACTGAGTTCATTTTGACATCTTAAAAGACTTGGTTTTTCATCTTTGGTCTTGATTTAGTGCCAGTTGTCAGTATTTAAAGAAACAATGAGTGTGTGGTAAATGGATATGCATTAAAGTGGTTTGGGATACACCACTTGTGAAACCTTCACTTTGACTTTTTTTTTAAGTTGTCGTGTTGGCAATCTTAAGTTTCATTTAGTGTTTCAGGCTGATTTAGGGATGAGTAAGAACGTAGCATGCAGCCACCTGCGAGGTCCACGGAGAAAAAGTCCAGCCATTGTTAATATAATAAGAACTGCTTGTACAATATTGATGTAACCTGGCAGCCAAGGAGATAGACTGGAATGTTCATGTGTGAACAACGACGACTTCACTGCATTGGTCATTGGGGGTGGTATACACTATTGAGTGAGCATGTGCACAGTGTGGTCGTCACACTCACAGTGACTAAGCAAGTAAAGCAACAAATCTGCATCAAATTTTGCATTAAGCTTGAACATTCCTCCATGGAAACCATTCGGATGATCCAAAAGGCTTCAGCTGTGGGCAACTGGTGATTGGCAGCTTCATCACAACATACCTGCTCATGCATCACGTCTCATGCAGAGTGAGGAGTGTTTTGGTGAAATATCAAATCACCCAGGTGACTCGCCACCCCCTCCACAGCCCAGATTTGACACCCTGTGACTTCTGATTTTTCCCAAAACTTAAAATCGCCTTTGAAGGGGAAGAGATTGCAGACTGATGAAGAGATTTGGGAAAATAGGACAGGGCAGTTGATGGCAATTAGGAGAACTGCGTGAGGTCCCAAAGTGCCTACTTTGAAAGGGACTAAGACATCATTGTCTTATGTACAATGTTTCTTGTATCTTGAATATTGTATCTTCTTCAGTAAATGTCTCTTTTTTCATATCATATGACTGGATACCCTCTGGACAGACCTTATAGACAATAGTGTCTGGTTTTACATAGCAATAGCTGTCATGAAGTGCTACATTATGATGTGGTTTATCAAACACACCAGTGTTTTCCTCAACTGTATCTAGCCATAGTTCTAAAATAATCCAGGGTGGAACTTGAGAACAACCGGGGGCCGGGTGAGGGGGGGAGCAGAGTACCTTAAGTGACTAACTGCCCGTATGCCTCCAACTCCAAATGGCCTTCCTAACCTTGGCTTTGCCTTTCTCTCCTTCCTATTTTCCCTGTCGATGTAAATCTTCTCTTTCCTTCTTTTCCCTAGGCTTGTTGCACCCTCCCCACCCCCTCTTTTGGGGGGAGAAAAAGCACAATAGCCTGTGTTTTTAGTACATCAGATGTTTCTCTGCTCAGGACTCAGTCCCTGGTGCCTCAAGGAGAATTCTTCCCAGGCCCTCCCAGGCAGGACCCCCAAAGCTGATCACCACCACCCTGTGCACACCACGCGATGCTGCCCAGGGCGCCCCACATCTGTCTTGTCTCACAAGCAGAGTTCAGTCTTAGTGTGATACTTAGGGGTTTGGGGTTTTCTCTTTCTTTTTTGGAATACAGACTTTAAGGAATGGTTTTGTAATTTGATTTTGTTACTCTTCACCTGGAACCAACGAAGTATGGCTTGTAAGCCACCTGTTTTTGTAAATAAAGTTGTATTGGAATGCAACCACACTCATTTATTTAGGATTCCTCTGCGTTCACACTATCACAGCAGGGTCGGATGGCTGCAACAGGGACCATTAGGCCCACAAAGGCCAAAATATTTACTGTCTGGCCGTTTATAGGAACAGCTTGCCAGCCCATGCCATCACATCACATCACATCACATTACCTCACATCTCATTGTAGATGGCCTTCCAGAAAACAGAGATTTACTGTGACACTGATACATTATTCTTTGCCTCAAACTTACCCAAGGAGCAGTCATCTCAGGCTTGTGATAACATTTTTCCCTTGTTCTTCGTACCCATTTCTTTATTATTTTTACATAAGATACTTTTAGTATTATAATAACTTTACGGTAATCAAAAAAATAATACATATAAGGTGGGGGAACCTCCTGAATGGAATGATCCTCTGAAGGCCAGGCCCCTTGCAGTCCAGGCTCCCCCTGCTAGGCGAGTGTTCTAGGGACCCATCTGTATCAGTGAACCAGCTGGCATTGTTGTGAGAGGCTGCATTTGGATTCAGAGACAATTTTTTGAAGACTCTTTCAATGTGTTTGCCCATTTCTTGACGGGTGATTTTCAAGCACTGAGTGTTCAGCAGTTTTTGACCAGAAACGGCATAACCCCAGTGCCCCACTCTCCCTATTCACCACCTCTTTTTTGGATGAAAAAAGTCCTCGGGGGGGGAAACATTTTGCCAGTGTGTAAGAAGTGAAACAAAAAATGACAGAAGCACTAACAGGCATCAGAATCAATGAGTTCAGAAACTGTTCTGAGCAGTAGAAAAAAATGTCTCAATAGGTGTATCAAATGGAGAGTGCTTTGAAAGTGATTGATGTTTAAACATGTAAGAATAAATATACAATCTCATAAGTAAATTCTGGGTTTTGGGGGGTTCCCCACCTTTTATGTTTATTATAGAAAATAAAGAAAAAAAGGGAACAGAAGGAAAAAAATTCTGCAATCTCATCACCCAGAGATTACTGCTGTTGATAGTTTGGTGTACATCTTTATAGGCATTTAAAAAATGTGCCTACATGAAAGTTTTAAAATTTCTCTTACTTTCTTAGGAATAATAATAATGCTGCCCTTTATTGAATATTGGGTTTCACTGTACACTTTGCTAACAGCTTTATATGCTTGATCCCATTTAAGTCTTAATACCATCTCTCTGTGAGCAGGTTGTCGTAAACTCATTTTGAGAAACTAAGACCCAACAGGTTCAAGTCATTTGCCCAAGATCACACAGCTCATGCCTGAACTCACTCTTGGATACAGTACTCTCCTGTCTACAAATTTTCTCTTCTAGTCAGTAAGCTATCGTTTGAAACTGACAAGCTAAGGAATTTCTTTGTGTTTAACGTATTATTTAGTAATCTGCCGTGTAACTCATAGTGAGTGCCTTGAGTGAAGAGTCCAGAATGACTCTCACCTCCTGCTGAGAGTCTAGGTCTTACCCCAAACCCAGGACTGCTGGAGCGGTCACTTCTGTCCACCCCACCCCCCGCCCCCGCTGGTTACAGCTCATGATAGGCTGGTCATCCCACAGGCCACTGGACAACGCCTGGCTGCGCCCTGGAGTCACCCGACCCTAAATCACAAGGATATTTTAACCACTAAGTAAAGCATCAACCAGAATACAGCAGCTCCTTCAAAGGAGTTGGCTCCTCAAAGACTGCTTTACAGGTTTTCAAAAAGAGGCCAGAGGGAGGGGCTGCTTAGAATATTTTTCGTTGCAAGCAAGTGGATCCACCAGCTTAAGCCACATCTGGAACACCCCGCTCCTCGCCTGAGCTTAGGTTTGGAGCCTTCAGGTGGGCGCTGTCCCTGCCCTCCTGTTGCTAACCGCTCCGTGCTCTGTCTGTTCAAGGCCATAACTCACAGACGGGTAAGAGGGATAGCTGCTCGGTAAGTACTAGGGAGAGTGCCGGCAAAGAGCAAAGGAAAGAATTAGTGTACCTCGGAGTACGCTAAATTAGACCTTCCCAAAAGCGAGCTTCTAACAGTTCTGTTTTCTTCTGTGTGAGAAGGTAGATCCAGAATCAGCTGTGATGTTCGTGCGTGAGAGTCGAGACGGGCCTCGCCTGCGACTGGCTTTCCATTGGGAAACCTAATAAAAATTTGTTAATGCATTGTGATTCAGAATTACTGTGGAAGTGAAGAATAATAAGGCAGAACCTAAATAAAGTGCTCTTAACTGTGTTTATATCTGCATTAGGCTTAAGCTGCCCTGGCAAGGGCACGTTTTTGCTTTTCATTGTTCAACAGTTTCAAATGTACCAGAAAATGCCGGCCACAGACTGCTGCCTAACTGAAACCAGATAGGCCCAGACCTCCAAACGCCGTGAGAAGGAAATAAATCCCTCTGTCTAAAATAATCTGAACGTTTTAAGTAGAGCAATCACATACCATGCAACACAGTTTGGTGCGAGTCTGTGTTGCTTTTCGGTAAATATGTGATTAAATAAATGCAAGTGGACGGTGCAGATAATGCATAAACATGTGGACACCCAGTTGTATGACCTCGCGCTGCACGCGAGCCCTGTAGAGTCCATTATTATTTCATTTTATCAACAACATGTAACAGGAGAAGTTTTCATTGTCCGGTGCTTGAAAATTGATTCTGGGAAAGAAACTCTTTTAGAATCGGTTCTGACGTTCTTACAGAATACTAATTAGCATTTGGAATGATTTAAAGGGTGCTGAGGACCCCTTACCCAAATTGTGTTCCCAAATCCACTGCTGTGAATTATTATTTTTTTGTAACCTCTCTCTGTAGTTTTTTTTGTTAATACAGATTTTCTTGGTGAGAGTGTTAATCCTACAAGAGACATGGATTGATGGCTCTATACAAGACACCATGGCCCCTACCCCCCAGCAGGCTTATAGTTTAGTTGGGGGAGAAAAAGGAAAAATGGGCATTAATTTTTTTTACTATTTGTACCAGGCAAAATGTGGTACCATGATGAAAGTACTGTAGTATATTTGTTGAGCCCTTATTCATAGAACGGTGTGTGTGCGCACATATGCCAGGCCCTGTTTCAAGCACTTTATATATCATTTGCTGCTTACAATAGTTCTAATACCTGAATTGTGCAAACAAAGATGCTTAGATAAGAGATGTCGGGAAACTTGCCCTTGGTCACACAGAGAGTTAGATGGACAGGCTGTGATTGAGGGAAAAAAAACTGCAAAATGATTCTGGAGTCCGTGCACCATTTATAATGTGTCTAAAGAACCCTCCTAATAATGTGAGCTTCATCATTTATGTCCACACTAAGCAGTAGAAACAGAAGTTCAAGGGACTCCACCGGGAACCTTCAGCTGAGCAGGAGAGAGCTTCCGCTGCCACCTCCGGGAACCCTGGGAAACTCCGAAGGAGGTGGGGCGGCCTCAGCTACTCGTCACAGACCCCACTCTTCTGAGTAGGGTGGGTGTCAGGCTCCTAGTTACTCCCTTTGCCCTGCTTCCCTCAACTTCCAGGAGACCTGGGGTGGTGTTATCTGAATCAACTCACAGAAAAATGCATCGGAGTCTTTGACTTGGCAACACCATGAGGATGGAAGGTTGACTGTGTCTGTTACAAAATGAAGACTTCCTAAAGAAACATCTGTCCCCTGGGGTCCCCCGGTGGTATGATCTAATGGCCCAGAGGAGAGAGCAAGCCCGCTGTTCCCTGATACAAATGCTGTCCCCCCATATACTCCCAGAAACACCGACGTCCTGCCTCCTGCCACTAGGCCTGGACTCTGCACAATCTCCAGTCACCAGCATGAGACAGACTGGCAAGAGCACCAGCCCGGAGGGATTCTTGAATTCCTTGTCCAAAAGCACTATGTCTCACCCACCATGCCTCAGTTTCCCTGTCTGCAAAATGGATCTTAAAACACCTTTGCAATCCACATCACTGACTTTGTTGTGAGGGTCCCGAAATCTTCATCAGAATTGACAGATATCTAGAATGCCTAACATTCGAGCTTATGCAAGCTTCTCAATGAGATGACGACAAAACAGTGAGTCCAGGGTGCCAATCTGGTGACATCTCTCAATTTTCCCAATTGGTAGAGAAGCCACGTGTTCTGTTAGTAGAAAGTCAGATTTTCTCCTTAAAATGCACATTGTCCGAGCACCCCACTGTCACTTAGTCCAAAGGCTTAGTCTCTGTCTCCTTCATGTTTCCGGGGAACAGAAAGCTAGGTTCCGAGCAGTTGTCTTTGGCTGTTAGGATGAGTTTGCAGGTCCAGTCGTGGCCCACAACGAGGAACAGCCCCCTGACATGGGACTCCACCCACAGCTGTTTCATCATCCTGCTTTAGCCATTCCCCCCCCAAATCCAGGTGCTGCACCCAGGAAGCTGGATACAGATGTGCTTCTAACAGTCACATGCCATTTTGGAAACAGCTTTCCTCTCCTTCGTGAGCTGGGTCATCTGCCAGTACTCTTGCTGCCCTGGGGTGACACACTCCCTTTTGGGGACTTTCTTAT
Source organism: Sturnira hondurensis (assembly GCF_014824575.4). NCBI lineage: Eukaryota > Metazoa > Chordata > Mammalia > Chiroptera > Phyllostomidae > Sturnira > Sturnira hondurensis. The sequence continues at coordinate 32,219,454 of NW_028075471.1, forward strand.
TGTACATGCAGAACAGATCGCTTCCTCCCCAGCATTCAGCTCCACGTACCTCAGGATTGTCCAGGCTACCTGCGGCAAGGGCCCCAGAGTCTCTAGTACACCCTTCCTCACAACTAAAGTGAGGTTGCGTGTGTGTGCACACAGTAAGTCAAAGACAACCGTGAGGCTGCCCAGAAGAAAGGTGGTCTGCCTCAGGTGGCCTCAGTAGTGTAGTCTCTGTCTCTCTCATACACACACACGAATGTCTACCTCCAAATCAGTGTTGTCCTCCGAAGTGTCACATTGGGAGATACTTTTTTGAAGGTGCAGTTTGATGAGCCTCTCATTGCTCAAACCACAGGTGGGGCTGCTCTTTTGGAATGGTGTCCAAAAGCCATTTCCAAGCCACAGAAGAGGTTCAGACTCCCCCACTGGAGGAGCCCCTTGTTTGCTTTGGGTGAGTGTCGCTGTGGGTGTTTTTTTCTCAGGGGTCTAGGACACTGAATCATCCACCGTCTCCAGATGTGATTACAAATAGCCTTTGACACCTTGATGGTGTTCCCAGTGTTTTCCCAAGTTGTTTTCAAAAGGAAGTCTAAAATGTGTTTGAGTGATTCAGTGGCAGCATCGTGGACAGGTGCCTAAGGTAGCAGCGGCAGGGGAGAGGAGAGAGCCCTGTCTTTTTACTTGCGCGCTGGCATTTGTTTTAAAATCAGTCTGATTACATTACAGTCAGACATGCTCTGCTCTCTAAAGCCCCGTGTTCATGGTGGGGTGATGGTTGTGTCCTGAGCAATTCTGGGTTTGTGTTTACCGGGGCTGAGCGCACTGTTGTCTTAGCAAAAAGCAGGTTAAAGCTGCAGACTGGCCCATAGAATGCATCGGATGCCTTACCTGCTTCATGAAAATGAGAAGAAACATTTAACAGCACTGCTTTCCCAGGCACTACCTTCACAGCCAATGGGAGTCACCCTGGCTGCCATCTTGCCTCCTTCCGCTGTCAGATGACATCGTTGTCCAGTCACTGAGGTTGTTACCTCTTTCTGGCTCCCCCAAAGGAAAAAGATGAAAATGTACTTCCCAGCTCATTCATTAACTTTCACAAGATTATTTTTTAAGCCTTTATGCTCTTTTTATAGTGAAAAAATCCATAAAATGTCCGGTTTCTGAAATACCTGATTAGTTGGCAGGCCAGTTTGGCTGCCAACAAACGGTGGGCAGTATGATTTCGGGCCCATGAAGACTATGAAATAGCTGCCTGGACAGACAGGGACAGTAGTGCGGAACAGCCCAGGCCTCCACCCCATCCGACAACAGTGAGGAGCAGGAAGCATTTCTCGTGCCCAGGAATGGTGCCCATTCGTAGTTTGGGGGTGGATTTTAAACAGCACTCTAGACCCAGACTGATTCGTTTCTTTCTGTTTCTTCCATTAACTCCGGCCTAGCCCATCCCTCCCAGATGTGTTGCGTTTTGCATCTCCTTCACTCAGTCTCCTGTTCAGAAATCAGTCTAGGGCTTTCTCAGGTTTAAGTTCAGCCACTAAATCATGTTGCTGTGGTGTTAACTTCCCTCCCTGTGCTGAGGATATGCAAATACAATCAGCTTAATCCTCATCACCTGTCCTCCCCTAGCGGGCCAAGTCTGCACACAGGCCAGGCTCTGGTGGGACTGGGCTTGGGGGCCTCGGGGAGAAGGGGTGCGAGGAATGGCTGTAAATGTTGGCGGCGCCAGACCCAGCCGCGCTCCCGTTGCTGGCAGCCCCACACCTGCTGAGAAGCGTGCAGTTCCATGGCCACAGCCTCCCAGTGGGAGACAAGCCGAGGGAAAGAGGCTACGCCTGGAAGCCGGATGCTAGGCCTTGGGACCAAAACGTCTGACCCTTAGCTCTGTGGAGCTGGGGTGGGGGTTACGGAGATGATTCCACAGGGACCAGCAGCTGCCCTGTTTTAGCTCGAGCTGTTGACAGTTCACGCCAACAGCACTTGTTTCTGAACTCGACAAAGCTGGAAAACACAGTTTTAATTGTGGGTGTTCGTTTGGAAGGGTCATTTCGCTGGACCCCAAACCTTTGTTGGCATTACCTTACAAACATGCTGGTCTTGTCTGTCCCACTGAGTAGAGGCTCAGGGAAACCCTCCAACCGCGAATTCGGGTCCCGGGGAAAGCAGCAGTGGGATGCGTCACATGACCACAGCGTGCACGGCTGGTTAGTTACCTGTCACCAGAGGTCCCCAGGGCTCCCTGAGAAGCGTCCAGAAGTTTGCTGGGAACTGCCCCAGACCACTGACTCCTTTTAACGCCGACAGGTCGTTGGGTCTTTTAAAAGATCCTGTTAACTAATATTAAAAGTCCTGAGGAGAGAAATGTCATCGTGTACAGTGTAGGTTCTTCTCCATCCTTGTATCACTTTCCTGTTACTCCGCTTCCCCTGGCTTCCAGGCAAGTGTTGTCCATGCTGTTTTCTGTCAGGGAGGGGAACTTAGCGGGACAGTCCTGCCCCTCTGGGTTGTGAGAAACGTGCGTCTCTGGTGCTCCAGGAGGTATACGAGTTACCTGACACAGATTAAACTCAGTAAAAGGAAATGTTTGGGTCAAATGCTTCCTCTTTAAAATTAATATTCCCTCAGCTATTATAAAAACATAAAATCACCTACTATTAAAAGTTGTTAGTACTTTTGCCGACTTGAAAATATTATGAAAAAAAATGTGCTGTTAAAAGTTGTTGGCTATTTTGCTGACTTTAAGAATATTTTATAGCTAGCATAAAATGTGGTTCGAAAAGTACCACCTAAATGAAAACAAAATCTTGTTTCATTTCATTTGGTCTTCATCGTGCGTCCTCATATTTCTTTACATATGGATTTCTGTCAGTATGATTTCTGTTCACTCCAGCCAGAAAGTTTAGAAAGCAATATAAAGGTGCCCTGTGAAAACTCACACTAAGTTCCCTACAACACTTGAGAAATTCACTGAATTTTGTTAGGCATACCCTCCATTCATCAGAACGAAAACTTGGCTGAAGCAATCATGGCATTTGTCCACAAAACTAACTTCTAGCTTCTTCTTCCCAGTGTCCTGGCTTCCAAGGCTCAGATGCACTAGAAACGGCCTTTTTGAGTAAACTACGCTGAGCTCCATATTCCTCAAGGATGCTCTTAAGAATTATTGTGATGACGATGATTATGATTATTGTCCCTAATACTCTGCAGTGTGTTATACATGCATATATCGTGTGTTCCCAGGGGCATGTAGTAATGTTTCCATCAAGGCCAGCAATCCTGAAGTGAGTTGCCAAAAGTGTTATGTTTTTCATGAGTCTTTTGGAAGAGTTAATGTCAGCCTGCCCTGATGACAAACATCTTTCCAATGAGAACTGATGTGTTTAGTTTGGACAACCGCAACTCCCACGTTTCTGCACTCCAGTTGGGCTGGTAGGCTCCTACAAAGCTTCTGGCCTGCAGAGGGCTCTGTAACACCACGTTTTTCCTTGCCCACAATCGGAAAAAGGCAAAAAGCAGCACTGGCTGGAAGGGGGTAGGGGGAAGGGGAAGCCCAGAGGCGTTCTAAGGCCCCAGCAGTCCGTCTGGTGGCAGTCTGGTAAACAGAGTAGGAATTGTGGGCCAAGTCCTTTTCCTGGAGTTCTGTACCAACCACGAGATCGGACGACTCTGTCCAAACTCATTACTTTACTAGCCTACAGCTAGTTCACGTCCCAGCAGGAGTCCCCCCAAAAGGCATTTCATTATTGAAACCGAAACTGGTACGTTGTAACTGCTGATTAGTAGTAGTCAGATTTTTTTCAGTGTTTCGAGTAATTTATAAAGCGTTTACACACATAAACAGAAAGCTTTAAAATGCTGAGATTCCATAAAAAGTAAATAAAATTTATTTTTGTGCATGAAGACTTAATTAAGTGGCATGATTTCATGTCACAAATTTGAAACGGGTGGGTGAGACTTGCCAACATTACTGCAGCTGCGTTTCCCATTAGGAAATTAATTAAAGTGGTCATTTATGCTTTTTCCACTTACAAGTATTTAGACCTCTCTGTATTACCCCGTATATTTTCTCTTCAATCACTGTATTATGGTAATCTATCTTAGCAGGCTAGATCTTATTGTTACTGGGGGTAGGCCATTAATCTCATGAAAAATGTGCCCTGTATTACTAAGTATGCAGATCAGTCAGGGTGGAAGGTACTTCCTGTCGACTGCTAAAGAGGGCAGGGTACCTTCATACTTACTCCTTTGCCCCCTCCTTTTTCCCATCTTAACCATTTTATTTTAGCTCATTAGAACAGTTTTAGGATTGGCTTGTTTTGGGGGCGGGTGAGGGGCGGCCTCAGGAAGAGCAGCAGAGGAAAGCAGAGAAGTATTTGACACGGCACATCATCATTTAGACTTAGCTGTCATGTGAGACATTGTTTCTGAAGCAGACCTGCTTCTATATTCAGTTACGGAATGTGATAACCCTAAAGCAAATTAAAACATACCCAAGCGGATGGTTGATAGGCAGTTTGTAATTCAAATAAATATTGTCCCAATTTTATAGATCAGAGCTAACGCATGACTCCCTCGAGATCGGGAACAAATCAGTCAATCACTCTGTACTTATTTACTGCCGTTACTTATGTCAACAACCATAATAAAATGATCACTTGATGAAGTTTTAATGATGGAAGTAATTTTGCTCCCCAAGAGGCATCAGTTGCCAAATGAGGCTGAAGTTTTGAAAAAACTAAGGACTTGGTATCAGAAAACATGACCATAACATCTTCACTCTTGGGTATAATTTGCAGTGATGTGGACAAGTCTTAGGTCAAGGCCACGGGCTTTTGGTGAGGAGATACTTACTGCCCTTAAGGCCTTCTTTACACCTGTGACACATCCACTTGCTTGGATTTTAGGGGTGACATCAAGGAGGATTCTAAGGTACAGGCAGGAATAAAATTTGCACAGAAAGCAAACTCAACTATTGAAAACAAGGAGTAAGTTTTCCTCTGTATACGTTGTCATTAGAGGGTTTTTAGAGTTAGAGCCTATCTCTAGCATGTATTTCTCAAACTGACTAGCTACTTTTAATTATTTAATAAAAGACGGAGGTAAAGCAGGACGACTGGTACCTCGGATCTTCTTGAGCTCTCTGGAGTCCGTCGTCCTCATGACGGCTCCTATAGTCAGAGCAAAACTGAGCCCATTCTTGCCCCTGTAACCGTAAGTCACCCCTTTCTTCTCAGACTTCACCCAAACCTGTCATGGGCTTTCGGCAAAGTTGGCAGTAGTTCGGCCGTGGTCATGGGACGTGTCTTCGTGCCTGTTTTTGTCTTGCACTAATAGTGAATATTTGTGACAAAACAGGCAGCGATAGCACTTTAAGGCATTGTTACATGCTTGCAGCTAAGCCCTGCTTCTCAAACCACCAGCATCATCCCCTGGAAACTGGTTAGAAATGCAGATTCTTAGGTGCCACCCCAGACCTACTAAATCCATTTACCTTTGAAAAAAACATTAAAAAAAAAAACAAAACTCTCAATCACAGGCATGAATGTGATTAACTTATGATCTTTATTGCTTACTGGTTTACCCCTGAAAAAACTAAATGTTTCTATTCATGACTGGAGGCAAGGTCCAAAATACAGTGGTACCTCAGTACGCATCACTAATTCACTCCAGAACTCTGCTGACTGCTGAAACTGACGAGTACCAAAGGATGAAGCATTTTCTCTTGCGGGGCAGCGGCATGACTCATACAAGTTCTAGCAAGTGTAACAAATCTCAAGCAAGCACCAAGTGCTGAAACATTTTTTTCTCATCAAAATGTGACGAGTACAGGGTGTGATGAGTTCTGAAGCCAATGAGTACCACGGTGTGACTGTGTTTCTCTCTCCCGAGAGCTGCACAGTGTAACTTTACAGCCCATCCTAATAGCCTAGTGCACTGCCCATGTGGAATATTTAAAGTTGCCCATTACTAAGGTCTGCGTTTCATTATTATGTCTGTCTGTTTTTACAGCCTATGACACTTTGTGTACTTGAAAGCAAAAATCTGAAGGTGGAGGGAGGGGCAGGGCCAGGTGACAAGTCCCAAATTCAGATTGTTGACATTAATGAAACTGTAAACATAATTGGACATTCCTTTTCAACAATTAATGCTATTTCCCACATTTGAGCAGAAATTTAATGTGAGCTTAGCAAATTTCATTTTAAACCCCACTAGCTAATTTCTCCCCTATATTATCCCCACTATTTTCTACTCCTTAGTTCATTTGGGGAAAAGGTAGTGAACAGGCCAATATATAGTCAGAGTGTGTTCAGAGAAATGGAAATTTCTATTGATGGCAAAAATTATAGCAATTAATGAAGCAACCTTTTGGCCACTTGTAACCCTGCCCTTAAATTTCAAATAAAACTCTGTGCAGGCAAAACACGCTCCATAATTGCCTGATTGTGGGCAAATAATAAATGGAAAAGTTCAAGTACTGTAAGATATTGACAGTTCCATTATTCTGCTAGATTCCATCCATAAGCTGCTAACTTCCTTCCTTTCCACAAGAGGATACGGAAGATGTTGTGACATGATCTCCAGTCTCCAGAAGCCTCTGATCTAATCAGGGAAGTGATACTAATACATGTGAGCAACTATAAAACAACCGAGTACTGAACCTTGTGATTTACTCATAAATGGAATTGGTGCCCTAGAAGATAAATGTTGGCTGGAGTGATGATAAAAATGTAACTGAGTCAGGATTATTTTTTAAAGGGGGTGTTTCGGCTAAAAGAGAGAAATAATATAAATGTGGAATAAAAGTGTTATAGATTTGTGTTAGTCAAAATGGGCTTGACTTTACCACTTGAACAAACAATGTCCAAATCCCAGTGACTTAACCAGAAGTTTGTTTTGCTTCCTGTGCATGTCCACGGCGGCTCGTGGAGCAGGCTCTGCCCATGTGGGTAGCACAGTCATCCAGCCTGAGAAAGGCTTTACCTTCTTTCACATTCTATAATCCCTACAGCAGGAGGAAGTGTCGCTGTGCATGGTCATTGCCATCCATATTTCACTGGCCAAGCCAAGTCATGTGGCCATGCCCTATCGTGTGACCAGAAACTGGAGAGACAGGGACACTCAGGCCACAGCATCAGTGACTGCCACGTCTTTCTGTATAATCTTTGGGAAGAATACACCACTTGGCTTACTCAGTAAATAAAACTATCTCTTATACGAGCTGATTATAGCTTAACAGTCTCTAGTTTACCTTCTGGGGATTTTTAAATACTTTACTTGGTTTCAGCGTCCAGCTAGAAAACTGGAAACACAAGTTGCTAGTCTTCTTCAAGCCCCACACTTCCAAGTCCCCTGACCAGTGGTTCAGCAGACATCAAATGCTCTATAAAGAGCTTGCTGGTCTCCACCCAAAACTCTCCCTTCCCTTCTCATTTGCTGTAAAGATCCTAAGTTTGTTCAGCTGGTAAATCTTGAATAGTCTAAGCCAGCAGTCTCCAACATTTCTGGCACCGGGGCTAGTTTTGTGGAAGACAATTTTTCCATGGACCAGGGGGTGGAGGGAATGGTTTCAGGATGATTTAAGTGCATTATATTCAAGCTCACTTCCTGCTATGTGGCCCAGTTCCTAACTGGTCTGGAGCAGTACCAGCCCACCTCCTAGAGGCTGGGGACCCCTGGTCCAAGCTCAGTGATTCTCAAACTAGTAACACCTGGGAATTTGTAACAAATACAGATTCTTAGATTTCACTGCAGAACTGAATCAGACACTGTGGCCTAAGCTAATGGTGGCAATCCATTCTCCTTGCCACTGATTGATGTAAAGTTAATAATGTAATGCAGGTCTAGCCACAAAACATGCGGGAAAACATGCTAGTTTGGAGGGTAAAGGAAGGCATTCTGGAAAAGGTCCTCATTGTTTTTTTTAAAAGACTGTGGCCCCATGAAAATACATGATAATGGGAGATGCTGCAGCCTTTTTGCAACCAGGAGGTAAGCATTCAACACACTAGGGGTACTAGAATAAAAAGATAGAAGGATCCTGAGTCCTGGGTGCTGCTGAGTTAACTAACCTTCCTGAAATTACCCTTTATCCAACATTGTTGTAGATAATACATCCGGTGTTGATGAGATTACTTGCAGCAACTAGTATCCCAGCTGTGGGAACAGAACTGCCGCTCTGTCCTGCAGCAGCGTTTTCTCTGCGTTGTTGCCACAGTCCTCAGCAGTTGTCTTCTTCAGGGGTCAGACTGACCCGAATCACTGCCCCCTGCTATTTTGTTCTACTCCAAGACCCCTTTTGGCTGTGCAAGTAGCTCTCTCTGCTAGCTCATTGATTCTCCAGCTATGTCCAACTCATATACCAAACTTTTCCTCTTTTCCTAGTGTACTCTACACCATCAGTGTTAAGGAGAGCTGCAGGTTCAAAAAGGCTATTTAACAAGCTCAGGTTTGTTGTCTGGGCCCCACTGTCTCAGTTGCTGAGCATCGATGGGCAGGTTCCTGCTCACTGCCCTGCACAGCCCTCCTCCCCCCCCTCCCCCCGGAACAGAATGTCAACCACAAATCAGCTCATAAATTGGCCCCTATGCGGGTGGATCTATACATGGTCCTAGGGCCAGACGAGTCTTGAAGGACTCCTTCAGGCCTATTAAAACCCATCTCAGGATCTTTTAAAAGAAGGCATGTGACAAAGCAAGAGGCCCTCTGTGTTTAACTTAATAAGTGAATCCACTTCTTTCTATGTGAGTAATTGAAGTGACATTCTCACAGCCAACACATCCCACAGGTGCCATCTGACATGGTGGCTCTCTGCCTTATGGCAGCCCAGCACACTTGTGCCCCTGGGCAGTTCCCTCCGGGATGAGGCAATCCTTACTGTTCCTGCCATTTTAAAGCTTCAGTCTTCCCTTCTACAGTTGAGAAGCACTGATCTACTGGTTGCTCTTTTGTTTGTCGAGACTTTGGTTCTTCTACCCGGTTCAGATCCATTTGGCACATAATAGGCATCTAATAAACATTTTTGAAATAAGTGTTTAAGTTTTGTATGTCTAGGCCAAGGGGCAGCAAAATCACATGCTTAGGGATGCCGGGTAAATGATTTCGGTGAGTGGAGCTGGCAGGGTACCAGACATACAGGGAGCGAATTGGAAAGCCCAGGTGCCCCTTACGTGGGAGTCAGTTTCTGTGCTTCCGGCTCATGGCTGCTGTGTAAGAATGGGGGCCTGATGAGGCCAGAGCACCGGCCTTCCAGTGGGATCTGGAAGTCTGGGTTGTCCTGTGAAACCTCATTCTTTAATCTCGGATCAGCATTCCAGAAGGCCATCAATTTGTGATCTCTGGCTCAGGTCCTAATATAACTCCTAAAAATTTTAATTAAATCTTAGCTCTCCCAAGAGTGGTGTTACACGTTACCCATGAGATTACATTGTGAATATCCTTCCCATGAAGGTAATAGGCAAGAAATCTTTTCTTTAAATCTTTTATGTCAAAGATGTCATTGTTGACTTGCAGCTATACAAACCCAAGATGTTCCTTAATGTTTTAGTGTGACATAAAGCCCATCTTTGAAAGATGTAGAGAAATAAGGAAATGTTTGACAAGAACATGAAATGCCCCCCAAAATGTATGTTACTTGAAGCTCTAATTACTTTCCCAATTATTCTAAAAGTAATTCCCAGAAATTTTTCAGACTTTACTAAATAAAGTACGTATGTTCTGGCCGGTACCATTGCATGAAGGGTCTGTGGAGAGAGGGCCAGGATTGTCTTGTAAGTGCGAAAGAATTACAGTGGTTAAGCAAATGGAGTGCATGGGTGAGTGAGCAGTATAAGCCTGTATAAGGTACAGTATAAGGTACAGTCGAGCCTCATTGTTTGCGGATTCAGAATTTGTGAACTCTCCTACTCGAAAATTTTCTTGGTAAACCCAGCGCTCGCAGCGGGATAATTCGGCATTCACCAGTCCGGGTTCGCAGCGACCGCAGAACATGACTGCTCTGATAGAGGAAGGATCAGCTGTGATCCCGTCAGGCTGGCCGAAAAGCCCAGTGGCTTGTTCCATAAAGCAAAAAACACATTTTTCATTTTCACCAGTAACTATTGATTTGGATATTTTGGGTATGTCAGCTATCTCCTACTATTGGCTTCTAGTGGGTTGAGGCCGGGACAGCAAAGAGTTATTTAGCCAAAATGTCAGTAGTACCAAGAAACTTCGCAAACCATTTTTGACACATTTGATCAGTCACAGTACTTCTATATACACTGCACAAATCTTTTTTCTGTGTGTTTTAGTTGCGTTTTTACCTTTCTTAAATAATAAAGCATAATATGCCAAAAATGTAGCATACTGTCTTCCGTCTTCAATATAAAAATACTACTACACAAAAATTCACCAGTTTTGATAACTTTTAAATGCACTCTGACATGACAGCTGTCGCAATGCAGTCTAACAAAACTGTTTGGAATGAAGTTAAAGACAACTAAGTGCTACTAGAGCCATTGGACCGAAAAAACTAAATGAACTTTTTTGGCCAATCCAATACTTGCAAGAGAAGAAAAAAACATTCCATTAGTCCCCTTTACATTTAATGGGCTGGTGTTTTTTTTCTCTGAACCATCACTAAAATGCTGTGTTTGAGGCTTAGGCTACTGACCACCTCTTAGGTGTAACTAATGCCTTGGTATTTTATTACAAACTCCTTTTAGAAAGCATTTAAGAAGACCAGACCAACACCAGAGAATTCCAGTTCACCAGCGTGCAGAGCAACATGGAAAGCTCTCTTCAGCCCCTCTCCCAACCTCTCCCGCTCACATGCATGGGTGTGTCAAACCCACACTTACGTTTTTTAAGAAACACATGAGGTACAAGTATAAGTTTGAGGTCAAATACTTCTAAATGTGAACTGAAATTTCACTTCAATTCCAGAATGTTTCATGATCAGATCTTCTCTTGCAAGAACCCTGGTATTCATTAGATAATATTTCATTGTTATCTTGAAAAAGTCAATAAATCAAGTCCACGTTCCAAATGTAATAGCTGCCTCATTAACCAAAATTGAATATTAATAATAAAGTCAACATATTTACTGCCTTTTCATTATTCATTACTCAATTACTTTTGCAGTAAAAATAAATGAGTTATGATTGGTTTGGGATGAGCATGTCATGAAATTAATGGCTTGTTTCGAATGTTTTCATCTAGATGTTGTAGTTGAAAAACATGAGTAAAACTTTGCAGTTTACCTTATCCAGGATGATCAATCTGTTTAATCAAAACATTTAAACTCCCTCCGTTTTTACTGTGAATAGTATCATATTGTTATAAGATACCCAGAAAATGAAATGTTTTAAAAGTTGTGGTGGTGTCATTATGCACCTCAATTAATGAGGCAATAACCCTGAAAGATCTGTTGTTACCAGTGGGTGAAAATCAGTTTGCTGTTGAACGACCCACGCTGCAGTGTGGCTGAGCTAAGCTGAAAGACACACTCGTTAAGTGTGGGAAGGATGAATTTTGAGAATCACAATTACCATATTAAATGGCCGTGGGTGGCTTCTTACAACCCCCTTTTGAAACATAACGTTGTAGAAAATTCCTGCCCTCAGCAAGGCAGGGAGCTTGATATCCTCCCCTGTTTATTTTATAATTACTCAGTAAAACCCAGATGAAATTAGTTGTTACCAGTAATTAACGGCCAGTTTAATAAAAAAGAGAGGAGACCAGCAGGTGGTGATTATTTTTTTTAACGGGGCCTGCTCTAAGGGGTCATCCCGAGCGTGGACTCTTAGCAGGAATTTGCGACTAACGTGGCTCGCTGTGGCCTTCTTACTGGTTACGTGGCTACGTCTGATCCTGGCTTTGAAGCTAGGGCTCACTTCTTCCCTGGCTAAAATTCTCGAAGGAAATGGCTCTTTGATTACGGCCACAAATAAGCGGTTCCCCTGGCACCGCGAGGGAGGTTCTAAAAATTAGAGTGGCTCTGTGTTTGCCTTGGGAAATTCAGAGGCCCCTTTTCCATGGGAATGTTTTGCGTGAGATGGAATCAAGGTTGAACAGGTATCTAAGATTCTAGAAGAACCCGATGTGAAAATGAACTTTAACATCATCCAGTCCTTCCCATGAAGTAGTTCGTCTATAAGAGAGAACGGCGAGGTCAGTGTGGGCCACACGCCCCTCTGGTCCATGGCTGGTGAGCAGGATTGTCCATTTTTTAGTAAGGGTGTGAGGCTCTTTTCCTGGCAGTCACTCTTAACACATGAAGGGGTCGGAAGTGTGGTCTGGAAGCGGAAGGTACGCAGAATTCATATAGACATAAACAACAGAAGCTGAGGTTCTTAGTGTTCAAGACCCTGGCCCAACCATCCATGGCTGCCTTAGGCATTCCTAGTGCTCCCCACGTTTCGCTTTAGAATCCTTTGCGCTCTCCCTCCAGCTCCTTGTATTGGCTGCTGGCAGGACACAGAGCAGGGACCCTGTCTTACTCCTGTTTCTCCCTCAGCCCACATACCTTCATGAAGACAGGCCCTTCACTCCATAGCTGCTGATTGCTTGCTTCATTCAGAACTTTCCGATGTACAAGGGTTGTCGGGAACATTCATCCCACGTAGCAACTGTGTAACCACAGGCATGCTCTCCCCAGTGTGTCTTAGCCCTGTTTCTGCCTCTGTGCTCTGTCCCCAGCCTTGTTTTTGCCTCACTTCTTCTCCCCTTCCTATTATTCATTCTGTCTTACTGCACTTTATGTATCCTGTAAATTCTTGTAGCACTTGTAGAAATAAATCAAAGAGGAAATAAAACCCCCATTTTACAGACCAAGAAAACTGAAGCCCCACGAGATGGAACATTTGATCACAGGCACACACTCAGCACGTGTGTTAGAGCTGGACACTGGTCTGCAGTTCCCACCCTTGTTTCCGTGCACCACCACCCCTGCTAAGTGATATAGCCTTGCTGAGAGTGGGTGGGAGAAATCAGGCTTCAATTGTAGTAGAAGGAGAGTAGGTCACACTGAAGTGACCAAAGTATCTCTTTGTTTGCATTTAAGAGGGATGAGGCAGCTGAAAGGGCCCCCACAGATGGACTGAAATTCCCTCTTCTGAACATTTCAATCAGGTGAGAGATGTAGGGGAAGGAGGGATTTGAGCTGAGCTCTGACCCAGCCTGAAAGAGAGGAGAAGGTTTCCATCCTGAGTGCAATATGTGTGCTGACCACCCATCATCCTCAGGGCCCCAGTGAGGCTGCCCAGGCCTGACTGTGCCAGCTCGCTCTGAGAGAGCGAGATAAGTCAGGCCTCAGAAAAGACAATTCTCTCCTCGCCTATCCTACTTATCCAAAGGCTGTGGCCACCTTCTGGTTTTTTTCTTTCTTTTTTTCTTAACAATGTGTTGCATTGTGGTGGTAGAAATTTTTAAATAAAACGATCAGAAAAAGTCAATTTGTGTACCCAAAAAAAGGGAAGAAAATTATATAAGCTATTTGGTAATGACCTCCCCTTGGTCCCATTAGGCCTGATAAGGCATGTTCTCAGGGACCCTCAGGAGATGAATTAACTCTTTAGAAGCACAGGGGTTCCATTCAGTGAATCACCCACTAAATGGCTCCCTGTATCCTGAAAGATATAATGTCTCCTTGCAAGTTCCTCATGTTCTCCCAGGGAGTGATGCAGATGCGAGGAAAGCGTGGTTAATCGCATAAATGAGGCAAAAGTCGCTAAGTGTAAATTCTACTGCAGGATTGCAAACCCTTCCGGCACCTATCGGGAGTCAGGATGGGGAGACTGGGAGCCTCCTGTTGGCATCCTCCAGTCTCCAGTTTTAATAGGCAACGCTGGCATTGTTTACATGTTTCATGTGTTTTAATTCCCAGAATTCCGCTCTCACAAATTCTGCCTTGTATGTTTTGGGGCCATTTGCGCTGAGTAGCCACCAAAACCCTATGTAAATTCTATAGGGAAAAAATGGAAATATTTAAATGGGCTTTTCAGAAAGTTGAATGTCAAGGTTTTTGTACTAACTTTATCCTTCATCACAGTGAGCTCATGTTGTCCCCTTGCTGGTACCCTTTTCACTGCCTCCTCCTCCATCCTCCCTCTCTGCCTCACCCACCTCCATCTGCAGGGGTGGGTGAGGAATGTCCTTGTGCAGTCAGTGGCCCCTCCAGGCCCTGTCACTTCAAAGGTAAAGAGTATGGGGGTGAACTGGCCCCGAGACTTTGCTCGCCCTCCCTGGGGGAAAGTAGTTTGGTCTCAGCTGTTGCTAAAGGAAATCCCTCACTGCAAAGACATGGTAGGCGGACTTTTCGCTCCCAAGAAGGAAAAGGACTAGACTTGTTCTTTCGGTGACTTTGGTTTCAGTAGGGAGTGCAGGGTCCGATAACTTCAGGAAGAACCCGCCACCTCACTCCCAGGCAACTGCAGGGGAGCTCAGAAGGAAAATCATCACCAAGCGCCCTTCACAGCAGGGGCCTGCATCAGAGCTTTTATTTCAGCCACTTGTTGGGATCTCATTATTGAGAGGGTCTGCGGACTGTTTGAAGTTGAATTTGAACCATTTCTAGCGCATTGCATCAAAGCCACGTGATGCTGTGTCCTGTACTAACAATTCTCTGTATGTAGTGTACCCAGCTCTGAGCTAGAGGATGTAAATGTGGTGCCTTTCTCAAAGGGGGGATGTCTTTGCACCAAATGATCGAATGAATAAATAAATGTACCTTTTCATGACAAAAGGCAGATGTTGTGTCTTAAGCATTATATTTGTTCCCCGAGAGTTCATCTAAAAGTATAAGAGAAATAAGTAAGTAAGCCTGGAAAAAAGAACTGTAAACTAAGAAACTGTGTAAAAAGAACTAGAAACTAAGAACTCTGTTCCTCAGTAACTTTGGGGGCTTCTCTTCCTCCTGGTGTCTAAAATGCAGGCATTTCCCCCAAGCTTCTCAGCCCTTGTCCCTCCAGTCTCTTCCTGTACTTTCTCCTGGCTTCCCCTGTGAGTGACTCCTGGGATGATCCCTAAGTCTGGGCTGCTGACCGTTTCTAGCCCTTGCATGTCCCAGTTCGGTTTCAAGCCCAGCATACCCAGTACATAACTGAACTTTTCTCAGCTATCACAACACTGGCCCAAAGAACTTTCTGTGTTGATGGACATCTGTTTCTTCACTGTCCAGCATGACAGCCACTAGCCACCTGTGGCTCTATAAACTTAATCAAAAATGAAATTCAAAATTCAGGTCCTCAGTTCTGCTAGCCACATTTCGAGTACTCCGTAGCCTCATGTGGCCAAGGCTGTTGAACTGGGCATCACGGGTCTTTAGCATTTTTGCTCATATCTTTCCTATGCAACTTTATTAGCTGTGAGTCCTCGGTCAAACTACCTAATGTCTCTAAGGCTCAATTTTGTCATCTATAAAAGGGGACTGATAACAACCTCTGACAGGGGTGTTATGGGGATTCAGTAAGTAGTTGGTACAACACACCTAGCATAGTGCAATACATGGTGAAAATGCTTCACAAAAAACTATTGACCCTTACCCCTTATCTCTTCTCTAATACTAACTTCTGTATGGCCGTTTGAAGCCTCAACAATGTGAACCCCTAGCAGAGCCATTTTAAGAATGGGTCCGTTTGCATGCCTTAGGGAACACCACATGTCCAGTAGGTTTGAGCTGCTACAGACCTTTGACGTTTGGTTATTGGAAAAGTACTTATCTTGGCAGGAGGGTTAACACGAGAGTGCTCTGCAGGATCTAGCAAGATTCTCCCAGGTTGCTTGGAATCATTTTAGTTAGGGCATTAGCCTTGTTTCCTGTGGCATAGTGACTGGAGAAAAATCCCCAGGAGCCCGTATCCATAGGAGCGCTGAGGGGTGTCGTGTCTGCCCCCAGTAGATACCGGGAGGCAGCTTGGTTTGCATGCGTGAACCTGGCGAGGCTTCGTGAGTTAGAAATGGCCCGGGTTTGGGGTGCAGAGGTGTCCAGGACCTTCAGTCCCCCAACAGGAAGCCCTCTGGCATAGGCCAGTCCCACATACTCATCAAGCACCGAGTTTAAAGGGGGGTTGCATGGTTTATATCCAGGCTGCAATCCATTAAAGCTTTAATTACACTAATTAGGGATTTGGGATAATCAGGTTGGCCAGACTGAAATGGAGGTCTGCACTCGCTGGGAAGAAAAGCTTTGCTACATAAACCAGCAGGATAAACAGAATTGTGGGGACACGTGTATTTCTGGGAACCAGCTGATGCTAGGGATTAGTGCATGCTTTTGGCATACAAACGAAGGCTGCTCATTGTAAATCAGCAAAAGGGCTGGAAGCCCATCCAAGAAACACTTCATTAGCAGCTAAGTACAGTGACATTCTTCAAAAATTTAAGTACACACACACCCTGAATTTTTTTTTTCAAATAACCTGTAAATTCTCAGTTTGGGGTGGAACTTGTGGGGGGAAGGTAGCTAAGGGAATCTTATAAAATAAAAATTCATTTCAAAGGCATATTGAATAGTAGTTTTGTGTTATTCCTTTTTCTCCCCTAATTTAAAAGACATGAGAAGTACCATCATAATGTTTAAAGCAGGGCACCATTCTAATTTATAACAGCCCTCATAGCTGAAAGAGTTGGGAATCATTGGCTCAGACCTTCCAAATTAATACACCTTTAGTACGTCATTCAGTACTATGTACTCTGATTGATGGTGCTCAAATTTTTCAAACATTATTGTTTAGTTGTGTGTATGTGTGTGAGAGAGAGAGTTATGCTTCCAACCAAATTACTCAGTTTTGAATCTGTATTAGTATTTCCCAGGGACTTTGTTGAAAATTTTCCTTTTTTTCCTCTTATTCTTCCATTTTTTTATCCCCATATATTTTTCCAGTGATCGTGAGTACAGGATGAGAAACACCTGGATGACCAAGGCCTGGAGGGGGGAGGCGGAGAGGAAAGTTGCACAAGACAGTCAACAGTTAATGATGGCAGTTCAACCTACTAATGTCTTTAGTTTTCTGTGTTTTTGAAATTATCTCTAGTATAAAATTATCCCCCGTCCTTTCCGCCCCAACATTTGCACACAGCTCACCATTTTCCAAGTATCGTTAGAACTCACAAACTCATTGGATTAACTCCAATGGGAAGAAGAGACATGCAGGTGCACATCCCTTTGAGTTTTTAAAATGATTTTTCAGTCCTCAGATGTGTGCACCAAACACCTAAACACATTTATAAGGTGCCAGCCTCCTTAGAGAGAGGGGAAGGGAAGGAGAAGGAGAGGGAGAGAAAGATCAATGTGTGGTTGCCTCTCATGTGCCCCGAACTAGGGACCTGGCCTGCAACCCAGCCATGTGTTCTGACTGGGAATTGGATCGTCAAGCCTTTGGTTCTCAGACCTGTGCTCAATCCACTGAGCTATACCAGCCAGGCCTAGGTACCAGCCTCCTTGAAAATGGGGAACACCAAGCCCTTTAGTCTGGGAGCAGCTTGACTGAATTCTTGCAACAAAATGGGAGAAAATCACTCAAAAAAAAATCAGTCTCCAAGGCCCATGAATCTCAAAGACTGTAAGGTTTTTGATACCTACAGACATACAGACACAAGGTGAAGGGGCAGCCCAAGTATAGAACTGACTTTGCCCCCAAAAGAGGTTCATGGCCTAAATGGATGAGTCCATTTAACGAAAAATGCTGTTGGTTCCTCCCCATCACTAAACAGTGCTCATCTGCTGACTGGGACTCTGTGTATACGTGACTCACACACAGTCACGTACACACACACAGACACACACACACACAAATCAATGTGCGTGAGCAGTTGGCTTTGTATTTGTAAATAGTGCCATTGTCTGAATGTGCTCAGTAGGGGACAGCTCTTATCTTGGACTTCGCTTTCTCTCTGATACCATGTTTATCGCCTGCCATCTTTGCTCCCTGATTCTCTGAAAATAGATAAACTATGTACCAATTGAGTTAGGAAATGCCTAGATTGGAATATGTGTGGGAATATCAGTGGATTGGCAGGGTTGGGGGAAGCACAGAGAAGTCAGGGACAAGGACTTTCAGCTTGTGTATCACCTTAATCAGAGGGTGGCAGCAGCGTGGAGCACGGTGATGAGGGAGAGTCTATGGCTGGCTCCTTAACCAGCAGAGGTGAGAGAGCCGTGACTGACTTGGAATGGCTCTCGTCAGCAGAGCGGGTTATAAGCGGCGCTGCAGGCCCCTGTACATGTCATCCCTGGCATAAACAAGCCCTGCCTCTTTGAGCTCTCCTCTGTTACTGAGCCCTCTACCGCCCTGGCCTGTGTGGCTCAGTTGCTTGGAACATTGTCCCATCGACCAAAAGGTCGAGGGTTTAATTCCTGGCCAGGGCACATGCCAGGGCTGTGGGTTCGGTCCCCAGTTGGGGCGTGTATGGAAGGCAGCCAGTCGATATTTCTTTCTCCCATCAATGTTTCTTTCCCCCACCCCAAAAGCAATGAAAAAATGTCCTTGTGTAAGGATTTTAAACAAAGAATCCTCTACCTTTAACCAGAGCCCTGCAGTGTTCCTCGTCCCCGGAGAAAGAAATCACTCGTTCGTCCAGGTTAGATTCACCTGGAGAGCCTTATCCTTAGTAAACGTTCACTGCCAGCCAGCCGACCTGGTCAGAAGAGTTCATGTAAGTAGAACGTCATGGCAGCGTCAGAGAAGTATGTTTCTTTGGCAACAGAGACTTTCGATCCCAGACTTAGATACCCATCTAGGTCCATCTGTGGGCTGCATAGCTTTCACAAACAAATAAGCTCCTGTGTAGGAATTACCCAGTCTGAGGGCTGTTGTGTTTTTAACCTAATTCCCACGTGAATGTCAGGAGTGTAGGGCCAACACTCATGGAAATGCCAAGACTCTGAGTCGCCTCCTGGCATAATATGGGAATGTTCTGTTGAGCCAGCTACTTTCCACGTGTTTTATCTAGTCGGATCTTGATAATAATGCCACGAGGTAGGTAGTAGGGTTACCTGTGTTTTATAAACAAGAATCCCAAGACCAGAGAGGGTGAGTAATTCAAGCCAGTTTGAGTACCCGGTCCGTCAGATGACGAGTCCGTCATCAGAACCTGGGCCTGGACCCGGTGTGCGGCCGTTGCAGACACTGGCACAGAAGCTCCAGTGACTCGGAATCTTGTTTTTTTCTTTGGGTTTTCAGCTTCCCCAAGTCTATGGGGAGAGTTAAGCATCATCCCATTAGCAGTTGACGTGGAAACCTCAAATAACTCATTTAATTTACTTCCAGAGGAGGCAAAACGAGAAAACTCAAAAGCTGTTTGTAGGTTTGTCCCACCAAACCTCATAAAGTGCATCTTCTTTGTTTTGTTCATTGGTTTTTACACAGATGTCAAACTAGCAATGAAACCCGTGTGTAAGAAATGGCCACAGTTATTCCTAATTAGGGGAAAGTAGAAAAGGGATGGAAATGGCGAGAGAGAGTTGCCAAGAGAGGGACGTTCCAGTTGGCCTCAAACCCAAAGACTTGTGGGTGTAGCTTGCAGAAGTGCTTTTGCTTCCTGGTATTGACCATGAAAAAGACCATGGTTTACTCTGGCCAGGCTAAAGTAAATCAAAATTAATTGCTTCACTGATAATTTATGCTGACCTGTGGCTTAAAATAGTGGTTGCTGAATCTGAACCAGAGCTTTCATTAGGTAGATTAACTATGGCATTCCTTAGTTGTGAAAAAATACCCACTATTTATTGGGAATATACAAGGTCATGCTATTCAGGAATGGGATTTTTTTCATTATTGCAGTTATTCACTTCTGTGCATGAATTTCGTTTGCATGCTAAAATACTGGAAAAGAGATTATTAGGCTAAAAAAATCACTCCAAAGTACTATTTACAGACTAGCTGCTAGTCTTTTGAATGGTGCTGTTCATGAGGATGTTTCCATTGCTCTGCAGTCCCCAAGTTGCCTGGGGCATGTGGGGCCGAGGAGCTGGAATCCTCCCAGCCACCAGCCCCCACCCCCACCCTCCCACACTGTACCTCCTTCCCTCCCCTCCCTCTCTCCCCTCTCCTCTCTCTCTCCCTTCCTTCCCCCACCCGTCCTTCCTTCCCCTCCCCTCCCCCCTTCCCTCTGGAGGATACTTGGCTCCTTTCCCCTTGCTCCCAGCTCTTGGGAAGATGAAGCTGCTGGATTTGGGTGCTCTTTTATTTGACATCTTTCCATTTGCCCAGAATATTGCAGATGATTTCTCCTGAATTTAAAGTTCCATTTTGACCAACATTCCTTGAAACTTAATTTTTAGCTATGGCAAAGTTGGATATTTTTAATAACTTGTGTCTAGAGAATAATTATAAACTATATTGTTATAAACAGTATTTTACAATGTATAGGTGTGATTACAAAATAATGATAAAACTATATTGTAGCTTCTCTGCACCTCAAAAATAATTTAAGTAAAAAGTTTTCTATGTTGTTGTATTATTATCATAATCTCAGAATAAGGAACAGCCTTTCTCAAGAAAGGATTATTTTATTCCAAGATTATGTCTTTCCTATATTTTATGTTACAATGATTTTCTTTGGAATGAGGCTAGTAATGGAAGACAGACGTTAGATAAGGTACACAACTTAGCAATAAAAATTGGCAGTCTAGTGTCAGTTCTTCAATAAGTATTTTTAAGAGCTTCAGAATATCCAAGCTGTAGTATGCCATAAATAATGTAAATTCAGCCCTGGCCAATGTGGCTCAGTTGGTCGGAGCATCATCCCATGCACCAAAAGTTTGCAGGTGTGATCCCCAGTCAGGGCACATGCTTAGGTTGTTACGGGTTCAGTCCCCAGTGAGGGCAAGTACAAGAAGCAACCAATCAGTCTTTCTCTCCCTCTCTCTTTCTTTCCCTCCCTTAGCTTCTCTCTAAAATTAATAAGCATATCCTCAGAGTGAGGATTTTTTTAAAAGAATATGAATTCACTGTAGTTACCCTAAAAACAAAAAAATTGAATGATTGTCAAAAGAGAAGATCCCCTTGACTTGTTTTTCCTCACCCTTCTCTTCCCTGATCCCCAAAATAAAATGGACATTTATAAGCAACGATAGCTACAAATGTGTTGTGATATTGGCTTGCCCTCATGTTCGTTTGTTTCATGTGAAGTAGACTAGAACTCAAAGTCCAGGAGCTTTGTCCCTCTGTGTGTGGCAGATACAAACTTAGTAAGGAAAAGGTGAAAAAAAAAGTAATAATGTCTCCATTAATGCAAGAAGTCTGTCGTTTTTGGTTTGGTACCCAAGCACAGCATTCGATTCATTGGCTGCACTTCACAAATTATATCCACAACTGCTGTGAATTTCAGATGAAAATCACACACACAGAAAGAACTCTTCCCAGCTGAGGCCATACTGATCTGATCAGATGGCGCGGGTTTTTTCCTGGTGCTGCGTTTCGTTTTATTATTTAGCATTAAAATTTTAATAGCAACATGTTAAAAGAGGCTCAGCGTTTTGGTGACACTGCAGAAATTTTTATGGGGTTTCAAAATCCACCCCGTAGGCCCCAGACCGTGAAGTCAGAAATAGCTCCGGGATAAGAAGTGAAACACCGATTGTTCAAAACATTGCCAGAGACTTCACACTGAAGTCAGTGTTATTTGGGAGTCCAAATTTTCTTTTGTCTACTGAAAAGAAGAACATTTATTAAGTTCCCAGATCGCTACAAAAGGCTGTTAAGGAAGAGGCGCAGCCTGCTCTGCTTGTTGCCTGCAGCTCGTGTTTCACTGGCCGGCTGTTTTAACCAAATGCCCCTTCAACTGCACTGCGCTGTAAGTTGCTGCTAAAACGAGCAGCCCCGCCCCAAGGGTTTATTGGCAGATGTGCGCTCTGAAAGCCGTCATTACCGGGAGACCTAGAGCAGCCAGATCACTGGCATGTGGGCCGCACATGAGCGCCTGCTGGAACGTGCCCGTGATTCCCACGGCCAGTATTCCAATGCCCTGCGAATTGTTTTGCCTCCTCACTGGCTTCTGTTCACCCTTGTCCTGGGTTGCACGCGGTAGTAGTCAGAGGAGAGAAGAAGCCATCAGGGACAGAAGAGAGTACCTCATAGCCTGTCCCCTGGCAAGATCAACTGTGTCCTTGTCAGGTCAGCAGTGTCATTTCTGGAGTGGCAAGTTACCAGATCTGGGAGCACTTGGACTCTCCTGGTCTACTTGCCAGCTCCCGGCAGCTTCCTTCAAAGGCGTTCTGGGTTTCACAAACTTTTTTTCACTAGAAAATAGCAATGCTCAAAGGGCCATTGAAAAAGCAGAACACAGCTTTTGAACTGGAGTTGGAGCCGTTGCATGTGAAGCTTTGTACGGAAGGTCTGGGTGTGGACCCTATCAGAGCCTTGTGCAGCCTGTGAATCTCTCAAGTAGGGGGCAGGCCTAACTTGCATGGACAGATGTCTTTTAGTTAGCTGGCTGCATGGACCGTCTCTGGTCACCCGTCCCCTGCCAGAAAGCCTCCTACAATTCAGTTCTTCTCAAGAATCAAGGCAGAGAAGGAAAGAAGAGGAGGTGTGTGGGTTTATAGATGGCTCCCAGCACATTGTCCCTTAGGAGAGGAACTTTCTGTTTGTATTCTAGCCACAGTAACTTCCTTCTAGAATTTACCTGCGATTACAGTGATAGTTGATAGATGCATGTAGAACCAGGGAAGGGGCGGGGGCGGGGGTCTCTGCTTTCAGAATCAGCCGAGCTCACCATGATAACATTTACCCCAGTACTCAGTGATTCAGCTCAGGCATAAACAAATTGCTGACATGAGTGTCAGAGATGACATATTGATGAGTTAGGATTTTCAGAACAAGGGTTGTTCTTATCCTTCACATACCGGGAGCCTGGCATTTATTTGTCGAGCACCAAGTACCAGGCCCTGTTCATGTACCAACCCAACCTTCACTACAGCTCTGTGAGATAGGCCCTGTCATGGTCGCCATTCACAAGTGAGAAAGCAGAGGCGCAGAAAGGTTAAGCAGCTTGCCCAAGGTCGCACCACTGGAGAGCAGAGAGCAGAGGTTAGAATATCAAGAGTAGACCCCTAAAGCGCACCGTCTTCATTGTTACTCTAGTATTTTCCGACCTATGAGCCGTGACCCTTGTTAGTAGGTCAGGAAATCAGTGTGGTGGTCGTGACCAGGAGATTTTATTAAAATGAAAGAGAAGAGAAAAATATCACTGTATATCACATATAGTAAGGATTATTTCGTGAAATTTTTGCTTCAGACGTTTACATAAAGATTTATCTTTGTGTCTAGATAGATTTTCGTCATTCATAATATTTCTTATTTCAGAAAGGTTGTATGGCACAATGAGTTCATACTGAGTAACACTCCCTGCAGGGTCTGAGGTCATCCTCAGTGTCAAACACATTAATATTTGAGCAGTGAGGCATATACGTATTCACACTAAATTCCATACGTAAAGCTGAAAGTAGTTTTCGAGTAGTTCATTCACATCAGGGTTTATCTCTCCCAGTGAGTTTTCCTGCCAAGCTTATTTAAAAATGTTTCAGTTTTAGAACTTTGGAGATGTCAGACTTGCAGATTGCAGGCCTGATTGTACATGTGTGTACCGGCTCCCAGTAGAGATACATTTCATATACTGGATTGAGGTGGGGGGTGGAGGGGAGTCTGGAAAACATTGCATAATAAGGTTGCTGGACTCACTGACAGTTGGAGGTGGGAAGGAACCTAGGGTGATGTATTCCATAAATCCATAAACCCAAAACTCCTCAATTTTAATAAGTAGAAAACCCGGGCCAGAATGGAGAGTGCCGGGACCCCCGGAGGCCACCTGCCTCTTCCTCTCAGAGCAGGACCCCAGCACACAGCACAGGCCCCTGGGTCACACGCCCTCTCCAGTCTTACAGTAACAACCATACCACGCCCCCCATCACAGAGTTTGGATTCTTTCCGTGTTTTTGTGAGAGAGAGACTCAAGTTTCAAGCGGTCACGTCCATCGCTGAGTTCTCTCAAGCCAGTGGAAGCCAAGTGGCTGTTCCCCAGCAGGACACTTAGGCTCCGGTATCTGGCTGTGGAGTGAGGTGGCAGTGGGTCTCTGCCCAGGTTTCAATGACTTCTATAAATTTCCCGAGTTTGTGGTTGAAACTGGTCTCCCCGGACCAGCAGGTTGACATTCCCCCCCATGGTGTTGTGTTCGCGTCTCCACGTTTAACATGTCAGACTGAATGAGCATTGCGGTCTGAGGGTNTCTCTCAAGCCAGTGGAAGCCAAGTGGCTGTTCCCCAGCAGGACACTTAGGCTCCGGTATCTGGCTGTGGAGTGAGGTGGCAGTGGGTCTCTGCCCAGGTTTCAATGACTTCTATAAATTTCCCGAGTTTGTGGTTGAAACTGGTCTCCCCGGACCAGCAGGTTGACATTCCCCCCCATGGTGTTGTGTTCGCGTCTCCACATTTAACGTGTCAGACTGAATGAGCATTGCGGTCTGAGGGTTTCAAAGATTTATGACGGAGTCTTGAAAATTTACTTAAGGAATATGTACTTCCCCAAGCAATAACAAATATTACTGCAAATGACCATATTAAATTAAAGTAACTTGGGCATTTCTGATTTGTAGGAAAGGTCAAATTAATCTCACAGTTTCAGTCTCAGTTTCAAAATGAAACATGGTTTTGCCTGACCGCAGATTTCCAGGCTGTTAGTCAACAGTGAATGAGCCCTCTGGTGATGGGTTTTTTTCCTCTTAAGAAATGTTTAGTTTTCTCTATTAGTGGCAAAGCAGTACTGGAAGGAAGATACCCTGAAAAATCAACCAAAGTTGTATCTGGAAAGCAAGAGACTTCAAAATTTCTAGCAATGTTTTTTTCTATGAATTGAGTAGTGAGTATGAGATGTATTGTTTTTATATTTTTTAAAGAGAAAAGAAGATTTCTTTATCCATTTTTTATTCCTTGTTCGATTAGCCCCTTTAATGAGTAGACAAGGAACCTGGTTTAAATGCTTTTTGTCCTCCTTAAAAATAACTATGAAGTTAAAACACTGGTAAATGTTTTATGTAACTGACTTGGAGAGAGAAAAAGCCCTGATTTGTAATATCTGCCCATTTTCATGGTGTGACACTTCCACCACAGCCATTTTCAAGTTACCAAGCAGTTACCAACACAGTTACCAACACAACGCCACCGAGCAGAAGAGAGGGCAGCAGCCTTGACTGTAGTCCCACGATCGTGTAGTAATTCTACCAAACAGAGACCATAGTAGTGGAAATAACCTCAATAACATAGATAATAGTAAAATGGAATAAAATGATTAACCAATAAGTTTTTAGTATTATGGCCTTTGTCTATTTCTTCATTTTTAAAAATTTTATTTATTTTTAGAAAAGGGAAGAGTGGGAGAGAAACATCAATGTGTGGTTGCGTCTTACACCCCCTACACTGGGAACCTGGCCCACAACCCAGGCATGTGCCCTGGACTGGGAATCGAACCAGTGACCTCATGGTTTGCAGGACAGCAGTCAATATACTGAGCCATACCAGCCAGGGCACTTTTGTCTTTAAAATACTTATTTTAATTACAAATTTACATAATTTAATTTTTAACAATGGATATGTTTAATTAAATGAACATGATTTAATGATTAATGATGGGGGCTCACAGTATTTCTGAAAACGTAAGGTTCAGCTTTCCCAAGGTAGCGCAAGCCCACTTCCGGGCACTACTGCAAGATCAGAACAGTTCTCATTGCAAAGCAGGAATTCAGGGAGGCAGGCACAGCCAGTCTTCCCCAAGTCCAGAGCCAAGCAGCCCCACATAGCAGAATCTGGCAGACATGGGGAGGGTGAGGCCCCTCTCCCACTCTCTCAGCTCATACACGCCCAGGCGGATTCCCTCTGCATTTCCCCAGGCCCTGTCCCCTTTCAGCATTGAAAACCATGACTTGGAAGCAAAAACCAGAAAGCTCAGGGCTCTTGGAGCCGCAGCCTCGTGGCGGAGCAGGAACATCTGAGTCCGTCACTGGGCTGGGCTTCTCTGATGCCAGTTCTGCCACTAGCCACCCAAGTACCTTGAACAGCTCGCTCCCCTTTAGATCCCAGTGAAAAAGGGGGTGGTTGGACTAAGCGATCTGTGTTAATCCAGGTTTCTTCCAGCTGTAAAACCCCTTGTTGGCTGTGTTTACTGAAGGCTTCAAAAAAGATGACCACTCATATCAATCCACCGAGAAAAGAGAAAAACTCATCAGACCACAGAGTGACGTGGCTTCCCAAGCCAGAGCTCCCTCTCGGCCTTGGGACACAGGGGAGCATTTCCCATCCTGACAATGGAAAGGTGTGGGCTGTGGCCTTTTGAGGGTATGTCCAAGTGCAACTGCCTTTGAGGACCACGTGGTTTTGTCTGTTTTTCTGGTCGCAGCAAGTTACTCAAGCCTTCAGTTCTTGGCTGTAATCAGTCCTGACTTTGTCTCCCCAAGTGATTCCTCGCCTTTGGGGATCTGTCCATCTTTTGACAAAAACTTCTATTGATGGAGCATTGCTCTGAAACTTTGGGGTTGAGTGTGTCGAAACGCAGGCAAAGTTCTGGTTAATAAGTGCAAAAGGGAGGGGAGCAGGGCCAGGTGGCCAGAGCGAAGCTGGTGAATCTCAACCAGCGCTCCCTTCGAGTTCCCGTGCCTGTGAGTGTGGGTATCGACAACGACTTGTGCAGCCGTGGGTCTCAGCAGGGCAGGGTTGCTGTGATTTATGGCTGTAGCTGCAAGTTCATAACCACCAATCCAAGAGAGAAGAAAGGCTGGCAGATTGCCTTGAGTTTCACATTTACTGCTTTTAACACAGTGCCTCATTCTCACGTCTAAAAAGCACTTAGCAGATTCAAGGCAAAAATAGGTTGCCGTCTATAGCCGACCAAATGCATGTGGAGGAGAAGGTGGGTGATGCTTGTGAGCATTAGAGTGCTTGTTATTTATAGTTGTCGTTTTGTATCTGTGCTATAGGAGTGTATTTATTTTACATTAAAAATGACATGAGCTATTGATACTTTTTAACCAGACTGAGGGAAGACATGGAGAAACCGACCCCTCATCTTTGACAAGACACTTCTGTGGACTCTGTGTAGGGACCTGGTCAGCCATTGATGACCCATTGTGTATGGGAGGCACAAACCAGGTGCTTTCAGAGCCATGAGGGTGCAGTGTGCCCTCGAGGAACCGGGGCTGGGGAAGGGATGTGTAGGTGGGACCACATCCTAAAGCTTTATGTAATGACACCAGCTTCCGGGGTCTGGCAGCTCCCTGTGTGGCAGGCAGTGCGCCCCGCCGAATCCACACTACGGCCTTCTGAGGCTGGCCTGACCGGTGACCTGGTGCTCCTCTTAGGGGTGCTGTCAGCCTCACCAGAAGACCAGTGGCCTCAGTGGCAACTGGGTCTGTTCAGAGGGAAAGTTGGCAGGGCCGCAGCTTGTGGGCCAGGCAGCGGGCTCCTCCGTGGAGGCCTTGCCGGTACAGGGCAGGCTGTTCACATGCAGAGAGGAGGGGTCCCTCAGCAGGCTGGGCGCTGCGCTGGTGTAAGAGGAGATGAAGCTCCTGTAACGCCCCACGACCTACTCCCTGGTTCCCCACCGGGGACACGTCTCAGTGCAAGATTGCCACGCTCAGGAGGCCCAGCACTCTGTCTTCCCACTAGTTTGTGTGGATTTCTCATTCCTCCCAGTCCAGGTGCCATTGACTGGTCAGGGGCCAATCTTGTCATGAGGAGGGTGGCCTGTTACCATAGTTTTGACACTGTCGTAGCAGGTTACCCGAATTAACCAAAGTTCAAATTCTCCTGCAAAAAAGAGAAACGATGTATGTTAGCCCTTTACCTGTAGTTGTTGGTCCCAGTTTGCAGACTAAAGCCGAGGTTTAGAGCGGTTTCTCAGCTTGCCTCAATCCCATAGTAAGTCACACAGCCAGGACTTGAGCCCTGACCTACTCTACATCCCATGACCTTAGCCCAAATGCAAGCTGCAGGTTTTTCGTTTTATCCCATAGCCTGTCTGTATTTGACTATCTGAAACACTAATTTGAACTGCCTATGCTGAGAACAATTGGTCTTCCTGAGTGAAGCATACACTCAGCCTGTGGCTTTGCCCACACTGCTACCCCCAATTTGAGAAGCTCAGCACCAGCCAGTTAGTAGAATAATCAAAGAAAACACTAGTTTCCTCGCTTTTCTTTGAGAGCCCATATTTTGGGTGAAGGTTTATGAAGAGGGGAAAAGTTTTAAGAGCAGTAGAGCGCGCTTTGCATCGGAAAAGAAATGAGTACCTGGCTACCGCACACAAACAGTTCTGTTTTGCATTGGTCGGTTCTTTTTAAAAATCACCATCTTGCAGCACCAACCCTGAGTGCTCAAGGCAAAGCACGCAGCTTTTACTGCAGTTCAGTGCCACATATAAAATCCAGTTTATATATCTAGACGGCATTGCAGAAGCCATTCAAGAAGTGTGCCATTCATGTTCCAAGTGTAGAAGCAGGCATTTTAAAACACTTTGGCTATATTGTAACATTGTTTCATCAGGTGTTTGATCAGCTCTCATCTTTCACCAGGAATTGGAACGATCTGACGATTGGGTTCCCAAAGTCCAGAGTGAAGAATTAGGAGTTTCGTGGGCAGAATGTGACATGGGCTGAGTAAAACAGTGTGTTGAAGTGCCCTGGAATTGGTTATGATAAAGATTGTATTAAAATAGTCAGAATACAGTAGATGGCAGGGCAGGGTGTGGAGAGGGCCTGAGGTGCGTGGTGATGTTCTGTTTTCAGCCCAGGCAGTGGGTGCTTGCATACACTCCATTCACTAGGCTTTCCAGCACGATTTTCAAAAACGCAGCTGACAATGCCTGCCAATAATACCAAAAAAAATATATTTGCTCTTTAGGTAAGAGATATCTCATAGATCGTTTTTAATCTTATTTTATGAAATTATGAAGTGTTAGATTATACAGTGAGGAAAGAACAAAGTTTAAATATTAGTAACCTAAGAGAAGTATTGAAAGAATAATTCTGAAGTGTCCAAGGTGAAACTATCAGGAAGAGTTATTCCTGCCTTTACGAGTAATAAAATCACAACACAGACAGGTTTGCCTTGGTGGCGATCTTCCTCCGTGAGCTGCTCTCGCCCCTTCAACCTGCTCGGGCCGATGGAGTCCCTCATTCTGCACATGTTGGCTGAATTGGCCTTGGCAGTGTGCTGGCAACCATGCCAGGGGCTTGAGTCCTATCCTTTCAGCTAATGGCCAGGGAGACAAGACCTTCTGTCTGCCAAGAAAAATGTAAAAACCCGAGTAACAGTATGAGAATCCAGAGTAGTACAAAACAGAATGAGATTTTTCAACGAGGTCATAATGTTAACCTACCCATAAAGGAAGCCCTCTTGCCCTGGGAGTATTGGGAATTTTGAGAATGGGTGGGCCTTCTTCAGGTTGAAAGAGAGGGGAGGTCTTGTGATCGACACCCCTCAGTGGGTACAGATGGGATCTATGTGTATCATGTTTCCTGCAAGGAGGGTCTGCCCAGGGGTGAAATGGGCCTGACTTTGGGGAACCTTAAAACAACCAGCTTGAAGATGATTTCAACATGTAGGAAAAGGGATTCTGTTGAGTTATTTTTGTTTTTGAAGATTTTATTCATTTTTAGTGAGAGGGGAAGGGATAGGGAGAGAGAAACATCCACGTGAGAGAGGAACGCAACCAGGCGTGTTCCCTGACCAGGAGTCGAACCAGCGATCTCTCACTCTGCAGGACCACACCCAACCAGCTGAGCCGCACCAGTCAGCGTGATTCTGTTGTGGGTTTTGAGACTGGGACAGAGCTGTGAACTAGGCCCTTTCCCAGGAGGGAGCATCTGTCAAACTTGGGGTAAAGGTCATCCATCCTCAGTTCCGTAAATGGCCCTGGTGACTTACCTGCCATTGTCCCTTCAGATTCATGACAGATGCTGCCCGCCGAGAGCAGGAGTCCCTAAAGAAGAAGATTCAGCCCAAGCTCTCACTGACCTTGTCCAGCTCCGTGTCTCGAGGGAATGTGTCCACGCCACCACGCCACAGCAGTGGAAGCCTTACTCCCCCCGTGACCCCGCCCATCACGCCCTCCTCCTCATTCCGCAGCAGCACTCCAACAGGTGAGTGGCTTGGCCCCACCCCCTTGAGAGTGGGGGCTGGGGAAGAGGGAGAGTGTGTGTCTGTGTGGGAGATGGGGTCGGGGCTGGGGCCCAGGAACCGACGATAATTAAGTCCCACCTGTGTGACCCTTTACTAGTCTGTGTAGTTTGCTGATTCATTCATCTACTTATTCCTGAAGAACGATTTATTAGTTACTGTTCATGATCTGTATGCGATAATGGTTTTATAGGTACTTTGCAAGCCCTTACTGTTTATAATGTGTGAAGTGAGGCGAGGCCTTGGATTTGCTTCCGTTGTGGAGGGGAGTGGAGGAGAAGGATGGCCGTTTGTTGATAATTGTTGAAGCTGGGAGATGAGTACACAGGGGTTCATTGTACCAGTCTCCCAATTTTTGCTTCTTTAAAATAGTTTCCATACCAAAACAATTATTTAAACATTTAGAGTGCCTCCTACGTGCCAGGCACTGAGCTACGGTGGCCAGCCAGGGAGACCCCATCCCTGTCTTGAAGACATCGGGGAAGATGTTGGCATTTCAGGAGACCCACAAGCACACTCTTGTCTTCCCCTCCCAAAAGTGGAAGTGACTGGAAAATAAAACAGCAGTCAGAGGGGAAGGTCAAAATCAAGCTTATTAATGCAGAAAGCTGAACTACAGAATCGAGTTTGCACTCGTAGCCATTGGACCTCTTAGTATGTCTTCCCTGGGTTTAACGTCCTTCCCCATCACCCTTCCCAGCTCACCCCAGAGCGCACACAGACCAGGTGCACCGGGGCTCCCCTGCCCCTGCTCCCAGTGCAGAGAGCAGGCAGGCCGCTGCTCCTCCAGGGGCAGGCGTGAGTGAGGATGGCAGAAAGAAGCTGCCCAAGTCCCTCCTCCTCTTCTTCCCATCTAAGGAGTGGGGAGTGTTTTTTCCTTATCCACAGTAGGAGTACAGACAAGCATTAGCCACATAAATACACCAGTAAATATGACATTGTAACCATGACCGGGGCTCTGTAGAAGAACTTGGTGCCCTGAGAGCCCCAGAGAGCATCCGACCAGGCAGGAAAAGCCCCCCTGCAGGACGGACAGGAGTCCAGTCAGCATGGAGGGGAGGAGGGGCAGCTGGGGGAAAGCAATTCCCCGAGTTTGGGGAAATGGTGGGTCCAACAAAGCTAAAGCTGTTTCCTTAATGCAGGGCCTGACTGGACGTCATTATTCTTCACAGAGAACTTGGTGAATTCCCCAAATGTAGTCGACTCCGATCATGGGACCTCTCCTTCTCGCGGTGTCTCCAGGGACACGTGATTGACAGACGTTCTAGGTTTTGCCCGGTCTGCGCATTTTGAGAACAGGATAGGTGCAGGGGGCAGGCGGACCGGACTTCCTACCTGAACTTCTCCCTCTGCGAATCGCCAGTGGCACTGGCACACAGGTTCTGGGTGGGAGGTAAATGTGAGAGCACTCACTATGCACCAGTGTTCAGCAAACGTTCACCTCTGCCTTCCGGCTGGAGTTTTCAGCCAGTTGCTGCAGGAGTGGGTGAGGGCCTTTCAGCTCCAGAGGGTGAGTTTGTGTTGGGCATGTGTTTCCTTAGAGGCCTCGTGTTCCCCTCGTGTTTGCCTCCTGGCGTCTTTGTGTAACATTGACCGCGTGATCAGAGGAATGCTACAGAATGTGACTCTGCAGTCCTCTTCTCTGAGTATCTCTATGAATATTTACTCACACAGAATATGAGTTATGGGGGCAGTTCTGTGCCTGGGTGTGTGTTACACACGACTTAATATTACACTGAGTCACACAGCACCAGATAGCCGTGACGCCCTCAGTTAGTCGGGCAGCCTTAGAGCCCCGTGGAAATCAAGACAGGTAAGAAGTGAGAGTTTATTATTTTTCATGTAAGAATGTTTGGAAGAAATTGAATCATTTCCTTTCCTTCAGACATAAAGAAATCTTTCTGACACCTTGCCTATTTTAGCAATTTCCCATCAAGAGAATTAATTTATGTTGTGGGAGAGATGTATCATTTTCAATCTGTCAAGATCATTGGTAAGTTATTTGCTGCTTGAAGAATGTTTCATGTAAACATATAAAAAATTAGCAGGGGAAATGGTTGCTTAAACCCCAGCCCTGGACAATTTTGATTGTGTACATTTTTCAATATTTGAAATGTTATTTTACCTGTAGTTAGAGAGATCAGCTTATTTTGCCTGGCTAATGTGGTTTCAGTCACTTTCCCTGCCAGGCTATAAATAATACTCCATGTTCCTACCTTCTAAATGAACTCTCCCAAGTTCCATATTCACGGTGTGTGCCTGGTCCAGAGGAAGTCCTCCCATAGAAAATTTCATTTGTGAAATGTCCTTTACAGTTGAGTCTCGAAGAGGCTGAACTAGAGCCCAGTTTCTTCCTACAATTCTAGGTGTTTCTTAGGGATTCTTGGGACCAAGAGTATCTTAGAATTTTCAAGTCCCAGGACAATGTTCTCATCTCATCTTTTTCATTTCTTCTCCTTATTTGTTTGGGGGGGGTGGGGTGGGGGGGGTGGGTGGGTGTGTGTGTGTGTGGGTGTGTGGGTGTGTGTGTGTGTTAAAGAAGCACTCACTTCAGCACAGGTTCGAATGGTTAAAATCATGGGTCAGCAGAGTTTCCCTAAAGGACCAGATGGTAAATACTTGGTGCTTTGCAGGCCACAGGGCCTCGGCTTTCAGCTGTGGAATTACATGAGCAAATGGGCGTGGTGTGTTCCACTAAAACTAGAAGTTTTTGTGGAACTCTGTCTACAGAAAAACAGGCCAAATTGGGCCAACCAATCACGGGTTTGCCGACTCTGGATTTGAACAATAAAGATACAGAATTCAAAGATAAACGTAATTTAAATTCTCTGAAAATAAAGTGTTAAAACAGTTTGTACCTTTCTCCTCTACAAGTAGTAGTATCTAGATCATGACGACTAAGGAGGGAAGGCAGCTCCCAGCGGTAGAGTGTTTGCTGTCTGTGCTCATTGCTTACTTCATGCGTGATGTTCCGAATCCTAACATCAACCCACTGAGGTTGCATTATTATTCCCGTATAGAGATTAAAGAAGTAGAGGCTTCATATGGTTAACTTGCCCAAAGCCCCATGTCTACCCATTTCAAAAAGGTGGTTTTTCCAGTATACTCACACCTTCTCTCCTCATTAATACCTTTATAAAACCACTGGGCCTTCAGTCATCTAGCTTCCCCCATGACTAGCTTGACAACGGCAAACCCCAAGTACCGCAGTAAGTTAGGGTGCTGCCGCTCCCGGACCAGCTCTGACACACAGCACCCCAGAGCCGGAGAACGTACCAGTTTGGTCAGAGTTGTCGCTCAGGGTTGGCGCCTCCAGAGAGGCTGTTTAATATTCAGGCTTGCAAAGGATTATCTTGAAACTGGCCATTGGGAGAGTATTCACCCCAGTGAGTTAGCAAATGCCGCCTATCAGGGCGTCCCCAGCCCCGCCTTCCCATTATACCACTCTCTTATCCTTTCATTTACTTTTTATCAGATTAATCTCAGTTTGTGGTCCATCAGGAGGCCATGGTTCTGTGTCTGTGAATAAGCCTAAAGCAAGAATCACTTACCAGTAAAGAAATAATGACCATTTCCAATGACAAATGCTCTGCAGCCAGGTGTTCACAATATCAAGTCACAAAACTGTACGTACATGCAGTATGATCGCAGGCCCGCTTTCTCTGCTCCAGAAAGGTCCGCCGTGGTTACTTTAGTGTGGTGGAGGGTGGGTATTTTTTTCTTCCATCCTGTTTTCTAAAATGGGCCTGTATTACTTTTGTAACTGAAACACCTGTTTCAGCATGTACCCAGAAGGTACAGACAGGATGACTCTGAGCCCCCCACCCCCAGAGAAGAGGAGGATTGAATCCATTTCTTTCAGGTTAATTTCACTGACAGGGAGGGATGGGGTGAGTTCATCCTATAGGAAGAGCCTTTCACCAGCAGCTTGTTCTAATTATTAATGCCTATAGCATAGTTAAGAAAGTAATTTCTTTTTTTCCTCTCCCTGTATTTGCCCACTGAATCTCTTAAAAGAGTGTCTGTTAACCAGGCTAAAGATGGGAATCATCCAGGGACATTTTTAAACCTTTTGCCTGGGCTCCACCCCTGAGGCTGTTTGTGGGTGAGATTTGGGCACTGGGAGTTTTTTAAAGTTCTCTCAGGTTGGCCTCACCTATCGCTGGAGTTGGGAAACCACTCCTTTAAAATGTGACCCGTCCTGTTGTCATAGCCGTGTGTTTTCTTGCTTGGGTCAACGTAGTTCCACCCTGCCCAGAGAAAGGTTGCTGTGCCCACTGGCTGAGATGCGGAAATGAGTCCGAGGAGACTGGACAGATGCTTGCTTCTGTCTTAATGGAGAAGCCGTGGAGAGAGCTGGCTGGGTTTCTGGTTATAATAGCATTTCAGTCTCTCCTGGAAAATATTTGTATATAGATTTTGGCTGACTCCAGGGAAAAAAAACTAAAGTATTAAACCAGAGAAAGGCACCCAAGGAAATTAAAATTTTTTTTGGTTTGCTTTCCTGTTTAGGCCACCTATAACAATGTGAAGTCTCTATTACTGCATAATTTAAGTTTCTACATTGTGTTATTTCACTTCATATTCCTGTGTCCCCTGCTATTTAACCATATAGTAGACCCGTAACCTTCATTTGTGGCTTTTGTAATAAATTATTCAATTATAAGGATTTTGAAATTTCCAGGAGTTACTGGTATACAGCAAATAATTTTTAAAAGTCCGTTTTCCCCTCAGGATAGAAATTACTGTGCAATACAGACTTAAGGAACTGACAGATTGTACTTGACGTTTAGAATCGCTACTGGAATGGCGATGATGTGAACTCTCTCCCCTCCCACCTGCCATGCCTATATTTTTAGAAAGCAAAATAAATTTAAATAGGCTTAATAAATGCCCAGAGAAAAACATAAAGTAAGGTCTAGAATAACATCCCTCCCCCTACTCACCCCCCAAAAGAGAATGAACTAGGAAAAATCTCAGATAAATCCTGTCCCATTTAATGGTGGAAAATGAGAAAAGCAAAGCAAAGTATTGCAGCCTTGAATGAATTTTGTGACCTATTACGAATTCCTGAGGCTGTCGCTTGGTATTTCTAGCAGGTTCTCCCCTAAAGAGTTGAATGTCTGCATGATGCCTAAGAAACATTCCTGTAACCTTCCTATCCAAAAAATGGCCTTGATTTATGTTTCCGGTTTCGGGAATTGCTGCATTATCTGGCTTATGTTATGTTCAGGGTCTCTAACACACCCTTTCCTGGCCTAAGGTTTGTTTGCTTGTTTGTTTATATTCTACTTTGTCCTAATCATTGTTCTTTCATATTCTTTCTTGATTGACTTGTAAAACTTTTATCCTTCTTCCTGAGTGTCTCGTAGCTAATTCAACTTCCTTCCCCATCGTCTGATGTGACTACCAATCTATGCTTGCCATTTGAAGTATTGACAGACTGAGGATGGCAACATTGGAATAGTATTTCAGTGAGTTTTTCACAGCTACACCCCTAATAAGGAGTGTTCCAAAGAAAATGTTTTCTTGACTTGAAGAAAACAAATTAAATCAATGCCTATTTGTAATAATAATAATAGATTGTAGATATAGCACTTTGGAGTGCACAGAAACATTCACATTCACTGCCTCGTTTGATCCTTATTAGCACTCATGGGACACAGGGCAAGCATTATTATTAACCCCACTTCAAAGACAAAGAAACGAAGGTTCGTTTAAGTGGTAACTCGCCGAAGTTCATGGGATTCCCAGCCGGAGTGGCCGCTGTTTCTGCAGCACCAGCACCGGGCACTTTGCATCTGACATCATTTATTGAGCATCTATTCTGTTATAGGCTCTGTGCCAGGTGTCAGGACACAAAAAAGCAGGAGACTTCTTTCTAATCCTTGTAGATTAGAATGTACATGTCTTAGTAGAAGCACGGTATACGTGTGTGGGGCAGACACTCCAGGAACATGACAGGCACAGACGGACTGAATTATCAGCACTGATGGTTAGTAAGGCCAAACAGACATACAGGCGGCATCTCTTTCTCTCCCTCTCTCCTGTTTTCATGTGGTTTTCAGTTGTATACTCACACCAGAAAATGTCTAGACCTTATAAGACCAGTGTAAATTCCAGGGGAGTAGGGAGACGGTAAGAGCAGTGGGAAAGGGGTCTGGGGACCAACCGTTTTGTGGCCCACGATCACCAGGGAATGTCAGCTCAGGGAATTCGTCAGCAGGCCTGGATGTGTTGACAAAGGGTGTAGTGGAGATCTAGGGTTTTCTGGGCCACCTTCCAACACCTGGGAGCAGGGAGGTGAGTGGTGAGAACCTTTGGCCTCAGAGGGATCTGGATTCAAATCTTGGTTCTGCTGGTTGAGAGGTAGGTGGCCTTCCACCCCTGTGCCTGTCTCTTGTGGGTGTGTGTTTCATTCCTCCTGGGTCAGTACGTTGCCTGTCATTACCAGGCCGACATCACTTTGGTTTGGGAGCCCCGAGGAAGCTGTACAACCACTGTGGGTCTCGCCTTGCTCAGTGAGGAGGAGGAGTAGGGGCAGCTGCTGGCTGCCGTAAGAGCCGCCCTGAGGACATTGTCTGCTCTTCAAGGGGAGGAGAATGTCCTAAAAGCTGCTCTGAGACAGGCACAAGGATGTACAGAGCAGCCTCATTCACCATAGCCCACACTAGTGGTCCATCTGCCAGTAAATGGATAAACAAACTGTGATCTAGCCATACAATGGAATACTATTCAGCAATGAAAAGGAACAAAATACTGATATATATAGATAGATAGATAGATACATACATACATACATACACACACACACACACATCCCAAATGGGTGAATTTCAAAAACATTATGCTGAGTGAAAGAAGCCAGACACAAGAGGACATGTGTGATTCTAATATAGGCCGACCCATCTGTGATGATAGAAGTCACATGATAGCAGTAGACCCAGAGGAGGGGTGGGGAAGGGACATAGGCAAGAGAACTTTCTGGAGTGGTCGCTACTGAGACATTGGATATACAAAACTATATGCTGATCAGACCTGTGAAATTATATAGTTAAGATCTGTGCATTGAACTGCATGCATTTAATTCAGTTAGAGAAAAGTAATTGGTGGCCTGTCTAGAAATGAGGGACTGGGACCCACGACTCCACGCATTCCTTGACCTGGCAAATACATTTCCTCTGCTGTAAACAATCTTTGAAGAACAAAGGAAGTAAGTATATGCAGTGGTTAGAGTAGGGAAAGCTCTGGAATTTCCTTCCCATTGAAGAAGGACGGTAAACAGAACCCTTTAGTCTCAGCTTTCTTAGCTTTGGAACATGCAGGAAACAGCCGTGTGGACAGAAGACAATTGCAACATACATTAGAGAACACGGGGAGGGAGAAGGAAAGGAAGAAAGGCCAGTTGCCAAACACTGCATCTGAGGTCACAGTTAGAGTTGGTTAAAGACTGAAAATATTTCTGATAAAAAGTCGTAGCATCTGGGCCTTCTAATATCCAAAGTATTTTTGCTTTCTCTGAGATAGAGGCTGCCTCGCTACATTGAGAATTTTAAAAGAAAGTTTAAGTGCTCAGTTTTAGTCCACATTCAGCACAGTTTCCATGACAGGCAGTCACTAAATAGTAGCTTCTCTTCAGAGTCAGTATTTGCAGTAAGAGAAAGGTAGCAATAATTTCCCTTCTCAGTGAAGACATCTCTGAGGCCCCCTATTTTAGCAACACCACGCATAACCGTTACACTTAGTTCCAAATCTAGATTTCATTTAACACCATTCACTGCGTTATTGTGTCACCACTCCGTACAAATTATGAGTCTACAGTGAAAATTTCCCACTAGAAATCTCAGAGGTCTTTACAGCCAGGTTTCACCTAGTGCATTACAATGTGCAGCAAGAGACATCACAAGATAAACTGATTTAAAAGGACGCACACAATGCAACCTCTGTATAGCCAAGGAGCAGCACTTGTGTGCCAACACCCACCAGGGCACCCTTCTCAGTCCCGTCCCTTTGACAGCAAGCACCAGACCCGAAATATGAGTACTGAAGAGAGCGGCCTGTTGTAAGCCTGGGGAACGCTCAGCTTCCCCTGAAAACACAAGTGAGCAGAAGCTCCGTGCCCCCGTGCACCTCTGCTGGGAAGGGGACGGAGGTTTAACACCTGCTGAATTCGTAGCCCGACCAAATGTGGGTCCCCAAAGAACCATTTCCTTTTGCCCCGCCCCTCTGGAACACGGCATCTTTAAATCAGAGAAGCCCTTTCATCTTCCTGGGTATCATGGCAGCAAACTTCTTTAATGTCTTTTCCATGTGGCTCCAGTTTTAACAATGAAATGATCCCTGGGCACACCCAGCTGCATAGCATTAAAGAAAGAATCTGCAGGAAAACGGGAACACTTTAACAGAGCTCATTTGTTCTTGCTAAAAAGATAATCAAGGGACAGAATCTCCCTGCTTCTGTGTCAGGGCTTTGTTCAAACTTCTAGGAAATGCTCTAAAAAGAAAGTGGGGACATTTGACAGGAAAGGAGAGGCTGAGACCCCTGGGTCCTTTCTGGGGCCCGAGGTGGGAAGGTTGCTGGTTGTGCCACCGAATTTATACAGCTCATCCCTGGAACTGGACACTGTTATTAATATACATTCATCAAACCAGCAACAGGTTGGCCTGATCAGATCAAAGGTGTGCTTCATACGCCACTGGGATGAATAAGTAATTTTTTTTAAAAAAAAACCTAACCAATTCATGCATTCTTGGCTATGGAAACACATAGAAATTCACCTGCTGGAAACGAAGGCCCGCTGGGGGGCAACTGGAATAGGACATCTAAGAGTGCCATGACATGCTGTCTTTTCTACCTGCAATACCCCATTTTTCCCCTAAAGGCACAAAAGGCAGCCAAGGTGTTCCAGGGAGTTGCAGGCCCAACAAGTCAGTCAGGGAAACTGCTTTTCCTCTTGTCGAAGTAATTTCAGGTAACATAGCTACACAGTGCACGCCGTGGTCTGCCGGCTGAGGCGTCTCTTTGCAGCCTGAGTCTGGGGGAGTTTTCAGTTTTCAAATATAGATTCATTGTTCTCAAAATCACCATCATTTTCAAAAAAGAAAAAATATACATAGAGCAGATTTGTCTTGCAGCAAACAGTGCTTTCAGTGAGCCGTCCGAGCCCCCTCCACTATGCTGTACCTGAGTCATTAATGTTCTTAGTCACGGGGTTTGGAGAACAGTTGCGTAAAATCGTAAATTCAGGGAAGGGACCTGGATGAACGTGGCCCATTGGCTGTGTTTTCCAGTGGCTGTCGCCGGCCACACCTGTGTGCTGCTCTCCAGGCTGAGCTCTGATGCACCAACAAGTATGGGGACCAGCGCCTGGCAGTCGATTTAGGGTGATGTCCTGGGGACAGGATCATGATCCTGTACCTTAACCAGGCCCCCAAACCATCCCCTTAAATGGCCACCTTCTAACATTACACGACGTTCTAAACCATCGTTGTGCGGAAAGTCACCCTGAAAATCACTTTGATGAGGTGAGTTTTGGCAGAGTGCGCAGATGCGGTGAACAATATTTCACTGCTCTTAGAAGGAAACAGGCTTTGAAAAAAGTGTTTAATTAAAGCCATTTGGCTTCAGTCATGTAATGTAAGTGTGTCATTTAGAATAGTCAATGTGGTACCCAAAGGAAAATTATTTTCTTAAGACTAACAAAACTTGACAAATGATTAACTTTTAAAAGCAGAAAATGAAAATGTTGCCTCTAGGCTGCAAGCGAGCTGCCGGGGGTTCTGGCTCGGGGTCGGCAGTGACAGGCTTGATACGGCCCCCACCACCTGTGGGCATGGCCCGTGGCCTGGAGGGCTTTTCCCTAGGAGATGAATAAGCCCCTTTTGGAAACTAAAACCATAAAATTGAAATTATGAAGTAACTGCAAATGTAAAATTTGGGATTTAAAATTTTTTTTAATAAATCAGAGTTTCTGGAATAACTATATAATGAGTGTGCATTACAGACACACGAATGCACCTCTGGTCACTAATATGTGGTGCTTGGCAAGTAAATAGCAAATTAAAAGTTTAATAGAATCCAGTTAACACATTTGTAAATAATCTATAGGGCCGTGTTTCCTAAAATGAGTGAGTAATAAATATTCCAAAAAGGATTTTTCCCCTCCCTTTTTTCCTTCTCAACAAAGATCTGTTTCCTGGCACCATCAGAAGAGGAAGGTTTGCCAGGACGAGAGAGCTTGCCCTGTGCCATGTCGGAGCCCTTTCAGCTGAAGCTGTAAATGTGGGGTACCGACGAACATTGTCATTTTAATTATGTCAACCAAGGAGGGCAAACTGGAAAATGAATTATGCTATATATAAACTTGAAAGCAGCTTCGTCTTCATGGTCGTTGTGCCTCTTAAAAATAGCATCTCACAGCCTCCTAGAGTTTCTGTTCGCACTGTCTGTGTTTTCTATTATGCACGAGTGTGTTTGGGGAGGTGA
This sequence comes from Sturnira hondurensis, assembly GCF_014824575.4. Taxonomy (NCBI): domain Eukaryota; kingdom Metazoa; phylum Chordata; class Mammalia; order Chiroptera; family Phyllostomidae; genus Sturnira; species Sturnira hondurensis. The sequence continues at coordinate 32,260,065 of NW_028075471.1, forward strand.
CAGACTGAAGAGTGAATGTGCTCTTCCCAGAACGTTTGGCCTCGTGTGTCATCTTCCAGAAGATGGCACTCCGTGGCTTCTTCAGAGGGATGTAGGTTCTTGCCTGGGAAGTGTTCTGGGAGGCCAGACCTTACTCACCTACTGAACCACATTGTTATTTAGGAGCCTGGTTAATAGTGGTTGTTGATTATTCTCATCGGCAGAGGCGCGGTGGGCTGGTTCTTTGCGGTAAGTCTCCTTCCCCCTCGCCAGCCCGAGCACTGCGACTTGAGGTTTGCTCAGGTGACCGGAGCCCTTGGTCCTAGTTGAGTAGCAAACAACAGGCAGTGCGGTCCCTAAAAATCTGAGGAAAGAGATCATGGCGATACAGGAAACACACAAAGGGCACGTCAGGTTCCCAGAGACGTGCCTTGCCCTCCTCTGGCGTGGCCCGAGGGATCCAGGGCAGTGTGAGACTGTCCAGAGTGCGGAAAAAATGACTCAAAGCACAGGTCTGAACTACTGGGAATGGCCTCCGTTTATGCAGTGACAGAGCAGCAGTATTGCTGTAACGTGCATTTTCATGGTCTTTTGTATTCAGTATAAATGTCTTTAGAATATTCAGAAAAAATGGGAGGCTGACAAAGACAAGTGGGTAAAAGTAATTGTCTTAAGCCTGGGGAGGCCTCAGACCATTGTGTTGCCGAGAAAGGACAGAGATTCTACGCTTCGGGTGGAAGGGGGCAGTTCCACTTGCCATTATCTTTAGAATGACAGGGATGAGAGAGCCTAGCGCGCGCCCTCCTCCACCCCGCGCCCTCCTCCACCCCGCGGGGGAGGATTCTTGGAAGGGTAGCAGGTGGGGGGTGCAGTGGCTTTACCGTGTAAGTTGTTATTTCATAACACCCCTTAATTTAGGAGGTGCATTACTGCCCCCAAGTCCTCCCAGCTGAAGAAAGCAGAGGAGGAAAAACAACATGACAAATTGTGTAACATCAAATCTAGGTGTAGAGATCGTCTTGGCTACTAGAATTTGCAAGTTGTGACCAGCATTTGGGGGAAAAAACAGAAAATAGGTGCTTCACACTTAGTAAAGATATATGGTCTATATGTACCTAAAAGATACATACTTTTAGTTTTGTGTGCCTGTGGGGGTGGTTTCTAAGTTGTGATACAAAATATTCAATTTTTTACTGGAGCATGGTCAGAAAGTTTGAATGCCAGTGATCTATGCTCACTCCTTCCTACAGGTTAGTGTCCAGGCTTTCTGGTTCCCACTCTAGTGCTTTTCCCCGTCGCCCTCCAGCTGTAACAAAATACCAAGTGTGTTTTAGTAGTTCTCCATTCACGAGACCTTATTAAACCATAGCCCGCCATGCGATTCCTTCTGGGCCTGCAGATCCTGGAATGTTCCCAGACTCCCCATCCCCAGAATGAGTACAAGGTCCTTTACTAGAGCCTAAACGCACGGAGGAAGAAAAATGCTTTTTCTCTTTAAATGTGGTAGAAATTTCTCCTGCATTTAATCAGCTATTGATCTTAGATGTTAAGTGAGCAATTAGCACACAGGACCATCACCAGGACCACCAGAAGGTAGAAGTACAGGGGGCGATGACCCAGTCTACACCCTAAGGAGCGCAGTGGGAAAGAGCAGAAACTGCCCCCAACAACTGGGACACCCTGCGGAAATGGCCTGTACCCGTGCGAGATACAGAGAGCCAAGCACAGAAGGCCGCTGTGCACTGTGCGGGGCAGGCAGGCTCTGCGGGGGCGTCTGGAGTGACCCTACCGGAACCTGTTAACCGTCTGGTTGCGAAACTGGGGGTGCGGCCTTGACTTCTCCCCGCAGAAGGCCTCCTTTCCCTCCCAGAGAGCCAGCGACCAGAATCCAAGGCTTTTCTCACAGGTGTTTTCTCTTGACTCTGTCCCGGGGCTGGCGAAAATGATTTCTTCCAAGTACCGAAGGAATGCGCACAGCCACCTCCCTGTCCCAGTCCCATAAACCAGAGGTGAAAATAGTTGGGAGTTCCTCTGGGTTTTAGCACCACGAGCCTATGATATTTTTGGAAGCATTTTACCCCATACCTGGTTTAGACCAGTGTATCTTTACATGTTCGCCTCTAAAGAGCTGAAGTCACTGAGAAAGCTGGAATCTTTTATGTAGGAAATAAGAAAGTGAAGAGATGGTCAGTGTTTCCTCCTTGCTCCGAAGGCTTGGCCCTCTCAGAGTAGGGGTTGCCCTCAGTTTTCGTTCTCCCTGCGTATCTTTTTTGTTGTTGTTGCTAAGTCATGCATAGAGCCTTTCATTTTGTGTGTGTGTGTTTTCTGTTTTGTTCAACTTTTATTAAATTTATTGAGGTGACATTGGTTAATAAAATTATATAGGTTTCCGTTGTACAGTTCCGTAGTCGGTATATTGCACTGTGCGTTAACCAGCCCAGTCCCCTTCCATCACCATTATCCTCTTTAGAAGCAGCTCTTAAGCGACAGCATGGAAGGACCTGGAGAGTATTATGCTAAGTGAAATAAGCCAGTGGGAGAAATATAAGTGCCACAGGATTCACTTACACGGGGGAATCCAGTGAACAAACCAGGCTCCCTGGTTATCCTGGGCACACATTTCTTGCTGGTGCTCTCGTTCCCCTTTCCTGTCTTAATGCTGACAGGGAGGAAAATGTAGTCTGTGATCAAGTGGGGAGTGCTGGCTTTCCAACCACAGCCTCTGCCAAAGTCCAGTGCCCTGTGGGAGTCTGCCCTTGGCAATGGTAATTAGTCATATGGGACTTCTCACCGTAACCTCCCAAAGGAGCAATTTCACCAAAGAGTAACCCTCTTGTCTGGACTGTACAAACCCGTAAAGTCATCATTGGCTGGGATTCCCAAGCTACAAAGAAGCAGTAGAAGGAAAAGACTGCCACTCCTCTGGAGGACTCGCAAGTATAGAGCGCCCATTGTGGAAGCCTGCTCTTCCCACCAGTGCCCGCCCTCTTTCCGGGAAAAGCGATGGAAACTCCTACTGACTCCTTACCCCAGGGAGCGACGCCCAGCCCCCGACGTCCCCTTTATTGCCATCTGCACAGCCTTACCATCTCCATGCATTTACACCTACGACACTATCTGGGATTTTATTTTTATGACTTTTTGTTTGAGAACGGTCCAACTGTGCCTTTAACTGTCTTGCTTGCCAAACGATTGATGAGTGAGGTGAAAGCACTTTAATACACAGTATGTTAAGAAACTAGGCTGGCAGAACTTACTCAGTGAGGGACCGAATGGCTTCAGACTTCTAATCCAGCACTCTTTCCCTGGAGGTACTTAGCACAGGGCTGGCGGCCGTGGGGCAGAAAGCGCAGGGCAGGTCCTGGGTCTCCTAAGAGTGGAGAAGAAACAGATGACTGAACTCAACTGAGTCCACAGAGTTCACTTTTCAGAAACAATGTATAAAGCAGGTTATCTCGGGGACCAAACAAATCAGGAGCTATGATTTCTAAAATAGCAACCAAAGAGGGTTGAAGAGAAACCCTCTGGCCCCTACCCCATCTTGGCAAGGGGCATTAACGTTAGCTGTGGTGTGCTCACGTGGAGTGAGAGTGGCAATGTTAGTCACCAGAGGGGTTAGGCAAAGTGCCCAAGGCCACACTACACTGTGAGTACATTCAGTGGGCCTTAACCCGGACTGCCTTTCTCCAAAGCATCCCCCTGGTTGCTCTCCTCTGTGCTACTGAAATGTGAAATGTGAAATGCGACTCGTCTTGATGCCCATCAGAAGCCCTCAGTCAGTACCCCCTGTGCTCCAGGGACGCCGGTTTTCCCAGCGCAACTAGGAGAGGTGTTCTTGTTAGCACACAGAACAGGCATTTGAATGCCTGTTCCATGTCACACATCTGTGCAGAGATGGAAGACACAACCCTGGTCCTCAGGTAGCTCCTAGGGAAACCCACACAGGATGCTAAACTCCCTGATGGAGACAAGCTCTGCATGTGCATAGTCAAGGACCGAGAGCCCAGCCTCAGGTGCGGAGCCACAGGAGACTGGGCGGCCGTGGTACCCAGACTGGGTTTCAAGAATGGGTCTACCATAGATGAAAAAAAGAACAGGCTATTCGAGGCTGGCTGGTTCAGAAGGGGGAGTGGGGAATGCCCAGAGGATGAGAGTCTGCCCTGTTTTCTAAGTGGGAAGGAATCTAAATGGGGAAATGTTTTGGTCTACCTCACATTTTTAAAAGACACTCCTGACCCATGAATGCATGTTGGGGGTGAGATTAAGAATGGCTGACAGGTTGGGGGCACCTATGCAGCAATTCAGAGAGAGGACAGGCAGCGGTGGCACGGGGGTGGTAGGGCAGAGACCGGTGTGTTGGGAGGTGGCGCCTACAGGGAAAGGGACTGCCTCCTGGGGCCTTCACTGGAGCAGCCGAGTGGGAGGTGGCGCTGTTTCCTCACTGTGGAGGGACAGCAGCAGGTTTTCATATACAAACAAGGGTCCTTTTAGAGTCAAGACCTGACCTTGAACCTCCAACCACCTCTGTCGTGATAGACTACATTTCAGTAGTTCCCCACCTTTTCCCAGTGGCCTAGGTGCATCTTTAAAATGTGGCACCTGGGGACCCACCCTAGCTTTATGAGTCAAATTGCAGGGGCAGAGCCAGGAACCAGGGGCTCTCGGCAGCTCCTGGTGATCCCAGTGCCGCCAGCCAGCACCAGCCCGTGGACTGTTCTGGATCATGCTCACCGAGGCCAGCCACAGTCCTACCCTGGACTGTCTCTGCCTTCTGCCGCTGCCCTGCCCCACGGGCAGTTTTCCCAGACAAGTCATTCTGAAATAAAGGTTTGCTGCCTGGCCTTATTCAGGCTGTGCTTCCTTGATGCTTTTCCCTTAATGCCAGGCGTATCCTAGCAAGTGAGGAACCTTGAAAGAACAGCTTTTCCCCTGAGTGACAGGAATGTTCCCGTACAGTAATGTCTTTCATGAGACTCAGATGTCTGTCTGAATGATTGGATCCCCATTTATTGGAGGATTGGTTCTGGAAATCCCGTGAGCCTAGGCTTTCTTGAGAGATTTATGGCACTTTCCGCTTAGGTGCAGGCCGGGAATAACATCACAGCTCCCTTAGCAATTCTTATTTTCATTCCCCTGGGGTGGGCGGGGGGGCCATGGAAGAGAGAGGTGGGCAGAACCAATGCCACATTGAAAGAAAACGGTCCAGACTTATTTTCCAAAACCTCTGCAAAAGCCTCACGTTCTGTTCTGAGGTCTCACAATTTACTGCCCTCTTCCCTCTCCGTGGGGATTTTCCAAGCCTCGTCTCCCACACCCAGGTGGGTTCCCTGGGCTGGGAAGGGGGCCAGAGCTGGCTGGAGCTCAAAGACACATTCCAAGTTGGGGCCAGCCCCCTGGGGCAGCGGCCACAGACCTTCAGCAGACAAGGCAGTGAGGTGCTTTAGATAAGCTCATTTATGCTGTTTTAAGATTTTTCCAAAACAATGTTAAATAATGAGTGTCGATGAATTTTCTTATGCCCTGACCAAGAAAAGGGTCTAATTAAGACAGCCGTTCCGTTTAGAACCCAAGCCTGGCCAACCTGCTCAGCCAAGTTACAAGGTATATTGATGGAAGTGAGCATGGCTGTTTTTAGTTCATGTGATAATTGCTGCAAAGTCTCTGCATCTGTTAGCAGCAGCGTATGGGAAACGAATCAGAAAATGCTGTACTGACTAGAATAGAGACAGCGAAGACCTGGGCCTAAGGACGGTTGCTGGAGGAGCCAGTGCTTAGTGCTGTGGGGGGTGCGAGGCTGGATTCAAAGCAGCACTGCCCTCAGGAGGTGAGGGTCTCCTCCCGGAGGGCCCAGTGTGCAGGTCAAGCTCCCGGAGGCTCCTGAACCAGGGAGCCGTATACTCGGTGTTGCAATGGACAAGGGAAGGAGAAGTCTCTCCTGCTTGGGAAAGTAGCGTTTGGGACAGGTCTTCAAGGACATGCGCAGGATAGGGTAGAGGGTGGTGTGGACATAGTGCTGTGTATTACAAGTCCCAGAACCTAGCTAACAGCAGGGATGTGGTGTGGGGACCGGTGATGGTGTACACACCAGTTAGGATGGTGTATTGGGTCCAGGAGGTATACAAATAGAGAGAAAAACCTAAAATGCCAGCTAAGGAATTTCCTTTTAATAGAGCTGGCAGGAGGGAGCCATTTTTATTAAGAGAAGGAACTAGTGCAATCAAAGAAGAACGATATTATGGATTAAAGCTATTCTGGGGCCCGTTAATTTGGCAGCGGAAGGAGGGTAGATTGAAAGGCTGGTAGGTCAGGGGGTTATTTCAGTAGCCGGGGGAGCCTGTGGAAGTAGATTGATTTCCTCGATGAAACTGCTGCCCGTTGAAGGGGCAGCGACTTGCTGTGGCAGACCCCTCCCGTCGACAGAAACCTGCCCGACTTAGGACTCAACGGCAGTAAACCTTGTAGACATTGGAATGTTTATGTTCGGCCCAAAATGGCTCTGGTTTTTTTTACACAGCTGTAAAGTGTATTTAACTCCCAAATATAAAACACTTCTCGACTACTGTTTCATAGCTTCGTAAAACCACGCCGCCTTGCGTAGGCGCCCTCTGTGGCCATGCGCTATCTCTCCGCGCAGACCCGCTTCCTGAGATTGTTGCTCCCGCGGAAGAGAGCTCGGCCCCGCGTAAACTGCCTTTTTCTTTTACAAGCAGCCGTCAGAAGAAAAGCCCCAAAGACAATATGCAGCCTCCGCAATTATATTTTTAACCCAAGATTACAGATCTGATTAGCAAGGAAGCGAAATCGCTTTAATTATGAATGTTTTTCATTGTGGCCATGAGTGTAAGTCAGTAACAGATGTTCGTTTTCCCCAGCTCAACTGTTTTTAATTCTTTCTTGAACACGGAGAACGAAACCTTTAAACATTTGCCAGGGTTCAATTAACATCGCCGGCTGAAGGTGGAAAATACCCTACTTTGTTTTTTTCTCAGCCGAGTACCTGCTCGGCCGCCTGTGCCACAGAGCGCGGGGAAGGGTTCCAGCTGGCACTGCTTTTATTACCACAAAGTTAATTTGCAGAATCAGCCTTCGGCGGGAGGGGTCTGTTCGACGGTTAAGATATTTATTTGTTTACTTTCTTTCGTTATAAATAAAATTGCACTGTAAAACCTTGCCGCTTAATTGCAGGAAACCCGGTGCGTTTCTGCGGCTGTTGTTCCGCACGTGGTTAACAGCGTGTGCTGCGTTTACACGGCGCTGCAGAAGTCACGTGTGGGAGCAGGTTCGTGGCCAAGGCTGTGTGACTCGGTTTATCATGTTTTTCCTGTGCTCTGTGCAACAGGCGGCTGTTCATTATTGAAAGGCCTGTATTTCTGTGGGGAGTGGAGGGGGTTGTGTTTATGTAAGAATGCAAAATGACTTCCAGAGGCTAGGGGCACTCAGTGGCTATAAAGCCTCAACAGCAGTGTATGCAGTGACATTAGGAAGACTTGCGTTTAGCACCTTGGAAGTGCTGCACCTTAGCACCTTAGCACCCCAGCTGCATTTTCTAACGTGAGTCCTGCTGACAGAGCACACGTGACAGGCCTGTGTCTGCATGACAGGGTCACGCCTGACCGTCAGCAGAGGGACCACCCCTTGTTCATCTCCCCCTTCTGTCCCAGAGCCCACCCCCAGAGGTCAGGGCCATCATTTCATCCTCATTTGGGGTTTGGCTTCCTGAACTTCCACTTTTAGGAAAATGTAGTCATGTAAAATATTTCTCATAGGTGCCAAAACTGGAAACATTACACCTCTGACGTTACTCGAAACTGCCGGTTGCAAATGCCAACTGTGCAAGTCGCTGGCGCCGATGACATTGCTTGCCCATTCTGGAGGTGTTCTCGTGTCTCCCCAAAGTTTTGCTGAAGATTGTTCATTTATCCTCATTTAGGCAATTGGAGAAATACTTTCGAAATACTTCCTTTGTAGTCTGTGCTTCATAGATTGCCCCATTCGGAAGTCTGGGGATGACATACAACTTACGGGAACTTGCAAAGGGTGGTTTGTTTGTCTTTGGATAAAAAGGAATATTCTTATAGAGCAAAACAAATGCAAGGGAAAAATAGTTTAGGAGACCACAGTGGAAAAATGGAGGTTAGCTGAGGGTTGTAATGATGGCATTGCAAACGTCACAACCCTTTGGCTCAGGGGATGGACTTTGTTTCTTCAAGGTCGACCTTTATGCCTCTGGGGCAGGACGGATTAGAAAAGCAGACCGTTTGGATGCAGTGATGGCCACCAATCAAACTCCAAACCGAGGGAGAGGAGGAGGATGGGCAGTGAAGTCATTCACTGAAAAGGACTGAAAAGTCTCACCTCCATTTCCCCCAGGACCCACCTCTGCCTGGACGTTAGAAGGGAAGTTGAAGAGTAGTGTTGACCTCTCTTATTCCTTACACGCTCATGAGGCTGCCTCTCCATGTACAGGTCGTGCCTGGGGGACACACAGACCTAGTCAGAGCAACACGGGAAGCATGGCCAGCTCCCTGTACTTCTTCAACAGAACTGCTCTTCCACCTCCCACTCCTTAAAGGCCCCTAGTCCGGAGAGGACCCGGCGGTGGGGCACATGGTGTGTTCAAAGAGCCAGCGGTGTGTGACATGGGAGGTCTCTGGCAGCCGGCTTGCAAATGCCAGGTTTCCCTTTTATCTGACCCAGGAAGCCCCTGGCAGGGCACTGTGGCAAAGGAGGGGGAGCCGGAACCTGGGTGCTGGACTTCCAGCCCTGCCTGGACCTTTGCTGAGTGAGTGACGAGGGACAGGTCACCTCCCCAGGTGCTGGTCTTCCCCTCTGTACGAGGGGAGGTGGCCACAGAAGACTGAGGTCCTTCCAGCTTTGAACGTTTATTATGACCCAACGATGACTTTGTAGCGAGATCAGGCTCGGGCATTCTTAAATCAGTTCAGAAGTATGACCTGAGGCACACTCAGGACTTACGGGGGCAGACAAGAAAAGTGTGAAACAGAGTCCGGGCTGTCTGGGAACTGAGAGGAGACGTGAAGACAGACGGGAGGGCAGGTGGAGGACAGCGCGAAGGTGGAAGAGGGATGTGATTGGGACAGAGTAGTGAAAACCTCCGGAAGGCCCCAGCCAAGAAGGTGGCAGGGGGAGCTTTTTAAATGAATTTAGAGAGCTGGGACCAGGTAGTGGAGGGTCTCAGAAATGAGACAGAGAAATCCAAAATGAAATCCTTTCTTTACTTGGCTCAGAAAGTCGGATCTTAAAAGAAACACAATTTCATAACTCTAAAAGGAAAAAAAATGGCCACCAGGAGGTGGTGGGGTTGTTTTGCTGTTTTTTATGGACAAAGCCTACTTCCTACCAGCATCTTTCTGGCCTGTCGTCTCCTGGATAAGATTCTGGAAAACATCTCCTCAGGGGGATGGAAAAAGTGGGGAGAGGGGAGAAGCCCAGCTGACGCTGTGATGCCAGCATCTTGGGGCTGGCACCGTCAAGACACAGCTGTCCAAGTCTGCAAAAGCTCTGGCGGGGCCTCGTTTATTATAGTAAAACTTCCCATGCAGCCCTAGCTGGTGTAGCTGAGTGGATTGAGCTTGGGCCTGCGAACCAGGCAATCATGGTTTGATTCCCAGTCAAGGCACATGCCTGGGTTGCAGGCCAGTTCCCAGCAGGGGCCAGTTCCCAGCAGGGGATGCACAAGAAGCAACCATACATTGATGTTTCTCTTCCTCTCTCCTTCCCTTCCCCTCTAAAGATAAAGAAATAAAATTTAAAAAAAACTTCCCATGCAGACTGGCCACGGGCAGTTCAGGCTGAACAGAATTTAAGCACCTGATGATTTGGGAGTTGACCTGTGAAGAGATCCTCCATCCCATTTCCTTTGGGCAGAGTGACGCATCTTGGGTTATTTCTGTTGCAGCTTATCTGGGGACTGATAGCCCACGACTGGTCTTGTTTTCAGCTTTCAGTAGGTTTCTAATAATAAACCCTTAGTCTTGTTAGGAAACCCTGGGAAAACCTCTTGTTTATCGCCATTCGGCATTTATAGGGCATCGGTCTGTTAGACATGATATACTGTAAACAGTCTGAGAAGAGACAGCCTGCAAGCGCAGGATTTCCAGGCTAACAATGCACGGGTCCGGAGCGACCCTGCAGTTGACCGAAGAGGGAACGTGGGTGGCGGAAAGGGAAGAGCGTGCCCACCTCTATTCCGAGCAAGGAGGAAAGACATCACGAGGTTGGTGCCTATGACCGTCAGCCCAGGGTCTGTGCTGAGCCTGCTCTCTGCTGGGCACCGTGAGAACCTCTCCCGGAATGGCCCAGTCCTTACTGGCTCCCAGGGACATACTATGGCAGTCCCCATTTTCCAGGGGGGGAACCAGGCTTGAAGGTGGGTCTCCTAGGACCCCACAGACCAGATCTGAGTTTCGGCAGTCTCACCTCGGGGCCTCCTCTCGTCACTAGGCATGGCGGGAGTTGATACTGCTGAGTTGCAGCAGTGGGGAAAGCTCCAGGCCAATTTGGAAATCAGCTGTGCCCATCTTAAAGAAGAATCCAGTCTTCGGAGGAAGTGCTGTCATGTCCTTGTCACAGAACACACGCCAGGACAGGCTAGAGCAGGGTAGCCAGCTGGCCAGGCCAGAGCACACCACTCCACATTCCTCTCCAGGGAGGAAGGTGAGACCCCAGGGCGACGGAGAACAGCACATGGGGGTGTGAGCCCGGCGGCAGAGTTACAGCCTCCTCCAGCTTAGGTGAAAGGTGGGCCAGAGCAAGTCACGAGGGCCGGGGAGAGAGCAGGAGCCAGCTCAGCAAGGGCCATCAGAGCTGTGCCGGGGACAGTAACCCACAGGGGCAGGAGCCAGCATGACCGTGTGCGTGCCCACGAGCAGGCAGCTTAGGCAGCTTCGTTAACCTCCACCACTCTGGGGTCCTGTCGCTGACCATCAGTCTTAAAAAAGCCACTGTGCCACGGCCGTCATCCTGATTGACTCGTGACTTTGGAAAACCACATGTGTCTGCTCAGCCAGTGAAGTTACCCATGCTGATGGTGCTACGTGGCAGGCCCTGGCTAAAGTCCTTGCCTGCACGTGACCTCATTTAATCCTCTGATGTGCGTTCTGTGGCGAAGAGAACTTGCATGAGGTGCCAAGGTCACCGAGCAAGTCACTGATGGAGCCGCTGTTGGGACCCAGGTACCCGGCTAACAGGTACCAGGCTAACTGCATCCTCTGTGGCTGTGGGAGATGTTGCCGAAGAACTGGAACTAGTCGGGGAAGTGTCCTCAGGGTCCCTGGATGGTCACACTAAGGCCTTGCCCCCTAAAACCTGCCCCAGTGACCTGGCAGGGAGCTGCTTGGTAAATCCTTGGGAAGGAAACGAAGCCTGCTCTGCACGGCCACTGATCACTGCAACCGTCGTTCTCAAGCCTGGAGTAGAAGACATGGGGCTCCTTTTCATAACGCGCTTGAAACCATCTCTGGCCAAGAAGTTCTTGCACCTGCAGCTTCTCCCCATCGCTTTGGCCAAGGCTTGTCATATGTGTAACACCCCCTGGATGTGTGGGCCAACGCGGCCCCAACCACTCTGAAGCCGAGCCGGCTCGGCCTGTGCCAGGTGCAAAACTGACGTCACCACCACTTTCAGGAAGCTGCCCGTTAGGAGGCCAAATAGCCTTCTTAAAAATAAGAAGAGCTCTCATAAAACTTGTTTTTTGTGCAGCACAGGCTGTAGTTTCCACATGGGACAAAGTGTCAAAGTAGGCTTTTATGGGAGACCTCGGGGATGTGTGTGAACTTGCAGTGACTTGCAGGGCATCGCTCCCCAGGGGAGCTGTGCCCTCTCCCCTGAGGCACGTTCTCGCGGCCTTCGCTGTGTCTGGGAAGTGGCAATCACGCTGATGCGGTAGAAACCGGCTTTTGCTGCCCGTCCCTAATTACTTCTCATCTTGATTATGGCAACATTTTTCTCAATTGCTGTCATCCTCTGCTTCCCAGCCCTCCTCTTTGAGCTTGTTCTTGGCATGGAAGTCTTCCTCCATCTGTAGGTTTGCACCCTGTAAATATAGCACATTGTATTTCACAGTTGGATGGGAAAGCGCCACACCAGGAACCAGCCCTGGCAAGTTGCCCCAGTGCTGCAGAGAAAAGCTGCACTTGTTTCCAAAAAGACCATCCTCTGTGCCCCGTGTTTCCAGACTTCATGTTATTAAAACAGGGTGTTTCCCCCAGGGAGCTGCCCGGGCTGGACCTCCTGCACTCTGGGAGGGCGGAGGGCCGAGGGCCAGGAGGTGGCGCCAAGGCTCTGTCCTCCCCAGGTCTCAGGATTGCGAATGAGTTCAGGAAAGTGTGTTCAGAAGTATCATCCTAAGTCAACACTTTCCCCCCTCACAGCACTGGAAACCCAGGTCCTCATCCATTGTACTGAAAACAAACTGATCTCAGGCAGTTTGTCCCTGTGTTTTTGGCAGATGGCTCTGACCGGATGACTTCCAGTTTTGTAGATCCCTGGCCATTCTCTTCCAGTCTGGACCATTTCTGATTACTGATTAAAATGTGGCCACCCGGAGTTCATATTGGTACCTGACGACGTGCCAGAAGGGAGTCACTCCGTGCACACCAGACCCTGCCATCTTCACAGCAGCCCTGTGTGGGTGGTCCTGGTGCGACCTCCGGCTAGAGGCGTCGAGAGGTGGAGCAGCCGACTGAGGCCAGCAGGTGTAAGAGCGAAGCTGGAATCCAACCCAGGCAGCCTGCGCCCGCCCGTCCTTCACACCACTGGGCCCACGGGGCCTCTGGCCAGGGTTGGGCTTGGCGTTCCAAGTGGTGCTGACAGGTTCCCACAGAGGGGTGGCGCTCTTGTGCTGTGCATGTCTCGCAGATTGGGACCCCTGTCACTGTCACTGTATTAAGTAATTCCTAAATATTATACAGAAATATGTCAGTTATGCACAAGTACTATGTGATTGTGTCATGGAACACCGTCCTTCCAGGGCACGGGGGCTCTGCCTTGGATGTCCCTCCTTCCACCAACGTTGGTTGAGACCAGCCCAGGCCACCGTGCTGGGGGCCAGATGCCAGGGGAATCAGGAGAGGCAGCCCTGCCTCCCATAGATTTCTGGTCAGCGTCTCCATCCATTCCCACGCCTCTCCCTTTCATAGGTGAGGCTGTCACTCTGCCTCGGTGCCCACCTGACACTTCCCCAGGCAGCTTGCCAACAGCTGCCTTCCTGGTTGGATTGTAGGTTCCTGCTGGCTGACACAGTACTTTCCTGCTTGTCACCAAAACAGCCTTACTCTTCACTCTCAGCCTGTTTTGCATCCTATTTAAAGTCGGTTAAAATTGTTTGATTATGGTTTCCCGTCCTGTCCTTGTAGAAGTTCTATAAACCGAGATGTTGATGGTCCCAAACGGCTTTCAGCTTCCCGACCATGACACACAGTGAGAATCGCATTTTTCGTGGAGGCACACTCCTGGAGTGGAAGTTTCCTGAGCACGCTGCACTCTGATTCCCGCTGGTCCATCCTGCCCTTTCGTTCGTTAGATGCCAGTTGTTCCCCATCAAACAGATGTCGTGACCCACTCACCAGGTCACAGGCGGTCCTTTGAACACACTGTTCCAAGTTGGTCCTACGATTTGCCCATTGCCACAGGAAACCTTCTTGTTACATCCTTATGAATCCTGAGCAGCTCCTGGCGAGTGAAGGGGGAGGAGCCACTTTGCTGTCCCCTGAAGGCAACAGCCGGGAGACTGGGATATGGATGAGAGGGGGAGGCCCAGGCCCAAACCAAGAGACACGTGCAGCACCCAAAAGACACGCTGTCATTCTCACTCATTCTTCCCTGAAAAGTAACCAAGATGTGGGAACAATAAAGGAGACACTCTTTTCCTGTGGTGTTAGGGCCCTTCCTTTCTCCTCTACCCGAGATGGAGAGCAGGAAATGCGGTGCCCAGAGAAGCGCACCCGGCTGGGGCCCGGGGTGAGAGGCCTCCTGCTGAAGATGAGGACCCCTGGCTCAGAGCCAGGAGCAGCTGGTGGGTGTGACTCCGAAGTGAGTAAGTGTGAGAGAAAAGCTTTGAGACTGAGCTTTGAAGTCTCCCGGAGAAAAGAAGAAAAGGCACAACAGGAACAGGTTAATGAGAAAGGGGTCCGTTTTTTCTAGGTATTTGCTTCTTTTCATCTTTCCCTGAGAATGTGCCTATTCAAATCCAGGATTTCTTGCTCTTGCTTTGTGGAATAGTTTTAAAACCTGAATCTCCAGTTTTTAGAAGATGCCGATTTCAACAGCCTTGATCTTGACCTCAGATCAAGTCACCACTCTTGGAGTTAGGGTAACATTCTTCCCACTTTTCTGGTGGAGGATGAAGGAGCTAGGAGGGAAGTCACGGCCTCTTCCATGCACACCTTAGCCCTTAACAGTGACGGCAGTCTCATCACGTGACGGTTGGTGCCTGTCTGGGCAGTGCTGTCCTGGCTGCGGCTGCATCCCTGCTTTTCACAAGCCTGGCCTGTTGCAGGGGAGGGGGCTGGCCTCAGCTCTTATTCAGTGTGCCCCTTGTTCTCCGTGTTCTAGCAGGAAGTGCAGCTGCCTGTAACCAAAATTTCACTGACCTGTGATTTTCATTTCTTTGTCAAAAACCAACCCAGAGCAAGGTGACAGGGAACTGGACGCCCGCATCCCATTTGTCGTTAAGTGGCAGACCCTGAACCTCAGACACTTAGTTGGTTTGTATCTTTCCTGTGCCTTCTCCAGGAGTCTTGTGCCCTCAGGTAACACTATCAGGTGGTTGGAAAGCAGGGGCTGGGGGTCCGGGGCCTGGCACTGCCCTGCCCTTCCTTTGTTCAGTGAATATGCCTTGAGCACCTGCTGGGTGCTGGGTCCCTGTAAGGACACCAGGAGCTCGCTTTCCTGTGGAGAGGGCAGACAATCACAAAAAAACAAGATTCTTTAGAAAGTTTGTGCGGTGAGGAGGCTACCCAGGGGGAGGTGATTGCACCTGGAGAAAGATGGCTCTTTAAATAGGCGGGCGATCAGGGCAGGCTTCCAGGGTGGCAACCCGGATGCTGAGGAGGAGCCAGCGGTGGGAAAGCTGGGGGAGCAGTGTCCAAGGAGAGGGCCATGTGGGAAAAGGCCCTGGGGAGGCGGCAAGGTCAGCAGGTTGCAGACACCCTGTGTCTCATTCAGAGTGTGGAGGGTAGTGAGCAGACAAACGAGCACCGTGAAAGAGAAGGCAGGAAAACTACAGCTAGGGAAGTGCCACACTGCAAAGAAAATCGTTTTAAATGTTGGGCTTGAAGAATATTTTTTATTCTTTTTATCCTTCGGTTAGACATTCAGTATCATACTAGCTTCAGGTGTACGGCATGGTGGTTAGACGCGTATATAACTTACAAAGGGATTCCCTCCCTCCACCCCAGCAAGTCTAGTGCCCACCTGGCACCGTATTTGTACGTGCCTATAAACTTATACACAGTTCTCACAGAATTATTGACCACATTCCCTGTACTGTGCTTTACGTGTCGTGAATGCCATTTCAATTGATTGGTTAATGTTGGTGTTAAATTGGAAACGTCAGTAGTGAACTCACCGTCAGAGAGAGAAGTCCTCACAGCTCTGGTGGCTCAGCAGCAGTGACCTGACACTGGCCGTCACGTGGGACAGTTGGACCCCCCACCCCAGCACTTGGCGTTGGGCTCTCTGCTGCCCCCTGTTGAAAGAGAAGGAGAATGTCTTGGAGCAAGAGAAATCCAAGACGGACCTGGTACTTTTGTGGTTGCCAGAAAGAAGGATGTTTCCAAGCAGCCAGGGAACCTCCAGTTCCAGATGGCAGCGTGAGCACACACATGCCCCGGGAATGACACCTCCACAAAGAGAGAGACACACACGGAGGAGGCAGCGGTGACAAATGGGTGGGAGCTTGGAAGCAAAGGGCCAAGTGGTAGCTGGATGAGTCTGGACAAGTTGGGGCCTGAGAAGACAGGCGTGGGCCCGGAAGCGAGCGGCCCCGGCACCAACGAGCCCAGAGGGCTCCCGACCTGGAGGTGGCTGCACTCCTCCCTGAACACAGGAAAACCGTTGGCTCGTGTCCTTGAGATGGGCGGATTGCGTAGTGTGTGAGTTAGAGCTCATAAAGCTGTTGCATGGTTTTTAAAAAGAAGTGGAGCAGCAGATACCTGTGGATGTGGGGGACAGAGAGCGAAACTGGCCCTGCGTCTCTGGGGTGGGGGCAGCTCTGAGGGTCCGAAGTCACAGTGGTGTGGGCGCCTCCACCGCACCAGAGGGGCTAGAATACACTGGGGCCGTCCTGCGGGAGGCAGCTGTTAACCTCAGAGGCTGTGTCAGGGGTGAGGAAAGAATTAAGACATTTTCACACATTGCTATTTAAAAAAAAAATTAAATTTATTTTAGAGAAGAATAGGGAAGGAGAAAGGGAGGGAAACATCAATGTGTGGTTGCCTCTCACTCACCCCCTCCTGAGGACCTGGCCCACAACCCAGGCACCTGTCCTGATTGGGAATCGAACTGGTGACCTTTGATTTGCAGGCCTGTGCTCAATCCACTAAAGCCACACTAGCTAGAGCAACATTTAAAGACTCAAATTTTACCTGCTGTAACCCAAGCAAGAGGTAAATGAAGAAATGAAGACTATTCACAAAAAGGGGTCACCCCCCACCATGGGGAGAGACAGACAGAATCCTGGGTGGGGTCAAGGGCAGCACCAGGGTGATGGCCGCCCCACAGGCCTGGGAGGGAGACCAGTCAGACTGAAGCAGGAGGATGGCTGGTGGGAGGGTGTCTCAGGAAAGGAGGGCAGGGGGAGAGAGAGAAGTGAGGAGAGACAAAACTGATACCTGATGGGCTTAAACGTACTGAGAGGGGAGCTGGACTCCCCCTGGAGAGTTTGACACGACTACAAGCACGCAGCACAACACGCCCGGCCAGCAGGGCAGCCGGGCTGCTGGGTTGGAAGCCTTGTTCTGCTGCAGGAGAGCTTTGTGACCCTGGACAGTCACCTTGCCTCTCTGAACCTCCGTCTTAGGTAGAATGGAGCTAATGGGACCACCCTCACAGTGTGGTTGTGAGGTTTCAATGCGTGAGTAGATTCACAGCCCACATAGTGAGCCCCGCATCGGGGTCAGCTGCCCCGCCGGTGGTGGGGGAGGTGGTGGTGGTGAGGAGAAAGAGGATGCAGGTGAGGAAGACAACGTGACATAGACTACAGAGATGTGGTCACTAACTCCAGGCACAACAAAAACGTGGACCGAGTTTACCAGCTGGGCCAGCATCGTGATAGTGCACACTGGGAATACTGGGGAAAGCAATATTGTAACAGAGTTTTACTAGGAGGAGGGAAGTGCAGGAAGGGGTTTGTAAGGTGTTGGTTTGTCCAAATAGTTTGTCTGGTTCTTTCCGTACGAGGGCTCTAGTGGCACTTAGCTGTCTTCAACGCCATTTGAAACAGTTTTGTTAAGACTGTGTTGTGACAGCTGTCATATCAGTGTGCATTTAAAAAGAAACAAAGATTGGTGAATTTTTGTGTAGCCATTTTAATATTGAAGATAGAAGAAAACACTACATTTTTGGCATATTATGCTTTATTATTTCAAGAAAGGTAAAAGCACAGCTGAGACATAAAAGATTTGTGCAGTGTATGGAGAAGGTGCTGTGACTGATCAAACGTGTGAAAAGTGGTTTGCGAAGTTTCTTGGTTCTATTGACATATTGGCCAACGAATTCTTTGCTGTGGGGCTGTCTCATGCATTGGGGGATGGTTAGCAGCACCCCTGGCCTCTACCCACTAGGAGCCAATAGCGGCTTCACCAGAATGAAAAATCCAATCCAGTCCATCAGCCTTTGTTTTAAAACAGAGGGATGTCTTCACTTCGTTTGCTTCCCTGCTCCGTCACCTTCCCAGGTGGCACCTCAAGAAGCCACTAGCACAGGCGCCATGCTTTCAGGAGCCCATTTCCATAGACTTTTTGTCTGTTTTTCTTCATTCGGGTCTGCGGGTTTTCTCTTCTGTTGTGGGAAGGCTTTCCCTGGACCCTGCAGATATGAGAGAGGGGGCGGCGTGATGGTGCAGAGCGGGGTTGTCTGTGTTCCGTGCGAACGCCCCACCCCTTTCTCTGCCCACCTCTCCACCTGCAGCAGAGAAAGGGGACCCACCCACAGTCGCCAGCAGCTCTGTTTGATGACAGGGTAGCCTTGGGGCCCAGCAACACAAGCAACTGTGGGTGCCCCATACACTTCTTTGTTTTAAAAAAACAAAAAGTATCCTCAAGGGAAGAGTGGATGAAATAATCTGCTCACGTGACGTTTTGCTTATTTATTTACCAGATACCAGGCATTCTAAGTACTTTCCTTTTTTTAATCCTCACCTGAGGATATGTTTATTTGATTTGAGAGAGAGAGAGAAACATTGATTGGTTGACTCCTGCATGCATCCCCACTGGGAATCAAACCCACAACCTAGGCATGTGCCCTGACTGGGAAGTGAACCTGCAACCTTGTGGTGGCCAGGATGACCCTCCAACTGAGCCACTCAGCCAGGGCCGTGTTCCAGGTACTTTTAAAAACAGAAACTCAGTTGCTCGTCACAAACCTCACAAGGCTATGGTGTTATGAGCCCATTTTACAGGTGAGGAGTCTAAAGCTCAGAGGGGTGATGCCAGGTCCCCAGTGATGATGCCTGGGCCCCCAGCTGGCCCCCACACCTCACTGCACCTGGATCTGCCGGCACTGCGAAGTTCAAAGCCACCACGGCACCTGTCTTGATATGATATCCCTCTTGAATTTTTTCTATTAGAGATTCCCAAACCTTTCAGAATTACCTTTTTTGTTTGATATCACAATAGGCTTTTCTAAAAATATTATTTTACATACCATATGTACATATAATATACAAAACGACCTTACTCTATGCAGCAGGCCCCTCGCACCAGATGTCTGATAGGCATTAATTCTAATTCCTAAATGTAAGGAAGAGATTTGCACCCATTTCACAGAAGAGAAAGTAGAGGCCAAGGGCCATCACTCAGCTAATGAGAGCCACGGCATGAACCCAGGTCTGTGCACTTCTCTTCTTTATTATAGGACACAAGTATAAAGAGGTCTTTCTTGCGCCCCATCCACGGGAGACAGTTTCACAGAGGACCCAAAGGACTGGTGGGGGACCAGTGGCCCACTTAATGAGGACCAGGGCCAGTTGAAGCCTGTTGTCCCAGCCGTGGCTTAGACAGTAAATTTTGTGGGCACCCTGCCTGCCCCCCTTGGGGGTGGATGCCACATGCTTTCCAGGCAACCAAACCCACAGCATCCACCCCTCAGGGTCTGGCCCCTTTGATCCCGTGGAGTTCTGAAGTTTCCTGCTGGGCTTCCTCAAGCCCTCCCTCCATCTGTGCCCCAGCCCCCCCCCACTCCACGTTGTAAACAATGTTGTGTGGTTTGTGGTGTTCAGGTTAACAAATTAGGCCCACGAGATGAATAAATTTGTCATTCAGATCTTCCTCCTGCAGAGCTTTGTGAAGCGCTCACTGATTCCCCCCACGCACTTTAAAGGATGCCAGCATGTGCGTTGGGGTACAGCGCCCTAACCGGTGCCCTAGGACAAGCAGGTTCCGATCTGCGCAGACGCAAAGGTGCGGCGGAGACCCCCCCTTCATCATCTCCCATGAGTGTTTCGCAAGGGATATCACTCCTGGGGGCCAGAGCCAAGCACCACAGGGCTTACCAAAACCCACATTTAACGCTTAAGCCTCGCTTTCACCAACTTGCTTTTTCTGCTCCACTCGAGAGTTTCAAAGCAGAGAATTTGCACTCTGTCGTCTGAGCCATAGATGGTGACGACCGTGCAACTCCAGGAGGCTGAGAGACTGACCCCCTCAGAGAGCTGCTGGTGCTGGGGTCCAGGAGCAGCATGGGACAAAGGGACCTCCCTGAACGACTAATTGAGAGTGCCTAAGCTCTTGAGCCTCATGGGGGGGGGGGGGGCTCAGTTTCCTCCTGTGTGTGACAGTGACAGCCAGGCCCACCCCCCAGGGTCGCTGGAGGATTAAAGGGGTGATGGTCTAAGGTGCCTGAAACCCGAGATGCACTGCAGCAACTTGAGGCCCCTTCCTTCCTTCCTGCATCCTTTTAAGTGTTTAGCCTCAGATGCCGGCGTCCTTGTTCCAGGCTCAGCTGGCTCTTCAAACAATCTTATTAATGCCTATTAAAATGAAACCCAATAAAAGTGCCAGGTTTTGGTGGTGAAATAATTGATGTAGCGGAGGGAGCCCACGGAGCACCCAGGCCGCCCCTGGTGCAGTGCAGCCTCACACCTGGGGGTGGGTTTCACAACTGTGGCTGCTGCCTTCTCAGTCTTCCTAATGCTGTGTCGTAATGCTGTTTATTCCACCGGGCTCGTAAATGTATTAGGACTTGTCAACATATTATTTTACACTGTTTATGATCTGTGGAATTATGTCCTTCAGGGTTGTATTATGCAAAAGCTCAAAATAAATGGCTTTGGGCCTCATTTAAAAAGAGCAAAAGGGGCTGCTGGTTGGAGTGGTTTCCCACCCCGCCCTCCAGAACAGTGAAGTAGACCCTGACCTCAGCCCCACGGAGGAGCCCCCTACCCCATCCTCGCTGTCTGGTGGGGTGGGTTGGCCCTCCCAGCCTCGCAGACAGTGTCGGGCAGTTCCCTGGGGACAGGCTTGGTAGGCAGTTGTTTGGTTCTCCGTGATGTGGACCTGCATTCTGACCCTGACAATTTGCCCTCGGAGCTCTGGGCATTTCTGTCCCCCTATTCCTGAGCTTGTGGTGAACCCTTTTTACAAATTTCCTCATGGTCCTCCCAGCTCAACCTATAAAGGAAAAGATCTCAAATTCATCTCCACTAAAGTATAAAATACCTACTGAGTGTACATTGTAACCCCATCCCAGATTCTTTCAATGGCTCGGCCAACAAAGCATGAAACTAAGGGGCAGAGTGCTGTCCGACCGAATATCAGGTGTCATTTGTGTGCGTATGTATGTGTGTGTGTGCGTGTGTTGGGGCGGGAGGTGTCGTCCTTATGGATTGTTTTTGGTTGTGGCCTCGAAGGCTCCCTGGCTCCTTTGCAGCTGCAGACCCACCTGCCCCAGACCCGAGTTCCAGCTCTTGCTCAGCCAACTCCCAGCCTCGAAGGCGTGACTGCTGGTGTCTTCCCGCCAACACTGGCCTGGGGTCTCCATAGGTGTGCTGCTCTTTGTGCTAGTAATGCCCTCTCCAGGGGCAGCAGGAGCTGCCCGCCCCGTCCCTGGTCCTGCCCTCGGCCCCTCTGGTTGCCTGCAGGCAGGTGACTTCTCCTGATGCCCCGCTGTTCTGTGACCCCGCAGGCAGCGAGTATGACGAGGAGGAGGTGGACTACGAGGAGTCGGACAGTGACGAGTCTTGGACCACAGAGAGCGCCATCAGCTCTGAAGCCATCCTCAGCTCCATGTGCATGAACGGTGGGGAAGAGAAGCCTTTTGCCTGCCCAGTTCCTGGATGTAAAAAGAGATACAAGGTAAAAAAAAAAAAAGCAAACCACCACTCCATGCAGCATGGCCCTCGTGGGAGAGGGCAAGGCCCCTTCAGGCAGCAGCCCCTTCTTCCTCTGGAGAGAGAGACAGCCGGGGGACACGGCCCTCTCCTGTGCTGGCTGGGTTTCCCTTCCGCTCACCTGTGGGGGCCGTAAGTCAAGATGTTTTGGTGGGAGGACTGTACCTCTGATGGGCTTCCAATTCGTGTCATATCAGTCCGGTCACAAAATGTCACCTGTTTATTTGCCAGACCTTCCCCAGTGCAGGGGCTGGCTGCCCGGGTGGCTCACTGAAGGCCATTTCCAAGTCTTCAGGCCTTGGCTTTGAGCCCTTCTGGGAAACCTTGTCGGGTATTGGGCTTCCAGCTGAGAAAGTTCTTGCTCCTTCTCCCCATGAGCAGGAAAGGAGATGAGGAGAAAGGGGGCTTTGATATTTTTCTCATCACACCAGCAGCTTCAGCGTCCTCTCCGAGGGCCTGGCTGCGGTGCCACAGGACACCGGGGCACCACACTTTTCATCGACAAACTCAGTGGGACAAAGCACCGAGGAGCACCCACACCCGTTAACTGTATCCTCAGTGGGCGCTTTGTTAAAAATGTGAACTTCCCCGCGTTGCAGCTCTTTAAAGTCCAGCCAAGACAGAGCATCAAACTCGATGCACCCGGGCACCTGGCACCGTGCCGATTCCCACAGCTCAGCCCGCAACCCAAGTGCCTCCCCCACCGCTCTTCCTTAAGGGCGTTTCTGAGCACCGAAAAGCCTGTTTCAGCACTCGTCGTATCGGTCGTCAGCACAAAAGCACGAAACACAAGGGAGTGGCCCCCGTTGTGTCTACTCTGAAACTGTTAAAACCAGCACTGGGCGACTTCATACGTGCTTTGTTGAAACTGAAATGAAAAGGCACCCCCGGGGGCGGGGGGTCCCAACTGCACGTCCCGATGAGCCCCAGTGGGGCCCTAACCAGGTTCAGGAGGCGGGTCGCGGGAGGACTGGGCGCTGGGGCCCAGGCCTGTTAGACATGCTCCCCGTTCCAGAGGGCAGCTCTGCATTGCAGAAAGAGGGGTTTTTTGTTTGTTTGGTCTTTTATTTGCACACAGAGAAAGTCTGACAGGGAACGCTATCATTATGTGGGGCCTGCTTGCCCAGGGCCTGCTTCTCTCTGTGCTTTTTGGACACAGGTCCCTGGGGCTTTGCCGCCTGGCTATCTCCTGCCCAGTGCAGGAACTGTGTGTCAGGGCGCCCTGCACCTGCCCCCCCCATCCCCTGTGAAAGGACTGGGTGCCCGGCAAGGCCCAGAGTGAGGCCAACGGAAAACATGCTGTGCTCTCGATTGAGGACGAGGCGTGCTCTCCTTCCACCTCCAGCTTCCATCCTTTTCTTACATTCTCTTCCCAGTCGTTTCTATCTTCTTCTCATTATTCTTTTGTTTTTTTCTTGGGTGTCTAGCAGTCTCCTCCAGTAGTTGTCTGGGTCCGGGTCGCTGGGGCTTCTGTCGAGTCTCCATCAATGGCCAGGAGGAAAGAGAGAGAAGCCGGTTGGTCCTGCATCACTGACAGATGGCAGGGCAGCGGCAGGCAGCAGCAGGCAGCAGGCCTGACTCCCAGGAGGGGAGGGGAGTTGCTTTCCTGGGCCAGGATGCACGGTGGTGGTAGTGGCGCTGCTTCTCCGGGCCAAGTGGGACAGCATGGTGCTGGGGCGTCAGGTGCTCTTCTCCCCGTGTCGTGGGCGTGAGCAGGACTGAGAGATGGTGCAGTCTCCAACTTTCCTGACTTAGTGCTGACGGGGGCCACAGGAGGGGACTGGCCCAGTACGCTAACTGCGAGCATTTCTCAGGGCACCGCACAGGTGCCATCTCCGCTGAGACACCCTCACCAGTGCCCAGGCCGACTTCCCACTCAGACCACCACGCTCTCGGACCTCCCTGTGCGCTCTGTCCGCAGGTCCCACGACTCACAGGCCCCTCCTCAGCACCCAGCACAGGTCTCGGGCACAGTGCATGCGCTAAGGATAAAGAGACGGAGAATGCAGGGGAAGAGGCGCCCCGCTGACTGCCGGAACCCCAAACAGCAGCATGCCTTCATTCTTGGGGACCCACCGCCACATTCCCGCCAGGAGCTGTGGTTCTGATCTGCCCTGCTGCCGCCCCCTTTCCCTCTGACTCCAGGCAGTGGAGACGGGGCTCCCTACCCTTGTCTACATAGGCATGAGTTTAAAGGATGGGATGGAGTGCTTTGAGGTTTTTTACTTGGGTGATTTGTATATTAGTGGTTAAGATTAATAGCATTTTGCTACTTTTGAGAAATAGAAAACAGACCAAGCCCCTCCGCCCCCCGGCCCCCACAAAGTTCCCCTGAAATCAGAGCACTGGCCGCAGGGAGAACACGGGCTGCCGAGGCCCCTGCTGTCCAGACACACAGGCCAGTGGGTGTGCTGCCCGGGCTGCCCCAGGGTCCGTGGCCTCCGGGGAAACCAGATTCTGCCAGACTCGCACCTTCCAGGCTGGCGGGGTGGCCTCACTTTAAGTCTAATACTACCACTCGACCCTCAGCTTGTTTTCCACGTTTCTTCCTCATCAAATCTCTGAGCAACTTCATCCTCTCCTTAATGTAGAAAGAACACCAAGGCCCAAAGGAAACTGAGAGTTGCGGTCTCTCTGTCGAGGGCATGCGGTACATGCTGCAGTCATTCAGGCCGGAGCACCGACAGCAGAGATCACACACAGTCAAGGACACGATTGCCACGCCGGGTGTCCAGACGTTAGGTTTCATGATGCCATTGGAGTGCGATCTTTAGAAGATCCCCTATGTAGCTGTCCAGCGGCTGGCCCAGGTCCTTCATTTGGGCAGCCCTTACCACTGTGGAAGTGGGAGCCTTTGCTCCGCCCACCACCCAGTCCTGGCTGCACCTCACCCCGACCTTCACACGCCAGCCCGTCAGACCACTGCACGCCACAGGCAGCAGCTCTCTGCAGAGCAGGGGTCCCAGTCCTTCCCAACGCCTAGTACGTTTCAAAGACCACCAACTGGTGGAGCTAAGGAACCAGCAGCCAGCACCTCGCTGAGGTGTGCGGGTGGCATTGTGGCGGGAGATGTGGGCTCTGGCACCCTGTGTCCCGGGGTTCCCAGCGCAGCTTTGTGATTCTGGCAACTCACCATCCCCGAGTGTCAGTCTCGTCTGAAACGTGAGGACCGATTCTGAGACCGCAGGCAGCAGGCCCTCGGCACAAGGAGTCTGATGTCAGGTACCTTCCATGCCCTGTTGAAGCTGCGGTCCCTTTCCCCTCTTCAGAGGTCAGAGGATGTAGGCCTGTCACTATCAACTTGCCTGCCACCCTTTGGTAGTTTTTCAAGACCAAACTCACTTTAAGATGTCTGCAATTGGAAACTTGTCTTTTTCAGCTCCTAAAGTTTTAGAAAGTGGGCGTTCCCGTTGCTGTGTATGAAGGAACAGAGGGAAATCCTGAATCTGAGTGGAGCCTGTGTTAACGCTAGTGATCAGGGTGGGCTTTGACCTGGTGACACGCCCAACCGCAGCAACAGAGAAAGAGGTAGAGCAGGCCGTTCTCCCGCCAGCCCTGGAAGTGCCGTGTTTCCAGAAGCGCAACTGTTTCCTGACTTTTCCAGACTAGTACGGCTGATGTGTGGAACTGCCCGTTTTCCTTGCCAGACACACATCACGTCTGTGTTCCAGCCTGGGAGGAAACAGAACCAACCCACTGGAGTCTGGGCCCGTGCTGCTTCCAGCGGGCTCTGGGTCCGGACTGGTGTTGGACCCACTCCCTGTTGGCTTTCATCATTTCCAGTTTCAAAACTGCCCTCATCTAATTATTTGTGAAATCTCAGGCCTGGATGGAGAGTGTTGAAGCTCTGATCCTGTTGAGGTTGCTGTGCCTTTTAGCCTGTTGGTCAAATGTTTATTTTTGATTTCCTGTTTTCTGACAAAGTGTCCGTGGTACTGAGGCACAGAGGTAGTTGGAGGTTCAATGGTCCATCTGCAACAAGCTCCCTGTGAGAACGAGAACACGAAATGTGTCAGTAACTCTTCATCTACAGAAAGGGATCCTACTGGGTGCGCCATGGACTCCTCAACCTAATAAATGGGGTACGAAGCAGGTAGATGCAAACTTCTGTCACTTGTGAGCCAGGAGACTCACATATTTGTGCTATTTCTTGGAAAGCTGTCTTTCTCTGATGGCCATAAAACTGTCAACTGTCTTTCCAGTAGCTTAAAACCATTATTTTCAAGGTTCTGTGGTTGCCTGGCCCCAGCTAGGTAGTTATTGCCTAAGTGTTTTGGCTGCAGCAAGATGCCAGGTGGGGCTAGAGACACAAGTCAGCTTCCTGTCAGGCCTGGGCTTCTGGTGGGATGGCTGGGACAGCGGGGAGGCTGGCAGGGCCTATGTACCCATCGACCATTCTGCGGCTGTCACTGCCCTCTCTGGAACCCACTGCAGCAAGCTCTTACTCCTTCTAGAAGATTAATGAGGGGCTTCCGCACCCTGTACCCAGCAGGGACAGGGGCTGCAGGTGCAGAAGGCCAAGAGCAGGTAGGTGTGCAGGACAGAGGGCCCTTGTGATTTGACTCACTGGACCACCTCAGACTGGGAGCACCGCCACCTGGTCACTACCTGGCACACCTGGGCCCAGCAACATCAAGGATTCTCTTCCATAGGACTTCTGGGAGGTATTGATGTGAATCTCCAAGAGGGAAATGTAAATGGTAATAAGCACTGAACACATTTTGTTTAATGGCTCAACTGCTCCAACAATGGTGATGCACGTTCCAATAAATTCACTCCAATGCCAGAGACTGTGCTCGGTGCTCATCAAACAGCATCAGCCAGTCCCTGTCCTCTGGGAGCTAAGGGCTGCATGTGAAGAAAGAAAACGTGCTGGAATCCTTGAGTCGGTCACGGGACTGGATTCGGAGGCGGGGACAGCATCCAGGGCATGCAGTGCCCCCCTCTGGGGGTCTGTGCACAGTAACTTCAAGTGTCAAGCCCCGCCTTCCCTTAACCCCAATCTGGCAACAGCTGACCCAGAAATTTTCCAAGACCTATGCTCTATTATTGCCTCTGCCATTTATTCTTTCTTGAATCTTCCACCAGTTACTCAGTTCCCTCAGCCTGTTTCCTCACCATCTAATGGGATGGGCACCAGTAACTTGTTTAACCTGTTATGGAGTGAGTCTAGGCAGCAAGTTTTACACAGATTATGCTAACAAGCTAGCAAAACCAATGAACAGAAGCCCAGAAAGGCCTTTTATGTACCATGTGAGGTTTGTGGGCCAGTTTGAGGTCTGGAACTCCTGTTGCTGAGACTTCCATCGATCTGAAGATCTTTCAAGTCCACTGCAGGCCTGGGGAGGCAGACATGTTAGTCTGCTCCATGGTACTTACTTGTGGGCAGGTGGCTCCTGCCACGGTGGAGATGCCAACGTCACGCAGACTCAAAAACAGACAGAACTTTAGTACAATAAGGGGTGAGTGTCAGCTGTCACTTTGTACTTGACTCTCCTGCCCTAACCCACCTTTCTTTAGGCTTTTTTCCCCAGCCATCCTGAGGATAGTTTTATACAATTGCCCTTTCTTCAGAGTGGAAAAGATTTGGAGGGAAGCTAAGTTGCAGGCAGAGGGAACTGTGCTTCTGTACAGTCTGAGTCTCACGTCCGTATTTTATGCAGAATGGGAACTCGGGGCTTTCCGTTTCCGGAGGAGGCAGTTTGGAAGGACCTGAGTTGGCTGTGTGGTTGCTGCCACCCAGCAGCACACCAGTTTCCCCGCTGCAAGACACTGTATGACTCCATCTAATAGGTGGTATTTTTATCTCCTCCACAGAATGTGAATGGCATAAAGTACCATGCCAAGAATGGTCACAGAACACAGATTCGTGTCCGCAAACCATTCAAATGTCGTTGCGGTAAGAGTTACAAGACAGCTCAGGGCCTGCGGCACCACACAATCAATTTCCACCCCCCGGTGTCGGCCGAGATCATCAGGAAGATGCAGCAATAACATGCTGGTCGTAACTGTGCCAAGAAATCCTCACCAGCAGTTGCTGATTTTGAAAACAGCCACCTTTTTTCAGGGGGAGCATTCAGCAACCCTTTAAAGAATTAAATGCATGCTTTAAACTTTTTCTGTAATTTTGGAATGATGTATCTTTGTAGAGTCAATGATTTTGTACATTTGCACATGTAATCATCATACCATTTTCATTACTTTGATATAAGGTGCTAAAAAAAGCTCTAGGTTCTCAGCACATTGACCCCACAACAAACACGGTGGAGGGCAGGTTGCACATGTTCGGTTGTCTTGCAGTGATAGCAGCTGGGGGGGAGGGGCCGCACTGAGGTTTGTTTTTTTTCCCCAAGATTGTAACATGACTGAGGTTTTTCAACACATCAACTAAGTTCAAACCAAAATCATCATCAAACTGGTTACCATGCCTTACATAACGGAGTTAGAATTTGTGATTAGAAAGAGTTTAGGTAATGGAAATGTAAATTAAGAAAGAATGTTTAACATAATATGCTAAAAGTATTTTCATATTTAAATAACATACATAAAAGGTGTGCTTTCTGTGTCTTATCTTGCAAGTCCTTTTGCCCTTTGAAAAGCTGAAAATCTTGCCATCTGACTTACCAATTACCTTAGTGTTACAAATAGCATCTTTGTGCGAGTCTGTTCAGTTCTCATCGATGGAGCACATCCATTGAGTGCCTGGCTGGGTGCAAGGGGTTCGATCTGTGCAGACTGGTGTCTGCAGACTGAGATGCCCGTTTGACGAAGTACTTTTCCCTGAGATCTGTTAGGAAACACTTTGAAATACTTACGTGCAAATTGTGTGTGTACATTAGTTCTATCTTCATCTTTAGGTGAAGTTTTAAAGCACTTTGTAGTTCTCTATTGCCAACAGAGTTAATGTTTTATGTGTTGCCAATTCTTACAACCACTGCCCTAATAAACCTGTGGGTTGCAAACAAGAATTAAAATTCTAAGCACGGTTCAAAGAGAAACATTTTTTGTTAAGGACCCTATTGCTCCTTCATGTTGTTTTTAGACTTTTTTTAAAGGCACTTTCCTATCACATTGGAGATGTCTGTATTCCATGGAAAATGTCTGTTTAGCTTTATAAAACAATTTGCCGAAAAGAAATTGAGCCTTATTGACAATTAAGTGCTTTCTTGCAGCAGGTGGTCAGGGTGACTAATCTGTGACCTGTCGGAGTAACCTACGTCTGGACCATCCCTGAGGTTTTTCTCACCAACAGTACCATCATGCCTTGCGTGTCCTTTTCTCCCAAGTGCTATTCCTTAAACATGAGTTCACCAGTTGCCTCATATGCAATACAAATCGCTGAGATGGCCAACTGCTCACAAAACTGGTGAAAAGCAGAGTTGCATTGCTTAGAACTTTCTCCCTTATTCTCATTTGATTCAAGTTTTACAGCTGGAAAGCAGGTGTCCCTCCTCAGTTTTTCAGACATTTTGAAAAGACAAGACAGTTCTGTGAGCCGGATGAGTAAGCTTCTATATGCTTAAGTTGTGACTCACTCAGATGAGGAATTTTAAAGTTTTTGCAAAGACACTGCCCTCTCAGAATCCCCTCAGCTCTCCGCAGTGGTCTTGGTCCTGAGCATACAGTGCTATCCTGGATGGTTAAAAAAGGGTGATCCAGACAGGAAAAGCCACTACTTGGTGCATAAGAAGGTCCTACTTGGCTATTTCCTCTCTACCTATAATTGACCAAAATTTTCTGTAGGCTAGCAATTAGCTTCGCTCCTTCTAGTGCAAGAAACCGCAGGCTGGATGAGTAGTTCAACAGCTAAGCAGTCATAAAATAGTCATCGTGCATGTTAACATTTCTTTCAACTGTAAAACAAATTCCAGTTTCTACTTGCTTCTTCATTGTGACAGTATTACTAAGCAGGCAAGGATGGGAATATTTTGTTATACCGTGTATAGTGAATGTATTGTACTGTGTCTGTGAAAACTGTGCTTTAAATTATATTTTCATATGTTTTGTTGGGGACAGAGCACATTAAGTTTGAAAGTGACAGAGGTTTTAGAACTGAAGGCAATTTTCTCGAAATCCTGTCAAGAAAAGCTGCTTATAAATGTAAATGAAATCACATTTAAAATAAACCGTCTCTGACCCCAAATAAACGTGGCTCTTCAGTTTCCATGGTAAACTCGTCACAATGTCCGCTAACGAAAATAATCTTCCCGCTCAGCCCCTTGTGCTTCCTTAGGCTGCCTCCTTCCACCCTGCCCCTCCCCCAGTTCAGCTGACGCATGCAGATTGTAGTTTCGGTTTTTGCCGGACAACAGAACATCAAAACATGGGAGGCAAAAAAACGATAGAACTGTTTAGGAGAAATAAATCCACTATTTATTTAACTGGGAGACGTCAACATCCCTCGATCAGCAACACAAGATCCAGCCGAACCCAACAGTATCGATGAACTGTAGCCAACATTCACTGAACACAATACACAATGTCCAAGCCCACTCGGACTGTTCACCGAGAAAGACAACTGTAAGCCACAAGACACACTTTAACTCCTAAGAATATAAATCATACACAAAGCATGTTCTCAGACCACAACGGAATTTGGGCCTATTTTGATGTTTTCCAGCTGGAGGCAAAAAGCTACTCAAGTTCTAGGCTAGTAAGATGAACAATCCCATTTTACGGGTAGCAATACTAATGCAACAAAATTGCTCCCATCACTGAACATTCTCTCGGACACAGCCTGCTCCATCATGTGCCCGACCTGTCCTGTGGCCCCAGGTCAGCTCTGTCCTAAACATCTGGCCTCTGGCTGCCTGATGCTGTTTTCCCCTTAAACTCAAAGACTTTTATAGAGGGTTCCAGCAGTAGGCACATTCTCTCCTGGAAATACATACAAGAAACATGCTGTGCGACACAGCTCATATGTAGCACCCCAAAGGCCACCAGAGTGAATATGAGCATAATATCTTAAATAGCTCATCTGCTTTTGACAAGCTTGAATATTTTCAGAATAAAAATGCCAGTACTTAGTATTGTTAACATTCATAGTATAAGAGAAAGGAATATAGTTAAACCCTTTTTAAAATCCAGACTAAAAAAAGATGTTCAAGACACTAGGATTGAATGAAAAGCTATCTCAAATAAATTCGACAATAAAATTACCTCCAAAAACATGTCCTCTTTAATGTTAATGAGAATACTATACACAGCAGAGACATAACAAACATACTGCTTTCATCTGAGTTTGTGTGTTACATTTTTAATTACTGAGAATATCTCAACGTTATACTCCCATTAGGAAAAGGTGGGAAAGGAAAAGACACTCTCTGTGACTTTATGCCACAACGCCGCTACACAGATCACGTGACACGAAATGACTGTGCTGGCTCACCCGGGTCCACGTCCCCACGGGACAGAAGCAGACCCTGACAACGGCTAAAACAGAGCCAATGAGCAACATGTGCTGCCCATTAATTCCCAGAGCAAACGTTTCCAATGTATAAGACTATTTGCTGTACTACAAGCATATGCTCTCATTCTATATATGGCTCCATTTCTAAAGCAAGTTAAAGAAGAAACGCCATTTCATGGGCCAAATTATGGCATTCTCTGTATTCAACGAATTACTTTGCAAGACTCGTGATAAATGCTTTTTATTACATAATATTAGTAGTCATGCCCAATCACCAAGGCCAACAGAAACTTGTAAATATTCTGCTAAATAACACACTATAAGTACACATCTTTTCAGTGCAGCAACATTAAAATAATCCTTGTTTCCTTTAGTCATGTATTTTGCAAATTGGGGAATAAATAAAAATACAAACACCCAAGAACGTCTTTTCTTAAGCAGGTAAGAAAAAGAGGTTAGAATTCTATTTATTGATAAGCCAAAGGCTGGCCCTACCCTAGTAACACCCAACTCCAAGGGGACCTTGGTCAGAAAGGCACCGTAGAGGGTGCAGGGAAGTGACCGCCTGTGTTCTCCCTAGTGGTCTACTGGACATCATCTTTTTAAACTGCTAAGCTGTATGATTAACTCATAATAAAAAGTAACTAGTCAAAATTTAAAACATTCTGATCAAAGTGGGTCTGCACATGCCGCTCGAAGCCCTGCTGGTCGTAGTCGGGCGGGAACTGCTCGCTGCACATGGGGCACACCTTCCAGTGGCTCTCCACGTGCTCCTCGAACTTGCTCTGGTCGTAGTTGGGAGGGAACATCAACTCACACAGGGGACACTTCTTGTGGACATCGAAGCTTGAAATAAAGACGAAAAGAATTACAATTTCCAATACATTTCTAGCAGTACAGTATCCTTCAGGAAGTAACAAGCCTACATTGATCTAGTTAAGCTGATATTCACAGTAAACAACTTATCTTGAAAGTCCATTTATTCCAGAAACCTTTCCCTCCTCCTGAATGCTGGCTACTGACAACTGTGTGAACCATTCACAAAGCTTCTAAATTGTTTCACAACTGGATGGACAAAGGAAAACCGTTTTTCATTAAACTCTCTAAAATACAATCACACTATGTAAAATGAGGCTTAGTGACAAGAATTCTTCAATCTCTCACTAACAGGAGGTGGCTCCCGTGAGCCTGCGACTTCCTTCCCGACAGCCCTGGTTTAGCCACCTGCAGCAGTGCCTCCCGAAGGGCTTCCCGCCTGGAAGGCAGCCCTTTTCCCACCCACTTCCCCGGGCCCCACTCCGAGAGCTTCAGGTTCAGAAGGCGTGAGGTGGGCCCCTGATCACATGCATTTCTAACAAGTTTCCAGGGACCAAACTTTGAGAACCATGTTCCATGTAATCCATATTCTACACAAGAAAGAAAAATTACCTGGAATCAAAGCAGAAGCCTGTCGCATGCCCGTGCAAATGCTTACTGGGTCGGTCGGGAGCGGGGGGCACATTCTCGGCCTCCTGCAAAAGATAATTGTGCAGCTTTTGAGGAACGTGAGACGGAACCTAAGTTCTTTAACCCAATCACACCAGGACACAGAAAATAAGATCCCTCTTTCAAAAACTTTACTTCTGTTACCATTCGATTCGATTTTCACAAAGTTGATTTTCTTACCAAATATTTCACTGTGAATTAAGTGTTACTGTCTTGAAAGGAGCAGGAGTCAGTGGGATGGAAAGTGTATCACACCTGTGCGTGTGAACAAGTACAGATCATCCAACTTTTCTGAACCTACATGTAGGTAACTGTGACTTTTTATTGTTACATAAAAATCTCAACCCTGCCTTCTTTTTCCTATAATTCTCACTTGGTACCTTAATTTGCAAGACAGTACCTTCTCTGACAGCATACATCCACTGCACAATACATAAAAGTTGTGAGTAAATACAAACTAGGTAACCCCGCCAGTATGCACAGGCACTGGGCCCACGCACACTCAAGCCCAGCTGGAGTACCACGTGAAAGCAAAGCACCAAACCTCTCGAAAGCTTGGAGTGAACGAAACTCAAAATCAAATATTTGATTAAGGATTGTCAATGAAGACCCCTAAAAACCTGTAAATCTGAGTTTCAGTATGAAAGAAACATTGGCTTCAAGTTCCAGGCCCCGACCCCTGTGGTCACTTTTTGGAGATCTGTGCAGGCTCCATCAGCAACCCGACAAGCCCTCTCTTTAATCAAAAGCAGCCGAATTGCCCTGGCTGGTGTAGCTCAGTGGATTGAGCTCGGGCCTGCGAACCAACAACCGCGGTTCAATTCCCAGTCAGGGCACATGCCTGGGTTGCAGGCCAGTTCCCAGCGGGGGACTCGCGAGAGGCAACCACACATTGATATTTCTCTCTCTCCTTCCTTTCCTCTCTAAAGATAAATAAATAAAATCTTTAAAAAAAAAAGCAGCCGCATCATGGCAAGTGCCCATCTGCCTCCTTCCCCTGTGCAGCTCTGAGCTGCTCACGTGCTGAACGGACAGCACATGGACAGGCAGAGCTGGGCAGTCACGCTTGCCCCAGAGCCGCCACTCATGGGCTAAGGAGTCTGTCGTGGACGAGGCACCAGAAAAGTGTCTGTGGTACGCAACTCGACATGAACGAACAAACTGAGGTGGCCTTCTGGGGGCAAGGGGTGCCTACTGTTCTGATGGTGACCCCCCCCCCAAACACTCAGAGAAAGGGCTTGAGAGGCTTTTTCTTTCCTGTTCATCACACGAGAAAAAGCTTTTGTTTACATTCATGATACTTAGGATATATATCCTTGGGCCAAAGGAAAATACAGGAGAGATAATGAAGGATTAGGGGAAATACAACAAGTACTTATAGATTTCCAACATTAAAAGTCTTTAAGTTACTAAAACCCAGACAGCTTTTAAATCTAGAGATACAAAAAGGAAAAATAATGCAGATCATTCAACCTGCTAAACTTAAGGCGACTGAAACATGGAAACTGCTTCAGCAACTACATATCACATAATGAACAGTTTTCTCGTTTTTCTTTAAAAAAAGAAAATCTTTGAAATGGTATTTAGGGAAATAGACTTCTGGTCAAGACAGAGGCATAGATAAACACGGCTCACCTCTTTGCACAATCATAACAAAAATTACAACTAAACTACAAAACAATTATCACCCAGAATCATCAGAAAGTGGAGCTGTATGAAGTCCCACACCAAGGAGTTAAAGAAGTCACCTCCATTCGGGCAGGCGAGGGGGAGACCTGGAATGCGCAGGCCCGCACCCACACATGGATAAACATCAGGAGGGACACCTGTCGAGCAAGAGATCCCAGAACCCAGGGTTCCGGTACCAAGAAGGTAAATCCCCACAACTTCTGCTGGCAAAAACCAGTGGGAGTTGGGGCAGTGGAAGAAACTGTGATTCTCAGGTGTTACTTCTTAAAGGACCACAAAAGTCTTAGGACTCGCACAGACTCACTCCCTCTGGGCTCCAGCACCGGGGCAGCACTGGAAGGGCGCCAGTGGCATATGGGGGGAAACAGAAGTGTCTGGCATCGGGGTCAGCACCGACGGACAGCTTCCTCCCAAAGTTCCAGAGCTCAGGCAGGGGCCACTGTCCCATTTCTGAGCCCTCCACACAGAGCCACAGAGAGGTGACACAGTATCTGAGACTCCATCAACCTGGCTCACACAGGTTGCCCTGCCCTGGCAAGTACCTAGAGTTCCGCCCCTCCAACTTACGGGTACACTTTCCCACAACACGCCACGCTACTAAGACAGGGAGTCAAGCAGCTCTACCTAATACATAGAAACAAACACAGGGAGGCTGCCAAAATGAGGAGACAAGGAAACATGGCCCAAATGGAAGAACAGAATAAAATTCCAAACAAAATGGAGGTAAGCAATCTATCAGAGGCAGAATGCAAAACACTGGTTATAAGAATTCTTAAGGAACTCACTGGGTACTTCAACAGCATAAAAAAGACCCAGGAGGAAATGAAGGTTACACTAAATGAAATAAATAAAAATTTACAGGGAATCAGCAGTGGAGGGATGAAGCCAAGGATCAAATCAATGACCTGGAACATAAGGAAGAAAAAAACATTCAATCAGAACAAGAAAAAAGAATCCAAAAAATGAAGATAAGGTAAGGAGCCTCTGGGACAACTTCAAACATACCAATATTCGAATCACAGGGGTGCCAGAAGAGAAAGGGAAGGGAATGAAAGAAAAATGAACACTTAACTTGAAAAAATAATGAAAGAAAACTTCCCTAATTTGGTGAAGGAAACAGACATGCAAGTCCAGGAAGTAGAGAGAGTCCCGAACAGTTAGTTGAACCCAAAGAGGCCCACTCCAAGACATATCATAATTAAAATGACAAAGGTTAAAGATGAAGAGAGAGTTTTAAAAGCAGCAAGAGAATGCAGAGTTACCTACAAAGGAGTTCCCATAAGACTGGCAGCTGATTTCTCAAAAGATACTTTGCAGGATAAAAGGAACTGGCAAAAAGTATTCAAAGGGATGAGAAGCAAAGATCTACAACCTACATTGCTCTATCCAGCAAAGTTATCATTTAGAATGGAAGGGCAGATAAAGTGCTTCACAGACAAGATGAAGTTAAAGGAGTTCATCATCACCAAGCCATTATTATATGAAATGTTTATAAAGGGACTCCTTTTTTAAAAAAGGATCAAAACAATGAACATTTAATGGAATAAATTGGTAACTATCAACAATTCAATCTCAAAAACAAACTAAGCAAACAAGCAGAACAGAAACAGAACCACAGACACGGAGAGCATTTGGAGGGTTACCAGTTGGGAAGGGCAGAGAGGGGGAAAGGTGCAGGGATTAAGACCTACAAACTGGCAGATGCAGACAAAGGCCTGTTAGGAACCATATACCTAGGTAATGGAGAAGCCAAAGAACTTACACACGTGACCCATGGACATGAACTAAGGAGAGACTGCCAGAGGGAATGGGAGTACTATGTGGAAGGAAAAACTGAGACAACTATAATATCATAATAAAATATATTAAAAATTAAAAAATGGTACTTAGGAAAATAGTGAGAAAAGATAAAAAGGAAACTCTTGATAGTCTACCTTGATGACATTCAAAATACTTGATGACAGACATTTATAATAAAATATAACTTTCTGGGAGTCAAAAATATAATGGAAACCCTCCCTGTCTCATAATGGCTAAGAGCTTACACCAATTTACAGCCTCAACAAAGCAGTCAGTGGGCAGGAGTCCACCGCTAGTTAAGACGCTACACTCAGACCACCTGTCAGGTCGGCCCTGCCTGTAAATACACTGAGGTGAGAGGAGAGCAGTTCATACTGAATAGTCCTAAGTCACAGGTACATTGATAATGCTGGCCATATTATTGTGTCTTTTAATCACCTACTACCTAATAAAACAAAAGCAGGACTCAACTAGAACTCCAGATGTTATAATGAGACATACTAAGTACGCTCCGGTGAAATAAGAAATCCTACCACCTGCTCATAAAGTCTCTCATGATATTGACATGCAAAAGGACCAGTCAAATATCACTCACAAATACTACATTCATTCTATTTTACTCATTAAGGACAGTGAGTTTCCCAAACCATGAGAGACTGAACACAACCAATTAAGTTGGGGAGTGAGACTAGTAAGGCAGGCCCACTGCCGGCAACAGCTCCTGGTAAAAAGAAAAACAGACAAAACTCTGAGTGTTGATAGTATTTCAACATTGGATCCCACAGCTTTACATCTTAAAAGAACATGATAGCATATTTAATGTTGACTTTTAAATTAATAAGCTTAAGCCATCAAGGTTATATTAGATATTCTTTAAGAAGGCAGAGAATCACGTATTCTAGGTTAGAAAGATTTCCACCCCGAAACTACTAAATTAGGTTTTAGAACTGAAAAGGTTGTCAACCCAAAAGAATTTTGAATAGCAGGTTTTTAAGTCTCAGTACCTAGTAGTTTGGTTAAACTGCTAAGATAATCTTCTAAGCAAATTTTATTGGAAATACCATACTGAAATCTACTTTGAACAGTTCCAAATAATTAAATCTTTTGTAATTTTCAACAGCATTTTAATCTCTGCAAAAGTCTAAAGCACCTTACATTGTTCATCGATCTTTAGACCTATCAGCACAGTACCATTTTGATGACAAATTGGTCATTAAGCAAATGAAACAAGCTACAGTAAACTGCTCTACTTGAAACTCAAACACTTCTGGGACTATATCCAAAGAAACCCAAGACATCATTTAAAAGGACACACGCCACCCCCACAGTCACGGCAGCATTACTTACAACAGCCGAGACTGGGGAGCAGCCGGAGTGCCCGTCAGGAGATGAGTGGGTAAAAACCTGTGTTACATTTACACAATGGGATACTGCTCAGATGTAAAAAAGAAGGAAATACTACCTTTTATAACAGCATACATAGATGGACTTGAAGAGCATTATTATAAGTGAAATAAGCCAGTCAGAGAAAGACAAGTACTATATGATCTCACCTATATGTGGAATCTAATGAATAAAATAAACCAACGAACAAAACAGAAACAGATTCAGAGAATGACTGACACCTGTCAGAGGGGAGTGGGGTTGAGTGAAAAAGGAATTAAGAAAAAACCCCTCATAGACAAAGACAAACATATGGTGATTCACAGATGGAGGAAAGGGGGGTGTTGGGGGTAGAAGAGGGCAAAGGGGGGATAAATGGTGATGGGAGGAGACCTGACTTGGGACAGTAAACACACAATACACAGATGATGTTTTAGGGCTGTATACCTGAAACCTGTGTAACTTTCTTAACCAATGTCACCCCAATAAACTCAATTACAAGTAATGTACTGTGACGCTAAAGGCGCCAAAAATTAAGTTTGGGAACCTCTGCTTTCAGCCCATTTGACAGGTGGTTAAAGACCACAGCTTCTCTAGCCAATGCGATGAGGCTCAAATCCTGGGCTCACTCTTCCCAGCAGTGAGATACGGGGCAAGCCAGTTAAGATGCCTCGCAGCACCGCGCCATAGAGATGGCACCTGTTCCTACCCCCAAGGACCGCTAGGAAGAACGAGTGAGTTGATGCCTTTAAAGGGCTAAGCAGTAGCTGGTAAACACAGCTGCAGAAACGTCTGTTGCCATCGCCATCATCATAATCATGTTAGAGCTGTTGCCAGTGCAATTATTAGTAAAGAGGGAGTCATAAAAGGTTTTTAAGCTAATGGCTGACCAGTTTCCGGTCCAGAAGGAGGAGCTATGGCAGGTGTGTGACTGGAACAAGCTGTCTTAAGCCTGACTCAAAGCCGCTGGGTCCTGGGGCTGTTAATCACTCCCAGGGCAGAAAACCAAAGAAAAGGAACAGGTCAAGTCAAATTTGTTTTCCATATTCTAACTAAAATTACTTACTAAAATACTTCAGTTGCAAGTGATTATTTTTGTTGTTGTAATGACAATTTTTTAAAGAAAACAAGGACTGAAGGTACATAAAAATAAATTTCTGCTAATGTGAAAAATCTGACTGCAAAAACACAATTACCCAAGGTGTGCCTGTTAAGAGCCCTTCCGTCTCATTACCAAATCTAAGCATGTCAGCAAATGAGCACAAGCCTCTAACACTGCTTCTCATGGGTTTGCAGAAGGGCAAAGCACACAGATCAGAAAGAACATTCTCCTAATTAAACTGCAGCAGATGACTACGAAAGAGAAGGCCTCGTCGCACGTAACATCTGTGCTAGGAATGATCAGATTAAATATGCAAAATGTGAAGTAAAGGTATGAAAAAGCAGTAAAATGATACTCTAGACCTTAAATAGGCTACAAAAGTTCTGACAGGTTTCCTAATTATTCCCAGTAATGGACACAGGAGGCCAAAAGGCAGAAGAGAGAAATACATTTTTCTCCATTATAACTGTTGAGCACTAGGGCTAAAATCAGGTCTGTCTAAACACTGATCAGTTTCTGCAAAGGTTAATAGCAATTAAATGCAGCAAACTATATTAAATGAGAAAACAGGTCATGATACCACTGTACTTGCAAAGAGCACGATAAAGCATTTCTTTCAAACTCATCTGAATGCACAGGAAATCCATGGGAGCTGCTGTGTAGAAAAGAACCTATTTACTAAATGAAATCCCTTAAATGAAATCAAAGTAATAATGATGTGCTACACAAACTAACTCAATTATCGTCACTATTGTGTTGCTGAGAGATTAAATACTACCGACGTGTGAAACAGTATTTCTTTGAAAAAGAATGACACACACAATTCCCTCGTTTTCTAGCTGAAGCCCACCTTCAGAAGCAAAGGAGACTATAAATGCTAAAGTGCACAGACGCATACTGCGGCCTGGGATGGTCATCAACACTTCGCTTCATCCAGCCTAGTGCAGCTACATCGAAAGAATACAGCAAATTACTTAGTGAAAATTAAAATTAAACTCTCTGTGGCTAGAGTTAGTAATACTGTATTGTATATTTGAAGGTTACTAAAAGTAGATCTTAATGTCTACTTAACAATGGGATCTTAAATAACAATGGGAAAACTTGTAACTGAAAAGGATGTGAAGTAGACTTACACTGATCAGTTCACAGACACAAGTATCAAATCACCATGAAACTAATATAGTGTTATATGTCAGTTCTGTCTCAATTTTTTTAAAAATTAAATTGTTCCTATTTTGAGGTCATTCTCCAAACTTAGTATTTTACTTCAGTAAAAATCCTAATGTATAAATAAATATGCAGCATATTAAACTTGCTGCATATTTAAACTGAAATACAAGCAGGTTTTTTGAAAAATCAAGTAATCAAGTGCACACAAAAGCACACACTCTCTCAAAACACACATGACCACGTGACTTGCTATGTGGGAGAGAAAATGAAAGGGATGGGCTCAGAACACAGAAACTCGGTTTACTTTACTATCCTCGGGGTCTTCCAAACCATCGGGCCGACTGAGGTTCCGAGCAGGCTGGCTGCAGACGACATTATCTTCCAGTCCCCAGGAGGCTGCTCGCACAGGTGGCCTCTGGATTTCATCTGGGTAAAAAGCACCATCTGCTCCATCTGGAAAAAAAAAATTATGCAGGGGAAGGGTGAAACCTGGCACTAAAACTGGAATCTCTGTGTAGAGCGATGATGAACAGGATATAAAAAAACATCTTAGCACATCAAAAACAAAATGCCTTTATTTCTAATCCAAGTGATTTTTAAAACCAAGAACTATATATAATAGCAAATAGACCATTCATTCCCGGGACATCACTTCTGGATGAAGCCAGATGGTGTTAAACGTTAAAACTGCTCATTATAATGTTTCTATTAGCACTGACTGTACCAGGGGTTCTCTAATCCCACAAAGACATAAACAAACAAAAAGAAAAAACTCCCAATTCGGCTAACCCCAAACCAGAAATATTTTAATAACCTCTGGCTTCCTGTGTTGCGTAAGGATTCCCATACTGCAGGACTGGCTGAGTGTCTGGAACTGCTGAAACGTGACCGCTCTGCCCTGAGCACGTGTCGAGACCCTGTGAAGTCTGACGGGGACTCTGGGAATTCTGACCTTCCGTTTTCCCTTCTGCTTGATTTTCTAGACTCCTTTTAAGTTCCTAAAATTAACAAAACCAAATGTAAGTAAAGCAACCACGTATTTTATAACAAGGGCAACATTAAAAGTTTAGCCAAAATATAACAGTAGAATTACTTCCCTATTACAGTAGTTCCCCTTTATCCACAGTTTGCTTTCTGTGGTTTCAATTACCCATGGTCAACTCTAGTTCAAAAAAAGTTAAATGAGAAATTCCATAAACAATGCATAAGTTTTAAACTGCATGTGATGAAATCTTACTGCATCCTGTTCCGCTCCGCCCAGGGCAGGAGCCATCCCTTCCCAGCACACCCACTGGCACCTTTGTCACTCGGTAGCTGTCTCCGGGTTACAAGGCTGGTCTTGCAGTGCCTGTATTCGAGCAACCCTTACTTTACTTAATCGTGGCCCCAAGCTTTACCACAGAAATGTGGATATTAGAAAAAACTCCCAGTACATGTAACATAGGTTCAATGCCATCCAAGGTTTCAGGCATCCCCTGGGGTCTTGGAATGTACCCCCACGGATTAAGTGAGGGGACTGCTATTATGTTTTGAAGTGTACTTTTGGAAAGGCTGGCTCTCAACTTCTCATAAATGCCCTGTCCACATACAACAAAATAAGAAAGAGGGATAAAGTCCAACGTACTTTCAAATTTATCTGTGCCAAGAAAGCATTTTTTTTTATTGAGCTGAGGAAAAATGGAATCTCTTACAACTTAGCTATTAATAAACCTATTTAGTCTCCATTCCCAATTCCTGACACAGGTCCTAAAACTCTTAGAGTTTACTGAATCATAGGAGTGCCCAGTTCATGACAAGCCCTTTTAAACTTGAGACCATCCTGAATTATGTCAGCTGGTGGGCCCTCCAGTTGTTTCACCAGAAACACCAAGCACATGGCTGTAGAGAGCTGGAGATTTTAGCACTCAACCCCATCTCTAGGGATGCAGAAGACTAAGTTAAATCACTTGGCCAATGATTTAATCAATCATACTTGTGCACCAAGACTCCAGACTGAAAATTCTTACACAGGGTTAGGGGAACTTCCAGTTGATGAAAACATCACATGTTAAGATTGCCATACACCAGCTCTGGCTCGTGCAGTTCAGTAGATTGAGCACCAGTCTACGTAGCTAAGGGTCGCCAGTTCAATTCCCAGTCGGGCCACATGCCTGGGCTGTAGGCCAGGCCCCCAGTAGGGGTTCACAAAAGGCCACCGCACACTGATGTTTCTCTCCTTCTTTCTCCCTGCCTTCCCTTCTCTCTAAAAGTAAATCAATAAAATCTTAGAAATTAAAAAAAGAAACAAACAATTCCCTATGTCTTGGAGAGGACATGGAGGCTCGGCGACGCCCCATCCCCACCCTGCCCCACACATCTCTTCCATTTGGCTGTTCCTGAGATGTACATTAAAGTAATCATAAGCAGTGTTTTCCTGTATTTTGCAAGAATGACTCAAAGAACTCTCAGGAAAAGGGGTAGCAGGGGCCCATGCAGCACTCAGTCGGCCTCGAAAACGAACTGAACTGTAGTAACCCAGGTGACGTCACAGAACTGCTGGAGCACAAAGGGGCGTGAAGCAAGGCTCTTCCTCCTTACAGAATGCCAAGGGGCACGCAGGGAGGAAGTGATGGATTTGAAAAATCAGACTTCTGCAACTGACTCAGTAGTGTCCTCCACATCTGAGGTCTATCTAGCACTCCGAAAGGCTTTTTACCACTCATCATTTCGGAAAACTACCCCCGGTCACTTAAACTACTGATCAGTTCACTGAGTTGTGTAGATCTTTCAAATGCTGACACACCTCACTCAACAGTTGTTTTAAGTCACACTCCTAATATTACCACCCGTCTCATTAGTCTGTAAGCACTGGGAAGTACTGAGCTTAAGGTAGCAGATAAAAGGTTCCCAAAATTCTAGTTTTACTTAAAAGACTGAATTTCATCATTGGCAAGAAATACTATTGATTGTTTTTCCTTAAAGTAACAGGTTCACTTCATGTTTTTTAAGTAATGTCTACCAAACACCCAAGTCTGAACATCCAGATTTCATCTATCAGTCTGTTCTTTAAAATAGAAATAATGCCCCATGAAAAGAGAGGCCGGTTCAGCCCACAACTCCAGCAACTGCCCAAGTGCTTTCCCTAAGACAACCACTGCATAGTACTTCATTAGGCAGCAGCAGTGCTTTGGGGTACTTCCCATTTCATCACACAGAACATTAAAAGGATGTGGACCCCAGGGTGAAACTTCAACGAAATTAACGATTTTACCCTTTCATCGTCTTAAGCGAAAGGGCTTTTAAAGAAAACTGTCAATGCACAGT
This sequence comes from Sturnira hondurensis, assembly GCF_014824575.4. Classification (NCBI taxonomy): domain Eukaryota; kingdom Metazoa; phylum Chordata; class Mammalia; order Chiroptera; family Phyllostomidae; genus Sturnira; species Sturnira hondurensis. Next base: position 32,302,953 of record NW_028075471.1, read on the forward strand.
GGGGATGCTACAGTAACTGCCAGCACACTGTGATGCCATTACTGAGATGTAAATACACGTGTCAGCAGCCTCCCCACCAGTGTTTTCACAAGTGTGCAAATGTAACATGGGGGATGAGGCGAAGCAAATAATATTGTGGTATTACAAAGAGTTTTATCTTTATAAACTTACAAAAGGAAATGAGAACCCTGCTCCCATAGTACACAGGTAAGCATTTTTACATTCCAAAGGTATGCTCTGATTGAATATTGTGTTATAATCATTTAACAACTTCTAATATGCTGCCTATTACCAAAAAACAAAAAGATAAATGCATTATTTATACCTGTGAAATTTTTTACTCTTTTCCTAAACTTAAACAATGTAAAATTTGTTTTACTGTTAAATATAAAATACGTACAAAGACACCCTGGCTGGTGTGGCTCAGTGGACTGAGCACCAGCCTGTGAACTACACAGTTCCTGGTTCGATTCCCAGTCAGGGTACATGCCTGGGTTGTGAGCCAGGTCTCCAGTGAGGGATGCACGAGAAGCAACCACACAATGATGTTTCTCTCCCTCTCTTTCTCCCTCTTTCCCCCTCTCTGAAAATAAATAAAATCTTTAAAAAAATGTACAAAGACTAAACTAAGTTTCAACACTGAAGCATTTTCTCGTATTATAAAGTATTTTAAAATACTCAACACAAGATATTTTCATCTAGGAGTCTCAAGAGGTCTCTTTTACTCATTAGCTGTTTGTCCAAACACCATCCTCACATGAACTGTAAAGTCCGTCTCTTCACAAAGCTGTATGGTCACTCAGTGTCATGTAAAACATATTTTAAAGTGCACTGCTCAATACCTGCTCCCGGGAGAGGCTTTCCCAATGTGAGGTTAGACCATTTATTTCTTTGTCTTTCTCTGCCAACTGAAGCTAAATTTTTAAAAAATGTAATTAATCATTTTCAATATCTACTCTCTCCTTACACTTCCAGCTTTTATACCATTCTATCAACACAACTGCTATTCCCACATCCATGTGTTTTCCTTGGTTGCTACTCTTTGACATCTGAGTTACTTGCCAGCACTGACCCAGTCCCCCCACTCCGAAAACCTCCCCCACGTTCACACGGAGCTGCACCCACACTACTGCCCCCTCGTGCTCTGTGTGTCCGCTCCTTCAAAATCACAAATACAGGTATTCTGCAAAGTTCCTTCTTCAGCTTCTCTCCTCTACATTCTCTCTGAAAACTCCCTTTCTTCTATGTTTTCAACTATCATCCCCATAGGAATAAATCACAAGTACTAAGTCATATGCCACACTCGTTCTTTCTTAACTTCCAAATCTGCCTTTTTAATTGATGGTTAGCCATGTTTTCACGGCTGTCTTTCTGTACTGCAAGGGCAAAATGTCCCAAATGTACTATTTTTGGGGGGGGGGGGGTGAATTGATATTATGAATCTCAGAACCCACTGTAATTGATGCTACAAAATTAAGAATACTCCTCCTTTCTCTCCTTCTTCCCCTCCCAACACTTTCCAGTCTCTAGGTCATTTGCTCATTCATTCAACAACTACCCACTGTTCATCTATGACAGCAACAGCACTATGGACACAAGCGAAACTACTCTTCAATGATCTTTCCCCTAACAATGGCTTTCAAAGGTTTCCTTGATAAACTCGTATCCTTTTCCATGGTAGACGATCAGGGAAGGTACCCAAGGAGGTTACCCTCACCAATTCATCCCAAGACTACTTCTTCCTGATTTTCTTACCTTCAAAAATGCTTCCCACCTACAAATCCTCTCCGTGACACGGAATTATTTTCAAAAAGACCCACTCTAGTCGGGTTCATTTTCTCCTAGAAAAATCTGAAGAGCAACTTGCACCCAAATTCAGCTTCGACCTTTCCTTCAGGTCTCGTCTTCTCCACCACAAACATGAAGGCCCTATCACTCAAGACTGCAGACAGTTCCCAGACAGCGCCCTACACTCCTGACCCCCAAACCTGTACTGATGTTTCTCCATTGCCTTAAAACACTACTGCTTTCTTTCCTCAGCTCTGCTTCTCCTCCCCTCCAGCTAGGTCTTTCAGAGGTCTAGTTTCTCCATAATGTCTAACTCTTAAATACTCGGCTGGAAACAGTCTTAAAGTACTTCGGATTTATCATGTAAAACTTTAGTTTGCCTTGCCTGGTATGAGGGTTTGTGACTTAACAGGGAAAAATAAGGGAAAGGGCACTAAGCAAAAAGCCACGCACCTTTATAAGCTGTGTAACCTTAAATATGTTGCTTAATCTCGATGCTCATTTTTATAATTAATGAAATAAAAATATTATTTGGATTCCCATTGGGTATGACAGATTACCTAGGCTGTGAATGTGAGAGAGTCATGAGATCACAATTACACTTCTAACATTCCCTACTGGACCATGAACTCCTGAAGCACAGCATTACAGCTTACTTACAGGCATGATCTCCCACATAATAATAGCTGGCCCAGTCCTTTATACATACAAGGTCTGTCCAGAAAAAGTCCAGTCGTTGTTAACATGATAAGAACGGTCTGCATGACATCAATGTAACCTGGCAGCCAAGGAGAGTGGACTGGAATGCATATGTGTGAACAATGATGACTTCACTGTACCAGTCAGTGGGGGCAGTAGATGCCCTTTGGTGAACATGTGTCCTTATGTGGTTGCTGGCATTCACAATGACTGAGCAAGCAAAGCCATGAATCTGCATCAGATTTTGCAGTAAGCCTGAACATTCCTCCACAAAAACTATTCAGATGACTCAGAATAGCACAGCTAAGGGCAACTGGTGGTTGGAAGCTTCATCACAATGCCCCCACACTCATGCATCACGTCTCGTGAAGACTTTTTTGGTGAAACATCAAATCATGCAAGTGACTCAGCCCCCTACAGTCCAGATTTGGTGCCCAGCAACTCTGACCTTTTCCAAAACTAAAACCACCTTTAAAAGGGAAAACATTTTAGACTGTTGATGAGATTCAGGAAAATACAACAGGGCAGCTGATGGTGACTGGGAGAACTGTGTGAGGTCCCAAGGTGACTACTTGGAAGGGGACTGAGGCATCATTGTCACATGTACAATGTTTCTTGTAGCTGCGTCAAATAAACACCTCTATCTTTCTTATTACATGGCTGGATACTTTCTAGACAGACCTCATTTAATAGGCTCCAATAAGTACTTACTAAGTTATTTTAATCAATCTTCAAAAATAAAACTTCATACGAATTCAGTATTCAGCTTTATAACTAAGTTGCCAGCCATTAAAAACAGTATCCACAAGGATGTCAGTAATCATATGAAATAAAAGTTTCAAGATTATTCTGACGGTGGAAGGTAATGAAAGGGACCATCAGTTAAGTTCCCTTAGTCTGTAATGTGCCACCCTCTCCAGGTCCCGTGAAAGAACCTGAAGTAATTCTTGGTGTCTTTAAGAATTACATTTAAAAATTAGGTACAATTAGTTATGACTTAGCAAAGTTAAATATATTGGAACTTCCTGTTCTTTATTCATTCACGCACAAAAATATTCCAAATTACATATCTGTTATCTATCATAGAATATGTAAGATTACGCTTTATTCTTTAGAGGGAAAAACACTACTCTTCCTATTAGTTAGCTAGACAGCCTGCTGTTTTTTCTCAAACATTCTCATAAATTATATCATTTACCAGTAGGGCTTGTTTATTGGCTTACGTTACTCTGGCAAAAGCATATTCTGCAGTATTTCACTTAGGGATCATAAGAAACATACATTGTTGATCATTTTAAAAGCTCTTAAACTTTCAACATTACTGATCATATTATCACACTCCCACAAAAATGCCAAGGTCCTAAAGTAACTTTACATACACATACATGTTTCTTTTTAGGTGAACAAGAGACTAACAAAATGATCACTTTTAATCTTTAAATACTAAGCAAAATTAAGAGAAATAATTTTAATAACCACCTGAATCCACAGAATTAAAGCCACAATGGCAATGCATATATATGGGTTTCCATCTTCTCAGTTTATAGTTCTCGAACTATATGCAACATTAACTAAATTCATAGTACATTTTTATTCATACACAAAAATATTATCCTGTTATCCATATTAAAAATGTACACTATTTGATAAAAATGGTATGTAACACATTTTCAAAAGCACCAGGAATTATGTATGCCTCAAGTCACACGAATACTAAACTTACGTTGTAATTGTCCTCTACTTTGGCTAGTTCTAGTTTTACAGTTTCAGCAATTTTTACTTGTTCTTTCCATTTCAGCTCCATTTTTGCAAGTTCATCAGCATATTTATTGCACTTTGTTTTCTCATCCTAAATAAAATTAGTAAATTAGCAAGATTTTAAATCCATATACAGCCAATATCTACACAAACATATGTGCTAAATGTTTATTATAACACTATTGCGACTGTATAAAAACTGAAATCACCAAACGTCAGTGGAAGATTGAATAAATCCTCTTATATACAATGGAATTAACAAAGAAAGATGTCAAGATACATTAACTGAAAACAGCAAATTGCAAAAACAAAATAGAGTAACAGTATTTTTGTTTTAAAAGTTGCTTAACACAATTTCATATGATGTCTATGTTGTGTTGTGTACAAAATATAAACCACATTATTAACAGTTCTCATCTCTGGGAATCAGGACCCTGACGGTACTTTCTACCATCTCTACTTCTCTAATGTTGTGAGCTTTCTCCACAGCCATGTGCTACTTTTGCAAAGGGAGGTAATAGAAATTATATTTATAGCCCTGGCTGGTATAGCTCAGTGGATTGAGTGCGGGCTGTAAACCACAGGGTCACAGTTCGATTCCCAATCAGGGCATATGCCTGGGTTGCGGGCCAGGTCCCCAATGGGGGCCATGTGAGAGGCAACCACACACTGATGTTTCTCTTCCTCTCTTTCTCCTTCCCTTCCTTTCTCTCTAAAAAAAAAATTAAAGAAATAAAATATTTTTAAAAATTATATGTATAATGCCACTGTTTCCAGACATTGATAAATAAAACACTGGGACTTCCTGGCAAAGACAGTCTCCAGGTTAACTTGTTATACATTATGACCCAGAATGTTAAAAGGGAGTTATAAACACAACAAATAAGTACATGGCCAATTTCATTCTGAATGTTTTTGTTCAAGGTGGAAGTTTTAAAATATGCTTTGAGCAAGTCAATGGAGAAAACGAAGTCTTTTCATCAAAGAATGCTAGACCAACTATACCGCACCTCCCACTACACACAAAAACAAATGAAAATGGCTAAGACATCTGCACGTAAAACCCGAGACTATGAAACTTCTAGGAAACAAGGCAGAAGGAAATCTTTGCAAGTTCAATTAAGTAAATGTTTCTTAGAACATAAAAAGCACAAAACAAAAGAATAAACTGGTACTCTGTACTTCATCAAAATTAAAACTTTTTCTAAAAATACCATTAAGGAAATAAAAAAGCAAGGCACAAACTGGAAAAAAATGTTTACTACACACATATAAGACAAAGGACTTATAACCAGAATAAAGAACACTTAAATTCAATAAGATAAACAACCCAATTTTTAAAACGGCAAAGATCAGAACTCTTGCAGTAACAAGAAGTACCAATATAAGCAACAACACACCTCAGTCTCAAAATAATTATGCTGAAAGAGGACAAGAAATGGAGTACAGACCATAAGATTCCATGAATAGGAACTGTACGAAAGGCAGGCTAATCTCTAGTGGCAGAAAGCAAGCCAACAGTTTCCCAGGAGCGGGGACAGAGAGGGATGAGTTGCAAACAGGTACAAAACCCCTGACATTGTAAGTTTCACAACTATATATGGCAAAAATGATCAAACTGTGCACTTTAAATGTGTGCAGTTTTTAGTTTCAAGGGAACATTCTATACTTTCAATACCAAATGAGATTTTTTAGTATTCATCCAGAACTGTTTTACACTTAAGGAAAAACAGTTTAGTCCCTTATAAACAACTAGTTTGAAGTGAAGGGTAAACTGGTCTAATGAACATTTCCACAGAAAGTAAGATCACAGAAAGTAACACAAACATTCAGTTTAAAGTCTGAGTAAAAGATTACATTAAATTAATATTATTTAGGCCCTGGCTGGTGTAGCTCAGTGGACTGAGCGCGGGCCTGCGAACCAGAGGATCACGGTTCTATTCCCAGTCAGGGCACATGCCTGGGTTGCAGGCCAGTTCCCAGCAGGGGTAGCACGAGAGGCAACCATACATTGATGTTTCTCTCCGTCTAAAAAAAAAATGAAGTTTTTCTTCTGTCCTTCCCTTCCCCTCTAAAGAAAAATAAATAAAAAATCTTTAAAAAAAATTTATATTATTTAGAAGGGAGTAACAAAATATTTTAAGTTACTCTAGTAACCCTGAGCTGATATGTGAATATCTCCAGCTCTAACAATTATCTCTCTCTTCCCCACATGCAGAGAGGAACACAAAATGTATTTACTTAAACAAATATTACATACACAAAATGCTCTTTCCTCCTTTCTTCAAATCAGGTAAAAATGAGAAGCATTTTCCCTTTGTCCTTTAATTACTCTAGAAACAAATGCTACCACGACAGTCACAAAACTGAAATATTTGAATACAGTTTAAAATAATCAAAATAAGTAACACTGTGAAGGCAAAAACTCATTTGATTAATGTTCCCCTTTTCCACTTTGCAAATCTTGTCACTTTAAGATGTGGTAGAAATCTCTGTTATTAAAAGGTAAAAGGAGAACTTCTCTTTTATGAAGTTCAAACATTTTTCATGTACCCTTATAAGAAAAAGACAAATAATAATATTCCACCTCAACTAATCACTAGTCCATTATCAAGAGAAGGATAGTCCATTAACAAGTGAACAGAAATTTTAAGACCATGATTTTACACAATGGCCTACACAAAAAGGTACACAAAACGACCACCTCTCAACATCTCAACAACTAAATGAAATACCAGTATATGTGTATGCAAAAGAAACCCTAGGGCACTCACCAATCAAAACAATACAGTAAACAAGCCATTACACTTGATAAATCTTTCACTTACAAGGTTGCTAGCTTACCTGCAAGAGTTGTTTACATTTATTATACTTTTCTGTTTTGTCAGCAATTTCTTTGGTCATTTCACTGACTTGCCCTTTTGTTACAATGTCAAAATCTGACTCTGCTGTAACAAGGCGAAAAAAAGATTATTAAAATTAGCTTTCCCTTTATTATTATTTTCCTGATTAGAATAACTTAAGGTCAATATACCGTGAAATACAGTAAATGAGATACTGAAGGAGAAAAACATGCTTAAAAATATCCATTCATTCACTAAATAAACAAAGGACAATAACATAAACTCTAAGTGAGAATTTCTTAAATGTCAGTTTGGCCAGAATCAAGTTTGAAAGGATTGTTATTTTTTTTTAATTAGCTGAAAATAATTCTCAAATGGCACAGAAATTTACAGAATTGAATAGACAAGGTAAGTAGGAAAGCCACACTCTTTGAGAAAACATTTTGAATCACTTTTCCAGTCCTTCATCACTATTGACTAGGTTTTTGTTAAGTACATACTGTACAACACCATGCAGGTGCTACAGAGGGTGTTCGGAAATGGCAAGAGAATCCTGTTCTGTAGCAGCTGAACCTCATTAAATATTTAATAGTATAGGAAATTTATAAGACATTTAAAGAGTATAAGACATCAGTTGCTCAAACATTACACAAGGGAATATACTTTTATATACTCTAGTACTTAACTTTCATTATTGCTAAATCATTAACGTAGGGTTAAAAAAAAACAAGGAAAAGTAAAATCCTAGAGTTAATTCAAATTTACATGCTGTTCATGTTTTCACCATGTCTCTCTGACCTGTTCTCTAAGTTAACTAAAAATTTACCTTACCCACTAACAACTACACTGAGGAAAGCACCCCAGTGATCCAAAGCAGCCGAAGAGAAAGAGATGAGAGACACCAAACTGGATTTACAAGTTATTCCTCCTAAAAGAATTAAATTGAAGGGCCAGATGTGTTTGAAAATTCCATAGATTTTAGTGGAATGTTAATTAAAAATTCAATTCTTGGCTGTTGTCCTATAACCCAACAAACACCAGGTCATTTAACACATGTGAATATTCTCATAAAGACAAATGCTAGTTCACACTCATAATTTGCATACTCACCACATGCATGCCTTTATCATACTTTTAGACCCTTACTTTCCCTTTGCCACAATTCCCTTATTTGATTTGATTTCTGTGATTTCTATGAACTCCCTAAAATTCTGACTCCTGAAACAAAGCAGTAAAAGGAAGTTCAAACACTTTTCAAGGCAGGACACTATACAGAAGGCCTGAAAGCTCTTTACCTGCAGGAGGCAGAGGCTTCACACCCACAGGAGAGGTGGTAGTAGCTGGGTCTGTGTTTACTGAGGCGTCGTTGACTTTCTGCTGACTCCCAATTTTCTTTGTAAAGACATTATTGTTATTGGCCTATTCAAATGTTAATAAAAGGGATGTTAAATGAATTATATTTTCTCTCTTCAGTCATCATGTAAATAATAATTACCAAGAAGTCCTGAATATCTGCAAAGTTCCAACTGCCCTAAAAGCCACATCACTTTACTCACATTACAAAAAAGAAAATCTTATTTTTTTCTTGTCAAAACATTGATGTTTCTCTCCCTCTTTCTACCCTACCTTCCCCTCTCTAAAAAGAAAACCATAAAAAAAAGCAAAACAAAAAAATACATCAAAACACCACCAAAACAAGCCATTCACAGAAATCTCACACATTTTCTACTACAAAGTCGCAATATACTTAAAGGCTTGAAACCAAAATCTATATACATGTGGGTGATACTTAAAGTGTAATGGTTTCTTTTCTCCCCACAAAACCCTGCCTACGTTATCTCATGTACTTCTTGCTTCTTTGGTTTCCTTTCAGATTTCAAGAGACTGGTAAAATATCATCTGTGTCATAGGGTCCAGTACAAACAAAACTGTCTTTCCAGTAAATCTGGTTGGTAAAGAGAATTGTGGTCTCATTTTTAATTTCAGGTTTCAAATGTGTTTCTTCCCTTCCAAGACTCAATTACATAAAATACCTTATATTTGAGCACAATTTGGGGACCCACATGAAAACCTACAGCTATCAAGACAGAAACATTATCTTTGATCTTATTAAATCTGCCTATTCCACCAGCAAGTACAACGCAAAACAATTAGCTGACGCTTTCCCCCTCGTCCTAACCCAGTGGATACAAAATGGGAGGGAAGAGCTTGTCGAGGACAACTGATCGATGGCAACTCCCACTGAGGACAGGCGTCACTGCCGCCAACAGCAACTCAGTAACATGCGTTGACATTGAAGTGAAAGACACATTTACTGACCTAAAGGAAAACGGTAAAGAAAAGAGGGCTCTCTTTTCTCCCTGCTGGTGCCCTTATTTCCTTTGTTGGTTCTCCAACAAATAGAAATTCCAGATTTTAAAAAAACTACCATTCCCATATAAAACTACCATTAACCGTATAAAACTACCATTCCCGTATAAAACTACCATTAACTGTATAAAAATTACCACTACCATATTAGACCAATGACTTGAAACCAAGCAGAGGTATATTATATTTAAAAGGATGTTTAGAATATTGTAAATTTGATGTGCAAACAAAAATATATATAAAAGAAATATTCCACTAAGTATGAATTCAGCTACACTTACTGACTGCTCTGAAAGCTTATTTATTTGCTTTTGGAGCCTCTGGCATTCTTTGAACTTTTCTTTGTAATGATCTGCTGCCATCTGAAGACGGAGTTTCAGATCTTCGACTTCTCTTCTCAGCTCATGTTCCAGTGTGTCCGTATTTTCCTGGGAGAGAAATAAACAGACATTTCCTCTGAGAAAAAGATAAAAATTCTTTATCATAATGTAGCAGTAAATTACAATTTCATTTTCACATACTTCTTTCAGGCTGTTTAAATTTGTTTTGGAGTTCTGGCTATAGAGCCTTACTAGTTAGCTCTCCTAATAAATCCAGCTTTACATTCTTAGAACTAAGATCATTAAAAAACTAGAGAAGAATAATCTACCTCCTGAGGAGCAAATATTACTCTGTTAAATAACCATAATACCTTTTAGTTAATAAGAAATTCCAACAAAGTAATATATACCTGACATTAGAAAGTTTAATTAACAATAATAGAGCAGCTTTTACTAACCATTAGGAATTTGCTTACAGCAGTTTTTATTAAAACTTCTATTATTTTCAACCCAGAAAGTTTCAATGACTGAAAAAAAATAATGGAAACTTAAAATTCTCATCAGGAATCTGACTTGATCAACATAACTCATTCTTATAATGAGTTCTGATCAAAATAGAAACTCAAAATGAACCTGCTTTACCTGGTCCTTTTTGGCAGCATTTAGTTTAAGTTCAGCCACTACATCCGCTAGCTGCTTCCTGACTTTCTCATTTTCCAAGCGCGCAGTATGTAGATCTGCCATAGTTTTATCTCTCACATTTACAGCATCACTAAGTTCTTTAGTCAGAAAGACAACTTCTTGGCGAGTTGCTTGAATCTGTTCCTCTGCTTTACGGAGTTGCTCCTTTAAAATAAATGTATCTTCCTGAAGAAAGGCAGATAAATGTATTTGTAATTCAAACATTCAAGTAAAAAACAAACAATTTTACTCATTTACAACAGATCTGAATTTTTTAATTAATTACTACTTTTCTCCTCAGAACTTAAAGTATGTAAGTCTCAAAAAACTTAAGAAGTGACTTTGTTTTAGAGTCCCCACATAACAATCCTACGCACTGGGTATCCCTATTGCCACTTTACACAAGAGGAAACGGGAGCACAGGGAGTCAGGTGACATGCCCAGTGTTTTAATGTCTGGCTGAACTGATACTTAATGAAAGCTCTAATCCCCGCCCCAGATCCCCTACAGCTGGAATTTCAAAAACCTTTGTAACTCAGAGGCTTTTAACTCAAAAACTTTTCTTAAAAGATGTTTCTTACAATCTAACATAAAAAAACCCAATATATTAATATACCATTACATATTATAAAAATACAGATTTAAAATTTAGCTTTAGCCCTGGCTGGTGTAGCTCAGTGGATTGAGCACAGGCCTGCGAACCAAAGGATCGCGGTTCGATTCCCAGTCAGGGCACATGCCTGGGTTGCAGGCCGGTTCCCTGCAGGCCAACTCCCAGAAGGGGACGCACAAAAGGCAACCATACATTGATGTTTCTCTCCCTCTCCCCTTCCCCTCTAAAGGTAAATAAATAAATAAATAATCTTTTTAAAAAATCATAAAAAAAATTTAGCTTTAAAAATATTGATATGCGATTAGCAAAGATGAAGCACTAAAAATGAAAATAAGCACCTCTTAAAACTAAAAATATCTTTGAAAAGTTAAAATTGCCATAAAATTATTTCCTTTAATGTTAACTACACATATGTGCTCAATAATCTAGTGTATTCAACTTTTCTATTTTCATCTCTATACTAAAAATAATAATGTAAACTCAGAAAAAGTATAATCCACTTGGTTTTATTAAATTAGCTCCTTAGAAATGTAAATTACTAAGGAAATGTAAATTATTATTTATGTAATGTTGGGGTAGAGAAATCTTTGTAGGTATAGCATTGTTAGATCTAATTATGTAAATACTATCAGTTTCCATATATATCAAAAGGGAAAAAGGAGGGGGAAAAGGATATAATAACACTCTAGCATAAATGACTTTTCTAATCCTTTAAGGAAAAACCTCAAAACATACAGCATGGCACCCCTTTTTAAGAAAGAAGGGGATCACAAAGAGTATGCACATACACACGTGCACATAAGCTTATTTTTGCAAAAAGAAACATAAGGACAAACTGAACACTGAAGAAAATGTCTACTTGTGGGTACAGGTTAAATAGGGGTATTTTTCAGGAAGAGACTGAGATAAGAGTAAATTTTTTGTATCACTTTGACTTTTGTATGATGCAACTATTTTACATATTTAAAAATTAAATCAAAAGGTTAGAATTGTAAAAAACAAATCTTACAATTAAATACAAATAATAAACTGAACTGTATTGTAAATTTGTAAGTATATTAAAAATTAATTCAAGTAACTTTTAAACAGGGTACCCTATACATCCTTAGTGAAATACACTCGAAGAAAAGAGCTGGAAAAGATCTTAATTTTATGTAGGAGACTTATTGTTGGAAGTGACATTGACATAATTTGAATCTACTAGTGTGTGTAGCTGGGTAGAAAACATGTTTTGGGGGGGGGAGGTTCTCACACTGGTAGGAGAGATATATAAATGTGAAATAGAGAAAGGTAAGGAAGAACTCCTAAAGTACTGGATTTGAACTGAACATATCAATATAAGTTAAAGGCTTAAAGTATGCAATGAAAGTACAACCCCTAGAAGCACCAGTACCCAGTTCTTAGATTCAAAATACCATTCCCTACTGAGGAGGAAAAAAAAAGAGCTCCCCAGAAAAATGGCTAATACCTAAAGCTGTAACGTACAGTTGTACCACAAAGCAATGAAGTATTCAAAGCATTAAGGGGACGTACCAAAAAGACACAAAAATAGTTTCAAAAGGAAACTTTGAAAAGTTTCCCCCTGGCTATATATGGGACGATTTGAGTATAAAAGAAACTGATGTTGATACTGTATAATACACTAAACAAAAAGGCCTCCAAAGACCACAGTGATATACGGAAGGGAGACAGGGCAACAGGGAACCTCTTCTCATCATAAAAGAATACCTACTAACAAATGTTGAAGGAATGACAGATTTTTAAATCACCATCCTGCAGTCAGTAATGTGATAGCTAATGCAGGTGAAGGCAAAGGGATGAAAAACACTGAGTGAGAGACCACTCAGTTGGGAATCGGCTGTTCACATGAGCTCAAGTATCACCAACAGATGACTCAAAAATCAGAGAAAGGCACTAATATAATGGACACACAGATAGACATAACTTCAAACAAACGAGTAAACCTATCATCACCAAGAATGAAACTGAAACTGTAACTTTTGCTATTACTGCAACAGAATGTATGAAACACCTATGCCTTTTCTTGAGGACGCAGGTATGAGGACATACGCATTCACTGTTCTGTTCTTCCAACATTTCTTACAAGTTTAAATGTCTTAAAAAGAAAAGGCTGGGGGAGAAAAGATTAAAAATAGAAACCACCATGTATTACAGAATTATACACCTGACACCCATTTTATTAACTAATGTCACCCCAATAAACTCCATAAAAAAAACAGAAACCAGCAGACTGTATACATTTAACAGAGAGAACGTTTTCCATATTCAATGCGTGCTGCACAGGTACTCACCTTACTTGCGGTGGTAAGCAAGTAGGCCCTTTGCAGGCTGTCCTTTTCAGCCAAACAGAGCTGCAGTCTGCTGATCTCTTCTTTGAAGTGAGTGATCATGTCTTCTTTGTTTACATCTAAATTCTTTAAAGTCTGGACCTCTGACACAAGTTTGGTATTTTCTATTTCTCTAGTCTTCAAATGTACCTGTAAGAATGCTTGAATACGTCAAGAGTATTCTAACTCCATAACCCAAGTCAAAGTTCAAAATACTACCACTACTCATCTCTAACCCAAATACGATTCCGGGATGGGGAGACTCACTAGACTCAGAGTCAGGGACCCAAGTGCAGCCAAGTGACTAGCTCAGCTTTTTTTCTTCAAACTTTCCACAAAGACCAGTAATTCCAAGGCCGAACACTATTACTTGATCTCTAAAGTATTTGCCTTTAATGATTTTAAGTTCTCTTTTTTTTTTATTCTAAAGATTATTTATTTATTTATTTATTTATCTTTAGAGGGGAAGGAGAGGGAGAGAAACAACAATGTGTGGTTGCCTTTTCGTGCATCCCCGGCTGGGAGTTGGCCTGCAGGGAACCTGCCTGCAACCCAGGCATGTGCCCTGACTGGGAATCGAACCGCGATCCTCTGGTTCACAGGCCTGCGCTCAATCCACTGAGCTACACCAGCCAGGGCTTTAAGTTCTCTTTTTAAAAAATCGCAAATGGATTCAGTTCCCAATCAGGGCACATGCCTGGGTTACAGGCCAGGTCCCCAGTAGGGGGCATGTGAAAGGCAACCAACCACACACTGATGTTTCACTCCCTCTCTTTCTCCTTCCCTTCTCCACTCTCTAAAAATAAATAAATAAAATCTTTGAAAAAATTGCTAATGAATTTGGTTGTTCTTTTAGAGAAACAGATTATGTTATAGACATATTCAGATATAAAGACATAATGAGATTTTAGAAAATATCTTCAGCAATTCAATTTTTGCTTGTGAAAACTACTGTATCACTTACTTCCTGTGTGTGCTGAAAAATAAAATATTTGTTGATTAAATACTCCAACAGATTTTCCCCAGGAACTCTGGCTGTGGCTGCTCATTTGTCACCACAGATAAACAAATCAAATTCCATTAACTAAAATTATAAAGAGTACACACATAGTTTCTACTATAAAGGATTATCTTGCTTTGGTTAAGAGTACCACAGATAAATGAATTAACGTAATTCTTGCGCCTTACTCTTTAAATGTACAGAATGCTGAAAGACTAATTTCTGTTCACAAGGACAGAATATGACTCTTGGTTCTCTGAAAGGCTCAACAGCCAACACCTCTGCAGCTTCACTTTAAAAACACCACCTAATTTTCATAGTCATTAGCTCATGAAAGTGTTCTACCAATCCCTCTAAATTCTGATAGGGCAGCAATGGGTCACAGGATCCAACAGGGGCCAGAGGAAGGAGAAAAAAGGAATCTCTTTGGAGTTCATGTGAACAAGTGAACAACCTGCATGGGAAATTCTGAAGTTAAGAATGTAAGTCTTACCAAACTCAGTAAGTGGAATCTCCTTGCCAAAATAACACAAAACAAAAATCCCTAAGGAAGAGTTTTACTTCCAATTTTCAGGGTACACACAATACAAATGAAATACTATTCCGAGAACACTTGCAGGGCTGTCTGAGAGTGCACGCAAATGGAAAGTTTGATGTCACTTTGATCCCAACTTCTAATGCTTATAGAAAACGAAAGATATTAGAAGAGTATAAAAGAATAAATCTCCAAGACACTTTATTCTTGCTCTTCTTCCCTCCCTGCCAAGTCCTTTGCAAAGGACCGACACACAGAAAAGTGTCTGCAGAAAGTGGGGAAAGCTAAGATAAGGGACAAATAATTTAGAATAGAAAAGAAAAAAATGCTGAATTCACCCTAAAATGTGGTTGCCCACCCTCTATAAAATACCCACGCTGTTCTCAGAACAGAAGAGGGAAAGAAAGGCAGGTGAAAGTTGACAGCTTAGAGACAGGGTTATTATCCTTCTTCCAAACTAAGTCATCCTAGGTATCATGATACTGGCTTACTTCTCAATACTAAACAGTGTATCTTTAAGGATTTACTTTATTTATTGCTGAATTATAATAAAGACACAAACATCCTATTAATCTTACTATCTCCTACTGTGCTAACAGAAAAACAACATGGAAGGCACTTAATTATCCAGAGAAATAAAGCCCAGGTCTTCTGGCAACAAAACTGAAACAGTCTCACTGAAAATCATAATATTAAATAAAAAATTATTACAGATGCCAAATTTTCAGTGAGTTAAAAAATGCTTTATAATTTTTAAAAAACTGCATTTGAGGTGGTTTGCAAGAACATCATATAAATGATATTCCAACTGCATACATTCATCCCTCTGTTTTATTTTATTCCCCCTTTTACAAAATCTTGTTAAAAAAATGAACATTTCTGCATACTTTTTCTTAAAGTCAAAGCATAAAATCACTCACCAGTGAATCTTCAACTATTTTTCCTCCTGTACTGAAAGTGGTAAATACACACATGTGCATACTCCAACTCAAGCAGTTGTCCAATTGTCGTGAGAAATAGACTGGTTTTAACCCAGGACAAGCAAAACTTCCCTATCCATGCTCTCCTCTAACCTGCCCCACCCCACAGACTCAACATTTTCACGTTTTAAAAAACCGCCACCACCAAAAAATAAGTAGGAACAACCAGGGGCAATACAACAAATCATATTCTAGTTTCTCAGTACAAATAGTGACTGGCAAATACTGCCTGTTTGCAGTGTTATCTTTTTATCCTTCATCAAATAAGAACACTGTCCTTTTCTAATAAAAAGATTAGATATAGCCAGATTTAATCAAATAGTAGGGATAACTCAGAATGTTCTTGAAATTCTTCACCACTCTACTATCAGGAACTGCTTATGAGCCACTTAAGTAAGTCTCAATTTGCATCTACAACTTTACTGACAATTAAGATAAATACTTCAGAATCACTGAAGAAGAAAAGGAAGAAAAAATAGAAAAGGTCAATATTTGTCATCAGTGAGAGTATCCTTTTTGAAATGAGTCCCTGAAGACTAGTCCAAAAGCCAAACTAAAAGGTGACGTTCACCACTAAAATAAAGTAAGACTCTCCTTAAGGTCTGGGGTTCCTACAGGAGGAAACTAACTGGTTATATAAATTCTGGTGAACGGGTATCCTGTTACCATTAAACCTCTTTGCCTTATTATACATTACCTGCTAACTATCTAAACCACCAGCAAATTAATTCCCTGAAAGTTAACTTTTATGAACTACACACAATGCAGTAGTTTTAAGTACATCTTCAAACCCTTTGACACTCCTCTCTTCCACACATGGGACCTACGCCCCTCTCCTTGAGCCATCAGCTAAGCCAGGTGACTAGCTTCAGTGCACAGCTTTGGAGACCAGCTCACCACACACACTCCAACTTCCTCCTTGCCCTCTTGCCTAGCTCACGCTCCGGCAGAAATTGGTTGCCTTGTTGTAAGGACACATCATGCAGCTACTGTATAGGCCACACAGCAAGGAACTGAAGTGTTTCCTACTAGAAGTCACGTGACTGGGCCACCCTGATGGCAAGGTTTCCAGTTCCCACCAAGCCACAAAGTAACTGCAGCCTGAGCCGATGCCTCAACTGCAACCATACAAGAGAACCTGAGCTGCAACAGCTCAGCTCAGCTGCTCCCAAATTTCTGACACTAAGTAAGTGCTAGAGTAGCTTCTTACACAGCAGTAGATAAGTAATAAAAATAGAAAAAATACATTACCTTATAAAGTTCCTTCTCATCCTTTTCTGTCTTCAGCTGATATTCAAGCTGTTCTCGTTCACACTGTGCCTTCCTGAGTTTGTCCTTTAAACTGAGTTAAGGTAAAGTGACATTAGCATAAAGGAAAAAAACTTTGGTAAATATAACATTTTTAAAACATAAAAGCATCTTTTAAAAATGTCAGAAATGCCCTGGCTAGTATGGTTCAATGGACTGAGTGCTGGCCTGCGAACCAAGGCGGGTTGGTTATTGGGTTGATTCCCAGTTGGGGCACATGCCTGGGTTACAGGGTCAAGTCCCCAGTAGGGGGCGCACAGAGGCAACCACACCTTGATGTTTCTCTTCCTCCCCCGCCTCTAAAAACAAATAAATAAAATCTTTAAAACAATAGTGTCAGTTGCCCTGGCTGGTGTAGCTCAGTGGATTGAGCACGGGCCTGCGAAGTAAAGGATCGCGGTTCGATTCCCAGTCAGGGCACATGCCTGGGTTGCAGGCCAGTTCCCAGTGGGGGACACATGAGAGGCAACCACACATTGATATTTCTCTCCCTCTCTCCTTCCCTTCCCCGAAAAATAAATAAAATATTTAAAAAAAAAAAACAATAGTGTCAGAAATACCTGTCCAACTCAGTTTCCTTTTCAATTGCTTTATTTGTCACTAACACAATATCTTCCTCAAGCTTGACAGCTTTGGATGTAGCATAATAGTAACTCCTCCTAAGTTCTTCATTTCCCATTTTTAAATTTTCTGAAGCTTCAGTAAGTTCCTTAGAAACAATAAAGTATTTTGAGAAACATAATTAGTAAGACAAACATGCACCTCTATGTACTCTTAAATGTTAATCCCACTTTTGTTCCATCAAAAGTTTGTAAGACTAAATACTAGACCTGAAATGATAAAATTTGCATATTAATTTACATATACTAGATTAAACAAACTTTCCTCTGCATTTTTTCCTACATCCTGTTTGTTGATTTCACAAACTTCTCCACCAGAGGGCCAGGAAACAAAAATGAGGGGGAAAAATTTTAGTCATTTTCATTTTTCACATCTTACTTTTCAGTGTTACCCCAATGACAAATCAGGTTCCATATGATACTACCAAGGTTAACACTAACTTCCTTCAGCACAGATCACTAGTCCAACTGATAATTATACCAATAAGTCAATTTTCCTGCCACTGTGACTCTGAGGTATGAACATTCAAAGAAGCCAAAACAAATATAAAAATTTAGCTGAATGCCCGCCCTAAGAGTCAAGGCAGGCACATATGATGAGATTTTATTAAATTTTAATATTTAACATACCTGCGTTAAAAGTTCAAATAAAAAAGTGGTTCCTTAACTAAAGGGAATATCCTTCTCATGCAGGATTCCAAGTGTTTCCCAAGTGTAAAACTGGGAGAATAACTACATATCTTAAACTAAAAGGCTAAAGTTAATATAGGTAGAAGGCCACACACATTTATAAGGAGATTTAAAATTGTACACATTGTTTACCCTCTACCTCCAAAGAGCAATCCCAAACAGAGTAAAGCAAGAGATATCTTTTCAGAACAGCATCTATGCAGAGGTGTTCAAAACACAACCACTGCACCGGAGTAGTGAAACTGTTGAGAATCACTGCTCTAATGGTTCAAGGAACGATTATTAACTACTACTCTAGGCCTTGTTAAAAAATAATGGAGCCCTGGCTGGTGTAGCTCAGTGGATTGAGTGTGGGCCTGCGAACCACACGATCGCGGTTCAATTCCCAGTCAGGGCACATGCCTGGGTTGCAGGCCAGTTCCCAGCAGGGGACTCATGAGAGGCAACCATACATTGATATTTCTCTCCCTCTCTCCTTCCCTTCCTCAAAAAAGAATAATGGAACCGATCCCATCCTTAGGGAGCAATAGGTCAGTCCTGTCAACAGACATATGTAGGATGTATCTGGTTAGTTAAAAGTGAGATACATAATCACTATACACCTAAGTCTATCAAAACTAACAAATTAACTTTTCTTGAAAAAATAGTGAACCAACAAGTCAATGACTAAGTTTTATGCAGCCGCTATTCATTTCTTGTAAGCCACTAAAATCCATTTGTGTCTCTAAAGAAATGACACAATTTTTTATTTATACTTCTCTTTTTCTTAGCTCAAAAAATGCACTAATTAATTAGATGTTTTTAGGATAATTTATAGAATTTCTCACATCAAGGATTTCAAAATTCTGTCTAATACAATATCTCATTTCACTGAATTCTGCTTTTTGGAAAAGTAACTTAACTACTTTACTCTATTTTCCCTTAGTCAGTGTGTATCATTCCTAATTATATTTCGAACCCCTTCCCTCAAAATCAATCAAATACCCCACGAGTAGATGTTAAGCATCTAGAAATAGTTGTCAGGCACTACATCATCAAGCCTTGTACCAAAAATCCAAAATTTTAATCATTTACAACATAAAAGCAGCTGTGGCAGAGGCTGACAGAAACCGACCGTTTTTTGTATAAATATCTGACCGCTATTTTTTTTTTCCCAACACAGGGTTTTCACTCACTTTACCTGGTTCAATTTTTGGAAAAAGTGGATTTCAGGTAATGTACTGTATCAACTTCTATCAGTTACATAAGACACAACCAACCTTCTGCTCTGCCTGAAGCTGGTCACATCTTTCTTTTTCATGATTAAGTTCTTTTTCCATTCTTTCAACTTGTTCTCGAAGTTGTGTTGTTTCTTTTTCCAGAACAGCAATTAACTTTAACAGTTCTTCCTTTTCTTTCATGGTTTTCTCAATTTTCAACTGTAAAATAAAAAATTTAAATTTAAAAAAATGTTTTATTGTATTTTTCCATTACCATTTATTGCCTCCCATATGTTATAAACCCTTTTCCATTTCAAAAAAATAGTAAAGAAATTCACAGAAAGAATGGTTACATATACTTTATGTCGATCAACCTTGTTTAGCATTCAGGTAGAAAAGTTCATGGGTCATACATTTAGACCTCCTTTTGGTTGGGCAAAGAAGAAAAAATTAAAAGTATAAAATTTTACTCAGTACGTAATTTTATTATGAAATTTCATACTAATCAGTTTTCAAATCAGCACTAAAAAGAAAGCATAGAGTTTCAGAAATGACTCTGGGCTTTTCTTATCTTGAATAATAATCAATTAGAAAATGTCTAATTCTTCTTGAATGCAAATTTATGGAAAACTGTTGATCCATTAAGAACTTCCTTGTGTTATATAAGGCCTTCAGCTATGGGGTGGTTACTATTAAAAGGCCTGGTTCTATAAGGTACTATGTAAGGTAATAAATGTCGACATATAATAGCCTTTATTTGGCTAAACTAAAACAAACTTTATAAGTAAATGCAAATTTTAGTACTAAAACGCAGACTGTAACAATATATTAATATCATTGATTATCATGGGAACATTAATAGTTACTCAGTTCAGGAAACTTAAACTCCAATATTCTAAAATATTACTAAATTAAGAGACCTAAAATGGTTAGCCTCAGCAGTTACTTCTCTTACAATCAGAAACTGCTGACGCTAACAGGGGAAGACCGCACACTCGGAGGTGAGGCTTCACAGAGGCAGCATCACTACAATGCAGTGCCTTCCCACAGTAACGGTGAGTGCACCCTGAGTCAGTTTTCCAGGGTCACGGGAACAAACTGACTAAACCCTCAAGTAGCTTTTATGAAAACTGAATGGTGAAAAATTTTTAGAATGACCCTTCTACCTTATTCATCACACCAAATAAAAATAACAAAAATAAATGTCCTCAAAAGAGAAAACTTGATTTATTCATTGAACTTCTTTCATGCCTTACCTATTTTTTGAAAGAAATGATTTTTGCCTCTAAACTTTCTGACAGCTTAAAAATATAAATACATCTTGATATAGTGCAAAGGAAACATTATAAAAGAACCACTTTTCCCCAGTAATTCATTTAATTGGCATTTACTAGCTGAAGAGTTTATTGAACCTTAAGTAGACGTTTTTAAAAGAAATTCAAATTAGATAAAAATGTATAAAAGTCAAATTTCTGCCCTCAATCTTTCAAGCATATAGTAGTTAAATTTTACAATGAACACCCATACACCCATCACCTAAATTCATTAATATTTTGCCATGTTTACTTTATCTCCCTTTATATTCAGTACTTAAGTTTATTTACTTAATGGGGGGGATAAACCATTTGAAACAAAAATCGCTGACACTTCACCCCTAAGATCTCAGAGCAAGCACCTCCCAGTAAGTTTCCTCTTCAATTATTACCATTATAATAGCTAAGAAAATGAGTAATTTTATAACATCCAATGAACAGTCCATAGTTAAATATCCCCTAACTATACCTAAAATATCAATTTTTAAAAAAATCTAGGATCCAGTCAAGATTCCATGTTGAAGGTTTCATTAATCACTTGTAATATCAACAGTACCTTGGTAATACCTCATCTGTACTAATTTTGTGCAGTTTTAGCTAAAAATCATTAAAGATTTTGATGAATGTGGAATTTCTTTTTAAATCCTCACCCAAGGATATGTTTTTATTAATTTGAGAAAGGGCGGGGGAGAAAGAGAAACATCGATGGGTTGCCTCCTGCAGGCGGTCCCAACCAGGGATCAAACCCACAACCTGGGTGTGTGCCCTGACAGAGGATGGAATCCCCAACACGTGGGTGCACAGGATGATGCTCCAACCAGCTGAGCCATCCCGCCAGGAAGATGAACATGGAAACTTAAAGACGTGTCCAAAAATTGGTCAGAATATGAAAACATTTTATCTCAAAAATATTTCCCTAAGAGATGGCAATTTACATTTTCTTTATAAGTAGGAAGAAATGAAATAAATTGAACAGTGTCCCAATTTACTTAGGAGAGCACAAGAGAGAGAGATGCAGATGCCAAGATGCCTGTTCTCTGTCTGCAGCCCTGACATCAGGGTGGTCTCAAGTATTCAAAAACACTGCAATATAAACTAACTGCATTCTTCTTATAAGCTGGGCTTGTTTCAGCATCTCTGACCAGCATTCAAATACCAGGCTAAAAACCTTGATCATCGAGCACTTGTCAACACAAAGTGTTTTAGGCACCCTATAAAAGTTACATTTCTTTATTTAAGATAAGAGAAGAATTCTGGAAGGGGGAGGGAAAGATACAGAAGAATTCACAACAAATGACTGGTTCCTTCAAGTCGTCTTAGTTCAACTGCCTTATTTAAAATATTTTATCTATAACTTCTTGTCTTTTTTCTCTAATCTCAGTTTCTGAATGTAAATAAGATAAAATCAAAGGCATAAAATATTTACATATAAAAATTCATCTAACTATAAATAAAAAGCAATGACCTGTCACAGACTAAATGTGAATATAAATTAACCAAAAATATATGCTGAACCAACTAAAGCAGCAGTTTTTCACAGAAATGCAAATGTAACGTTCTAGTGTGTATAGGATAAGATATTGAGAAATACCTTGAAATAAGAACGTTCCATTTTCTTCTTCAGTAACTACTAAAAATTAAGGCCTAAGGCATTATTAGATCATATGCAGAGTAAATTTCTATTGGAGCCAATGCAATGACTCCAAAATATTCAATTAAAAAATAGTAAGAAGCTTTACGCCTTTCCTTTTTTAATTGTGGTTAATCCAAGCTTATTCATTTGATCAGATGACAAGGAAAAAAATCATTCTAAAAATGCTCAACCTCAACTTAAGAGACGGGAATGCTTCCCTGATGCACTGCGACACTTGGGATAGAGCACACCCGCGGTAGAGTGAAATAAAGTTCACAACCAATGACCGGTTTACTGCTTTACACCCCTTTCCCTCCACCTTCACCCTCCAAATCGGCACTATTCTACAACTAATGGATTAGGCCACCAGCGAAGGAGAAAGGTTAGTGGGAGGGAAGGTTAGGAAAGCTTTAGGTCTAAATTCTCTCAGTTACTGCACAACGACTATGCACAAAACACGGACAGGCCCTGGGGACAGTCCTGGCCACAGTGAACTCAATGTAATTGTGACAGACTTTTAAAGTATTTCAAAAATAACACACTAAGTTTATTTTAGTTAAAAAGCATTTTCTTTTTAACTAAAATGCTTTTAACCTAAAAGCATTTTCTTTTTAGGTTATACTCCTACATAACCTGAGAATTCTTAAAACGTAATGAACACATGCTCTGTTTGTAGAAGTGTCTACAAATCACTGGCTCACTGTTGGCACCAACCTCAAGAAGGCCAGCTTTGGTGGTCACCACCAGCATGTCCGAATTTCCTTCATCTTCCATAGTCAGCAACTCTTCAACTGGAGAAGCAGCTCGAAACTGGAAAGGTGTACTTGCTCCACGAATTTCACCCTTATGGGTAACGTAACAGAACTGATAAAATTCTCCATCGTCATTTGGAAGGTAATATCCTAAAGGAAGTTAACAAACAAAAACTATTAAGCTTCTTTAATAAAATGTTATTTTGATTTAACTTAACAATACTTGCCATCTCCTCTCACTCCTGACCCTGTTCTAGGGATTTAGGGTATGTCTTTCCTGTCTTTCATAAATTATTCAAACTGGACTATCATCCTTCCTTAACATGCCTAAATTTTCTTATCTTGGGTCTAAGCTTACACCCCCACAATATTCTTTCCTCAAATCTTCACTAAGAGCAAAACTAACTCATCTGAGAGAGGGTCGAGTATGTAGTTTTCAGTGACAGGAAGGTTGGAGGAAAAGCAGGGGAAGAACCAGCACCAAAATCTAGGAGGATTATTAGGGGTGAGAATGTACATTTAAAGAACTCTCCCTTCAATGCATTACATGTAAAAGGGAGATATTTACAAAAGGCATGTGCTACACATACGCACTGTGTAATGACAGAAGAGAGAATGAGGTCTCACGATGCTGTGTGACAAAAATAAGCTTTGGACCTACACAGATTTATTCTGGATTCCAGCTCTACCACTAATATTTACTTAACCTCCCAGAGCCCTGGAGCTTCTTATCTGTAGAAGAGACACAAAGACATCTATCCTGGAGTTCCCAAGTATCTACAGATAATGTATTTACACCATCTAGCCCGCTACCTGACAAATATACATTCAGCATTTGTTCCTTCTTTCTTCAACTCAATTGCTATCTTCTCTCTTAAATTGCTGGATTACCCTAGCACAATATCAATCTACTTCCTCTCCAAAGCTCCCATGAGTCTTTACATTAAAAAGGGGGGGGGGCTCCACAGAATACCTTGTATTACTATTCATTATATACATGTTTTATATCCTATACCAAGACCTCAGAAATACTGAAGACAGATACATAATATAAAAATTCTGGAATCCCCCAGAATGACTTGTAAAAAATGAAAAGGAAGCATTAAGTGACTGAGAAATGAACACACAAAAATGAATGTATTCACCTTATCTTGGATACTACTATCTACTCAGAAATCTGTAATCACTAAGTCTATTATTTTTTTATATCTTAAAATTTTCAGTCTCATTATTATGGTATCTATTTCACTTGATTTCATTCTTTAAAAAATAGCTGGCTGGTATAGCTCAGTGGATTGAGCTCGGGCCTGCGAACCAGAGTATCTCGGTTCAATTCCCAGTCAGGGCACATGCCTGGGTTGCAGGCCAGTTCCCAGCAAGGGTCTCACGAGAGGCAACCATACATTGATATTTCTCTCTGTCTCTCCTTCCCTTCTCCTCTAAAGATAAGTAAATAAATAAGTCTTTAAAAAAAAATAGCTGGTCTTTCTTTTTAGAAAGAAGAGGGAGGGGCAGAAAAAAATACAAGGCAAATCTAGAACATCCTCTGGTGCTTGAAAGTAAGAAGTCCTTTAAAAAGAACAGGGAGAGAAGAGGAATGTTGAAAAAAACACAGGAGCCCTCTTGATGAAGTTCCCTACGACCAAAGAAAGCTAGAATAATTTGAGCAACAAAAATGATAGTATCAGATTTTATTCCATACATTAAATATCTATGAAGTTCATGGAGAAGGGGACTTTTCCTAACATAATTCCAACTAATAAATATGCAAAGACTCAATACAAGAGCATCATTAGGCAAACACCACAATAAACATTGTAAGCAAGATCCAGTGATGGATCCTAAAATGAGTAGTGAAAGTTTTGAGGAGAAACAAGATACTTCTTTAGTCTCAAAGTAGCTCCTCCATCATAGTCATTAATTACAACAAAGGGAAAAATACTAACTTTACACTGAAAAAAACCAGTAGACACCCCTTAACCAAGTGATCAAGATTCGTATCACTGGTAATAAGATATATGGATATTATGTACTCCCTGATACAATATACTGAGCAGGGTACAACATTAGTTCTATGGTGTTCTTCCTAGAAATGTATAACCTCAATGCAATCATGACAAAGCATTAGACAAACCCAAAATAAGAAACAAGCTATCAAAAAAAAAAAAAAAAAAGGAAGAAAGAAAGGAAATCTAAAAACTGACCTGTACTATTCAAAACTGTCAAGGTCATGAAAGACAGGACAGAATGAGGAACTGTCACAGACTAGAAGAGACCAACAAGATACGACAACTAAATGTAATGTGGGGTTTGGGATTGAAAACAGGAACAGAGAAAAACACAACTAGGAATTCTGTGAAATTTGAATGAGGTTTATACTTAGTCAAAGGTATTACACCAATGTTAACTTCTTGGTTTTTTAAATAAATGTACGGCGGTTATACAAGATGTTAAAACTAAGAGAAGCTGGTGAGAGAGTACAGGTTAACTCTGTGTATTAGTTTTGCAGCTTTACATCTAAAACTACTGCAAAATATAAAGTTTTTAGAAGAGTAATATAGAGGTACATCTGGCAAGATAGTTTTTAAAGTTTTTAACAATTTCACCCTCCTCACATCTACTACTAAAACTATTAATCCATGTCTTAGTAACTTTGCAAATAAGGCCACTAGACTTATTTTGAAAGACTTATTTTGAATAGAAAACAAAAATGTAGTCTGACTAATCAGCCCTGGTCTCATGATAACAGAAATGCTACAAACTAAATAATCATGGTCTAATTTTAAAAACTTACAAAAATACTAAAAATGTGGTTCAAATACCATTTGAGAAACAAGATGTAGTTATTCAGAGTCGCAACTTAAAGCTACCCCTAAAAGTCCCGGCTACTGTGGCTCAGTTGGTTGTTGGGTAAACCCAAAGGTTATGGGTTCAATTCCCAGTCGGGACAGATGCCTAGATTTTGGGTTCAGGTCCCCAGTCAGAGCACACACCAGAGGCAACAGATCGATGTTTCTGTCTCGAATCAATGTTTCTCTCCCACCCCTCCCCCCTCACTAGAAGCAATGGACATGTCTTCAAGTGTGGATTAAAAAAATAACAGTAATACAGCTATCTAGACAATGCTCCTATCAGCTTAACAACATTGAAAATAAAATAGGAACGCCCTGGCTGGTGTGGCTCAGTGGATTGTGCACCAGCCTGTGAACCAGGTCAGTGCTCAATCAGGTCACCAGCTCAATTCCCAGTCAGGGCACAGGCCTGGATTGTGGGCCAGGTCCCCAGCTGGGCGCGTGTAAGAGGCAACCAACTGATGTATCCCTTACGCATCGATGTTTCCCTCCCTCTCTTCTCATTTCTCTAAAAATGAATAATAAAATCTTAAACAAAAGAAAATAGGAAAAAGTAAAAACCAAGCTCTGAGTCAGATTTTATAGCCTGTGTTGTTAGCAATCAAACTATAATAAACAAATAAGGATCTGTTTAAGAAACAATTGCATTTATGTATTTGTTAGTTGTTTTGAGTTTTGCATTTCAGGATTCTCATGACTCATCCATAAAATGAACAAAGTGACCTGGATTGTACTTAAAATCTGTTTTTGCTCTAATATTTTATAGGTAAGTTTCTCATGACTCTATTCTGCCTTTTTTACATAAGGAGTTCTAGGTGGAGAGAAGCTTTTAATTCTGATTTTCAAAGTAAAACTTAACAGGATGAATTTTCAGAAACTTGTAAAACTTACTGTGCTTATGCTTAGCTCCCATGAAAATGCTTTTAAAGTATGAACAGAAATAAACTGGAGGCTTTTCTTTTTGTTTTACTGCTTTTAAACTTTTTGCTAAGTAACTAATAAACCAATTCATAAGTCAACATAATACATTCAGTAAGTTATTTATTACAAGACTAATTATATTTAAAATAACTCTTAAGAACAAGAATTATAATAAAATCAGTTCCAATATACTCACTTTAATTTGACTATCTTAAAAAAACACTATGAATTAAAAGATAAACCTTACATATAATTTGTAACATTAATCCATAAAACATAGAGAAATGTAAATCTCTGCCTACATTACAGTACAAATTTTATCCTCTGAATATTGGTTTCTTGACACAGTACCTAAGGAAATATTTTTATACACCCAAGCTTCATGTGGTTACATTGCCAACTGATGTTCACACCAAACATATACAGCACAAACCTCAGAATAAAAAAATTTAAAAAACATAAACCACCAAAATATGAAACACTGGTAATAGCAAATGCTGGCAAAGATGTAAAGTGACAAGAACTTTCCATCATTGCTGGCAGAATGCAAGTGGTACAGCCACTCTGAAAAAGAATTTGGTGATGGTTTCTTACAAAACTAAACATACTCCTAACATATGATGCAGTGATCACGTTCCTTGGTATTTACCCAAATGAGCTGAAAACTTACATCCACACAAAAACCTGTGCACGAGTACTCGCAGCAGCTTTACGACTACCACAACCTGGAAACAACCAAGACATCCTCTAATAGATGAATGGACGAACAATGTACATTCATACAATGGAATATCACTGGAATCCCTTGCAATTCTATGCATGTGATGTGTACTAAAATATTATACTGAAACCCCTTCCAGTAACATCACCAGACCAAAAAGAATCTATGGCATAAACAAAACTAAGAATTTGTCTTCATACAATGCAAACTCAGTACAATTATGATACAAAATCACTCTACAACACATTCTGTGACAGATTTCTAAGAGTATTGTTTAAAATCTGTACACAGTGGCAAACTAAGACAAGATTCAATTTCACATTACTCACTTTTATCCTTTTATAGGCAAATTTCCCTATAAAATTAATGTATTAATTTAGCACAGAGAGTAAATTGAAACCCTGTATAAATCCTGTCAATCATCTTCATGGTTGTTTATCAGAATAGCAGGGTGGGCAAAAGTAGGGTCACAGTTGTTTGTAAGAAAAAGAATACAAAAATAAATTGTTTTGCATACTCACAACTGTAAACCTACTTTTGCTCACTCCTGTGAGTGATAGAATTGAAGGTGAGACTACTATTCAGACTACTATTCACATTGGGAATTGGAGGTGAGTAGTGAATAGGAAGGGAAGTCAGCAGGACAAAGGATCCTAGGGTGGTTTTGGATGGATTTCTGAGATGAGTAAATGATTGTGAAGTCCAGTTGGGTAGGGAAGTGGGTGTAGTATTTTCCATACAGGGAAATGGATCCCAGACTACTATTCTCACCTTAATTTGTTATATTACTCTACTATGAATAGCACTGTTTCCTCATTTAGAAAAAAATCTTCAGAAGAGCTGATAAGAAATCAACCCTCTTCAATGAAAGTTAACAAGCAAAAAGCCTTTGTAATATCAACATAAAATATTATGTGGTCTACAATAGATATTTATATTCTTATGACTTTTGTTAAACAGATACTAATTAATTCAACTGTGGTATGCCGGGTGTACCTAAGTAGATAATTACAACGGGTACAACATTTTTAATGGCAAATAAGATACCTGATTTCATCAGGTTCTGCAGTTTTCAATTCTTACCTTGAAATGCTAATACACAATTGACTGTTGATCCTTCCACATACTGTTCAGGCATAGGGGACCACAAAAATGTGTAATAATCACGAGCAGTACTCCACCCAACCTAAAGGAAAAAAACGTGGAGGTTTTTAGTAAGCAGTTTCATATTAGAGTGGTATCTTATAGCATATTGTTTTTTACTGCATCCTGAAGTTAAAACATGGGTTAATATGTTTAAAAATCATTCTATTTTAATAAGTATGTTGAATTTAGAGTATTTTTTTGTTTTAAGATTTTACTTATTTATTTTTAGAGAGAGGGGAAGAAACATCAATGTAAGGCCACCTCCCGCATGCCCCCCACTGAGGAACTCCTCACAACCCAGGCATGTGCCCTTACTGGGAATCAAACCAGCGACCTTTTGATTTACAGGCCCATACTCAGACCACTGAGCCACGTCAGGACTTTTCCTGTATTTTTACTTCAATTCTATCACTCCTTAAAACTCATACTGAACTTACTAGGAACTCTATTGCTAATTTTGGATAACCAGATCTCTCCCTTAACCAAACTGCCAGAGAACAATTTTTGAATGCCAGTTTACATGAGGTTCAAATCTCAGTTCCAAGTTTAATAACCTTGAGTAAGTCACTTCACGCTGGACCTCAGTTCCCAGATCTACAAAATGGGAATGACAATATTCTGATGAAAGATCTTTGCAAAGTATAAAGTAATAAACATATTATGTGTTTATTTCAGTTAAAATTGAAACTAGTCAATACTGGAGAAAAGGGAACAAAAACTAAAAAAAAATAATACCTCAACCCATTCTCTATATCCTTTATCTGACTTCAGCCATTTCCCTACCCAACTGGACTTCACAATCATTTACTCATTTCAGTAATGCATCCAAAACCACCCTAGGATCCTTTGTCCTGCTGACTTCCCTTCCTATTCACTACTTACCTCCAATTCCCAGTCTGAATGATACTCCATTTGGAATTGTTCATTCACAATTCTGGGTGCTGAACTTCTCTAGAGAAAGTCATAAAACTGCTGCTCAGCAATCTCCTGATTAATCTGCTCCAATTCCCTAGGACAGCCTTCCACAGCAGCGAAACCAGATCTTCTCCATGTGCAAGCCACCCCCAACGATTGGTTCACAAATCTTGCTCCTCCTCATTGAACACATTCAAGTCACGCATGAGTCCTATTCCCAATTCATTCAACTAACTGTTGACAAATTCTATGAGTGCTATTTATGGATAATTACCTACAACTGATGCTCTTTTCTACTTTAGGCCCTTGTTATCTCATTTAGAAAATTAGGATAATCTAAACATTCTCTCTGCCTCTTACTCTCTTCTAATGGCAACTTCTCTTACTCAGCACTGCAAGATTCAAGTTCACCTCTAAACTCTACTACCATCTGCTTAAAAACGAGTTATTCCTACCCTGGCCAAGTGGCTCAGTTGGTGGGTGCCTCAGCCTGTACACAAAAAGGTTGCATGTTTGATCCCTGGTTGGGGTGTGTATAGGATGCAACCAATGTTTCTCTCTCTCTCTCTCAAATCAATCAACATATCCTCAAGAGAGGACTTAAAAAAAGAAAAACACTACTTCCTCAGACAAATATTAAAACAATCCAAAACTTGATCCAAACCAACCTCTCTCACTGCTCTTTGGTATCCTAGGCAAACCAAATTCCTTAACACTTTGTCAAGCATTCCTTCCTCCTTAGTTACTACCAGGGCACTTTCTCCCTGCCTGCCCGTCCACACCACAGCGAAACCATTGCGGCGGGCAATGTGCAGGACACATGAAGTGCTCAAAAACATGCAATGCCAAAAACATGTCAATTCCACTGCCAGGAACTTGCCCTATGAAATAAGTGGGCAAACAAAGTAAAGATACAGAGATCTTTATTAAGCACTGTGTTTAACAGCAGAGTTTAGAAATGTTCCCAATGAATCCCACATTCATCAACATCACATGTGTACACTTTACTACACACACTGTATGTGTATAAGTATTTATGTGTAGCTAGATGCCAATGTGTTAAAAATAGTGCCTTTACTTATGTAGTAGTCCATTTTCCTGCCAGGAATGCCCTTCCCCGAATCTCATTTCCCTGCTCTATTTGTCCCCCCTTCTTTTCAGGCAAGAAAAGGAGAAAATGGGAAAAGATTATAAAAAAATTTTTTTTCATAACACCTTAAGTGAAGCTGAACCTTTTGGTCATAGAAAGAAAAGCATGGATTCAAGTTACCAACATTCGTTGTACATTATCCCACTGTTAAGTACAAAATGTTTCCCTTTCCAAATATAAATGTTTTACATTTGACATTCATAAAAATGACCCACTTACAAAAATGACCCTTAATGTAGAGTGAAGAAAGAGCTACTATAAAGCTACTGATCAACCTGCTTAAAAGAAAATACCAAGTAGCCAAATAGAAGAAATACACAGAAAATTTTTCTTACCTTGAATATACCAACCCAATCTTTTGGATGTGGATGGATATACGGAGTTAAGGTGTAATGACACTCTAGGTGTGCATTAGGAAGATAACTCTTGGCCACATTTTGAAAGATGACATGGGCAAAGTTGGAAGTCTGTGAGACTTCTTGAAAGGATGTCATCATGAATCTGAAACAAGCAAATCACACAAGCTGAATGAGACCCAACTAAGAAAAACTTTCATCTTTAAAAAATGTGTCATTAAGAGGCCAGCGTTCAAAAAACTTACAGTGCAGGTCACATGTACTGAGTATCACACATCCTTGTAAAGCACATGTTATAATCAAACCGGAGGTTTAAACATTATGGCTTAACATTAGTCACATACAGATATAAACTCACAGCTAGGCATGACCTTGAATCTACATACCCGACATATGTAACAATATTTAAGATAAGAGTCTATCTCTCAGATCAGCTTGGACCTCCACAGGGTTAAATGTGAATTACACAGGTATGAACAATAATAATTTTTGAGAAGATATATATATTTTTGAATATTGGAACTCCTCCTTAAAAATGATTAAATATAAAAACACGGACAAATCAAGAAATAAAGAATGTCCAATATGGCTCAGAAAGTGACATGGGAGTTAAAAAGCTTTTAAACCAATATCAAAAAAACTATCAACTCTCCTGAAAAGCCTTGCCCTCTACTTCTGTTGCAATCAAGAGATTCTATGTTGGACCCACAAACCTCATTATTTTCCTCCCTACTCTGACCCATCCCATCCCTCTCCTAGGTTGTTCGTTCCTGTAATGGATGCTGATCTCTCAGGGCTTGCATTCCTCACCCATGTTTGTGATCATGGACCAATGTTTCTCAATCCTGGCTACACATTAGAATTATTAAGGATCTTAAAAAAAAAGACAATGACTTTACGAAAGTGGGACCTGGACATGGGCATGTGTGTGTGCCTTCATTTTTCTTTTAATGTTTTCAAGTAATCTTAATCCTGTATGTGGTCAGGACAAAGAACAACTACTTAGATTCTGACCCAAGCCAACAATCTCATCTCTCGCTCATTTCCACAGCTGTCTAAACACAGCCTGTCTTCTGGGCTCCTGGTACATGCTTCTTCAGATCTCTCCAGCCATGGAAATGCAGCCATCTACTTAAAAGAGCTCGGCCTACTTGTTCCTCTCTACCCATACAAATTCTCCCCTTTCCTTCTGGGTTCGATGATCCTACTCTGACTACCAGTATTTGTGTTTTTCCCTCCATTAATTTCCTTATAGTTACTGATTAAAAAATAAATGTATATATATTTTACATGAAATACATACTGTAGAAATCTATTATGGATTTGGTAAATGCTCACTGGCTAGTGAACACCAAGCACTGGATAGCAGGTGAAAGGCTAAAGTAGACTATAAATATCTACAAGATCCAAATGGTTTTTTGTGCTCTACTTTTGCGAAAAAGGATACAACGGAGGACTTACTTCAAAAAGCTCTCTATACAATGTGCCACAGACTCAGTACAATCAGTGAGTCTACACCACTTGCTTCTAAGTCATAATAACAGGACTATCTGTAATAATGGGGAAAACTGGAGCAAGATTTTTTTTCTTCTGCTTACCAAATTGCTCGAATCTGCTTCACAAATCATGAAGTTTCTACAGAGCAAGAACAGCAATAAGACTCCACTCATATTTAACAAGTATTCAGTCTTTATTGCTAGGAATATCTTGAGCTTCTACAACTGTTCCTTTTGCTGACCTGCCTGAAATACTAAGGCAAACTTTTAAGGTTCTGAAATAACAAGCACTTTGGAAAATATCCCCTTTTCTTCATGTGTCTTCTCTGCTTCTGTTATGACCAAAGTACTACTTTACTAAAACAATATATTAGATATCCCATAAAGAAACTGTCAATGGTGAACGCCACAGCCACTGTTGTTAGAATACCAGGTTGGTTGGCTGTTAACACTCCCCACCTGAGTGAGGTCTGCCTGGACAGACACAGCAGCAAAGAGCTTGCACTCAGTAACACTCCTCCCCTACCTCGGAACTAACAAAAAGGCTTCATTACCAGCAACCCATTGCACAGAAACACTTAACTGCTAATACTCTCCATATGGTAACCCAAAACCTTCAAGAAATAAAAAATAGCACTTATAAACACTGGGAATTCTGCCTAAAATAACTGAAGAGTTCTATTACTTTGTCTCTTTGAATTGTCTGAGCTTATCTGGGCTCAGGGGGATGTCATGATGCTAAAAATAAAAGTCACTAATGATTATCTCTTTTCAAGTCAGTGGTTTCATAAAGAGCTTCCAGTGTCCAGTTTTGAAAAAATGTTCCCTACTGATTAAAATATACCAACAAGAGAAACTATAGCTAAATCAAGTAAATCAACTTCTGATAGATACAACTACCTAAACTGAGGAAAGTGAATCAGTAATATTTTTCTATGAAGAAGAACAAATATTTAAGTTTCTCTGAGGAAGATACACTCCGTAAGGAGAAAATATCAGAATGAGTTCCCATGTTTTTAATTAAAAGCAATTTAAGAATAAAACACTTTTCTTAAAATTTAATTCCCTAAAGTAAACTGTATCAACAAAGCTGCAATTATTTGTTACAAAACAAGACAGTGAAGTTTAAATTTATTTAACCTCAATTACAATAGTGATTTAACCCTTACACTTTTACTTCACTGGTAAGTTCTGAAGGCATAAAATACAGCATGAAGGTACGCATACACCTCATATGTATTTATCTATGTGTCCATATGCTGATGATGCATTAAAAGGGACTCGAAAAGTGCTCACCATGCAGTTAATAGTCTTTATTCATGAAGGATATGTTTGAAAAAAGGACTTACAACTAAATTGAGTTTTTACCAGTATATATAAATGTATTATTTTCATTGTTTGAAATAAACATATTGACATCAAAATTCATTGTAAACCCTCCCCTCAAAATTCAAGTTTTTGATACAAAACCCTCAAACTTAAAATATATTCATAATGCCTATAAATCTGAAAAGTATTAATAAAATTAATTTGTGGTCATCCTATTAATAACCTTCATTAATCCCTCTCTAACACTCCAACCTTTAAAATAATTTCAATGTGATCAGGACTATAGTAATTTTACAAGTCATTCCACTCTTGTTATTACCTTACTTTTTGAAATTAAATTCCACTATCTTCTAGTCACAAAAAAGTTAACATAGATAAATATAATCTGAATGTAATTACAAGAATCAACCCATTTTAAATAGTAAAAATGAAACTTCCAACTCCCATACAGTTCTTGTTTCACTCCTTACACAGATAAAGAAGTGAAAAAGACAGACAAGTTTATAAAAATGTTGAAAGTCGCTGAGAATATCAAGGTAGCAAGATGTTTCACAGGAAGACCAATACACTGTGCATGCTCACACATGCACACTACAGAGACACACATACCACCCAGTGAAGAAGTAATGTGCAAAGTCACTGCATCACCTTGTGGTAATGCTTGGGAACTGTAGCTGCATTAACACATTGAGAAAAAGAACTAACTGCAAAGAAATTGCAGAGAAAATATAAACACAAGGCAAAGTGCTAACAGCTTTACCATACCAAATGCTTCTTCCCACTCTCTACAGTACGTTTGAAGAACTGTACATTAAAATGCAAGCCAGGCTAAGTAAAAATTTTTAAGGAACTAAAGGATCAATTTGAGTGTGAAACAAATTCTGAAATGCATGCTGCCTGCAGTGCCCTTTTCCATGCCTCCTAAATATCCCCTAAAGTTCTAACTTCCCTAGAGTTCCTTTTTATGTGTCATGTTGTAAACTTGTATAAAGCCTTTGGTCTAAAAGCCAATTTTGTTACTTTGGGAATTCATCAATTTTTAAGGAAAACGATAAGTAATATGCATTTGGTAACTCAGTTAACTAAAATACGTTTGGAGGGAAAGGGGCGCTTCAATGCTATCCTTCCTCTTGGTAGTTTTACAAGCCTCAAACAGAACTTAGTATTTTTCTACTGACAAGCCCCCAAAAATGTAAGCCTTGATCAAATAAAGTAGAAATTAGACCATACCAAAAACATCTATGCATTAAATAGTTGGAATCAAATTAAGTTGTTATTTTACATAATTTGCCAGTTATAACAATTAGAATTCAAGAGGAAATAAGGTAATTTTGTTCTGTTATAACATTATTATGGTGATTTTATTTTTTTTTAAAGTCCCTACCACTTAAACATGCTAAACTAATTATAAATGAATACCCTGATGTCTTGGATTTGATGTGAAAACTCAAGGGGAAAAATGTATTAGAGGGGATAATAAAACAAGATTAGCAAAAAGTGGGTTTTTCTAAATTTTGTTCTCCTCTATGAAAGTTTGAAAATTTTCATAAGTTAGTAAAACCAGAGCGTAGCAGGTGACAAACTCAGCAAAGTTTTTAAAAATCTTTGGTTAAAAATATACGAACTTTTCACCCTGGCTGGTGTGGCTCAGTGGATTGAGTGCCAGCATGCAAACCAAAGGGTCACAGGTTTGATTCCCAATCAGGGAACATGCCTGGGTTGCGGGCCAGATCCCCAGTAGGGAGCACATGAGAGGCAACCACACATTGATGTTTCTCTTCCTCTTTCTCCCTCCCTTCCCATCTCTCTCAAGTAAATAAATAAAACCTAATATACGTACATGAACTTTTATAATAAGTTCATATAGTTCATATATAACTTCAGTCCTATATGGCACACAAATATCTTGAGAAAATGACATTCAAATAATTTCCAATTATTCATTCTGTAACTCAAACAAACACTAGCAGCTGGTTTACATACCAGAAACACATTATCAGCAATCTTTCTGGGAGGCAGAAGGCACCAATCTGTTAATTTGCACTCTTACAGGAAGGAGTCTGTCTGCAGAACACTTTACCAGCAAGCTCTCTGCTGAGGTGTCACTCATACCACTTTTTACTTTTTAGATTGTTTTAAAAGTTAGTTTGCTAGCCCTGGCTGATGTGGCTCAGTGGCTTGAGCATGGGCCTGCAAGCCTAAAGGTTACCAGGTCAATTCCCAGTCAGGACACATGCCTGGGATGCAGGCCAGGTCCCTAGTTGGGGGTGTGTGAGAGGTAACAGATGACAATTCTCATGCTGATGTTTCTCTCCCATTCTTTCTCCTTCCACTTCCCCACCCTGAAAACAAATAAAATCTTTTTATAAAAAAATAAAAGTTGGCTTCTAAAAAGCAATGACCTTGGCCCATATATGTTAGAGGGGAGGGAATTTTTTTCTTCTATTAAATGTCTATATGGGGCAAAATAAACTTTAAAAAAACGTAAGTTTATAAAGCCAGAATTTTAACTAGTAGTATCCAAACTGTAAAAGAACACAATCAATTAAACTTGAGATAATTCCCCCAAAGTACAGAAAAGCATCATTAGGAGCTTTCATAACTACTTAACATCATTAAAAAGGTTGAAATTTAACTGTAGCTGGTGTAGCTCAAAGGATTGAGCACGGGCTGCAAACCAAACGGTGGTAGGTTCGATTCCCACTCAGGGTACATGCCTGGGTCGCAGACCCAGTGCTCAGTGAGGGGGGCACCTGAGAGGCAACCACACACTTGTATTTCTCTCGCTCTCTTTCTCCTCCCCCCTAAAAATTTTTTTTTAAGTTGAAACTTAAAATTCCAAAATACCCCTGGCTGATGTAGCTCAGTGGACTGAGTTCGGGCCTGCAAACCAAAGGATCACAGTTTTGATTTCCAGTCAGGGCACATGCCTGGGTTGCAGGCCAGTTCCCAGCAGGGGACACATGAGAGGCAACCATACATTGGTATTTCTCTCCTTCTCTCCTTCCCTTCCCCTCTAAAGATAGATAGATAGACAAATAAATAAATAAATCCAAAATACCTCTTATTTTGTTAAGGTATTCACTGATTAATTTTACACAAATGGCTGTAGCCATAATTGCAAACATGAGTGTGTAGTTTTCAGAATATGACAACTAGAAAACAAAGCTACAATAAAATGTTCTCTGACGTCGCCAAAATAAAAAAAAACAACTCAGTAAGTCATTTCTAGTTTCAGTAATCCTTTAATAATTCCATCCCTGCTGAGAAGAAAATGAAAGCCTGGTCTCAACCCTCCTGAATTAACCGATCTTTAGATTAACGGGTTAATCAAGTAATCTAAGTGCTTTAGAATTGAGCCCCAAAATTATAATTAGTAATTGTGCGCGGTTTATAGAAACTTTGCAATTAGGGAAATGCGGAGTTGAAAAATTAAGATTTATTTTTCCATCTAAATCCTTCACATAATAGTAATTATCTATTCTGTGAAACCTAAAACCTAATATATGTAGAAAGTCAAATGCCACAGTGTTTTCAAACAGAACTATTATCAATTGGGTAATGTTTATCAACACACACACCCACACCCTTACCCACACACACCTCTCCTAACATTGATTTTCCTAGGCGAGAAACGCCTAGTCGAGACTTGTCATCACACTGCGGCCCTGTGGGGTGTTGGGTGGAAGAGGGGCCGGGGGAAGGAGCGCTGTGAAATCAAGAAAAGTTGCCAAAGCAAAGAAAGATGGGACTCTCTCCGGAAAATCTGGTAAGATCCCTGGGAACCTTTGGCGTAGGGGCCATTAATAAACAGGCAGATTAAAGCGTTATCTAACGCCGCACTCCAGAGGAGGCAAACGACTGGGCTAGCTCCGCCCGCGGCCCCCAACGTGGGCGGCGCAGGGAGTCCCCGCCTCCGGCTCCACAGGCGACTAAAACCAAAACACTAGGGTTTCACTCCGCACAAACAAGCCGAAGCGTCCTTTCCGGACACGACCTAGATATTTGCCCAAACTTACTACGCAGGCAGCAGGCAGCACGCACTCCGCCCTCAAACATCTGATCTCGATAGCTGAGCCTCGGACAAGTCAGATTCTTCTTTGAGGGTCCCGCGCGTCACTCGCCCCCACCCGCGCCTGAGAACCCGCGTCCCACACGCCTCCCCCAAATTGCGAAGGCCTATCTCGGCCTCCCCGCTGTGTGGGGCGGCCACCCCTTGCCTTTTTCCCACTGCACTGCTAACCAAATCCGCCCACGCCCCTACCACAATCGCAAGCCTGGAGTAACTGTTGTCCTCAACAGGAAAGTGTCTTCAGGCTGCCTCGTCACCACGGAGACCATTCCCGAGACCGGCCGGGCCCCTAGACCGTAGGAGATGATGGGCGTCCGATCCCCCAAATAGCTCCAACCGGAATCTGTCCCGCACACGGTCCTAGGACGGGCCGGTGAAAGCGCTTACCCAGTGAGGAGCTTGGACAGAAGAAGACCCTTACGCAGGATTCCGAGC
Organism: Sturnira hondurensis; assembly: GCF_014824575.4. Classification (NCBI taxonomy): domain Eukaryota; kingdom Metazoa; phylum Chordata; class Mammalia; order Chiroptera; family Phyllostomidae; genus Sturnira; species Sturnira hondurensis. Next base: position 32,341,796 of record NW_028075471.1, read on the forward strand.
CCGAGCCGCCATCAGTCGCCTAACCTCTTCCGCCACCACTGCCTGCCTCCAGCAACCGGCTACACCTCCTCTTAGAGCTCAAAGCCGGCGTTACGTCACTTCCGCCCATGGGCCCGTCCCTTCCGCCGCCGCGCTTGGAGTTGAAGGAGGTCCGCCGCAGACAGCGCCACAGATTCCCGGCTCATTCTACCCTTTCCCCTGTTTGCGGCCATCTGACTTACCCTAACCTACCCTAACCGGTCAAAGCCGGCCTTTTCTCTCCGCCTGGATACTCCTCCACTTTCTTCGCCCTGGTTTTCGCTTTGAAACCCAGCCTCAACCAAACGGGGTCCGTCTGGATTTGCATGTTTGACTTTTTAATTGTAATTTACTGGAAAGTTAAGTAAATTTCCGGTTAGGTAGAAAAAATAGGCCAGAGTTATTTGGACTATTACCAGGGCATTGCGGTGACCTTAAAAATCTGTCTAAGCGAGTCCTTTCATTTTATATATTAGAATGTAGAAAGCCATAAAGTAAAGGAGCGACCCCAGGGGTAGGGCCGCAACCCCTCACCCCCAGGCTCAGTCCCAACTCCTGGTCTTATTTACAAGGTTTTGTTTTCTGTAAAGCCAAGGTGTCTCCTAGGAGCTTTTCAGTTCTAATGGTCTATGATTCTATTTCCTCTTGCTCCAACAGTGGCTTCTTTCTACCCGCATTTCTGTGAGTTGTTAGCTGGTTTTGTTATCTGTTATTTTGTGTGTGTGAATTTCGTCCTGTATCTCTATTCAATTATAATTGCTAAAATCACTTGACTGTTACAGTATATCTTACCTTCCTATAGTAGGCATTTACTTTGAATCCTAACTCCATGGAAGTGTGTTCTGTTCTATTTATCAAATTCCTGGCTTGCCATAAAACCCTGCTAAAATTTGCAATATCACCAGGGAAGAAAGTATAATAAATTAGATCATATTAAACGTTGAAGCACCATTTAAGTACAGAATTACAAAACCCTCTTTCATATACTTTCATCTTCATGTCCACATAATTAAGATTACAATACCTGCAATAATAGTGTATTACCAGTGTTTGATGACTGATTTGTTTCCTTTTCATTGAAATCTTTGAACTTGGTCTTGTCTGTATTTCATACTCGATTATAGAATTTCAGAAGAACATTTACAGGTCATTTAGCCCCAACCTCCTGATTTTACAGGTAAATAAAACATAATATCAATAATCCCTGGCATTACTGGTACTACCTGCTAGTAGTGGAAATGCCTGTCCCTGAAATACAAGTATAACAATGAACTTTAATAAGCGCAATTTTTCAGGGGTGTCAATCTTTGTATTTCCCAATTACCACCAATTTTCAGTTAATGAAATCAGAAAAACAATATGTGTAATAAAGCCATAGTTGGAAAACATTTTTATGCAGGTATTTTTTCTTTATTTTGTTATTTTTAATAATTTCTTGACTTTTTAGACTTTATTTTCCCCCATGAAGTTTACTTAAGAATTTTAATTTGCTTTAGTCCTATTAATAATAATCCCTTGAATTTTTAGACAGTGTTCCTCCCAGCAAGATAAATATATACTGCTTCAATATTTAATTGAATTTTTCAAAATTAGCCTATGATATATATAGCAGTGTACTATGACTGTAAGATGTGTGGATCCACAACCCATTATATGAAAGCTTTGTGCTAGATTGATTTCAGGAATCTGAATTTTTCAGACTTACAAAAGTATACTTTATGTTACATGACATCCCACAAGATCTCCGAGGCAGCACTGCATAATCAAGTTAATATTTTTTTCAGGAAATGTGAATATCACACTACTACACAGGAGAAAGGAAGCACACAGTCTTACTTCAGTTCAGATCAGGTTCTGCCTGATCAGGTTTTGCCACCTGGGCCGCCACAGGTTCAGGTCACGTTTTATTGACAAATGAATTGAGGTCAGGAGAGATTTTGCCACCAAACATTAAAAAAAAAATTTGATTTTCCATGGTTTTTGGATTTTGAAATAGTGAATGAGAGATGATAGATCCGTTTGAAGAAGTATCACAAAGTAAATCTCTCAGCCTTCATGATATTTCCGGAGCAATGGCAATTCCAAGTAGTTTTGGGGCAGTTGTCCTAACCTGACACAGACCACTCATCCTGTGCTTCAGTTGGGAAGTATCTAAAAGACACCATTCCTCTGCTAGGACTGATGGTAGCTAAGGGAATAAAATGAATGAATCCATGAAAATTTAGGTAACTGGAGTATGAAATATAATATAAAATAAAATAATAAAGTATAAAATAAGATATCTGGGGATAGGTGAACTCAATATAGGCTTGTGTGAGCATTACACTTTTCTTGAAGGAGGTAGGCCCACACTGTTAAAGTGAGGGTTTTGATGAAGGAATAGAGGACCTTGAGTCAGTGTACAAGTGCTTAGCAAAGGATCCAAGTAGGGAGAAGGGTTATTAACAAAAAATAATAAGTCCCGTCTGCAGAGTGTACGGAGCTTCCCAGGCACCGTGCTAGATAGTCAGGTCGTCTCCCCTCCTCACACTCACCCTGTCAGGTATTGTTCCCATTTTGCAGGGGAATATGGACTCAGAAAACTTACATAACTTGCCCGTTGTTAAAAAATTTAAACCAGGTAAATTTGGAGATCTAATGGACTCTAAGCCTTGAAAGATTAACAGGATTTGAAAATGTAAAGAAAGGGCTTATGTAGAAAGAATATTTAGAAGAACACAAGTGGGATAATTAGGTAGCACAACATGGGTTGAAAATTAGAAAAAAATAAGTTCGAATAGGTATGTTATAGAAATATTACAAATTTTCAAAACAGGCAAAAGAAGCCGTTCTCATCTTTAGAAACAGTGGTTTTTCTTAGAGTTTGTATGAAAGATTCCCTTTGCTAATTTTTTTTCTTTAAAAATAATACATCTGTAAATGTTTGCTTAAAAAAGAATTTTTGTAAGTAAGATTTGCATAACTGTCGGTTTGGGATAGAGAAGAGGATTCAAAACACTGGAGAGCAGGTTTGTTTTCTCTTATCCTGGGTTAGAAGGTGGCTTAACGTACTGCTTGTTCCTTATTGTTTCCATGTCATTACTCTCCCAGATGTTCATTAAAAAACTTCTCATTTGAGGTGCATGCCAATCAGTTATAAACTCCTCTTCCTTCCTTGTTAATGTTATCTTATCTCCAACTCACTCTTCCTCACTGATTGGCACCTGGCTCCCAGTCTTCCTCTCCATTCCAAGCCCCTCAGTGTCTACTTGGAGAGATTGAAATTAATCTCTCCATTTTCTCTCCATTTTCTGAATCCCTCATCTCCCATAATCTCCTCCACTCCACTCCAGATACCTATTTCTGTGGTCATACCTTGGATCTTGTCATCACCTGTAACCGTTTCACCTTCAAAATCAAGCATTCTGCTCATCGACAACAATACCCTATTCCTCCAACTTGCTTATTCAGATATTTTTTAAACTCATCAGGGTCTTTAATGCATTAAGCTTTCTTCTTTTAATACTTCCCTCATTATCCAGCTCAGAGTCCATAGACTATCATTTCATTATTTCCAAGACCCTTGGAAGTTCCCTTGATTTTTTTATCTTGCAAATTAAGTACAATCTTATAACAAACATTACAGACACTGTGGTCCTCACATACTCTGTCACTAAAGGCGATGTCTGGGAATACTATGTAAAAACTTTGATGTTAAAATTGAGTGTCTTAGGAAGTTTCTTGTGCTGTGGAAGAGAGAAACTATGTAATTTATGATAGTGAGATACTGAACGTGCAGAGATTTATATTTTAGTAAGACCTTTGCCCCACCTGGCTCCTAACAGTGTGTTCTTTGTTCATTGTGCAACTGGGAGGTTGCTGGAATGTAAATATTCCCTAACCTCCCTTCCTTATCTTACTGAGAAGAGTAAGAGTCAGCATAGTACTTTGAATTCTTAAGGTATTTAACATTGACAAGGTGTTTTCCTCTGTTTCTCATCACATGACCTTAATTTATTTGAGTCACTCGCAATACCAATGGTTTGTAAAATTAATAAAAATTATTTAAAGAAAATGTTACTGTGATAATTTTCTAAAGTTTTAACTTTAACAAAGGTGGAATCAAAGTTTTAGGCTGAAATATGTTTTTATTCCCACAGAGCTCAATCCTCCCACCCTCTCAGGAACACAACATTATCCTGTATTCAAGCCCTCCATCTCCACGGGATCTTTCCCATTGTCTTTTCAACATATTCTAGACCTTTTTGCTTAATTTCTAAAAAATTCCCTCAATCCATATTTCCTTCCAGACATTTTTCTTCACCTTCACAAGCAAACTCCTCAGTGCTAAAAATAATTGTCTATATTCCACTCGGTCAGTTCCTGCCCTTCCTTACCCCCCTTCATTCTGGACACTGCCCCCTTCACACCAAAACAGGCTGCATTCATATCATAATGTGCTCTAGACCAGCGGTCCCCAACCTTTCTGGCACCAAGGACTGGGGTTCCTGGAAGATGGTAGGGGTTGGGGAGGTGCAGGCAGAAGGCAGAGCTCAGGTGAGCGTCAATCACAAACCAGTTCCTAGCAGGGCTGGGGATTGGGGACCCCTGCTCCAAACAGACAAATCCCTCTTATATTTGTGTGTATCCCATTCATACTAACCTGGTTTCTGACTACATCCCATGATTTTCCTGTATCTCAAGAGAGCCGTGGAAAGGAATTTGAACTTTGTCCATGATTAAGGAGTTCAGTCATTTACCTGATTGATACCCAAACTACTTCATAAAACATTAAAATATTATTAAAGGGCCTAAAAATTGGAGTAGGGGATAAAATCTTGAGATTATTGTGGTAAGTGTCAATTTATTACCTCTCATTTCTAAATTCATGCTTTTTACCTGCTCTGTGAAAATGCATCTATCTAGGTTCTTAAAAGATTTGTCCCTTGCCAGTTGGGATCATTTAAGCTTTGTCAGTAGAAAGTGCTGGAGAGACATTGCAAGAGAAAAGGATTCTGCTTCCTGGTTCCCCTGTACCCACTCAACAGACTCCTGCAGTGCACATAACCTGAGTGGCCGGCTACTGCTGCCCACTCAGCTCTCCCAGTGTCCAGCTCCCGCAGTGCATGGTAGCTGGCAACATCCAGCACTCAGCAACTTGACCTTGAGCATTCCCGTCCGGCCAGTTTTGTGGTGGAATGCCTGCAGTGAGATCCTTCTGCTCCATGAACAAATTTTCCCAGAACCCCATGGGGCAGATTTCTAAAGGCAAGTTCCACATAGTAGATGTCCACCGAGTTCCAGAAGGTGATTTTCTGGCATGTTCCAGAGGATGGATTTCCAGCAAATTCCACCCTCTCAGCAACACAGGGACTTCTCTGTGAGATTCTCTCTGAGATTTCTTTGTTCCTTGACCCAGAGCCATGCCCTCCCCAAGGTCTGGATTTCAGCCCTGGAGGTGCTCTTGCTTGGGCCTGTATCTCAGCTATGGGGATAGTGTCTGCTCCTTCTACCTTTGATTCTCATCGTCTTCAGAGTTCCCTTTACTCCTTAGCAGCCTAATTACTCCAATCCCCTGTTATAGTTAATAATTCTTTATATTAAACTCTTCCTGTTCAAATCACTGTCTGATTTCTCTCTACTGGTTAAACCCAGACTTATACAAACACTATACACCTTCCTTTAACTTCACAGGTAGAACAGGTCTTGATTATTTTTTTCTTCTTCTTCTTAAGTAATTGGTTGTTGAGTTAATTTAGTTCTGACCTGCTAGGGTTATTGCATGCAGCTCTTCGTTGTACTTCAATTTTGCACTGATATTTGATGTTAATTATGATGCATAGGGGCTAGAATTTCTTCTGTAACATATAGTTTAGGTTGCAGAATTCAATGAGCAATGATTTATTGCCATTAAGCATTGGATTTCCTAGATGAAAGAAATGCCTTCATTCCAAGAAGAGACCATGACTGTGCTGATCCAGTCATGAGAACAAATGAAAAAATGAAATTATTACTAAGTACTTACACTGAGCATCTGTAGAAAGTAATTTATAATGTATTTTACTGGCTAATTGTAAAAATTGACTTTGAGATTGATTAGTGTGACATAACAAGTTCTAAGAAGCTCAGAGTAGACAAAATTCTCTTTTGTGAATTCCTTCTTCCCTACACTTTTCTCAGCCTTTCAAGTACCCTTCTCCCAAGTTCATACACCCCTCAGAAACCAAGCAGTTATGTCTAGGGATACAAATAAACTGATTCCCAATATTAATCTCTGTGATATGAAGGACTTAATGGAAGAATGACAATCTCAAAATAAGACTTGTGAACATGAAACAATGAGCCTGTCATGGCAGGATTTCATGTGTTGATGAGGAAGATCTCCTTAGGTGGGGGATACCCTCTGTGCTCTCTAGTAAATCACAATGCTGCCATTTCCAAGAGAAGCTTCTTTTACCATGAATCCTCTTCCAACAATCATTTCTTCTTCTTCTTCCCTCCCCAGTGTGTAGGACAAGAACAATGTGTATGACAAGAAAATATATTTGAGATGGCAACCTCTCTTTTTTTCATATTTTCCCCATCTATAGCTTGTCACTTTCCCAATCTTCGTCCCCATAGCTTTGTTGACTTGGGGAAGAGATATGGATGGAAATCTTTCTGACATTTGTTTCCAAAATCTCAAGCCTCAAAATTAGGAGAGGATTTAGGCCACAGAGAAAATGGCTTAAAGAGAAGCCAGGGACAAGGAGATAAATCTGGAGGCAGACCAGGTAGCATCCTCCTCCCTAACTCTAGAAATGGATTTCCCGGGGCTAAAGAAAGGTGGATTCTGTCCATCTAGGTGGACAGAATCACCCAACCCTGTCTAACTCTCCCGAGTCTCCAAATATCCCCTGCTCCACTTTAGTATTGAATAATATATCCAAATCCTGACAAAACTGGAATTGGGGTACTCAAAATAGAAATTGAATTGATGGAATATATCAACACATTTTTTACAGACTTGAGTCACGTGCTAATATCCATACTTACATACTCATTCATCTCACATCCCCGCTTCTTCACTGATCATTCACCCCCTTCCCCGTGCAATGCACTCCACACCCCAGTCCACTGAAAATTCTGATGATAAGGTCATCAATAACCCCAGATTTTCCAACTTAATTTTCCATGCTCACACTTTATCCCACAAACTTTTCACAAAATAGGTCAATATTATTAATATTACTGTCCACTCCTTTCTTCCTGAAACTTTTTCCTAACTCCCCTCTGTAACCTAATTGCACCCCAGTCTCTTTCTGTGCCTACTCATTCTCATTTTATTTGCAGGCTTCTCATTTTTTTGTTGTCCCCTTAAATAGTGATCTCCTTCAGAGTCCAGCCTCCATCCCTTGAGCTTTAAATTATTTCCTATTCTTATTACAAGTTTTCAACTGCCAAAGATACTAATACTTTTGTTGGTAACTACCAGATCTCCAGCCCAAGCTTTCCTCCTGACATCAGCCCCATATACACATTACCACGTGGATGTCTCACCAACATCTTAAACTCAAAGTCCTGGCAGGAAATAGATAACACACTCAAGAAGTCATTGAAGGGAGTTTAGTGAAGGAATTTAAGAGATTCAACAAGGATTCTCTAGCCACAGAGGGGAAGCTGTTATCCTCACGAGACCTAAAGGGGTTGGGGGAGGAGATTTCTGGAGGACAGGCTGCCCGATAAAAGCTGTGGCCATACTCATGATCACACTGTGGCCAGTCACCCGAATGTCTTGCTCATACCACCCAATGACCAAACCCTACCTAAAACCAGAGGTCAAAGGAACCCAGGTGACTTAGTCCACAGGTGACTTTAAAGTCCAGGTGACTTTAGCCCTGCTTCCCAGGGCATAAAGCAATGGTGTAAAGGGCATTTGCTAAGTGGAGAATCATTATCAAATCAACTCAGTGTGGCACCACCAATGACTCAGTCTCTGTAGCCAGGAACCTGGGAGTTTCTCTCAACATCTCTCTCCTACTTACTGTAGTATATCCAATCAATGGCCAAATCCTGCACATGTTACTTTCTGAATACTTCTCACACTTATCCCTTTTTGCATTCCCTGCCGGTGCTACAGCTCAGGTCTGTGTCTCTTCTTACCTTGATAGGTACCTGCATCTCTTAGCCAGTCTGTCAGCTTCTAGTTTCAAATCATCCCTTCTTTTTCCCTTCACATTGCTACTGCAGTTACCTTTCTAAAAGCTTAAGCTCTTAGCACTGTAATGGCAGGACCATGCCTTTCTCACTTCCGTTTCTAATTTTTAATTTTTTCATTAATTAGAATTACAATTACATAATTATCATTTAATTAATTAGAAGAATCATACGCCATAATTCCAAGGATGCTTTATTGATATATTAAATAAAATGTGAAATCTTCTAAAGAGGTAACTATTGTTAACAGTTTGGATTTATTTTTCCAGATAACACTTTCTCCAGCTTTACTGAGTTATAGTTGACAGATAAACTTCTTTTATTTTTTATTTTGAAATAATTATAGACTCATTGTAAACAATAGTACAGAGTCCCTGAGACACTTCACCCAGTATTCTGAGTTGAATTGTGTCCCCCAAAAGGTACATTCAAATTCTAATACTCAGTGCCTACGAATGTGACCTTATTTGGAAATAGGGCCATTGCAGATATAATAAAAAGAAGTCACACTGGTCCTATTCCAATGACTTGTGTCCCTATAAAAAGAGGGAAACTTGAACACCCTCATAGACGCACAGAGAATGCCGTGTGACAACACAGGCAGACATCAGAGTAGTGGATGGACAAGCCGTGGAATGCCAACCTGGGGAGGAGGCAAGGAGCGTCCTCCTTCAGGGCCTTTGGAAACAGTAGCCTTGCCAACACCTTGATTTCAGACCCATCGCCTCCAGGAATGTTAGAAAGTAAACTTATGTTATTTAAGTCCACCCAGTTTGTGGGGATTTCTTACAACAACCCTAAGAAACTAACGCTCAGCTTCCCCAACAGCAAAATTTAATTTAACTATAGCATGATATCTAAGCAAGGAAATTGACATTAGTACAAAACCATTAGACTGTAGGCCTTGCTCAGATCTCATCCCAGATTGATTTTTTTAATCACAGAGAAGTGTGTGCACACACACACAACACTTCCATTGCTTTTTCAGTTCCTTAGTTCTTAATTCAGATAAAGTTTAATCATAGGTAACATATATGAGTATAGTCAGACAAAGAATTTTTATACTAAGTGCACCCACAAATCAAGAAGAAGACTAGCCAGTGGAGAAAATGGGCTAAATGATATAAATAGGCAATTATAAATGGAAAAACATAAATGACCAATGAGCTCATGAAAAAGTGCTGAGCTTTGCTAATAATCAGGGAAATTATAAATTAAATTCACAATGAAATACTTTCACCATTAAATTATCACAAATGTAGAGACTGATAAGAGAGATACTCTATCAGAGAGATTAATTGTAAATTGGCACACAATTTTTTAGAAGACGATTTAGCAGTATCTATAAAGTTTAAGATGTTGCAGAACTCAACCCAACAGTTACACTCCTAGGACACTTGGAAATACACATACACATGAAAATAATATCTAACAGAATATTTTTAACATACTGTTTGGAATAGGGAAATATTGTTTAAACATGTCACATTAATTTTGATATGCCTGTATCATGTAACTGTTAAAAGAGTGAAATAGGTATACCCACACCTACTGATATGTGGATATACAAAACAACAGAACAGAAAGCCCCAGACAGGCTATAATTACAGAACATAGTCTTTATTTGGACTCATAATCCTAATGATCCTAGCTCCACCACTTACTAGTTCTGAGAACTTGCATAGTTTGAATATTTACTTAACCTTTGGAACTTCGGCGTCCTCACAGGAAAATGAAAATTGTGACGTTTATTTTGTTGTGAGCATTACCTTAGTTAATTCATGCAATCGTATATTAAAGTGGTATCTGGTACAAAAAGATTACTCTGCGCTACTGTTATTCTTGTTGCTGTAAAGATCTATGTATGTTACCAACATTTCATATAGATACATACACACATACATACCTACCTACCCGCCTGCATATCCAAGTGTGACTTCCTCCGGGAAGGAATATAACTTTCACCTTTAATGATATAGCCTTCGATGTCAGTCGGGGAAGCAGTTGAATTCTGTTATTGCTCTTGGCCAGTGTCTTTGAGGCATTTTGGTATTTCTGGAGAATTCCTAACCTTATGAAGCAGGCCAAGCATTCCACTCTAGACACTCAAACGCAGGCTACGCGGTTCCCGTATCCCCTCGTGGTCAGGGAAGGAACTGCACCCACCAGACGCTTACAGAACCCCATCTGGCCCAGCAAGGCAGCGGCTTGCTGGCAGCTACATTCCAACTCCAGAGGAAGAGATAGCAGCAACCGCTGCGCCGCCGGAGCGGGGGTGGCTGAACCCGCTGTGAGCTCAGTGGACTCAGAGGAGGACCTCTTCATAGGACCTGGGTGGTTCGAGCTTCAAGCCTTCCTGAGAGTCTGTGAGCTACCCACTACCTTTTCAATGAAGACTTTTTTCCTAAATTAGCCAGAGTTGGTTTATATACTAGAAAGTAAGAACACTGACTGATGGAGGGTATTTCGAAATTAAAAGCCTTCCCTACTTTTTATTATGAATAATTTCAAACATTTAAAAAAGTGAAAGAAAAGTGAGTGCTTTTTTCAAAAAAAGAAGCAAAGTGAATGCTTACATACCATTCACCCAGATTCAACAATTAGTAATGTTTTGATATATTTGCTTTATCTGTGTGTGTGTGTTGCTGAACATTTGAAAGTTAGTTTCAAGAACCAAAGAAAATGAGTAATAATTTCATAATATCTTCATGTATCTAGGCCATATTCAAATTTCTACAAATATCCCAGGAATGTTTTTTGTACTTTTTTTTTCAAACCAAGGTCTAAAACAAAACATTCTGTTTGATTACACCTATAATACAGTGTCCTTCTGTAATTTTAAAAATGCAACTAATAAAAATAAGAATATGTATGGACTTTGGTCCTACTTTTATTGGTTTTACCTAATGGTTGAGAAGATAAATATTGGAACTCACAATTAATAAGTGGTAATCACATGCTAAGCTGAAGTGAGGTGCTAGGCATATCAAAATAAATAGGACACGGTCCCTGACCTCCAGGATTCAGGCCCTCTGAGTTTCTCCAAATATGCACAATTTGTTGGTGCTTGGCTTTTAACCAGCTTGAGGAACACACAGTGATAGGATATTGGAGTTAATTATTTCCTTGGCTCAGAACCACGTTATGGAGTAAGAGAGCTGAGCAAGGCTGGATGCGCATGTCTAATAATTTATCTCCTGCCATTATCTGAGTCCTGTACTAACTCAGGAACTGTTAATCAAGAACTGTCACTGTCTGATACCAATCTAACTTTCCAGTCTCAGCTCTCACCCCTTCCTCTTCCAGAACTCAAACTGGACCCACAATTTCTAGAATGTTTCACATTTTCCCATCTATTTTACTGAAATACCTCCCCTTCCTCCCCACACTCCCTTCAAACTCCCACCCATTCCGTAAGGCCCAAAGTGTATGCCACATGATCGGTGGAAAAGTTCTAGAGGCTACTTCTAATAAGAAGAAAGTTTTTATTGTCAACTCATTGAAAGCAAGAACTTCAATTATTTTAGTTCTTTCCCATACCACCTGTCAGGTAGTAATCATAGCAAACTTAATTAAAATAAATCATATGGCTTTGAAAGCAACCTAGGAGTAATTCTAGCAAGATACCAGGCAGGAAAAGGAATTCTAGAAAGAAGAAGATTCAGGGGGTTGATCACATGTATCCGGGATCCCTCACATCGAACATCACGTCCTTGGGGAAGCCTTCTCAGATCCTTCCTAACTAGGGCATATTTTCTCCATTATAATCTTTCAGCATCATAAACCTTTTCTTGACTTACATTTTATACTTATAAGTTTCTTTTTGTGATGATTGGTTAATATTTTTTTTTATCACAAAACAGAAAGTTCTGGGAAGTAAAGGATCCGATTTGGTTTTCTTCATCATTGTGTCCCTAGCACCCAGCCAAGTACCTGACATCTCATAAGCATTTTATACATTTTTGTTGAATGAGTGAATGGATAAATGAACAGATATTGTATTATCATGGTGCCAAAGAATGGAAAGTTTAAAAGGGGCAAAACTAATAACTACATAATAAACAGACCCAGAAAAGCAACCAGATCCCAAAGCTCCAAAACAACACATGTAGACCATGCTCTATGCAATGCACCGTTCTTGGTCCTTCATAATTTTTTTAAAATTACACGTGAATTAATTTACTACAAAATCAGCTTGGTAAGTCCATTTTTATAAAACTACTGCTACTTGTAAGAATCACAGGCAGTTTTTTACAAATACGTTTTTCATATATATGTATGTATATTATTATAATACATATAATACACACAGAGAAACTTCCTTCATTGGTTTATTAAAATTTGTAAGAAAATTACCTGGTAGCCTGGATCAATGATTGACACTGTGCCTAATCTGAAGAAATTAAGATGGAGACTTACTAATTATCTGATTCATGTGATAAAGGCCTTCAACTGACAATATAAACCAAAAAATAAAGGTGTCTAAATGACCAGCTTAGTTACATCGGTCATATCTTCTGGGTGATTTGTACATTTTTATTTTTGTTATGAAGACAGTAAGCATAGTTACATTCTTTTTTATTTCATGTATTGAAACAAAAAGGTGGTTTATCCATTTCTATCACCTAACACTTAGCATTAAAAATAATGGAGAGATTTCCCTTTCCTAGCACTTCCATTGCTCTCCACACAGTCTGCCACCTTAGACTCTAGTACAAGTACTGTCTTTGTCACACAGCGGGCGTCGCATGTTCTTCACATTGCTTATTAAGGAAAAGCCTCTCTGTGTGCTTTCGATTTTCATTTCTGACACTTAATTAGAATTCATGAAGTTACTCCACTTACAGAGAGCAAGAGCTGCCAGGACTCGGGAAACGACCAGAAAGTGCCGTGAGATCTGTGACTTTTCACAGAGGAGGCCGAGTGATAGGAGACCTTGTTCTACAGTGCAGTGGAGAATTCGTGTGCTTCCCTGTCTGTGGGGACGGGGCTGAGTGAATCGAAGGCGTGCTCTTCGGCTGCTTTATGCAGTACAATGGCATGAAGACAAATGTTTATAAAAGAGCACATTCAAATCCCTCCTAACCCTCGGTGGGATCACTACATTGTCAAACAATAAAGGAATGTTTAAATACGAGTAAATCATGCTTTCTCCAAAAGTGGAAGTCTCCTTTCTGGTGTGTAATCACTGGTTGTGTACTTTGGAGTTTCGGTGTGAGGGTTTCATTGCTCACTTTTGGGAGTCAGCTCACCTCTTGGCCCCCAAGATGCAGTAAACAGCAGCTTCCACATGGCAGAAGCTGCCAGAAACCAGCTGATGACTATGCAAATGACAGGCACGAAGCCTTCACACACTCCATCCTGGGCTAGTTTGGTTGATTTACTTATTTATTTGGTATTTGATACACTCAAAGGAAATCACATAATTTATATCTAACTTTTGAAGCATTCTGATAAACAACCATGAACACACCACACAAAACTCAGGGAGAACCAGAACATTATGAGTTTTTTTGCATCTACCTTTATATTCCTCTCCTCCCTCGTTCCTCTGCTTCCTCTTTAAGGTAAGCAAAATCTTGAATTTTTGTGTATATTTTTCCTATTAAAAAATAGCTTTAGCTCTGGCTGGTGTGGCTCGGTTGGGGGTCATTCTATAAACCAAGTGGTTGCGGGTTCAATCTGGGGTAGAGACACATGCCTGTGTTGCAAGTTCGGTCCCCAGTTGGGGCACATGAGACATAATCGATGGGTTTCTCTCTCATATCAATGTTTCTCTCCTTCTATCTATCCCTCTCTTCCGATTTCTCTAAAATCAATAAGTATATCCTCGGGTGAGGATAAAAATAGTTTTAGCACTTATGTATATACCTTTAAACTTTGTGTTATTTTGTTATCCTTTATAAGAGTGATATCGTATTTAATATAGTATTCTGCAAGTTGATTTTTTTTACCCAATGATATGTTTCTAAGATTCATCTCCATTGTTACATACTGCTGTAGTTCACCATGCAAATTCAATTTGACCATAACACAACTTGCCAAGTTGTTCTAAAATGCCTGGACCCTTGGGTTGCTTAGTTTTATTTAGTTCTGGGCTTCTGTTTGGTTGGTTGGTCGGTTGGTTTTTTTTCCCCATCATAAGCAATGCTGCTAAGATTGTGTCCATTGGTGAACAGGTTCAAGAATTCTCTAGGAGGGGAATTGTTGAGTCTTAGAGTATTCAGAAGTTCAAGTTTACAAGAGAGTGCCAAAGTTTTTCTAAGTCATTCTATCAATTCACACTCTCACCAGTGATATGTAATAATTTCTGTCATCCACATCCTCACACATGATATTATCAGACCTGCTTTTTACCAACCTAGTAGATGTAAAATAGTATTTTATCTGGGGTCAATCCTTAGCTTTGTTCACCTTGCCCACCCTCATGATGTTCCAAGCTGTCCCAGAGCTGTGGATCTAGGAGGAATTGAAGGAGGTAGATAAGGGTGGGAAGTTTCATACTGCGCCATGAAGACCCTGAAATTTGTAGAGATCATCCCTCCAAAAGCCTTGCCTGTGAGGCTCAAGGTTATATAACATGTATGTCATTTATTGGATTAATGTTTTTAGCTCCAGCAATGTGCCAGGCACTTCCCTGAACCTAGGAAGATCACAGTGGATGACACAGACAAGGTCTTTGCCTTCATGGAGCTCACATTCTGATAGGGGAAGAAATAGGCAATAAATGTAACATATGACATAATATCAGAAAGTGAAGACCAGCTTTGGGGCCACGTAAGCCAGTGCTCAAGTTCATTCTTTATATCTTAAGGGACATGAGACCTCACTGAGCCTCGGTTTCATTTTTAATAAACAACAATTATCATCTTGCATGATTACTGTGAGAATTAAAAGCTGGAGTATAATGGTTCCTAGTTGCAGTCTTTCCACTCTGAGGAGTGTATGGGAATAAGGAACTCAAGGACCTGATGGGACAAAGCTCATCTCCTAGATCGTTCCTCCTGGAAGCTGGGACCACAGGGCAACAGAACAGAAACAGAAGCCTGGCATCTCTGCCAGCCAGCATCAGCGTGTTCATTTTAATTAACTACTGCTCTTGATAAGTACTGCTCACTTCCCTCATTCACTTTGATGCTTTCGTTCTGATTCCACTTTTGTTCCCCTCTGTGAGGCTATGAGACTGGATTGAGTTCTAATCTTTCCAGCCACACCACCTATTCTCTCCGCTATTTTTCAGACATTCCAGATAAGCTCATTTAAAATTTGATTTTAACAAACCAGTTAGTAAAAATATATATGAGCCAACATGGAAACATTGAACACTAGTGAATATCTGATGATATTAATGAATTATTGATAATTTTGTAAGTGTGGTAGTGATGTAACAGGGTGCAGCCAAGAAAGGGCCCCAAATGGGGATTTGTAATGGGGTCCAGAAGAGCTTGGAGATAATTGGCTCCACACCACAGGGCCACACCTGCCCGAAATGCTGGCACCTGTGGCCAATTGTGGGCGGAGCCGAAAATGGGCCTGCAGAAGATTGGCACTGGGATTTAAACGGAGGCGCGGCAGCCACTTGGCGTTTCTTGTTTGGGGGTTTGTTTAGGACCATGCGGTTTGGTGTCTTGGTGGGGACCACGTGGCTCGGGTGAGAGTCAGGACCATGAGGCTTTGGAAGTGCTCCCTTTTGCCACACGGAGGGTGCTGGGAGGACTGTGTGTCTGTGGAGAACTTTAGTTTGTATTATTTCAAAAAAAATATAATTTTTTTCCTTTTCACTGATTTCTGGTATTGAGAGACGTCTCTCCTCAGGTGGCAGGCAAACATGAACCCAGCAGGTGGGGAGGAACCCCCGGAGAAAAGGGGGGGTCTTTTATATCATTCAGCCGCTCTCCACCCCCACCCCGCCCAAGTCTGTTCTGTAACAGTGATATTGTGACAGGTCAGAGAAAAGTGTTCTTAACTTTAAAATACATACTAAGAATATAATGTGTTGGATTTCCTTTCAAATAAACCAGTATTGAAGGGAAGGCTGGTGAATTGGCTGGAAGTATAGAATAAGAGTAATGGACATGTGGAGGTTGTGATACGATTCTGTCTACTTGTGTATACATTTAAATTTTTCCATAATAAAAAAGTTTAAAATGATGCAGAGATGTTTCCGCCTCAGATTATGATTTGCATGTACTGTTACCGCTCCTGGAATGCTGTTTTTCCAGAAACCCACATCACATACTTTCTTGACTTATTCTAGTCTGTTCACATGTCACTGCCTTAGAAGGGCTTTCTCTGCCTGATGCAAAGCATCGTTTCTCTTCCCTGCTTTACTCTTCTAGTTCTTTGTCCGGCTTTGCTTTCCTTTACAACACTTCTCACTGGCTGATACTTGCCATACTTTCCTTTGTAAGAATGTAGGTTGTGTTAGGCCGGGGACTGTGTTTCACTTATGGCGATGTCTCCACACCTTGAAAAGAGCCTGGTACAAAAGAGAAATTCAAATATTAATGAAAGGAATGAATGTCCATGTGACACAGCTGAGTGTCCCCATCAAAGCCAGATCAGAACTCCTACTATATCGAGTTCCTTTTTCTACCATGAATTGATCCTCTGTCCAGAGTTCAACTTGTGCATTTAAGAATGGGGGAAAGCCCTTTGTGGATGCTAAGGTGCTGGATATGTTGGTATTATTCCCAATCTGGTTTGGAGACACTAAAAAGGAGTTCCCAAATCACTGCACTTAGATCACCAGTCTGCAATGTCTGAGAAAAGCTTTCATTGTAAAATCAGCTCTTTCCAAGCCCATAGCCTAGAAACAAACGTGCTCTGGCTAGTTCACCCCTTAGAAACATAGACTATTAGGCCATTTCACCACTGAACACTGGCATCTCCTTTTGCTGGAGATGTGTAACCAACCCATCCTTTGAAGAAGATAGTTTTGGATTCTTTTTTCCATTTAAGTGAAATTCCTCTGGAGTTCTTACAGCTGAAGACCCATCCTTCTCAGAACAGGTTGTGCAGATTCAGAAAAAAACTGACCAGGCCACTGCCCCAAACCAGTAAAACCAGGGTCCAGTCTTCACTCACCAAACCAGAGACCCATGTGAGACCCATGGCCCTGGTTCTCTTTCCTTTACCCTGTTTAATACGACAAGGCTCTTGACCGGGGAGTTCTGGACACTCTCACCAGCCTTTGACTTCCTCTTCTTTCTTGGCTCTGGTCCTGGTGTCCCCCCTAGTGTCCTCTTCCTGGTGTCCACATTTCTTTGGGGGGATTAATAGCAGAGACAGCTACTGTGACAGAGGCCTTAGGGCAGCCCATTCCTCGAAGACCGAAGACCAATCCCTAGCAGAGGATAAACAACACCAGCAACACCTAGATGTCCTCTCTATGAAGCAACACTTTTTGAAAATTGGGAGTTTACTTGAAGATTTCCATTTTAGCACATGTCACTTCAGAGAAACAAACAACTTTCCTCACATGCTAAGAATGCTCATATTGCAAGCATTATACAAAGCACCTGGGTACGTGATATCAGAGACATTTCTTATCTGAACGATACTCATAATGAAATGTTGCATAATTGCTGGGATGATATTTAAAAGGAGAATAAAATTTTAATATGGGAAACTGTTAAAATAGACTAACGTTTATGTAAACAGTGCTAAAAAGGCATTTTCATCATGTTTGTATAACATTTGCTTTGAAGGAGACTTTTCTGCCTCCCAAGTAGACCCATGGTTAGCTTCCCACATCTTGTTAAGACTGGCTGATGTAGACTCCGGCTCTTCCGGAATATAAAGTTTCATGGGAAAAAGCCTGGGATTCTGGGAAAGGCCACTCTCCTGTACTAGTGATGCCTTACCCTCAATAGCTTCCGTGAGAAAGGAAGCACAAAACAAGTCAGAGAGAGCAAGGCAAATGATTGACTTCTGTGTCATGCAAAGGCTAGGAGAGGACATGTCAAAACAGAGGGGCCGATGGGACAGAAGTGGGGAGGCAGGGGGCCCGGAGGAAGCCAGGGGTTCCTCCAACTCTTCCAATCTGCAAGACTAAAATGTCAAACTTCACATTCAGAATGGAATGATCTTCCACAGATGCTTTGTCTGCAGACCCTCCCCTTTGCCTACTGATTCCTACCGAGAGTTTTGAACGTGGGGGGGGGCTCAAGAAATGCCAGAGGACGTGGGGCACAGGTATGTGGAAGACGCTGAGGATTCAATAAGCATTTATAAGATATTTGACATGAAAGTATGTTTTGTGCTCCCCTTAGCTAAATGTATTAAGGAAATGTGTGTGTGTGTATTTAACTGATCATGAAATATTTGAGACATTCAAAAATATGAAGAATCATAAACACACAGGTATGCTTAGTCCAGTCTAAAGAATATGATTTTTCTCAACACAGTTGTTGAGCCCTACGTGCCCCTCAGAGACCGCATTCCCCTCCCTATAGGGATAAGTACTATTCTGTCCTTATCATCCTGTATATTTCTTGAAAATTGTATTTCATGCCGACCCTGTGGAGGCTATGAACATAGTCTTTCGATTCTAAAGCTCTAGGGCACTTTTAACATGTGCTAAAAATATCTCTCATTACTCTAATAAGTTAATACTAAAATATTTTTAGCATAACATGAAGGTTTCTACAGTATATTATTTTAAATGAGTCAATTAATTGCTAGTAAATATCTCAAGCTAAACAATAAACGTAAGTAATCTGGGAACTCTGTGGCTTAAATTTATAGTTTTTATTCTACCTTTTCTTAAACTTAAAAAAAATTATCCATTCACCAGTAGAAGGAACCCTTGATCACCTGGAGCTTGGCCAAATTCCATGGCACATATAAGTACCTGACAGTAGCCAGAAACTAATACTTTAAAGAGACTAATAACTAAAGGGGGTACCCTATATTCTTGAAGGTGGGTAAAACTCCCAATGAACTCAGCCTTGTTCCTGACGCCCCCGGTTATAATTAGGCATGTTTCAGAGTTGTATGAATGCTTGTTAACCAGCAGGGCACTGTTTAATAAATCTCTGTGCTGTTACAGCCATCCAAGAGGTCTGTCTGCTAGACACCAAATGTTTTACCGGAGTGGTAGATGCCCTTAGAGAGGGCATGGGTTTAGGCTGGCTCAGTAAAACATGAATGGGTCCAATGAAGCAGTTCCCTTTGTGAAGGGCCAGATCGATGATGCATGGTTGGGAAGTGGCCGTGAAGGTAGCTGAGTCCATCTGTTGGCTGTCAGTGCTGAGAACACAGATCTTATATTATGCACTCAATTCCACAATGTTGAATCTGACAATGAAATTTTAGGGACTCTGAAAGCTGACAATTTGTGCACAACTCATTTGATGCCAGGACTCATACACTGATCTGAACTCATTTAGTGGCAAGTCATCACCTCAACTCACATTAGGCTACTTAATGTTTTTATTGAAGCCACTTACTGTGACTATGTGTATGTTTTACTGAAGAAATATTAATGTGTTTGATTAGAAGGTTTTGCTTCAGACCCCCTGGGGGTGCTACATAATATATAGAATTACCACTTTAAAATCCAGAAACTTCTGAATTCTGGAACACAGTCGGCCCTACAGGTTTCGCATTAGGGATTGTCAGACTCTAATGGCTACCACTGATTTAATAGCTACCACAGGCTCTTAGCCCTTACACTGTTTCCTTTTACTCTCACATTGACCCTATAATTGAGAAAAGCATATTTCTGTGCCTTTGTTGTTACAGTAACACACATAATTGAATGTTGAAGGAGACCTTTCCTGTTGCCTCCGATTGCTGGGTAAACCCCAACACTGAGAACATTCATTAGGTGCAAACACGGGGGAAAGTGGGTGCTTGTCCTTTCCACCTTCAGCTCTGAAGAAAGCCTTCAGATGTGTGCCTTCCAAACTTGCTAAAAGCAAAGCTAGATTTGCTGCTCTGACTATCGTCCCTGTCACCAGCAGCTTATATACGAAAGCCAAAAACTGGAACACATGTATCAGGATGGTGAGTTTCCTGACTCCACCAGACTTTTTTCCTTCTTCTTCCTGTGCCATCTCCGCCCCCCAGGCCATGTGAGGAGGTAAGAGAACCACTATAGATTCATACATTTGGGAAGTGCCTGCAAGAAGAGGGCCATTTTCCAGCTGAAGTTAGGATTATACCTTGGAAATGTTCATCTACTCTCGGTGCCCATTGACACAGAAGAAGGAGGAGTTGGGGAGGGATGACAAAGAGGACAGAGGGGACAGGGGGAGCAGACTGCTTCTTTGCTGACACAGAACAGAGGATGCACTCAGACATGGTACTGTTCTGGGCTTAGCTGGTAAAACATGAATGTATCCACTGAAATGCAATTGTTTTTTCAATTAGTCAGATTTCCAACAGGCATGTCAAGGATGTGGAAGTTTTTTCTGGCCAAGGATACAATGAAAAAGATTGTATGAGCACACTGGAGCTATCTTGAGGGTACCCCATTTAAGAGGGCTACCTGTGAGGCAAGAGGACCCCAACATCAGGAAGAGTATGTTATATGGGGGAGAGAAGGAATTGATGGACTTTAAAAGACATCAGGCTCAAGTGTCCCAAATCGGAGAAACAGTGATGAGGCCTACTATAGAGAACCACCCCCAAGGAACCCCTCCTTGTGCTCCATGGGATGCCTGTCTCACTAAAAGCATCTGCAGTCGAGAGAGGACAACAGCACAAGTTAAGTAGAAAACCACTGCCCCCTTCCCCAGCCTCCCCCTTGCCATGACACATGGAGGGGAAAGGGCCCCATGAGTGTGTGTGCACGCGGGTCTCCCTCTCAGGCCTCTCCAGCTTTGATACCGACCTCTACACCCCTGCCCCCTCCATCCCGTGCCAACCTTTCCTCCACCCTGCAACAGAGAAAGTGTTGTTCTCATCCTCTGGCTCAAGCATGAACAAAAGAACATTGTTTCTCTCTGTACAGCAGAGCAGGCTGGAATTTTCCAAAGAAACTTGACCAAAGACAAAGGGACAGAGCAAGGAAAACAGGAAGTTCATGCATGCAGTCCAGCTAACAAAGTAGAGGTTTCCAACCCTCAAGAGCTAAACGGTGCCAGGCTGTCAAGAGTCCTGTCCAGAGAAAGTCCATTTCCAATCACCCACAACCCTTCCCTCCACACTTTCCCTTTCCTCTGCCCTTTCTTAGAGGAGGCTTGGAGAGACATCCCCACTGAACAATGGGTGATACACAGGTGGATTCAGAAATATGATACTTTCTTAGTTCCTGAGTCAGACAGACCTGAGTGATTTCAGTTACTTCACTTCTACGAGCCTTATTTTCTCTCATCTATATAGTACCTGTTTGGTAGACTGGTGATATGCTCACATTAAGGTTTGCATATGGCAAGTACTCAAAAATGTTTGCTATTATGGTCATTATTCAACGCCCTGTGGTTTCCAAAGAGAGCTACCCAGCCTTGTATTCCTTCTTCTCCCTGTGTTTATGTCTCCACTCCCCATTCTTTGTCGCATTCCTTCCACTTACATAGGTAGGTGAAACTTATTTCCTCATACCTGGATGTGTCTAACAGGTTTCCCTGATACTTTGAAAGAACTGTATCATAGGTTTATTGGAATGAACCATTCAAGCTCATCCACTCATAGGTGAAGCTTAGCTTCTTTATCTAAAGTTCGAGCCTAGCATCTGGACCCGAGTGACATGACACGTTAGCACATCCCAAGTCTAGCGGAACATTTCTGTCTGTTTCATCTCTGAAGGACACCTTCATTTCCAAACCCCAGGTGGTAGGCTTGGTCAAGGTTGGCCACTCATCAGTCAACACTTTCCCCAACTCATATGGCTTGTGCTGGGGCAGGTGAACTGTCCCTCCCCCAACTGGGGGTCAGACAGACTAGGCTCAAACCTTGGCTCTGTACTAAATTGCTAAAAATAAGCACTTAATCTTTCTGAACTCCAGTTCACTCTTTGCGGGATGGTGATTAGGATATCTGCCCAACAGTTTTTGAAGCTTAAATGAGAAAATGAATGTCAAGCTCTTAAGGCCGAGATTGGCCCACAGTACCAGAGACAAAATAAATGGTGGCCCACATTATCACTACATGTTTATCGGTCCACAGTTACTTTGCACACACAATTAAGTGGATAATTTATATCAGAAGATAAATATAAGACTTTCTTTTACATAGTCTCTCACCCCCATAGAACCTTGTTAGTGGTTTTCAAACCTTGAGGTTTGTAAGGGTCACCTGTTTACCTCTAAACTCTGATAAATGTCCTGTTCACCTTAGAAGTACAAATAGCACATTTACGGACTTGGGTAATAATTGGTTTCCTAATGATAGTTCATCTTTATTTTCAATTCCAATCACATGATTGAACAAATTTCCCAACATTTATTGTTCTTGGAATCCTGTTGGTCAAGGGTAAAAGAATTTGACTGACAACTGGCGTGTTTGCATTTCATCCTCGCATTTAGTAGCTGGAGCTCCGTGCCCGCAGTCTGCCCTTTGTTTCCATCCACAGTCTCCCTGCAAAATGCAACCATTTGTGCTCCCTAGGAAGAGCTAAAACGTTTGTTAAATAGTTGAACCCACAGGCAGAGGACGGCTTCTTGCTGTCATCTTGTCTGAGCAATGAGTGGTTCATGCATAGCAGACATGGCGTATTTTCTTTAAAATATTCTCGTGGGAGGTTCCCTGAGCTTCTGAGTCAGAGACCTCTGGATTGGAAGTTTGGCTCTGTGTGACACTGGGCAGGTTAATTAATCTCTCTGAGCCTCTATACAGGTGGAGATAATGATAGCACTTACCTCTTGGTTGGTTGCAAGGATTAAATAAGTTAATCAATGAGAAGTGTGGAGTTTTAAAGAAGGTCTTCCTGATGTTGGCCTCACATATGTTTGGGGTTCCCAATCCTTCCTTTCTTGGTTTTTTTCTTTTCCCACTACTTAGTTCTGATCAGGAATCTGCCCTGGCTAAATCGTTTCCAGAAAAACCATGTTTATTTCTGGGCTTTTAAATTGGACTTTGACCAGAATTATAAAGGTCAGAAAACTGGCATGTGAACTTTTGACATTAGGTAAAAACTAAAAAAAATACATAAAGGCACACCTATATTTAATATTAGTTCGTTAACTATGACAAATGTACCATAATAATGTTAACTATAGGAAAAACCAGGTGTGTGGTAAATGGAAATTCTGTAATATTACTACAACTTTACTATCAATCTAATACCATTCTAAAATAAGAAGGTTATTAACTGTTAAAAATATCTACCAATATTGAAACTATGAAAGTCAAACATTATATGTATGTTAATCACTTGTTAATGTATGTACATAATCAGCCATAAGAATCAAAATGGATAGAAAGTCCTTACCTGGGCTTTTAGCCAGAAATAAGGAACTCTTTGGTGAGATGATGAAATTGAGCACTTTCTTCAAAAATGTGCAGGTCTCTTGTGTGTGGAAGATGAGATACAAGTGTGGCGGTAGTATATGACCTCTTTCAAAACTGTTCACAGAGAGGGTAGGTGACCACCCATCAGGGGGATGTTGCAATGAGTGAGTAGGAAGTTACCCTTGATAACAGTTTATGTATTTCATGACACCTTCTTCTCTTACTTCCACCTATTCTACCTTTACCCTTTGGGTACATTAAATGTCAGATTTGGAAAGGACTTCAAAGACCGTTTTGTTCATCTCTAGTGCGTGGATTTCTGACAAGGCTCCTTGGCCTCTGGTATTACATGCAAACACATCACTAGGAATCTCACTGGTCCAGCTTAAACCTTACCTTTGTTCTGTCTTACACTGGCTAAACATCCTCATCTCAGGCTTTCTCCCTGCTCTGACCACCTGTTCGGACACACTTCTCTGGCTCTGACATCAGGATGCTCACAGATTTATTCTTGCCCTCCTCCTACACACTGAAGCCCCGGATAGTCTTGCTGCCAGTGCAGTCCCTGGCAGCAGAGACCTGCTACTCGGGAGTCCAACCCACGGCTCATGGGCTGCATGCAACCCAGAATGTCTATGAATGCAGCTCAACACAAAATTGTAAGTCTACTTCAAACATTATGATATTTTTGTGTGATTACATGTCGCAATGTATTTCATCTGTGGCCCAAGACAATTCTTCTTTTTCCAGTGTGGCCCAGAGATGCCAAAAAGTTGGACACCCCTGTAGGCAAAGAGGGACAGAAAAACATCTCTCGCTGCCTGGCCCTGGGGCTGACATCGAACCTCAGTAATTATTTTCACACAACACTTACAATCAGGCCATGGCCTTTCATGCCCTTGTACATTTGCATGAATGGGTCCTGAGAAATAAAACAGAAATGCAACTGGAAAAACACATCCTGCCTCACAGAGCAGTTCAAGTGCTCTGAACCACAGTGTGCCATGCACACTATCGAAGATCAAACTGACTGAACCCTAGCTCCTTCTGATTCACATCTTCCAAGGGAGAGTTCAGATAAACTAACAACTAACTCCACAGGCTCACGTGTTCTACAGATAGCACGACTGGCTCTTCCAACACTTGCCGCATTTACAAACGCTGACCAACTTCCCCCAAAACTGCACTTGTTTTGATGACTAA
Organism: Sturnira hondurensis; assembly: GCF_014824575.4. Taxonomy (NCBI): domain Eukaryota; kingdom Metazoa; phylum Chordata; class Mammalia; order Chiroptera; family Phyllostomidae; genus Sturnira; species Sturnira hondurensis. Next base: position 32,366,591 of record NW_028075471.1, read on the forward strand.
CTGCAGCCTCTAAGTAACCTTCCCTAACTCCTGTCTTTGCAGATGCCACAATGTTTGTGCTCTGCCTCGCTCAATATGTGTACATCCATGATCAACAGGTGCCTCTAGCGATCTTGGATGAGGGAGTTTAACGATTCTGCCTTGCTCTCTGCCCATTTTCTTCTTGTGTGTCAGGCACTCACCTACTCAGCTCCAAGAACCTACTTAAATGCCAGACGGGTCTTCCCTGATTCCTTCTTCATCCCAGTCCTCAGTGCCATTCATTACCCCATCCTCTGTGTCCTCCAGGGACTTGGCTCAGGCTTCTGTGAGCTTTTCTCTCACTATACCGTCATTCTTCAATGTATTTCTGCCTACTCTCTCCACCTTTCCTCAAGGGTAAGGTCACTTTTATGCGTCTTTTTATGCCCATGGTTTACCCTGGTCCTGAGCATAGCTTAGGCACTGAATAAATGTTACTTAAACCCTGATTATAATTCATAACAAAACTGCAAACAGAGCCTTAAGGGATATGTGGGTCAATCATCCTTTCTTGGCCATTACAGATATACGTATGAGGAAGCCTCATGTAAAACAAATCTCTACAATGCCCATTTCTTTGTATTGTGAAGAGTCTATATAACCAGACAGGTATACTTGATGGCCAGGGTCACAAGTAGTGATATAAGAGTATAGGGACCCAGGTAGGTCCCAGATGGCTAATACTGTTCGCAATTATATTTTGCAAAGAGAAAAATCAACCACAATAAACATCTTAATTTTAAAAAAATCTCTTTAATTACTAAAATAATAAATAGACTTCACACTGTAGCCAAGGCTGAAGTCCTTTTAGAACACAGTCTCCATCTTGATCCCAGCCCTACCTGCCCGGAGGTATCCGTTGTTATCAGTTAAGCACACATCCTTCCAGGTCATTCTCATGGACTTACATACACAGGAAAAATATAGTACCAATTCATGTATGTGTTTCATAGAAACTTAATCATCAGCAAATGTCTTTAGACCTTCAGAAACACGAAGTTTTACATATGAGATGCCAATGGTAAAAAATGTATAAAAGATGTTCATTTAATTGGCTCTGTTACTTATCCAACTCTCAGTTAAGAATTAAACATATTCAGAGTATGTGTGCATTTTACATATAATATATAAGCACATTAATAAATGTAAATATACATTGCATTACCATATATTCCCCCCAAATTGTGGCTGGTTTCCCATATAGATCAAAGGACTGTTATGAAGATTACTGAGATGATGCATCAAACTATTTCAGCTGTTGAGAATGGAAAAGCTAAAAATAAAGCAGTTAGTTTTAAGTGATCATAATCACTTATATGCAGAAAAGCTATCATTGTCTTTAGTGGAAAATTAATTGTTACTTTATAATCAAAATGCCTGCATAGAGTCACAAAGCACTTATTCACCACTAGAGAAATAACAAATAGAGATACTGCTTCTTTCTCAGTTACCTAGTCTGTATAAATTGGTCATCATTACATGTAGAATTTTATATTTTATATTAGGAAAATCACATTCATGTTCAATAATTTGATTTCAGCTCAAATTGAAGTTTTCCCAACCATGCACTAAGATTGCACTTGGAAATGTATGATGAAAAAGGATCAGGGAGTGATGAATAAGTACATTCACAGTGGGAAAGTGTTTGGGGTTGTGCTATATTTGCTAATAAATTGTGTTTTAAAGTCTGTGAAAAGCTTTTAGAAATGCAATGAATTTGCACATTAATAAGCATTCCAGGAAATCACCAGCTCAGTATTGAAAAATAATATGAATAAAACATATAGTCAATATAACACTTTATTTATATAGTTTCTACCTGATGTGTGATGGTGTTGTCTGCCCTAAACATGGCTTCCGTAGGCAAGGTGTATTTATGCCCAGCTTAGTTCATTTTCCCTCCACTTGCCCTTCCCAACAGAAGCTCATTGTAACCCATATTCTTGTTATTGAGTCATCGTCTTATGATATCAAACACATGATATTTTATGACATGTTTTAAGAGAGGTGATTTTTCCCAAGGGAAAAACTAGGCTAGAGGAGGCTACAGTAAAGTTAATCCCTGGGCTTTCTGTCAGAGAATGTGCTATTCAGGCTTCTCTAGAAAAACATGACCAATAGAGAAAAAATACATGAGGTCTGTCCAGAAGGTATCCAGCCATGTAATATGAAAAATAGAGACACTTACTGAATTGAAGATATGAGATTACAAGAAACATTGTACATGGGACAATGATGCCTCAGTCCCCTTCAAAGTAGGCACCTTGGGACCTCACACAGTCCTCCCAGTTGCCCCGTCGTATTTGTCTGAATATCATCAACAGTCTGAAATCTCTTCCCTTTCAAAGGTAATTTTAGTTTTGGGAAAAGCCAGAAGTCCTGAGGCACCAAATCTGGGCTGTGGAGGGGGCTGAATCACCTGGGTTTTGATGTTTTGCCAAAACACTCTGCATGAGACGTGATGCATGAGCAGGCATGTTGTCATGATGAAGCTGCCAGTCACCAGTTGCCCACAGCGGAGGCCTTCTGAATCATCCAAATAGTTTTCATGGAGGAATGTTCAAACTTAATGTGAAATCTGATGCAGATTCTTTGATCTACTTGCTCAATCATTTTGAATGCAAGGGCCACACAGTACACATGCTCATTCAATGGCATCTACCACCCCCATTGACCAGTATAGGGAAATCATCATTGTTCACCCATGCTCATCCCAATTCACTTGCCTTGGCTGCCAGGTTATATTGACATCGAACAAACTCTTCTCTTTATATTAACAATGGCTAGACTTTTTCCAGACAGACTTCTCACATATGAAAGAGAGAGAGAGAGAGATTTTAAGGAACTGGCTCAAGCAATTTTGAAGGCTGACAAGTCCAAAGATTACCAGGCTGGATCCTCTAGAAAGAGCTGACATTGCAATTCCAGTCCAAAGGCCTCCAGCTGCCAGAATTCTCTCTTGCTTAAGGGGGTCAGTTTTTTTTGTTCTACTTAGCCTTCAACTGATGGAATGAAGCCCATCCTTATGGAGAGCAATCTCTTTACTTGAAATCCATGGATTTAAATATTAATCTCATCCAAAAACACCCTCACAGAAACAGCCAGAATAATGTTTGAGCACATATCTAAGCACCATAGCTCAGCCAGGTTGACACAGAAAATTAGCCATCATAGAGAACTTGACCAATACTGATACAGAGAGATTGCATCTGGTCACTGGGAAGGAGCAGAGAAGGGCCACAGGAGGAGGTTGTCCAAGGCAATGGTAAACAGTCTAGGATGGGATTGGCTGAGAAGCTGAATGCCTCTGGAGCACCTGGAGTTATGGGGCAGAAGATTTAAAGTAAAAAGAGGACAGAGAATGGCTCTCTTCCTCGAGGATGCCTGGATGGTCGTGCTGCAGCTGCCTGCGTTTCCCAATGGACGGTATTTTAGGTGGGAAGGAACAACAGGCACAGCCTAGGATTGGGCTGGCCTGGCAGAAGGTAGCAGGATGATTCTTCTTTTGGGTGTCCTAGAGAAGATGGGCCCTGAGGCAGAAACCTGCCATTCTAACAAAATTAGGTAGCTTCTGTATTTTATATTGTTTTAGTTTGTAAACTAACCCTATAGAACAGGGGTCTCCAACCCACTCCCACCCCACCCCATGCCAACTGGTCCCAGTCTATGTCCTGTAGGAAACCTGACACCCTAAAATTTGCCTGAGCTCTGCATGCAGCATAGGATGGCTATGAATGTGGCCCAACACAAAATCATAAGCTTACTTAAAACATGATAAGATTTTTTGGTGATTATGTGTCATAATGTATTTAATGTGTGGCCTAAGACAACTCTTCTGCTCCCAGTGTGGCACAAAGATGCCAAAAGGTTGGACACCCCTGGGAGGGTGGCAGCGGGCAGCAGGACCCACTTGCTGTTCCGCAGCACTACGGTGGAAAGGGCCTCCCAGGAGGAAAGCAGTGCATTGGAGACCATTCTGAGATCTGTGAGAACCAATTAGCTCTTCCACGTATACCTCCAGGCCTGGATGTCCTCTTGTAAAATCACTCTTCATCACATGAAAGATTTAAAAACTTCCACTTATTAAATCATCTAATCTCTACAGTAACCTGCTAAGCACATGTTCATCTCCCCATTTATTCAAGAGAAAATTAGGGCTCAGAGAGCAGTTTGCCTGAGGCCCTACAGCTAAAAAGTAGCAGAGGTAGCAGCAGATCCAGATTTTAACCAGACAAGAAATTTCACGCCCTTGCTCCCTAGAGGAACGACTGTCCTTGCTTCAGTTCCATTTTCACTGTCACGGGGAGGTCGGTGGCAGACCGTTTGTTGCCTACCCACTATCCATTCTTACCTTCTTCCTTAGTAACAGAATTATCTTTCTTTTTTTTTCTGGGCAACAGCACACCCAGCTAAAAGAGCACAATTCTCCAGCCACGTGAATAAGTTCTGGGCAACCACGCCCTTTCTGCTTCCTGTCTGGAACGTGGGCCTGGCGGTTTAAGCGTGAACAACGGTAGCCCGATCTTTGACTGCGGTCACTAGCATGTAAAACACATGGGAAGAACATAGGACATAAGCCTAGTAAATGTTTTTCAATAAACTATTTAATTTTAAAATAACTTTGGATTTACAGTGAAAGGAAGCAGTTTGCCAGCCCAACACATGCCACTTTGGGGGATTGATTATTTCACGCTGGTTAATTTGCACAAACAGCAGACACAGGGTCAGCTCTGAAAACCAAGGAAAAATGACCTTTTGTAAAGGTCATTTCCATTTTTGGAAACATTTTATTTATTTATTTTTAGAGGGAGGGAAAGGGAGGGGGGAAGAAGGGGAGAGAAACGTTGGATGGCCCCCTACTGGGGAACACAGGCATGTGCCCTGGCCGGGGAATCCAACCAGTAACCTTTCCGTGCTGGATCACGGAGCCAAATCAGCCAGGGCAAGGTCATTTCCATCTGTGAGGGAAATCTCCATTGTAGAGTTTCCCTCTCTGTACCCGTCCTGCCTTCATTATCACTGGAGAAGGCAGGGACTTAACATCTGCATCGCACTCCTACCCTTGTTTGCGGCCCTTTCCCTGGTGACCTCCCACAACTGACCCTCCACCCCCAACTTTTTTGTCTTTGACTGGAGACGGTATTTTCAGTCCCAGCTTCTGACATTTTGGCAAGTTAATCAGTGTTCCTGCGTGTCTCACGTTTATACTAGAGGCATACATATTATTCAACTTCTATTTTTCTCCTGCTAATTTGTCTCAGGTTAATTTGATTATAAATCCTGCAAGAAGACCTTCAAGGTTAGGGGATAATTTTTCCTCCCTGACAGAAGAGAGAGAATACCAGATGAGATGATTTAGTAAAGATTGGGTACTTGAGCTCCAGATGAATTTAGCGATGGCCTTAGGATATACAGATGTGACTCTGGAGCTAATTCCCAAACACATTTAACATCCTTCCCATATTCTTCTGCCTAAACAAATAACTGTGATGCTTATAGGAGACAGTAGGTTTTTCCCCTATTTTTCTAGCTAAGAATAGAAGCAAAAGATTCCTTTTGCCAATGTTCCTGAGATGAACTCAAGACCGCAGGTTTAAATACTTACATTTTTTATTATAGTTGGTGATTACATGAGAATGAGTTGCATGAACAAAAATCGGAAGTTAATTTTGTTTTTGTTTTTCTTTTTGAGCTCCAGTCACTACTTTGGCTCTTAATAGTGATGAGTCTTTTCATATTTTACATTCCACAAACCGTCTTACCCACAATGATAAAAACATCGGTCTTTTCTGAGAAACACATTTTAATGTCCATAGGCATTCTGCTTTATGTTTCTAGAAGTATCAAGAAAAAAGTTGCAGTAGTGTTGGGATGGGTGAATTTTGTCCCAAAGGATAAGTGGTTGTTTTGTGTAGATTTTACTTAAATCTTGACAAATGACATGTATACCTGTTACTGGTAATGATTCCCAGTTCTTAAGTTCAGTAAAGAATCCAGAGCCAAGAACTCTGGCACGACAGGAAGTTTACTTAGCATGCAAAGTGAAAGTACACTCAAAGAGAAGTTTTGATTGGGCTGCTCAGAAAACTGCCTGGGCCTTTTAGAAATAAAGTCACCAAGGCAGCAGAAGTGAGCCAGCTGGGCTGCATGGACTCGGGAAACAAGTTACAGAGGCTAAGAAGGGCCCTTGGACACAGGTTCAGAGGGTTAGCCTAGGACAAGTTGCCACGGTCCACTGCTCCCCTGGCTGCAAATCTTGTGGGGACCCTTAGAGCTTAAGAGAAAAGAAAGCAAAGATACGGTCCCGGAGAAAGAAGGCACTGGCATGCTTTAGAGAGAGAGGGAGAGTGAACTGGGTTCTTTGATTTAAGAATTCTTATTAGTTTTCTAAAACCAGGAATTTTAGGGGCAGTCTTAGAGGAGGATCTCAACAGAATATTCATCAGCTTTAATACACTGGCTCATCAAAATGACTGGATAGGACCAGGGTCATGGTCTCTGCTGATCGGTTGGCACCAGGGCAGCGAGTCACCAGTCATTGTATCTGGTCCTGCTGTCGGCCATGGTGTCATTTTGTCTGGTTTTCTGCTTTGCTGGGCCTGGAGCTGAAACACAACTGAGGCCTAGAAATTACCTCTAGTTTGACCAAAACTCTGTCTCTGTGGCCAGCAAGCCCAAGGTTCTGTTTGTTCCTAAGATTATCTGGTGCTGATCAGAATCTCATTGTCCTGAGGGCTTAATGCTTAAGGGAGTGGCCGTGCCCGGGAGAAGGAGGCAGGTGAGTCCAGGTGCAAGATGAGGCCAGTTTGAATCGCCTATCTGTCTCAGTTTTCCAATTCCACTGCCAAGGAATTTTCCTAGCTTCTTACTCGCCTGCCTCATACCTTTGGTTGAGGACTGCTCTTCAATAGCATCAAAGAAACCAGATTGAGAAATAACGGGGTAAGTAGCATGAACTGTCCAAAAGCCAACTTGAATCATTATCAATCATTCTGTTCCTGTTGGCATGTGTTGGCAAAAACATATTGATTTTAAGAGTAAATATTACTTAAGATGCTTTGGTGTGGAAGTTAAATATGAACAAAAATTAAGGGTGGTTTGAGAAATCACATATTTTTATCATAGGACAAAAGCCCAGGGAGCTCTGACCTGGTATTAGGGAGGCAAATTACCCTCTAACTTTCCAGTTCTGGCCTTGAGAGAATCACCCTCACAAATGGAGATCTCCCTATAAAGGTGAATATTCGTTACAAAGGGTGACTTGTACTTGGTTTTCAGAGTTTCTGAAAACCATGTCTGTTGTTTTTAAAGTTAATTAGCTTAAAATAATCAATATCCCGAAGAGGCGTACTTGGGGTGGTAAACTCTGTTCCCCTTCACTGGTTTTTCTGCAATTTCTTGATCTTGACCCTCATTTCCACAGGGTGGCTTCCTGGTCTCCAAGCATCACATCCTCACACGACCACCTTAAAAATCAGAAAGATGCCGGGTGGGGAGTGAAGACAAACTTTTCTTTCTTTTCTTCTTTCTAGTAAATTCCCAGCAGACTTCCCCTTACATTCCTGGCCAGAAGTAGGGTTACAAGGGAGGCTGGAAATACAGGTACTTGTTTTGTTTTGTTTTGGTTTGGTTTTTGCCTCTACTGTGGGAGACAACCATGCCAGCAAGGGAGACAGGGAAGCTGGTATGACCTTGTGCAGACAGCCAACAGTGTCTGCCGCAGCAGCCTTGTGGCTGTGGTCCCTGCATGGGCCTTCCCTGTTTAGGTCAGTGAGCTAAACTGTGAAGTGTGCAACATCGCAACTTCGCACGAAGTAGGAGGAAGAGGAGAGAATGGAAAACACACGGTTGGTGTAGAAAGGCAGGCTGATGAATTGGTAACTTGCAAGAGCCAGAAGAGCCATAAACGATCCCTAACTCAAAAAGCTATTCAAGTCAGCAGGACAAAACTGCCAGGGTAATAAGCTGAATACTAAACACTAAATACTGAGGGTCCTCTCAGACATCTTCATTGGATCTTTCCCCCACTCTCTGGAACCTCACACGCTTGGAAAGTGATCTTTCTGTTGGGGTTTCCCTCTTACTGGTGTGAATGGAAGTTTACTTGTGTTTGTTCAGACTGGTATTCACGAGTTCTCTTGCATTGATCCAAGTAGTTAGAAATTCAAAGAGAGCATTGTGTACTCTGCCTATTAAAGATAATATGACCTTTTGTTTGCCTTTATTAATAAAGACACCTTCCCTTATAGACCCTAAAGAACAATGCCCTGCCAGATTTTCATTTCATTCAGTAGAATTCCACACTGGGAGCAGCCTATTTTAGAACCGTTCTCAGTATGTCCATTAGAACAAAGGAGTTAATGCAGAGCAGGGGGGTGGGGGCTGGGCTGATTCTTGTTTATTGTAAAGTGGAGACAAACATCTTTTGTTTTGTTGTTGTTTTTAATAAAAACATGATAATCAACATCCTAACCAAATGTAAAAGGCGGGCATTTGAATATTTTTAATGAGAAGGACCAGTGAACAGTGCCACATTTAGCCAAATCTAGAGTTCCCATTTCAGGCTTAAATCATAAATGTGGGCATTATTGCCGTTTACAATACACCATTGATGGAACAGCAACTTTAAAGCCAATTAAAGGTTGGCAATCTTCCTACCATTGGCAAAGTAACACTTGTTAACAGTTCCCCTTGTGACACGTTTCAGTATAATCACTGATTTCTGGAAACCTTATTTAGCACTTACGGATATTTTGAAATCTCTAATGAATTTCTTTTTATAGACATTTTTACGTTTTACTCTAATTTTTTAAAGGTGTTCAGGTAGTTTAATTTTATACACTCAGATGGTGCATGTACCCAGATATTTATATGTGAAGGACAAAATGTTAGAGTATGTAGAACTATACTCTATAAATAATAGTTTGCTCATAATACTGAGATTTTAATGGTCCCATTTCTGAAATCCAATTGTACCCAAATTCATTCAAAACAACTTCACACCAGAATTTGAATATGCAGACAACTAGACAAACACTCTTTCTGCTTAATAAACTACAAATTCTCGTCATTTGAATTTGGTTGGAAATAGTTCGACTAAGTAAATTCTTTCATTGGTTATTTACTTCAAATAAAAGTGTTTTGGAGGCTAGTAAAACCTTTTTTACGTTTCATATGGAAATAATTTGATAAGCTTGGCAAAGATGTGCCAAATGAGCTAAGAACATTCAAGTTATTTTAGTCTTGAGTTACTAACACGGAACAGAGAACTAGTTGTCACCAACTAAAGAACGGCTTGATTATGTGCTATGCAAATGTTAACATGAAAGGAAGCCATAGTTGATTTGCACTTAGATACCGTGTTCTGGCATGCTTCAAATAGATAATACTCATTCAAGATGACAGCATGCATCTGTATACTCAACACTAGAAATTTGATAACATTGAAACAAGATTGTAGAAGCCATCCTGACATTCAATATTAGCAATAAATATTATTAGCACAAGATCATGCATGTATCCCAGCATTGATGGATTGATTCAGGTACACAATTCGAAGAGTGTTACCTTTAACCATCTACAAAGTGTCCATGCCAGAACCAAACAGCAATATGTTTAACTGGCCCCTTTTTTGTTAAAAAAAACCCCAACTCTATAGCTGTTATCATTGCAAGTGTAATTAAGTACATATTGTTTAGTTTAAGTTAATAAATGGACATTTTTTCCCCAAAGAAATGTGCTTAGGAATATGTTTTTAAAAATCTAAAGTGAGACACACTTTCAGAGTTTGTAAATTATATTAATAATGGTGAAAAGTCAGAAACAACCCACACATATGAAAATTTAGGTCTGATTAAATGAACTATCTTTCGGCTGGCATGGCAGAGACAATTAGTGGCCCGTCCATAACAAGTAAACTTTGTTTCTTAGTAACTTCCTGACTTCATTCAGGATGGCCTGTCGATGTGAGAATGTCCAAACTCATAGAGAGTTTTCATTTTTGTAAGAGTTTATTTGAGCCAAGATAAAGACGTGCTGAGAAACAAGAACTCTGGTGCTCTGGACAAGGACAGTTTTGCTAATTTCTTTTATCTATGTGCAGTTAAGGCAGGAATGTGAGGAAGAGTTCAGGAAGGTGGGAGAAAGCAGGGTGAGCAAATCTCCAGGACTGGATTGTTGAGTAAATAACAAGATTATGAGCTCCCTTGAGGGTGGTTATGCCTCTGAGAGGTCTGAAAAGGAGGATTACTCTGGCATTTCAAAGCTGTGTGAACCTGGATGGACAGGGCTTGCTGAAGGCAGAGACAAACCTGTTATTAAAGGAGTTACAGGCTGGAGCATGACTGCCACCTGACCTGCCCAGGTAGGAATTTATGATCAGATCACCTGGTGAGGTTACTTTCAGTCACTGTCCTTGTCAGGTTTCTCCCAGAGCCCTTTTCCTTCACAGGCACATGGGCTGTGCAGTTACACAGGACCCGCCCACCCGCTCAGAAGGGCCTTAGGCTGAACTAATGTTCTTTTGTTGCTATGTGAAATTCTTAATTTTGTCTTTGAAATTGTGCTTTGTAAGTGAGGTCTGCTGGAGCTTGTTCACTGTTCCTTGCTGCTGCGTCTGCATATCTCCCCCTGAGCTCCAAATTCCTGTAGTTTCATGAGGAGCCAGAGATCAGCAAGACTGAAAGCAAGGACCAGGAGTGTGCATTACATCTAAAAGTGACTAAGCTAGGTCCCTGACACCCCTGAGAGGCATGCTTTCCATTTGAACCAGAACTTGCTACCCAGAAAGAAGGCAATGGCATTCCTAGAAACAATCAAGGAACCCTATTGTATCATTTCTTACTTGTGTTAGTTCCCTGCAGTAATCAACAACTTATCTTGAAAATGATGACACAGAAGGCAGAGATGGACAACCCACAGTTCCTTTTCCTTTCAGTTCTTATTCATCAGTAAGCTGAAGTTACAGAGTGTTGGTACAAGATGTGTATATTCAAGAAGTGAAATAAAAACAGCTGATTTCATCCTGTGCAATGTTGTGACTGTTTTGGTACAGATGCATGCACATGCTATGAAATACCAATTGTGTCATTTTGGAGATTCCATTCTTACATTTGCATTTAAAACTGGCATGAGTATAAAGGTGAAGGGCAAAATTCTTGCAATTAATTTAAGTTTTTCTTCTTTTGTTACTTAGAATGACATTACCTGTGACGTATAGAAATGACATATAGAAAATAAAAAATATCCCCAGTCAGGGCACATGCCTGGGTTGCAGGCCAGTTCCCAGCAGGGGACTCACGAGAGGCAACCATACATTGATATTTCTCTCCCTCTCTCCTTCCCTTCCTCTCTAGAGATAAATAAATAAAATCTTTTAAAAAAAGAAAATAAAAAATATGCAGTGTCAAGAAAGGGGCTTCAAAGATATGAAGGATCTTTGTATTTTAGTACTGATGGGGTACTGAAGTGTTGCAAAACTTTTAGTTTCAGGTAATAGCTAAGAAGGTTAGTAATCAACACACTTAAAAAGCTATTGTTTCAGGGACTGAAGAAGGTATGACCCACCCTGACTCCTGGAGACAAAAAGCAGTTCCACCTTTGTGCCCCAGGAGGACTGCAAGCCATCAAGACTGTGTCTGAGGCGTTGTGCTCCGAGATGATACACCCAGCACATAGGGCACAGATAAAGACCGCTGCCTGGGACACAGATGAAGGAATGCAGCAATTTTTTATCTGATTAACTTTTCCCCTGAATTCCAATCCCTACACCCACACTTTTCTTCCCCTTATAAAAAGGGTTGGTTTACAACAGAGTTTAAGATGGTCTGTTAGGGTACAAACCTGCCGTCTTCTCAGATTGCTGGCCATCTGAATAAAGCACCCATAGAGATTCAGTCCCTGTCTCTGCCTCTTGGGTCTGGTGGTGACAGCACGAACAGTGGCTTTTCTGGTTTCAGTACTTTTAATAGAACTTTACCCTACTTTTTAAACAAGTGGTCCCACATTTTCATTTTGCACTGGGCCCCATAATTATGTAGCCAGCCTTGACTTTGTGGAACCAACACATCATCTGTGAACTGCCTACTTTTGTGTCTAAATCACTGCTATTTTGTTGTAGCCAAATTTAACCCCAAGCAGCATTTAAGGTACACAGTGTAGCCACTAAGATCACTGCTAAAGAAGGATGTTTGATTATTGACAAAACTCACTTGTGTTAGTTTTTTTTTAAAGTAGGTTATGTATAGTGTGTAACATTTTTGTTTTTTAAAAAAGACACACAGACACATAGCCATAAACAGAAAAAAAAGGCCAGAAATAATTACACCCAAATGTTCATAGTATCTGTTGTTAGGATGGTCGTTGATGCAGGCTGTGGAAGAATCTGCAAAGAGAAGAATGTGTAGAGAGTGAAGTTTTTATTCACTCTCCAAGACAGGAGAGGGGCTTGGTATAGAGAGATACTCTGGTATTGAGGGGCGGGGGCTTTGAGCTTTCATTGTATTAAAAAAGGGGGGGTGCTGCTGTGAGGCCCCTGGGCTGTGGGGGCGTTGTAACCCGAGGCTGCGGTGCCTGCCAGTGTCATCTCCTGCCTGCGGCTGTGGGGAGCGGTTAGGTCTGTTCTTGCTTCCAGTAATTTCCCATCCCGGGACAAGCTCAGATGGCAGTCGTGTTTAACAAGGTCATGGGCTTGCTCAGCAAACGGCGCCACAGCAGCAGAAGGGGCTGGCTGCACCCTGACATCTGTCTCTCAGGATTTATTCCTAAGGACTAGAATTGTTGATATTTGCTTTCTTTTGTGTGTGTGTGTGTGGTTTTCCATACTTCTCAATCTTCATAAAATGAATATGGATTTGTTTTGTAATTAGATACAATTTAGAAAACTTAAAAATGAGTCCCAAGCTGGTATGAAATTTGTCATTTCATCTAGAAACTGTGCAAAACTCAGCCTCATGTCATTTTGGGCAGTTTGCTTAATTTGGGGTTTTTCAAATTATAAAAACTAATTTCAGTAACAACTGAAATAATACAAAGTTATATTTTTTGAAAAAAAAAGCCAGTTTTATTCCTCTAGTCTATTCATGTCATCCATCTAAGGTAAACATGTTAAAAGATTGACATGTATTTTTTCACAAATTATATAGTGTAATCAAACCTATATAATTTGCTCCCTAATTACAGATACACAGGCACATAGATGGAAAAAAAGGGGGAGAGAGGGGGAGAGACCAATCAATTGAATTTTGGATTTGTATTCTATGAAATAGAATCCTATCATACACATTACTATTTTTATTTACCGTATCATAAACTGCTTTACAAGTCAAAAGATAGGAATTTCACTTTATTATTTTTCTTATTTCTCTACTCACACATAAAAACACATATCATTTTATTTCCCACGTTTCTCACCTCATTTTGAAACTTGGAGGTGTTTTTCACATATAATTTATTAAACGTTCTGAATGATGCCGTGGCGAGGGGTGGGCGGGAGGTGGACTGGATGTTGCCCCTGAGTGAACTCACTCTTGATCCCAAGCTCATCAAAGGAAATGCTTTCAGTTTACGTTTCCAAACAACGTACATTCCCCACCCACACGTTTTCTCCTTGCCTCCTCCTTCTTATCCCACATTTCAACCGAAACATCTGGTCTGTACCCTGGTTTGCAATTTGCTTTCTGAGGCATCGCCCTATTATTCTTTAGAGGGGAAGTAGATTTAGTGTCTTGAAGAAGTTAGCCAGTGTATCTTCCAATATTTGGTAGTTTCACCATCGAAGAGGAGGGAAACCAGCAGCTTTCAACAGAGCAGTACCTGCTGAGCAATGGAGGGCATGGGAATAGACCATGTTGACATTTAAAAAATAAGGTTGTTCCTACATGATACTGAGAACAGATTCGTAAGGCATTGTCTCAAAACTAACTAATGTAGGGCTCTGTGTAGATGAGGTCCCAGTGAACTAACTCCTCAGTGACCTCACTGTCCTTCTGAGCATGACACTTAAAGAAGCTCCCGTCTATTCTCCTGAGCCTGCGCACGCCTTTGACTGCACTTAAATCTTCATTTAATCTGAGCAGGCGAAGAGTTATTCTTCAAACCAACGGCTCCCTTACCATCTTAAAATATACTGCATGAATAATTAAGGTGTTTCTTTTCAGTTACAAGTTCACCATTGCATTATCTACTGATAATGAGCCCACACTTTCTTAGTTTTGCTTATTTATGGCGTTATCATCACAAACAACTACTCATTGCGCACTGGCTGTGCTCTGCAGGCCCTGCTGATGAGACCAGAACACGTTCCTACCACCACAGCGAAGGCGTAATTACTCTTTGGGGATTATTTTCTTGAAAAAAAAAAAAAAAAAGGCTGGAGCTTTTACTCCCCAAATGAGTGGACCAAAAGAAAATCTTTACAGGATGCAAACTCAAAATATAGATGAAACAGGCACAACATTGAAAAGCTTCCGGAAACATGAGAAAATGAGAGAAGCCCCTCAAATTTTCTAGGTAGAATACCTTTCTAAAAGCTAGATTTTTGTACCCCAAGATAACATTGGGCCAATTCGTTGCTTTAAGTAACAAGGCAGATAGGAAGTAACTTGAAGTTTACAATGCAGATGGAAATTAAAAATTAAACCCAGACCATGAAATGAAAATAAACCCTCTACTACACATGTATATCAAGAAATGGTTATTTTTCCCCGTAAGTGTGGTGATTGAAGGGGGTCCTGACCTCAAGGACTGGCCAGGCCAGCAACAAGCTTGTGCAATAAAAAGTTTGTCCCGGGCGCACTCACTCTCCAAACCTCTCCCTTTGTCCTTGTGGTCACCTGTCCTCCCCTCTCCCTCTTGCTTTCAGGGGTCTCCATGTCCTGGGCTCAATGTTGTTCTCTGTTGGCAGCTAATTAATGGGTAAGAAGTTAGGTTTGTGGAGAAAACAGTGTTGCTAAGTGTTTACAATGTCTTTATATGTTTCAGCATTTTTCAGTTATTGGAAACAGGGAGGAAAACTTTGGTAGTAGAAATCCGGGCTGGCTCTGGGTTAGTAAATCCCTCTGGCACTTTGATAGAAGCAAACCTCAGTCATTAATTTTGCATCGTATTGTGTTCAAAGACCCTAAGGTATCTCAGCAGCAGAGGTGGAAGGAGGAAGGTAAAAGTTGGTCGTGCTTCTGGAATTTTCTTTTTCATAGTCATGGGGTCCACCCGAGCCTGGAAAAAGTGCTGTTTTCTTTTCCTCTGATAATTAGCTGAGGGTTTTGAATATAGGCCTAATGGTCTTAACAATTGGTGGTAAATTAGAGTTGAAGCCCTATCCACTTCCCACCTACAGCATAAACAGACGGGCTTGAAGGGGGGCGGGGTGGAAACCTTTAGTACCCTCCTCTAAACAAACTCTGTACTTGGTCGGGAGGAATCCATTTCTGATTCGACCCAAGAGTACACAAATTAAGTTAACATAAGAAAAAGTATGAGTTTTTACTAAGATGTTATGTTCTTATACAACTGTCTTTTTAAATAGGACAGTTTTCATAGTTAATTCTGGTTGTAAGCTATGCGATTATATTTTTCTAATGAAGAATTTAAATTGCTTGAGGTGGTTTCCTGGTTCTTTAGATCAAGGGATCTTCAAAATTATTTGCGTATGTAATCCTGAAGGAACTTTGAAAAACAAAGGGTCCTTCAAAACATTTTACACTGATAACTGAAAATGTTTTATCCTGACTTTACCTCATTGCAGAAAATGTATTTCCTGGTATGTCATAATTGCAACATATATTTTAACTTTGTTTTCTATAAAATCCTTGGAGCTGTAGGTGTAGTCTTTCAGCTTATTGAAAAAGTCCACCACATAAGAATTGTCCAACCGATCTCCAGCTAAGACCAGTCAGCTAAACCAGACAGAATGTCTGTGGTAGTGGCAAATGGCACTGGTGAAAAGCTGTGACCCTCCCCGCCATTCTTCTGACATCGTCTCTGTAAGTACCAACTCTAACTAATATGGGGTTTGTAGATAAACAGCCTGTTTGTATAAGAATCCTAACTAACCAACTTGAAAAGACACAGACCCAGACCTTCAAGCATTCCAGCTCCAGGAGATTCGCTGACCTTCATCCGTAGGTAGACCCAGGATGACCTGAAGCAGGATGACTAAACCAGCTGACGCACACCGGACCATCACTTGCCTTATTGGAAAGGACTGTGCTTGGCTGCTTGCAGAGAATTCGGCAGCCCCCTTCCCACCTCGATCTTGTTCCCCTCTCTCTCCTTATAAAAACCTCTGCCTCTACTGAGGGGTGGAGATGGGCTTTGAGATGTGAGTCCCCCATCTTCCAGGTGGCCGGCACCTGCAAATAAACCACTTTCCTTTACATTCGCACCTGCCTCTTGAGTATTGACTTTCATAATGGCAGGCAGCTGCACCTGCCTTCAGTTACGTGTTTACCATTTAAAAATTTAAGTGATTGGGATAACATTCTTCTGAATCCTAATTCCACATGAGAGCAACAGAGAGGTACAGAGAGAAGGCACAGAGACTCGCCAAGAGTTGGCTGCCTGGATAAAAATGACTTGAGTACTTCTTACAAAGGCTTTCTCTCTGCTCCATTTTTGGGTGGGGAATGAGAGAATGCTTCCTCGGACACAGGACATGTTTAATCACCCCTTTTGAATTGCCTCCAAGATTTTTATAGCCTGGAGCCACACACCAAGTTAAAATTCAGTTTTGGGGAGTCGTATGTCTCTCCTGAGAGATGAGAGAAGGGGGGACATGAAAAGGGGGTACCGGCAGGACTCTGGACCTGGGGAAGCTGAGAATCTGGAAATAGTTGCCTTAAAACTATCCAATCGCCATGTGTTTTTGGAAAGCCTTCATGTGCTCAGTTTGAGGCTTGCTGTTTTAAACTCTTTTTAGAAGAGAATGCATATGCTACAAAGATCCAGGATGCGAGGCAGCCTTCCAGCGAGCGGGGAGATACTCACACAGAGACGGGCGTTCCAGAAACTCAGTGGGACAAAGGGAACTACTTCATCAATCCGTCCCCTACGGAATAGCTCACATTCTAAGGCCTCATTCTCATAATAAGATACAAATTTTTAGAGATGAAAAGGCCTATAAAAAAACAAAATGATGAAGCCAGGAAGTGGGGTGAGTAAATAGCACTGAGATTATTTTGCTTTTTTTTTCCGCCTCTACCTAGCTAGCATAAGGCATCTCCTGATTTAATGTTTCCACTGAAGGCCTTAAATTATGATATCATGAAATAAAATCTTAAAGTAATACCACATGTCGGAGGATGTGAAAGTATGCAAAAATTGTGCCTTACTTTGAGAACACTAATTGTACAAAAATCTAAACTTCATAATAGATAAGCTAATATTTCAAAGGAATGCTTCAAACGACACCCTGCATCATGCATTTAAACATGTTCTCACTTTACAGTTCTTTCCCACAAAGCATACTTTTCCCTATTGCTCTCCAGGAATTATAAAAATATCTGAAAAGAGAGAACTATGAGGAAAAGTCAAATCTCTACCAATGGGTTTTTACTGCCTTTGTTCTTTCTGCATTTCTGTCTTTTATCTTCAGGTAACATTTCCCCACTTTCTTTGGAGTATTTCCCTTCCCTCACTGCTTGCTATTCTGAACTGCCCCTCATACTCCCAGAACACAGAAGTTGGCATGTGACAAAGGTCACACTATCCCATCCTCCCAGCCATACACTGGCTTGGGGTTAGGCACATGACCCAAGCTGGGCCAGTTGGAGTCCTTCCCTAAGATATTTATATGAAATTAAGAGCATTTCAATGAAGTTGCTCAAACACAAAGGTGTTGATTTTGTTGGATTTCTTATGGAAGATGATAAAGAATGGAGCTTTTCCCTTGGGGTCTAATGTGGAACATAACCTGGCAGGACATGTGGATACAGTGGACAGAGAAAAATAGAAAAACACAAATAGGAAGGACATACACATTATAAAAAAGGCCTTGAATTTCTCCAAGCCCTGGACTGGTATTCAAAGATTAGCCCCATCACAGGTAAATGGTATGGATGACGAGGTCTAAAAACTAGAGGTCAGCAAGTAGAAGTAGCCAAGACAGATGAAACAGGAAGATCCTGTTACACAACTTTTAGGCAAGCAGAATGCCCTTGGATTCGTTGGCAGTGATGGAATTTCCTGTACTGAAAGGAAAAGTGTGCGAAAAGGGAGAGGGATGCTTTGAGTTTGGAAAGGATCTAGGCTGAGTCTCTATAAAGCTCTGCCTGACTTGCGCACGCTGCGGACGGGTGGGGGTGGGGGTGGGGGTGGGGTGAGAGTGTGTGGAAGGGGTACTGAGGCAACTGCAATACTTGTATTTCAATTGCGCCACCATGTGGCTGCGATGCCAGCAACAGCCTAGCCCTCCCAATATGCCACCGTGGTTTAACCGCAGAATTGCGAGCCATCTCTTCTGGAGGTGACTAAGTACAGCTAACTGTCCCATCCCTTAGGTATATGGATTTCTTATGGTGGGAAATGGGCAATGGTTTGAAATAGGGAATTACAGAGAAGAAAGACATTTTTATGATATCAGAGGGGTATTATTTGGATAGCAAAAATAGATGTGTTCTCGTTTTGAGCTCTAGATTGGAGGAGTTTCTAGGTAGTGGTATGTTGGAGTTGCCTTGTGCCAGTTTGCAAGAGATGATTGTTAAATTCTCAAGAATTTTGCAAGCTGGTTGTGAAGCAAAATTGTCATGAATAATTGACTACATATGTCAGATTTAATGACAATAGATTTATTAGAAAAAGAGTTAACATAATAGGATGTAACTCCATTTGTCAAATCACAGTTCAATTGCAACCACATGTTGGCTACAGATACAAAAGTTTGGCAAAAGTCAATAAAATCATTCTGTAAGAATGCATTGGCTATATGGAAGTTATAATAAATCTGTATTGCATATTTTATTATTATTTGTAAATTATATGCCACACATCCTTTATATTATAAAATTTATAGTAAGTATATACACATACACACACACATTTTTCCCCTGGCTATTAAAAATTTACTAGCACACCACTGCTGATAAGTTATGTGGTTATAATGAATTGCTAATAATAGCAAAATATGAATAATGTATTATTTCATTTCATTCACACCCACGTGGTTCCAGACCAGTGTGACTCCATTTTGAGTCGTACTTTATCAGTGTACAAAAAGTTGGGGCTCTTACCAGCGCTTAATAGGACTACCCACTCATTGTCTCTTTAGTGTCCTTAAATGCTTGGTGGTAAATAGACGACCGAATTCCTATAATGTCAATGCTGATTGTTTAAAACCATCCTGAAGTGCTTAGTGCCTAATATTTATGGAAGGGGGCATTTTTATTTCCACCTTCATAGCTCACTTTTTATATAATTATATAAGAGGTTAGGTCTCACCATGAACTAGAAAAAGCAGGCAAGTGAATCCTTCTCCATGATGACAACCAACACAATTATTTTGAGACTCTGAAAATTAAAGACTAAGGCGAGACTTCCCACTTGAATGGCAAACTATACACGTGTTTGATCTGGATGCAATTAAAATGAAAGTAGAGGAACAAAAATCAAAAAGAGCAATAAAATCCCAAGAATGAAAAGAATAGGATGAGAATCGCTAGCAGATGATTTGTTTTAGGGAAGTCAGAACAGAGATGCAACCACGTGATGGATTTGCCAGAGGGAAGGAAGCCGCAGCTCAGATACAACGTTGGGGGGGGGGCGGGGGGAGGCACGTAGGAGTTGATCCGTCCAGTCAAACCTCAGAGACGTTCCGTGGTTGGAAACTTGGAGTCACTGTCAAGTAGGTAATAGAGCAAGATAACTATTCAAGGACTGGAGAACTTCCTTTCTTAGGAAGTTACTTGATGTACTCGAGAAAAAACAAGAGGGAAGAAAATCAAAAAGAAAATGACTTGGAATACAGAAAACATGGAACCAACCCAGTGTTCAATGAACAGAAATCCCAAATGACTGGCAGTGCTGCAGCCCTAGAAATAAGTCTTTCCAAATGAGAACAAGAATTCAGTGGGGACCAAAAAAAAATGTCTGTAGTAAGAAAGGCATACGTTCCATGCCAGAGATGGAATAAATAAGGTGTTGGAAGAGACTTGAGTATGGTGAAGCAGGCATGCTACTTTTCTTAGGGGAATAAAAAGCAATTCGAAATTCCAAGAAAACAAACAAAAAACAGAAAGAAGGTTGTGGTTCAAATATTATTCAATATAAAATAAAGCATAATTTTATAGCATAAGGGGAAAACAATCTATTTGATTATGATGTTACATTTTAAGACCGTAGCTATTGCCAAAATCTCTTCTAAAGAGGTTCTACCCATTTTGGTGATAACTACTAAAATATGAAACGTATATACTTTTTGATCCAGCTCTTCTATTTCTAGGAATTTATCCCCTGGTTTATACTTACACATTTGTTCAAATATGCAAATTTAAACATGACCATTTTGTTATTATTTATAGTGGCAAAAATTAGAATTGGTTAAAGGAATTGTGGCATTTTCACACAATACTGTGCAGCCTCGAAAAAGAAGAAGATAAATCTATATGTGGGATTTGAAATGATCTTTAAGATACATAAAGCACAAAAACCAAGAGGTAGGACAATGTGTATATTGTGTTTCCATTTGCCTCTAAACAAGAACACACACACGTGTGTGTGTGAAACTCACTCTTTGGTTGACTCCAGAGAAGTGAATGTCTGAAACGAGATAAACATTTACTTCGTCCTTTTATACTGCTTGAATGCCATCATCTGCTTATACATTTTTTAAGATTTAAAGTATTTTAGAAGTTAAATAAAATTAAAACAAATTCCCTTTTCAGTTAGAATACTTTTGCCTGCAAGTAACAGAAAACGAGACTGCAATGAATTTTTACTGGCTCGTGGGACTGGGAATTCCCAGGTCCACATAACGGAATTGCAGATCAGAGAGGGCTCCAGGTTCAGGGTCATTCCTCTGCTGGTTGGCATCATCTTCACATTGACTTTCCCCTGGGCAAAATGCTGCCTTCACATGTGCTTTCCTCACTGTCCAGAGAAAGAGAGGGTGTTTTTCCTTCTGTGATTCTCTTCTAAGTACAAAGGAAACTCTCTCTCAGAAGGTTCTGCACATTTCTTCTCATTTCTTACTGACCCAAACGTGTTTCTTCTTCTTTTTAAAAAATATATTTTATTGATTATGCTATTACAGTTGTCCCATTTCCCCCCTTCATTCCCCTCCACTCTACACACCCTCTCCCACCCACATTTCCCCCTTTGGTTCACGTCCATGGGTCATAAGTTCTTTAGCTTCTACATTTCCCACACTATTCTTAACCTCCCCCTGTCGATTTTCTACCTGAATTGAGAAGTACAGATTGGTAGTTATGAAATAGTCATGGGATGTAAAATACAGCATAGGGAATATAGTCAATAATATTGCATTAACCACATGTGGTGCCAGGTGGGTACTGGAAATACTGGGGGGAACGCTTTGGAAAGTATATGATGTCTAACCACTATGCTACATACCTGAAACTGACACAAAATTATATTGAATGTCAACTGAAATTTAAAAAATATAAATAATTTATAAAAACAGAGAGGTAACAGCAATTGTGAACATTCTCGCTTATTTGTTTTTTTATAGTATGCCCAGCAAAAGATGATATCCTTGAAGGACTGCATAATGCAAGTGAAGCTGAAAATTTCATCGGTGCCATCTGCAAAATAATTATCATTGGGCCATATTTCAGACTTCAGAGTCCAGTTAGGTCTTAGAAGGCCTGAAAGTTCATCTGGACTGCATGGAGTTCCTCTAGACAGGTGCTAGGGTGGTTATTAACATGAGTAATGGAGAATTACTTGGAGTAAAACTCATTACTGTATTTTAAATGCTGTTTGAATGGAGTTATAGTCAAATTCCATAGTGCAGAAGTTACTCTATTAAGGGCAACCGCTCACTTGAGGAGGCCTAAATCTGAAATATTCTAGTGTTCTGTTCATGGCTTCTTGGCCATGGATTTAGTGGTGATGGCAAGTAGACCTGGATTGGAAATGCCTTATCAAGGGGTTCCAAGTAGGCCCCCCTGAAGAGTTCTGTAGAAGAACCTATTTGGTGGTCTGTACTATTCTCACATTTTGCAGGTGCATCTTGCAGGTGTGTGGTAGAATTTCCAGGTCCAAGAGTAAGCAGGTAGAGGGGATATATAAACTATCTTCATCCATAGGCCCATCACCCCTGAGATGGACCCAGAGAAAAAGGCAGGTGTCCGATTAAGTTACATGACATTGTCTCCTAACAGACTCAGGGGACAGGAAAAAGAATAACAGCTTCTTGGGAATCACTGACTAGTCTTTTGGCCAAGAGTGCTATCCTTTGCATTTGTCTGGCTAATGAAAGATGTTACATTGCATGTGAGACTATTAGAGTCCCTAATGAGTCAAATCAGTTCTGTTGTGAGGGACCCCATGTTCCTCTCAGTTTGCATCCTGGCATAGCAGAAAGGCCTGGCTCCAGGTCTTGTCTACTGGGACAGGTAACTGGCTGTAGTTTCCCTAGAGGTCTTCTTGACTTCCAGTTCACACCATGTGTGAACTGCCAGGGTACTCCCAGAGTTCTGCCAACTGTGGACACAGGTAGGGATTTTCCTTTGGTGTCACTGGAGGAGGTTTGCCAATCTTTGCAAAGTTACAGGAGTTCGGAGGTTTTTGAATGGTTGATCTGCGATGGAGTAGCTTTCTGACTTCTTGGTGTCAAAGACTATGAACACCTAAAATTAACCACCGGAAGAATGAAGCCCCTGGCCCTAATTTCTAGGGGCACTTAGCTGCTTAGGGCTTCATTCTCGCTCTGATAAGAGCAGGACGGTTCTTCTGAGGGGGGTCTTTAGGAGCTGAAGGTGCACTTCATGGTGAGGAGCTGTTTCTGTACCCTTGTCATTAAGCTCGTCTGGCTTTCGTCTGTGTGGAACTACTGCATGTGTAGCAGGGCACCTGCTCAGGCGTTTCCTTGAGGCAATGGCATTGGAGGCCTCCGTCTCTATTTCAGAGGAATGCCCGGGACAATGTACATGACGGGGCTGCCAGCTTCCTGACTGGTGTGACAATGGCTGGGTTCTGAGTGACCTCTTGGCCTGTCTCTAGAGCTTCACTGTCCAATTCGGTAGCCACTGGCCACATGTGGCTGCTGAGCACTTGAAATGTGGCGGGTCTGGATTAAGATGTGCTGTAAATATAAAACAGACCCTGAATTTCAAAGAGTTACCATAAAAAAAAGGATATAAAATATCTCATTAATAATTTTCAGCACTGATTATATGAGGAAATGATAACATTTTATATATTGGGCCAAAAATAAAATATATTAAAATTAACTTCACTTGTTGCTTTTATTCTTTTAACATGTGGCTACCAGAAAACTTAAAATGACTGGCGGCTCGCATGGTATTTCTTTTGTATGGTGCCACCCTGGAGGACAGTCTGTGAGATGGGTAGGCTAGTGACTGTGTGTCTGAGCCAACAAAATCCTGAGTCTGACGCTTGAGCAGGCTCCCACTACTCTCAAGACTTTGTGTCTTTTTGCTGTAATGGATCATAGCCACGGACATGACGATATGCTCAGTCTTGTGTTCTTCTGGCAAATCCCTAAACCTAGGGGTGATTTTGGGGAAGCTCGACACATAAGGTAATATACAGGACCCACTGGAGGAAGATTGGAATGTGGCGAATAACTTTAGGTTTGATTTTCTGTCTTACAGAGTCTTACAGAGTTAAGAGGTGGACCCCTAGTTATGCCTGACTTTACAGAGTGTGGGTGGGACACCGAAAGCACTGAAGCTACGGCTAAGGGTGTGTGGAAAACTGGCAGCTGGTGTAGACGCCTCAAAAGACACTTAATTTCTTCTTTATATCGTCTGTATTCTTTGCTGAGCCTTTCTATTTCTTTGCTGAGACTATTTTTTTTTCACTTGTTTTAACCGTGTTCTCCTTGCTCATTCAAACAGTTTCCTGACTTTCCTTGCTTTAAAATCTTGGTCAGCTAATTTAAACTTCTCTGTTATCTTGACATTGATGTTTTTCCCCATTCACTTAGAGATATTCCTGGTTCTTGACATGACGAATGACTTTCTATTAAAATATGGACATTTTGGTTATTATGACACTCTGGATCTTACTCAAACTGCCTATTTTAGCTGTCTCTTCCTGACACCGCCCTGGAAAGGGGGAGCCTGGAGGGAGCACCATCTTTGCCAATGCCAGACAGGCGCCTAGGCTGCCTGTCTGCCTCTGTTGACACCCATGGGTGGCAGGAGGGCCCCTCATTACTGGTGGGCTGGGAGTCTCAATTCGCCACCAAACTTCCACCGATACCTCCCTAGCTGGCAGGGGTAGGAGTGGCTCATTACTGCCCCCCACGTGGCACCCACTGGCACCATAGTGGGGAGGGGTGGCCTCCTTCCACTGGGCAGTGGTGAAAGTCCTGATTCTCCACTCAGCCCCTCCTCTGATCTCACCCACGCAGGGACAGGGAGGGGTGTCTCATTAGTGTCAGGTAGCAGTGGAAGTCCAGGGTCCCCACAAGTCTCCAATGACACCCATGAGGATGAGGGAGGGGCATGTGAGAGGGTGTTCTTGTTACCAGCCAGCAGTGGGAGTGTAAGTCCTGTGTCTCTACTTGGCCTTCTCTGACATCACATCAGTGGAGCTGAGGAATAGGGTGATAAGGGTGTTAGGGTGTTGGGGGGTCTCATTATGGTCTGGATATTGTGCAAATGTAGGCTCTTCACTCAGCCTTTGCTGGCATGGTGGGGATGAGGCCACAGGTTATTATTGTGCGGTATTTGTTTAGAGTAGAGTGGTCATTTTATCAAAGTTATCTACGTTGGCAGGCTGCATCTCTTTCATCCTCTGGCTAGTAGCCTTTTACTGAGACATTTTTGTCTGTGCCTGTTGGCGGTTTCTGGTTTCTGGTTTTCGGCTTCTCTAATACCCAGTATGGAAACATAAAGCTAAATTAAAACTCAAGAACTTAACGCTGTTCCTTTTTGGGTCCTGAGGTCTCTAGCTGGCATGCCTTCTTTTCTCCATCTGTTCTACATATAATGTCCAGAGGTTCTGGTTGTACTTATCGGGAGGGATAGAGAAAATTATACCTATTCCATCTTCCCAGAAGCAGAGATAAAGGGCCTGTAATGCACTGGGACACAATTTTAAACCAAACTAGTATCACAGGCTTAGGGTGAAGTTCAGTGCCTTTCAAACAAACATACCAGGAAGGCAACCATAGAAAGACATCCAGCAACAGGTAGTAACTGCCTTTACAAATACAATAACATCTGCAATCACCTTCAAGCACCAGTCATTAAAAATCATAATGCTTATGAAAAAGTTCTGTGAAAAATCTCAGAGCCTTAATTTATAAGCCAGTATAGGGCTTTGGAGAAGAGATATTCAAATACATACTGTAGGGATATGGAAAAGTTGTGATTTATGCCTTGGTTCTAGTTAAGCAAAAAGAATCAGATTTTCAGTGCCACTCACTCTCTTTTCAAAGCTATTATGCCAGCTAAAAAAAAAATTAAGATGATCTCATGCCCAGCTTCGGTTCCGCCTGCCCCTCTTTCTGAGCCCTGCTTGGAGTTCTAAGAGGACACTGTTCAAAGAAGGCAACCTTTTGGAAAGTAATACTAATTTTCAAGAAAAGAGCCCTATAAACAACCCAGAGAAACAAAAACAGTAGCTCACAATAAAAATGACAAAAACAATCTGATTGAATATAAAACCTCAGGAGGACTGGGATATAAACTCTAGGATCTGGGAGATCAATTGAGATGTTGTCCTGTCTTGTAAATAGCTCTGCTATGTAGGTTGACATAGTTGAAAGGCAGGCACCTTTCAGCAGTTAATTATAGAAACCTGCCCCAGAGCTACACTGATTGGTTACAGGAGGTCTATTCCAACTAAGATCTAAATAAACCAGGAAGAGAGGGTTGAGTAGAAAATGCTGGAGACTTCCAATGGCAGAAATGATTTTTTTTAGAATTATTTTTTTCTTCCCTTTCTGTGGAAGGGAAGAGAAACACACATTGATGTTTCTCTCCCTTTTTCTCCCTCCCTTTCCCTTTCTCTAAAAATAAGTAAATATTTCTAAAAGGTTGGGAGAGCACAGCCTATGCAATGAATAAATAAACTATATTCCGGGAGGGTAGTGGGTACCCTGACAGGGGGTCCCATCCGCCCTAGCCACTACTCACTCTCTTTCCTCCTGTACTAACTTTCTGCAAAGGCTGCAAGCCTTGCTTTGCTGTGTGCATGGCTCCCAACCCTTTGACCAAGGTCAGTGGAAAGGTCAGGCGCTGCAATTATCGCCAACTAGTTGAGATTCAAACACATACATCAAGCACAGACGTGATGACTAAATCTCTCTGGCACACGTACACACTATTTTCTGGACTTTTGTGTACCTTTTATTTTTGCTAACAAAATGGATGCAGAATGTTCAAATATTAGAGAAATATATTGGAATAGAGTGTTACTTCCATGTAATTCCACACTTCAAAGAGAACAACATTATCAACTTGTTTTCCTACTATTTTCCAAATTTATTAAACTGTTGGGTAACTAAAATCAAATAAATTTAAGACATTTATTGTATTCATGGTAGATTTCTGTGATTGTTTCCCAATGAAGAGACAGACACTAAGACTACAAATACAAGAGACCCACGTATGACCGCAGTTAAAAGTAAGTCCCATACTTAGAAAACAGTAATTTCTTCTCTTGCCTAAAAATTGCAGCAGCAGCAACGGCAAGTGGAAGTTTACTACTTGCTTTCAGGGAGGCAGTACAGGAACTTACAATCCTGTGAGGGGGTGGTTCTGGGGAGTCAGGTGCTCAGAGGAGGGGATAGTGACAGCCAACGNTTAAGACATTTATTGTATTCATGGTAGATTTCTGTGATTGTTTCCCAATGAAGAGACAGACACTAAGACTACAAATACAAGAGACCCACGTATGACCGCAGTTAAAAGTAAGTCCCATACTTAGAAAACAGTAATTTCTTCTCTTGCCTAAAAATTGCAGCAGCAGCAGCGGCAAGTGGAAGTTTACTACTTGCTTTCAGGGAGGCAGTACAGGAACTTACAATCCTGTGAGGGGGTGATTCTGGGGAGTCAGGTGCTCAGAGGAGGGGATAGTGACAGCCAACGCCTCCCACACACCCTCCGCATTTTGGTAAACAAGGAGACACGCTCCCAGTTTGTAAATAAGACAAACCTCGGGGGCGGGACTAGGCAACATTACGTAAGCACTAGAGAGGCCTCTTATTGGTGATTCTCGAAGGGCGGAGGACCCGCGAATCTTGATTGGTGCGCTCCCTGGATTGACGGCACTTGTTCTGATGGGCGGTGCTTCTCCCGGCTGCGCTCCGCCCCTCGAGGGTGGTTGTCCACCCGTAGCAGAGCGCCTGCGTGCGCGACCGCTAGCTGGAGCTTTGCCTGCCAGTCTCGCAGCGCACACTCGCAGACTGTGTAGGAGCCGGAGCGGCGGAGGTCACCGCGGGGAGGCGGGGCGGGGCAGCATGGCAGCATCCGTATGGCTCCGTGGAGCCGCCTCCGGCCTCCAGCACTGGAGCCGCCGGCAGTGGCCGGCCGCAGCTAACCTTGCAGCGGGTAAGGACTTCGTGCCTCCTTCCCACGTCTCTCCTCCAGCCGCCCTCTTCTCCTGCCCTGACGGCCGAAGATGTCTTTTCACGAGAGGCGCTGAGGTTGGATCAGGGCTTAAAACCCAACATTTTGGTTGATCCCAAGGACTGGCGTTTTTTGCGGCTGCCTTTCGCGCCGCTCGTGCTTCCCCCCCCCCAACCCCCCCGCATAACCTTGCCCCGAATCCACATGAATAGCATTCATTGAGCGCCCTTTTTGGCACTTAAATAGTGGTGGGAAGACCTTGGGGTAAAGGGAAGAATATTGGGGTCTGGGGCGTGCTCCTTTGGAGTTAGGCTCGGAGGACAAGTGAAGGGCCCAGCCTCGGCGGCGACCCTCTATCCACCCCTGAGACTCCTGGCGATTCAGGGCCGGCTGGCTTTTCCAGCGCTCCACCCCCCGCCCGGGTGCACTCTGGGTGGGCGCCCCCTTGGGCGGAGGGGCCTGATTTTTGTTTAACTAACTTAATCGTACTAGAGTGGTGTCAGTGCAAACCAGGTGGTAAGTCATTCCAGCAAAGTTATAACTCACCCTTGACCCGCGAGGCAGACTTCCCACCTCCACTTCTTTGGAATTGTGCTACCCAAAGATGGCACATATGTCAAATTACTAGCCAAAACACTTTCAACGTCCTCAAAATCGTGGCCTGAAGTTACCCTCTTCTTCTACCCATAAGTTATGGAAGTTAACCATTGACTTAGGAAGCTGCAGTTTTTAGACCCACAGAGGTAGATTTTTTTTTCATTTTTCAGGTGAAGAACCTGAGACCACTTGGGCAAGTGAATTAGTGAATCTAGATCCTATCCAGCAGGATCTAGAAAGGCCTTGATTCATCCTCATCTCTGAATTTTCTATTACACCAGGATCCCTCTTTAATTGAAAAGTTGGTTGATTTGTGTGGACACTGATATTGTTTTCCTGTAAAAGTGTGAGAGTTGTAACAGTTTAACAAAAGCATAGTCAGGATTTTTAAAAAGCCTTGGTATTAGTGTATGTATATATATTTGATTTAAAAAGCCCAGCATGCTCAGAATTGAGTTCTTAATAGCTCCCCTCCCTCCCTCTCAGTAAAAGCTAAACAGAAGAGTGAGTTCCCTCCCTGGCTTGAGTAGGACAGGCTCCTTGTGAGGCAAGAGAACAGATGTCTGATACAGAATCACAGCAACAAGATGCAAGCTCACGGAATCTGCCAAACTTGAGTGCAACCGCTATTTAAGCTGCTGTACTGAGCTACCAAAAAATGCCTCCTAC
Organism: Sturnira hondurensis; assembly: GCF_014824575.4. Classification (NCBI taxonomy): domain Eukaryota; kingdom Metazoa; phylum Chordata; class Mammalia; order Chiroptera; family Phyllostomidae; genus Sturnira; species Sturnira hondurensis. Next base: position 32,395,597 of record NW_028075471.1, read on the forward strand.
TTTAGAGATACTTTAAAAAAAAAAAACTCGATTAGTTTATTTTTCCACAGTAGTAAATGTTGCACCAGTTTTCACCTGAATGTGCAACTCTTTCAGTTTTGATTAGCCAAGGATGAGCAGTTGTTTAGAGCAGTTTTACAGGGTGTTCAGATGATCCTTTATTGAACTGTTGTGGCACCTTTTGGAGTTCAGAAAGTTGTTATAGTTCATGATAGCAGAGCCGGAGGCCCCGGGCTCTAATACTTGTCTCTGTAAACTGGAGTGTTGTTGCACGGTGCTGGTTAGCCGGCTTCGGCGTGTGCTCTTGTTCAGCAGGTTCTTTGACCCAAAGATGCTCTGTGGGTGTAGATTTATGATACATTATAAATAGTTCTTTTTGTGATGATTGTTTCAAAAACACTTTAGCAGTTGTTTTTACTCTGGAATTGTTTTTAAATGTTTCTGTTAATATTAGTTTACTACAAAACTGTGACTTTCTTTGACACTGGAGTCTTAAAATATCTACATGCAAGTTTGGAGTCCAGGGACATTAAGAAAAAGAACCATGTTCAAATAGTAACATTATTTAGTGTTCTGAATTCTGTGGATTACTTGTCACCATAGTATGTTTTAAGATGTTTATATCATATGTTTGGTAATATTATAAAGATCTGTATAATTATTTACTATTTTTAAAAAATGAGACCTGAAATTTGCCAGTTAATGGCATATCTTAATTTTAAAATATTTATCGTATGAAAAAAATAGAAGAATTAGCAATATTAAACTATATATATATATTACTATTTGATCACCATTTAGTAAAAGTAAGTTTTGCATTTTATCTTAGAAGGTAATTAAATTTAGTTTTAGACTTCTTTATACAAATTTGAAAAAAATCTATACACATAGGCCCTTGACAGTCACTGTGACTCATCAGCAGGTACATAGAAAAATAATTTGTATCGGATCATTTTCAGGGGGACCACCTGACCAGAGGTAGAATGGGAAAATTAACCAGCATCAGGTACAGAAATGGGCATAGTTTTTTTGTTATTGGCTCTTTTTGTGGCTAAGAAATATACTTTCAAAACAACACATAACATACATAAAGTATATAATATCATTTTTTCCTTTCTACATTAGCTTCTAGGGATCCACTTAGAGCTCTGAAAAGCAGCTAATGGCTCTGAGACCAAAAGTTGACTTTGAACTTGTGAAATTACATAGGAAGAATACTTATTTCTTCAGTAACTTGACTCAAACAGTAAAGGCCTTTATAGAGTAAGTCACTATCCTTATTTTAGTAACTCTTAAGCAAATAGAATTCTTAGAACGATATTGTGTGATAGAGTGAGAGACAAAGTGTGTATGTAACATAATCTCATGACATAATGAGAATGTACATTTAAAACACAGTGATGATTTTTGTGTGGTGAGGTTAACTTTTTCCCTTATGACTGTGTACTTTTTGTATTTTCCCATTATCTATCGATACAATGAAATGTATCACTTTGATTAGGGAAAAAATCTTTGGAAATGGGAAGTAATTAACCTATTACAATTTTTACATTTTGAAACTTAGAGAAGCCTCGTTTTTGGTAGCACTTGATTCAGGTTATCCAGGATGTGGGTAACTTTGCCCACATCCCATGGGAGAAATGGGACATAATTCCTAAATCTATAAATTTAGAAACTAACTCTCGAATTTTCCACCTAGTTTCTTTGTACTGTATCGACTGATTTTCCGCTAACTTGATTGAAGTTACTGTCTAACTGCACTATTTCCAGATATTGTCTGTGTAACTTAAAGGAAGGTATATTATTTAAGTTTGCAAGTTTTTAGGATAATGATTCTATTATACTCCTTTGAATTTCTTCTCCTTTAAGAGCATATTTTTCTGTATTGTCCAAGCGTGGCTTCTGCTATATCGTTTTAACTAAAAGCCGTGTTTCCTTAGACACATGGCTTTCTTTTAAAGTAGTCTCCATCCCCTCTTCTCACACTCTGGCTCTTCTAACCTGCTAGGCAAGAAAGGGGCGTCTGCCATAGGACTGGTATCCTCGTGCTACTTCTTGACCATTGAAGACAAAAGTAGCAGATACTTACTATCACGTGGCAGGTACTATTAATGCTTTACATGGTTTATCTCAAGTATTTACAACCACCTTCTTTTTTCTTTTTTCTTTTTTTCTTTTTATTTAATTGTTGTTCAAGTACAGTTTTCTGTCTTTTACTCCTACCCCAGCCCACCCCTACCCCCCGTGCTCCCCCCCTCCCTCCTATTTTCTCCCCCCTTAGTTGTTGTCCATGTGTCCTTTATACTTGTTCCTGTAAATCTTTCCCCTTCCCCCCTGAAATTCCCTCCCCTCTCCCTTCTGGTCACTCTCCGCCTGTTCTCTATTTCAGTATGTTTGGTTATATTTTGCTTGCTTGTTTGTTTTGTTATTTAGCTTCCTGTTAAAGGTGAGATCATATGGTATTTCTCTTTCAACGCCTGGCTTATTTCGCTCAGCATAATGTTTTCCAGTTCCATCCATGCTGTTGCAAAAAGGGATAGGAGCTCCTTCTTCCTTTCTGCAGCATAGAATTCCATTGAATAAATGTACCATAGCTTTTTGACCCAGTCATTTACCAATGGGCACCTAGATTGCTTCCAGCTCTTGGCTATTGTAAATGGTGCTGCTATGAACATTGGGGTGCATAGGTTCTGTTGGATTGGTGCTTCAGGGTTCTTAGGATATACTCCTAACAGTGGAATTGCTGGGTCAAAAGGCACATTCATTTTTGGTTTTCTTAGAAAATTCCATACTCTTTTCCATAGTGGTTGTACCAGTCTGCAATCCCACCAACAGTGAACTAGGGTCCTCTTTTCCCCACAACCTCTCCAGCACTTGTTTGTTTCTTTGTTTATGATAGCCATTCTGACTGGTATAAAGTGGTATCTCATTGTGGTTTTAATTTGCATCTCTGATAGCTAGCAATATCGAGCATCTTTTCATGTGTCTCTGGATCCTCTGTATGTCCTCCTTGGTGAAGTGTCTGTTCAAGTCCTTTGCCCACTTTTTAATTGGGTTGCTCGTCTTCTTTGAGTGGAGTCATGTGAGTTCTTTGTATATTTTGGAGATTAAACCCTTGTCTGAGGTATCATTGGCAAATATGTTTTCCCATACAGTTGGTTCTCTTTTTATTTTAATACTGTTTTCTTCAGCCATGCAGAAGCTTGTAATTTTGATGAGATCCCATTTGTTTATTCTTTCCTTTATGTCCCTTGCTCTAGGGGACATATCAGTAAAAAAGTTGCTGCGTGAAATATCTGGGATTTTCTTGCCAGTGTTCTCCTCTAGGACTTTAATGGTGTCATGGCTTATATTTAAGTCTTTTATTCACCTTGAATTTACTTTGTGTATGGTGTAAGTTGGTGCTCGAGTTTCATTTTTTTGTGCACAGCTATCCAGTTCTCCCAACACCATTTGTTGAAGAGGCTATCTTTAGTCCACTTTATGTTGCTGTCCCCTTTATTGAATATTAATTCACCATAGAGACTGGGTTTATTTCTGGGCTCTCTGTTCTGTTCCATTGGTCTATGTGCCTGTTTTTATGCCAGTACCAGGCTGTTTTGATTACAGTGACCTTGTAATGCAGTTTGATATCAGGTATTGTGATCCCTCCTACTTTGTTCTTCTTTCTCAAAATTGCAGCTGTTATTTGGGGTCATTTATGGTTCCATATAAATTTTTGAAGTGTTTGTTCTATGTCTGTGAAGTATGTCATTGGTATTTTAACGGGTATTTCATTGAATCTGTAAATTGCTTTGGGTAGTCTGGACATTTTGATGATATTCTTCCAATCTATGAACATGGTATACATTTCCATTTGTTTGTGTCCTCCTTGATTTCTTTCTTCAGTGTTGTATAGTTTTCTGCATACAGGTCTTTTACCTCCTTGGTACAGCCACCTTCTGAATGAGTTACTCTTGTTGATAAAAATGTCTAGAGAAGTGAAGTAACTTGCTAGTTCAAGGGCATACGTGTAAGAATTAACCTTGCATGGATAGGAATCTAGGTCTTTTAAATGGAGAGAAGTTCTTAAATATCACCATCAGTAAATAACCTCTTTTCTTTTGACATCAAATCATGGAACTACACCACATCACACATATGAAGAGAATAGAGCCTGCCATCAAAAACTTCATCCTCATTGATTTTCGTAGTGGCCCATCCAGAATCTGGGCCTCATTATTTTTTACTTCAACTTTAACAACTAACTTCAGCTCTTCTAAGATCTCATCACTAGGAATTGCTGTACTCTCAATATTTCAAAAGTTGAACTAGCCTTCTGGTTAATAGCGTCTCCCCCCACCCCCGCCAGTGATTCTTGTTCTACTGACAAATACACTATTTATCATCATTACTGAACTGTTGGGAACCACTCTGCCGAGTTTCAGGAGTTGTAACTGCCCCCCATGGATAAGGTCAAGTGAACGACCTTTGGACTGTGAGCAACTAAGGAGACAAAGCTTGTCTCTGGCAGCAGTGCTGCTTCTGCTTCATCCATCTCTGGCCCCCAGTGCTTGGTCGGTTAGTCGATGATGGGTAAGACCCCCTCAAAGGGGGGGCAACCTAAGCCAGACACGATCACTTGGGAGGCCCTCAAGGGAGGACTCGGGGGGCTGCAGCAAAGAGGGGGTGATGGACTCTCTCCTCCCGACTATTCTGACACAGTCTGAGTCCCCATTTCCATTTGGGAGAAGCGCTTTCTGGCTCTAATCCACTTAAGCCTAAAAACCTATGATTGGGAAGGCAGTGCAGTCCTCTGCCAGCTAGAACCGGTTCCGGAGTGATTGGGCATAGGAAAGAATTCATAAAGTCCTGTGAAGACTGCTTTGCTAAGAGTGCTTTCATTCATATGATAAGGGTCTGAGCAGGAAGTGAGTATGTCTCCCCAAGTTTTTGCAACCCTCATACCTGACAGACACTGACTCAGACTAAGCCCTCAGATTTCTTAGAAATGTTATCTACTGTTTGACCCTTGCCGCCTGACATTGATTGATGAGCTTTACCTATAGTTCTGTGTATTACGAACCTAATAAAAGCCGTTAAGGAAGGGGTTCTTGGTCCTTCTCCTTTGAGAGATTGACCACCTCTCCTCCCCAAGCAGATTATTTATGTCTTGGTAGTGTTATTTTCATCCGTGGCAGACAGGGGGCCTTGTGTGCAAAGTTTCCCCCACACCGACCCTCTCGTGACCAGAATTCCAGGATTCAGACACATCAGACACAGGATTCCTGTTGTGCCCAGTGTGTTCAGCTGAGCACTGGGAGGGTGATGTTGCACAAGAACAGCACCGTGTGCTTAATGGACGTGTTAGAAACGGTCGTTAAGTCAGAGGGAATTAAATGTGCTTTTGACCTAAGAAGACCTCTAATTCCTAACCATTAGGACTTCAGATCATTTGCTTTTAAGACATCTCATTGCATTTATATTCAGTTCAAGGGAGAGTAGGGATTCAAGTTGAGAGGACTTGAAACTTAAAACGGTGACTGTAGTTTGCTGGTGAGCTACAGTTTTAAAATGTGCCCTTGGGAAGAGACAAGTGGAGTTATTTCTCTTCCTTTTCTCACTGGATGGGACTTTTTGAGGCCAAGGCCATAACTCGTTTGTGTCTGTCCCTGAACTCTGTCACAGAACTTGCGCAGAAATGCTTGTTGAGTGGAGTCTAAATCTAGAAACAGAAATAATGTCTAACGTTATTTTCATGGTAATGCAAAGCCTCTCTGCTCTGTCTTGCCACAGTGTGATTTCAGAAAGCCTTTTGTGAAAGTGGAGAAAATCAAGTAAAACAAGGCCAGCATACAGGTTTTGTTAAGAACAATTTTGTTTTTCCTATAAATGGAAGTGCCTCTTTTCTGAAGGTGCAGGGAATCGTTAGTTTCAGGTCCTGAGACCGTTCCTCTTGCCATTTAAAAGCCCTTGGAAGTGTTCCTCTCCTCCTACAACCCTATTTATAAACTGGTGACTTTTGGTCGAAATACACTCTCCTGTGTTAATGTTGTAATCAGGTGTTTTTTTTAATATCATTGGACGGGATGGTTTCTAAAAATGTGGGGGTGGGGAAGGTGAAAATTTGTCTGTTCTTAGATCTTGTCCAAGCTATAGGTTTTATTGAATGCTTTACATTTTTATACACATTATAATAGGAGATAATATAGTTATGAGGAATCTAGAATTCTTCACATAATAGGTAAAGTACATAATATGAGTTTATAAATGATAACATTTTAAAGTTTATTGTTAAAAATGGTAAAGGGGTGTTTTAGAGGTAGAAAACAGGAGAGAGATTGCTTAATAATATGTTGTTTCCTGGAGAACTAAATAATGAGATGGTAGTCTGCATGCATATTGTTGACATCTTGAAACATGATGAGATCATTAGTTTGAAACCGGCCTTTCAAAAAAAATGTTTTTTCAACAAATTTTTAACAGAGCCCTGGCTGGTGTAGCTCAGTGGATTGAGTGTGGGCCTGCGAACCACATGATCACGGTTCGATTCCCAGTTAGGGCACATGCCTGGGTTGCAGGCCAGTTCCCAGCAGGGGACTCACGAGAGGCAACCATACATTGATACTTCTCTCCCTCTCTCCTTCCCTTCCCCTCTAAAGATAAATGAATAAAATCTTTAAAAAATTTTTAGTAGGAAACATCTAAATAACAGTTGGCCAAACTGAACTATAGAAACAGAGAACAAGATGATAGTTGCCAAAGGGAAGGGGGAGGGGGAGATAGGTGAAAAAAAAACAGTTGAGTTACTAATGTTGATGTTTATAATTAAAAAGTTTGCCAATGTCGAATGAATGTTTGTAGTAAAAAATGTTATCTGCTCCAACTGAAAGTGATTCATTGACATTAGTGTGTTCTAGGTCAGTGGCGTCTAAGACTCCAGTTGGATTCATTGGAGTAGGCAACATGGGGAATCCAATGGCAAAAAATCTCATGAAACATGGCTATCCTCTCGTTATTTATGATGTGTTCCCTGATGCATGCAAAGAGTTTCACGATGCAGGTGAACAGGTAAGATCTTAAGATTTGGATGTTTAAAAATGAGTATACATTAAAGTAAGTGGCAGGCTTTTCATATACCCAGTGGAGTTGTGAACCTGATGGCTAACTTTCTTTCTTTCTGTCTATAATACGTATACACAGGAGACCATGTATTAGTAACTGAATTTAGAGTTTTGTTTATTCAAAGATATGAAGGAAATTATACTTGTACCAATTTGTAGAGTAATAACTGAGGGATTCATGTAATCCCAGAACTGGTGGAATACTAAAAAAAAATTCTGAGAAATATAGAAAAAGGTGAGAGGAAAATATAGAAGTAGTCAACCTCTGGGAAACAGACTTGAAATAAATGCTGAGAAATGCAATGCCTGCATAAAGGGCAGGTTTGGGCAACCTAGCCAGAGGCCGTCTGCAGAACTGGTATTCAGCAACTCCTTCCCTCGGTGGCTTGTGCGCCGCTTGGGGAAGCAGCAGCGTTGTATGAGAATCAGTGTGGAGCGTTCCAGGGTTGGGGTTGTGGCTGTTTCTGCCCAGATGGTCTCTGAATACTGACGCTGTAGCACCAGTTCAGCAAAGCTGACAAATTCTGATAAGTCAAAAGAAGAGTTTCATTACTTTTTAGGAAAATGTGTTTTACATTGGGTGAGAGGGTAGTGAGGGAAGTTCTCTGAAGAAGAGCCAGATGGCAGAGTAAGTAGGACTCATTCAGATGCAGAATGGGGTAAAGAAGCAATTTTCTGGAGAAGTGGAAGCCTCAGTCCCCAAGTTCCTAGAGATTTCGACTCCAGGCTAACTGAACCAGGTTGAGTGCCTGCCGTGTGTCCAGCTGTCTGCCCAGTGCCGTGGAGGATGAACTAGGTCGGGTTGGATGTGGCAGGGTGTTAGATGTGTCTCAGGTCACAGGACTCAGTAACATGACAGGGAAGTTTCTACTAAACTTGTATTTTGAGGATATAAAGTGTCAAAACATTTTTTAAGGAGGAAAAAGTAAGCAATTAACTGTTAAGAGTCATTTCATTTCTGGTAGGAAAGCACACTGATACTGTGTGTGGTCTTTGATCACCTACAGACAGAAATGAGGTAGTCTGAAATGTAAGTCATGGAGGCAAGATCTGTCCAGTTCCTGAGAATAAATTAGAAGGTTCTGGGACACAGACTCAGTTGTTAGATTTTCCTTTTTTTTGCCATCTGTGAGATATGTCAGTGGGTGTGAGGAAAGAAAGAAGATGGGTTCTGGGTCATAGCCCCTCCCAGGGCAGTGAGAGTAAAGACCTGATTTAGCTTCTGGCCTGCCGGTCCCACCCCTGCCCTCCCGCTCCACCCACACACGGTGGGAAACGTTCTTTTCTGGATGGTGGCTCGCACTGAAGTAGCAGGCCTGGAAGACAGAATCCTCTTTCCCACATCCCGGCTCCTTCATGTCTCTGGTTCCCCTAAGAGCCTTGACCCTGAGAGGTTCTCTGAGTATGGACTGTAACAACAGCAGTGGGGGTGGGTAGGAGAGTGTGAGACGTAGATGAGCGAAGGGAGAGAGATAAAGGGTAAAATAGCTTTGGGCCTGAATGAAAACATCTGTTGGTAAAGGATTTGTGCTGGCAGCTTCAAAAACTTCTGAATGGTGACAGCGTCATTTGAACAAGTGTGATTTCCTCGGGGTGCTACTTAAAAGGTGACATTATCGCTGGCCTCTGTGGCTCAGTTGGTTGGGTGTTGTCCAGCAAAGTGGAAGGGCACAACCGATTGATGTCCTTTCCCTTCTCTCTAAAAAATAAATAAATGAAAATGAAAAAAAATAAATAAAAAGTAACATTAATTTGGATGAGTAAGTTCTGTTATAGTAAAATGTCAGTATTATGTCATGGTTATGTTAAGTTTTAAAAGTTTTTGAATATGAGAAAAAATGAGTTTCATTCAACTACAAGGCAAAGAGAAGACCAGCTCAGGATGGGATAGAAAAAAACGTAGGTGAAAATCTTGAAACTTCTTGCCATTGTGCACAATAGTGCAATGAAAGTGTTAAGGATTTAAAAATTTAGAATATATTTGACTTGATTCTTATATTTTAAGGACAGTTGTCCCGTCCCCTTTTACCTGCAATATTACTATGCCAAATGAGCTGATGAAATGGCAGCCTAAGAAAACAGGTTTTGTCCCAATAAAGATTGCAGGATCGTCCTGGAAGGAGGTTACTGTAGTTTCTGTCTAATCCGCCATCATCTTGGATCTCCAACAAAGATTGCAGAATTGTTGGCCAGTTGATTTCTAATGTCAACTGTATTTTTAGTGAGAAATTTGCTGGGAGAAAGAGTAATAAAATAGTATCTGGGTCAAAAGCAGTCAACTTCTTTTAAAGATCTTTGAACATCATCTTGAAGAAGTGCTTTTTTCTTTTTTTTTTTAAAGCAAAAACTGGGGACTTTGTTGTCGCATTCAACTGAAGAGTTGGGGAGTGGTCCGGCCCCAGGCACAGCTGGATTTTGGACATGGGTGGAGTCAGGTTCTTCTCCATCCACCGCTGGGCTTTGCTTTCCACAGGCAGGACCCTCCCTCTCCTCAAGGGGCAGGGTGGACACCTGCAGGTCTGGGGCAGGAGTGCTTTGGACTGTGCCGACCCCAGAGATTTTTCTTCAAGCTCTGCCTAGTAATAAAAAATACTACACAGGTTTTGAAGGGAATAAAAACTTCGACATGTTGAATATGTTTTTTTTTAAAAAGAATTTATTTATTTTTAGAGACAGGAAGGGAGAGAGCACAAGAGCGAGAGAAAATCTATGTGTGAAGAGTGAGAGGTACATTGACTGGTTGCTTCTCACACACCCCCAAGTGGGGACCTGGCCGGCAACCCAGGCATGTGCCCTGACTGGGAATCAAACCGGCGACCTTTCGGTTTGCAGGCCGGTGCTCAATCTATTGAGCTACACCAGCCAAGGCTGACATGTTGAGTATGTTTGATATCACTGTATTTAACCAACTTATTTGTGCCTTTAAATGTTAACCTATTCTAATAGGGTATTTATAATTGTTTAGGATGTTATTTGTGCTCATTTCCTTAAAAAATTGTACGTTCTTTTTTCAGTATCCCTTTATTATGTCATTTTTTTTCTGTTGGAAACTCAGGTTTAACCTACAAAGCATCATTTCAACTTTCAGCATCTTTTCTGAGGCTAGAACCCAGGGTAACTGTTAGGCCTTTGTATATGAGGAATCATGAATCAACGACTTGTGAGTGAAGTAGTATGAAAAGATAAGCCCTGGAGCCAGATTGCCTGGTTCCACCTCCTGGGCTCAACTCTCAGGTCTACCATGTTTGCTGTGTGACTTCAGATGATATAGCCTCTCTCTACTTAAAGGTTCTCACCTCATAAAATGGGGACAGTAATAATGCCTTCCTCTTACTCCTAGAGAACCTGGCACGTTGAACTTGCAGGGTGTTGCTAATGCTGTTGTATCTATAACATACTTCTCCCCGATTGCACTCCCCAAGACCACACAGACGAATACACCACTGTCTTGGCCGGGTCACCGAGTCCAGAGTGCTTTGGAAGAGAACTGTAAACATATTTTTAAATGAAAGAATGATGACGAAAATTAAAACCAAACCAGGAGGTAGTGATTTGACAGCACCCCTACTTAGCAGTGTATTCTGCACCGTCCTTTCCGTCCCGTGTTGATTTTGCGGAAGATTTCTCTACAAGCGTTAGCATCCGTGGTGTGTAACTTGTGCTGCTTTTTTGTTTTCATTGTCTAGGAATTTCCTCGGAGATGCCACTGATCTGTGCCAAAAGTCTCCCACCACTTCTGCATGAGTTTTCTGGTTGAACTAGGCTTAATTAGATTCTCTTTTGTTTTCTCTTTAAAAACTTGGAACCCATCCTGTTGTTCGTGCGTTGTAAGGCTGAACATGTCTGGTTAAGTGATTCTCTCGGGATCTGATCTGGCATCCACTCAGGTCTTGTTAAATCCGAACTTTAAAAGCCTCTTGCTGAGTGGGCTCCATCATTATTGACCAAATGTTTCAAGATGTAGGCACAAACCATTTTTGTCAGTTTTTTAAGTGGAGTGTAATTCTGAACTGACAGTATGCTTTTCTACTTGGGAAGATTAAAAAATACCAAGTGGCAAGTTTAACCAAGGTCATGTTCATCTTAATTTCTTTGCAAGTTTCTCTGACCCACTTACTTGGAAGCAGTGCTGAGCTTGACTTATGTGACTGTTTTGTCTGGAAGAGACAGTGAGATTTTTCTCCTTATGTAGAGCAACTAGTTAACAGCATTCTCCTTGCAAGGGCTCTATGTAAAGGATATGCAATTCCTTCTGATTACTCTGGCCCTGACGCCCCCAACCTTCCTCTTTCCCCTCACCTAGCAAAGCAGGTTTTGTCTTTAATTTATCTTATCTTCTGCTGTCCGTATTGTGCACCTGCCATTGTCATGTATACATCGTCATGTATATGTCATGTACGTATAGATGAATCTAAATCCAGAGAAATTGACTACGAAAACCTGTAAAGACTGTAGATACCATGATACACAAAAATCAAGGTCATGGAAAAGTAGAGTCGTCCTAATTCATAATGGCGTAAGAGTGAGGCAGTTGGAATCACCAAGAGATTGTTCTGGGGTGGCCATGACGGTCAGAGCATGGCCGTGGCCCAGAATCGGCCAGGTCAGTGGAGGATGTGGAGGAAGAGAAGAGTCTTGCTAATGCTGTGTATTGTTCTGAGTCATTGCAGATGCTTCCTATTCCATCAGCCCTGTTTTTACAGAGGCTGTATCTTCCTGGAACTTAAGGTTACTAAATATGAAGAGTTTCTGCTCTAGCTGGTGTGGCTCAGTTGGTTGGGCGTTGTCCTGCAAACTGAAAGATTGTGGATCTGATTCCTGGTCAGGGCACTTGCCTGGATTGTAGGCTCTGTCCCTGGCCTGGGCGCCTGTGAAAGGCAACCGATTGATGTTTCTCTCTCTCTCATTCTCCCTCCCTTCCCCTCGCTCTGAAATCAATAAGTGAGAAACGTTTCATTGCCTAAGTTTCCTTTCTATTTTGGAGATAGAAACCCTTAAAGATAAATCAAATCTCACTTATTTTGTAGATTCAGAAACTAAAGCCCTAGAGGTTACATAATTCGCACAAAATCACATATGACTTAGTGGCTGAGCTGTGACTAAACCTGGGTCTCTGGTTTCCCGAGTCAGTGTTCCTTTCGCTGACCCCTGCTGCCTTTGCTTATCCATTCAATTAGCAGACGTCATTAAAGGGTTCTAATTAGTTTGGCTCCTAAAGGCTTTTGTGGTTAGTGTCAGATGGGCAGCAAGGGTTGTTTTTCTTCCCCCAGCTTTTGAGTCATGGCCAGATTTTGTCAGTCAATTATTTCAGACTCTTGAAGTTGTCACGTGGAAGGCAAGATGATTTGACTAGCTGGACACACACGTCTGTCTATCTGTCTAATAAACGTGCCTTCTGTCGTACAAATTAGAGACTGACTGTAGTGCACCAAATGTACCTTGTCATTAGCTGTGGAGCAGTTGTGGCCAGTACAGTGGTGACAGTCCCAGCTATCACTGTCATTGTGTGCTTTTTCCGGACCTGTGAGCTTTGACACTACTTTCCTGTATAATTGAGGGGTTAACGGACCTCTGGCAACCCAAGCATCCCAAGAAGCAGATGCTAAGGATGCAGGGGGCTGATGGGCCACCCCATGCACTTGGCAGTTGCATGAATCGGCACTGCCAGTTCCTTGGCATGAGAACCTTGGAGGTGTGAAGACGTATCCTTGGGTCTGTGACTAATTGTTGGTGCCCCCGGGGGCACTTCTCAAGGAGTTATCTAGTTGGAATTGAATTTCCTTCTATGGAAGAGCCTTTCTCCATTCTTAAGAGGAGGTCCGACATGGACTCTTAGACCTGAAGGCTTCCAGTGCCTGGAAGATCTGCCATAGAAGGAGAGGCCGCTGAAAGGTATGCTGTTTTGTGTTGTGCCTAGTACATCTTTTAAGTGGGGACACACAGACGGGGCTCTCTTTGTAACCCGTGTTCTTGATACAGTCGGGCACAGAGAACTCTGGCTCCTATAGCTTCTCCTTTTCTTATTTCCTCATCTTACTGATCTGTGCTTTTTTGGGGAGAACTTGAACCAGGAAATAGTTGTGTCTTTTTGAATTTCAGTATTTATATGTGTGTAGGAAAGGTTTCCATTTAACTTAAGTATTTCATTATGATTGGTGGAAAAAATTTTTTCAGAATTATTTGTGGCAGATCCGCATGATGTTTCAAAATGTACATGTTGAATATGCCACGTCGTAGACTCTAAAATGCTGTATTGCTTTTAGAATGAAACATTGAAAAGAGAATGTCTTTTGTTTTTGTTGTTTTAGTGTCTGTGATGTTTGATATTATCATTTAATGTTAATACACAAAGTGCTGGAATAGTTGAGTATCTGAAACTTTAAGGTATGATTTAGGAAATTACTTTATGTTAAAATCTCATTTAGCCCGGTTGGTGTGGCTCAGTGGATTAAGAGTCAGCCTGTGAACTGAAAAGTCACTGGTTTGATTCCCAGTCAGGGCACACACCCAGGTTGCGGGCCAGACCCCCAGTTGGGGGCGTGCGAGAGGCAACTCATTGATATTTCTCTCCCTCTCTTTCTCTCTCCGTTCCCCTTCTCTAAAAATAAATAAATCTAAAAAAAAAGAGAGAAAGTAAATGTCTTAAAAAATCGTATTTATCTAGAATTTGATTTATAAGGTGATAATCTATTATGGAAAATTGAAATACGATTACTTACAGCTCATAATATTTAGGTTACACACTGCGCTTTGCTTCCCATTCCTCCACTGTCATGAACTGTGCACCAAAGACAATAAGAAAATGTTACGTATATTTTCAGCACACGAGACGCAGAGGCTTTCCCATTCCTGTGATGCTCACGTATCACTTCAGTGTTTCCTGGTAGAAAAATATGTCAGTTTCTAGCACGTGTCAATAATCCTACGGAGAAATTTTCAATTACCCTCCTGCTAATCTTTTGTCTTTTTCTATAGAGAGAGAAGGCTTTCGAGGAGCTTTTGTGATATTTGGAGTAAGGGCTTCTTTCTGTTAGAGGAGACGGAGTCAAGGTGTGAGCTCCTGGTCCCTTCCGACTTCCTTGGTGGCCGCCTGGCTGGCCCAGTGAACTGAGGCGTAGATATGAGAGAGAGCAGGCGAGAGAGCAGGCGGTTGGGGGATGTGAGGGAGGGCACGTATGCTCACACAGGCCCGCACACATACAGAGGACAGAGAGTAGCTTCACAGCGTGTTCATGGTCATCGTGGAGGCAGAAATGAGGGTTGAAAGGAGAGCGTACCTTGATGCCCATTTGTGTGTCACCCCAGAGTATGTTTCCCACCTGGGTCCTGGTAGCCCCCACTTGCCGCCTTTGTGGTGGGATTGGCCATCAGTGCAGGCGGTGCTCCTGTCCTTGTCCTGACCTTTCCGTTTCTGAAACAGGCTGAATTTTTTTTTTTTTAAACAGGGATTGGAGGATTGGGGCTTGATCATTTTACTATGGGACTTTGCTGTCCATTGAAATCACTGCTGAATCCTGTAGTTTGGTTACTCGCCCCTGTTGTACTAGAATGTTTTTCTTAGTGAAAGCACCTACCAAAAAGTATACTGTTTCAGAGTCCCAGTTGGAGGACTCCATGAGAAATGTATCTATTCCCAGGACTGTTGGGTTTTGCCCTTTCCCCCTCAACTCACTTCACACTTTTAAAAATAAACAGATTTGATTCCATACAAACTACATCTGTATGTGTGTGTAAGGAATGGACTCCCTTTTAGGCAGTAAGTTCCTTTTTTTGTCATTTGGAAACAGGGGTGGATTTTTATTCACTGTCAGTGTTGTTGGCATGCGTAAAAAGTGGATCCTACTTGTGCTCTAGAAACTGCTTACATCTTAATTTAAACATGCCTTTTAAATTTTTTTTAAAGGTAGTGTCTTCCCCAGCAGATGTAGCTGAAAAAGCTGACAGAATTATTACAATGTTGCCCACCAGTACTAACGCAATAGAAGCTTATTCTGGAGCAAATGGAATTCTAAAGTATGTATTTCTCAACGGTGGATATTTTCTCATTACCATAGTTCATGAATTTCACATTTGTTGGAACTCTTAAGAAATTACAGTCAGTGTTTTTTAAAGCTTGCTGTACTATTTCTTTTTCTTAAAAGTGAATAGTGTGGTTGCTCCCTCATTGTAAAGGGTTTGTTTTTTCACTGAAGTCAAGTATGTGACTTTTGGGAATATGTTGTTTTTTTCTGCTTTTTTTTTTGTTTGCTTCTGTGTCTTTCCTTTAACTCTTGCATTAAACTTAGGCTTTCATTGGCAACATGTTTAAGAGTCTTTTAAAGCCTGCATGTTAAAAGTGTACAAATGTTACAAGCATAACATGGTTTATAGAAATTCAGAAAAAGGTTTCTGTGAAAAATAAAACCAAACATTGGAAAGAACACCATTATTTAACATTTTATTATATAATAAAAAGTTATTGTATGTCCTCTGGGTTTGTACATCTGCAGTAAGAATTTTGAGGAGTTGGAATTAAAGGTTAGCAGTTGCTCTTTAAATCAAATATAATTTAGGTCAGAGTTTCCTACCCAGCGCCTAGCTTCCCTGGCTTCAAGAACCTTCTGGTTAATTGCTGTCTATTGCCAGAATCTTGTGGTTATGTTAGGATGACCGTGGTTGAATTCCCAATTCAGTTTTCTGATCTTAGTGGTTCCTATTCCCAACTTGTTTTGTTATTGAATTTCAACACCGAGGTAGGACGAACTGGTAGGCCCTGCAGACATATGGAGGGCTAAAAAGAGAGGGTTTAATTTCATGAAGCTGTAATAATATGAAACTTGAGGTTTTTGGAAATTGAATTGCTTTGGGAAACTAACAAACCTGGGAGTAAAAGACACTTGGATATTAGGCAGAAAAGTGATAAGATAAATGTTTAGATTTCAGGGAAGGTTGAAAGACACTCATATTGGACGGAGCCCTCAGGCCCACGGTGTGTGTGGTCCCGAGAAGACCTAGCTGTCTCATGACCTAGTCTGTTCCAGTTATGGCCGTGCTTTCCCTCTCAAGGAAAAGCTACTAAAAACTTGCGTGGAGACAAATTCTATCTTTATTAATATCCCTTACTCAGGAATATGGTGGCCAACTACCAGAGCAGTCTTGTTTAGGGAGTGCTTTGAAAGAGTTTGGCTTTACATTGAATTGTAATTTGCTTCTCATGGGTGGTTCTTACTTCCTTCTGGGTGGGATCATTTCTCTACACCCAGTGTATGTGTGATTTTTGAGATGATTTCCCATTTCTTAAAGACTTAAGATCTTAAATGTACCAATATCACTAAAGACTGGTAAACTTAATTCTTATTTTTAGGTTGCACAAAGTGAAACTTTACTTATCAAGGTGATCTGTATCAGAGTGTGCTGTTTTGTTTTGTTTTCCTGTGGGACATACACCATTACTGCACTGGGACCAGATCAAGTCCTATGTCTGAAATTGTTATTAGCATTTTATGTGCTGTTTTTTCTATAGGAAGATTTTTCTTTTTTTTGGTAGTATTTAGCAATGATTATTATCTATTTGCCCATTCAAAATTTATATTCATTCAATTCTAATTTCCCAGTTGTAATTCTTATTAAATGTCTTCTGGGTTAGTTTATCTGTTAACAAGAACTTTGGGAATTTTGGATGAAAGGTTAACCATAGTGCTTTAAATAAATTATAATTTAGGTCAGAGTTTCCTAGCCAGTTAGGTTATAGATTGTAAGGGAACTGTCTAGGTATATAGCTTGCATTTACAGAGCAAACAAAAATGTTTTACTGTAAGATTCTATTTAATATTGATGTGAAATATAGTACATGAAAAGGCTACTTCCCCTTTTTAGTGAAGTATGTAGTATGTAAATTTACCATAAAGAACAAAAAGAATGAGATTTTCAGGTCCTTTCCTATATTTCCCTTTCTGCCTTGCCTGTTTGGTATTTTATTTTGTCTTTAAAAAGTTAGTTATTAGAGAACACACCATCCTGAAGCAAATGGCTAAATTTCAATTGCTTACATTTATTCTACCTAGTAGCAATAAGATGGATATGTGAAATTTATAATATGGCTTTTTGAAGACAGATCAATTACTTTTAAAAGAGACCCAGTTACTTTATAAACAACAATTAAAATGCTACCAAATGCCTCTTTTAAAGTTAATAGGTATTTTAAATCGCTTAAATCTCAGCTTACCCAACCCATATTGTGGTTAGTGTGTATTTCATCCCAAACCAGAATTTACACCAGTTTACTAGATTATTTTTGTTTGTTTGAAAGAGTGGGTTTCCTTTGTGCTGTAATTAATCAGAAAATGAATTTGACATTTTGAATCACTTCTGATAATGCTTTTAACACTAAGCCACCAAAGGCAACCTTGATCTCTAGCAGCTTTTAGCAGATTCTGGTTCTGTAGGTAGTTGTATGAAATGTTTATTCAGCATTGTAAACTGTATTTTTAAAACTAGAGTTTTAAAAAAGACTCTTTTTATTTATTTACTTAGAAAAGTGAAGAAAGGCTCACTATTAATAGATTCCAGTACTATTGATCCTGCGGTCTCCAAGGAATTGGCCAAAGAGGTTGAGAAGATGGGAGCAGTTTTCATGGATGCCCCTGTTTCTGGTGGTAAGTGGCGGCTGACATACATGCACCCCGCGGCTGTCTAGAGTCAGAAGTAGTGATGACGGTGTTGTGGTACCCAAGACACATCCAGTTATTTTTAGACCTGTTACAGGGATTCCCATTTCCCTCGTTAAAAACAAAAACAAACAAAACGACTTATGTGATTCAGTGCTCTCCAAATACATTGCTTATTCTAAATTCAGATAAGAAGGTGTCACAATTTTGAAAGGTTGTCCATTTTTGGTCCAGATTGCTGTGGGTGGGGATAGATCAATTCCTGGGAAATTTAACTTTCAGAACGGATTTAAGAAATTATTTGCTTGTGTAATGTGATAACTCTTAAAGAAATCGAAGAAAAAAATCATTTCATAAGGGAAACAGTAGGCCTGGATGATTTTGTAGCTGAATGTTACCAAAATTTCAAGGAGCAGGTCATCTCAATTTTATACAAACTTTTCCAGTCTGTAGAAAAAGAGGAAATGCTCTCCAACTCATTCTGCAGGACCCGTATAACTCTGACACTCAAACCAGACGGAAACATGAGAAAGAGAAGCTATAGGTCTATGTCAGTTAGGGGTATACAAGTGAAAAGTTGAAGTGTATTAGCAAACCAAGTCCAGCCATGTGTGAAAGAGACCAAACACTACAACCACATGCGGGCCATTTCATATATGCACAGATGACATCATGTTAGAAAATTATAACTATATATGACCCCATTAACATATTTAAAAATTATATCATCTCAGTCAGAGAACCACTATAATAGGCCCTACTAATAATAATAATGTAAGCACCACTAATAATAGGCCCTACTAATAAAATTCACAAAGCTATTATTATAGCAAATATTAATAGTGGGTGACTGGGTATTTTTGGAATGGCAGGATTGTGGGTATTATGATTTTCCATAATTTCTAAATTTTCCAAAATTACTGTGTAACCAAATACCATCTGTATACACACACACAAACACACACGCATATGCATGTACGTACATATATATTTATAATAGTGTAGCAGTAGAGAGTGGAATAGCATTTTTCCACTCTCTATAATTTTTTCCACTCTCTACAATTTTCTAATTGTATTGAACTTGATTTAGGCTTTGGGATTAAGAAATAATAAAATATATTTATTTAAATCAGTTTCTGTTTTTTCATGAAGAACCTAATTGTCTTATAAAGGCATCTTATATACCTTATAAAAATACATATGTATTTTTATTAAAAATATATATTTTTTAATATAGGTAGAGGTATAAATAATTGTTAGCTCCTCTGATTGTTATAATAGAATTGGTTAAGTAGGATTTAGGAGTAAAGATTTACAATGTGATACAGCACATTTGTTTTTATTGTGGTTTTAATTTTTTTAATTTTTAGTTTTATTTTTACGATTGCATTTATTGGAGTGACATTGGTTAATGGTGATATGGGCACCTTGATCACAAAGTACTAACAAGCGGTTGTAAGCTTGGTGTGGGTATGTGTGTGTTTAGTGCAATGGAACTAAACTGAGCAACTCTTGTCCGAGTGGCTCTGTGACAGGATTTGAAACTGGTCCATACAATCTTGCTGTCGATCCTCTTTTGCTTCGAGAGTGTGGTCCAGAATTATCATTTGATAATGAGGAGTACCAATTTGATTTTTAAATGTTATTTTAACTTTTAAAATAGAGTCGTCTTTGTGAATAAACTGAAATTACTCTCTTGTTCCTGTTAACCTATTGTTAAACCCTAGTTTGTAGTTTTAGTTAGTAGCAAAAAATACTAATTTATAATAGTGAATACACTTGAATCTGAACTATATTACTGGTTGAAAGCTTTGTGTAGAGGTGGTTGTGATAATTTATTGTTTGACACGTTTATCATGTAATTTGTAGTAGAAGTATGTAATAGAAGCTTATACTTGTCTTCTCATAGTTATTTTTATATTTTTAATATAGTAGGTTGTAAATGGCTCCACTTTCTCAGTTAAAATAAAATAGAAGAAATTTTCTGTAAGTAGTCTGGTTTGAAAATGATTACATTTTAACTAAATAAAATTCAGGAAAAGGGACCTGTGTAAAGCTTGGCTTAGACACCAAAGGTAGGCCCACAATTTTATAAAGTTCCCTATCCATCAGTCTTGAAACATGGGATATTTGAGGTAATTTGAATAAAACTCAAGTCCCCCCCTCCAATTTTATTCCACTCTCTCTACCCCACAGCTATTCTTTATCTCAGACTTTAAAATAATGAGTTTACTTGTACTTATATGGAGATGATACAAATATGGTATTGTTCTAAAACTGTCAATGGGAACTTCTTCCTCTGTGGTTAGCATTTTAAAGAGAAGTGTTTTTTTAACCTCGTGTAGATTGTGAAGATAAATTGCATGGATTTTTGAGCAAGTGGTTGGTTTCTTTAGTCCAGCATTTTTCTGTGCTTCCTGTTAACTATTATTCTGGGGAGTAAAATAAAAAGAATCGTGACTGTATCATTTTTCCCAGGTTTCATTTGATATTTATTAGACCCTCCGTACAGCAGCTCCTGTCCACAGTGCCCTTATTACAAATAATACAATTTTACTTAAGTTCTAAATTAAGGTTTTTCTTAAAAGTCAAAAGCAGCCCTGGCTGGTGTAGCTCAGTGGATTGAGCGTGGGCCTGCAAACCACACGATCGCAGTTCGATTCCCAGTCAGGGCACATGCCTGGGTTGCACGCCAGTTCTCGGTTCCCGGCAGGGGGACCCACGAGAGGCAACCATACATTGATATTTCTCTCCCTCTCTCTTTCCCTTCCCCTCTAAAGATAAATAAAAATAAATAAAATACTTTTAAAAAAGTCAAAAGCAAATGTGGCATACACAGTTGTAATTATCACCCTGAAACCGGAAATTATCCTGTGAATAACTGTTTAATACTTGTATAGGTACCGCTCTGGGGTAGACACTGCTTTGTAAAGCACTGGGGCACTCCTCAGCCAGTCGGGTGCTCCCGCATGAAGTTGTCGGACTGTGCGTGCCTTCCTCAAAGTTCACATTCTATTATAGCTCTTATGTTTTTATATATACACACGTGTGTGTATAAATACACACACACACACTCATTGATTCTCTTCCTCTTGTAGAGCTTAAACTTTTTGAGTGCAGGTAGCAAGTCTTTTTTTTCCAGTTGTTCTTATCCAGTGTTGAATATATATATACCAAATACTTATAAAATATCCAAAGGTACAAAGTGTAAGTATAAAAACTAGAGCTTTGAAATTCTTGTGTACGTCTCTCAATCCTGTTTTTTCCTCCCTAATTAGTAGAAATTGATAACCCGAATTTTGACTCATTCCCATGCTTTTCTTTATAGTTTAACTCCGTATGTTTTCATCTTTTAAAAAATATATATATATTATTTCTTTATTTTTATAGACCGGGGAAGGGAGGGAGAAGGAGAATGAAAGAAACATGGATATGTGGTTGCTTCTTGAGCACCCTCAACTGGGGACCTGGCCCACAACCTAGGCATGTGCCCTCACTGGGAATCAAACTGGGGAACTGAACTGGGGAATCGAACCTGCTACCCTTTGGTTTGTGGGATGACGTCCAACCCACTGAGCCACACCAGTCAGGGCTACTTTGCTTTTGTGAGAACTAGCAAGAGGTATTTCCTGTGTACTGAAACAGCCCCTTAGGTAAGCAGAAGGCAGGTCTGTAAAAAGAAAAAAGTACTCCTTTCTCCAGACACATGAAGCCTGCAAGGTTTGTGGTTTGGCCAACCCAGTGTGGATGGGACCTCAGCATCTACTTACCCCCTTGGCTGATGCCCTGGTGTGGTGTGTCAAGTGTACTCCCAGTACGTGGTTGTTTCGTGTAGTTCATTAACTTTAACTTCTCTGTGGTATTCTACATAAATATATCATGCTTTATATACATTTGGAGTCTTTTCAGTTTTTAAAGTATTATATTCTCATACAGTGTGTGGAAGTGTCTTTATAGTTTCTGTTTTCCCAGCACAAGCCTGGAACATAGTTGGTCTTCAATAAATGTTGAAAAACTTGGATCCAGGTCAGCTGGAAAAACAACCATGTGCAACACACAGGAC
Source organism: Sturnira hondurensis (assembly GCF_014824575.4). Classification (NCBI taxonomy): domain Eukaryota; kingdom Metazoa; phylum Chordata; class Mammalia; order Chiroptera; family Phyllostomidae; genus Sturnira; species Sturnira hondurensis. Next base: position 32,417,409 of record NW_028075471.1, read on the forward strand.
AAGTGGTGAAATCCCCATTTTACCGGGGATGGAAGTAACACCCGGAGAAAATAAGTAACTCTCTTAAGGTCATACTGTGTATCAGTGGCAGGTAGATTCTACTTTCCAGTTGGAGGTTAGAAAGGCCAGACTGGAGAAACCTGTCATTTGCTCAAGACTAAGACTAGGTTTGTTTCCTGTTCCACTGCATTAAGGGATACTATTTTCTGTAAAGTTCTCATTTGTTCTAAGAGGAAAACAAGGATTGCTAAATGGAAGGCTATCCTTCAAATGATAAAAATCACTCTTACTACTTGGCTAAAAAGAGCTAACAGTTACTGTGGGACATTGTTATGGTTATGGCCCTTAATTCCTCACATCCCTGGATCTACACTGTATCTACAGTATGTGTACTCCTTATACCGACACTGGGCTTAGCTGTCTGACTCGCTTTGGCCGGTGGTGTGTGAGCAAACGTTATGCAGGATAGACTTTGGAAGCACGTTGTCCGTTGAATCTTGCCCTCTCTTGTTGCTGGGACCTCCTCCACGGCTGCACAGAGACGCCTGTGCTAGCCTGCTGGAGACAAGGCTGCATGCCCAGCCCAAGTCAAGCTCCCAGGCGACTGTGTCTGCGTTGGTGATCTTGGGGCTGCCCGGCAGTGACCTGCCCAGCTGCGATGGTCTAAATTGCTCACCCACAGAATTGTGAGCAAATAAAGCCACTAAGTTTTGGGGCAGGTGTCACATAACAATAGATAACTGAGAGAGCCCATGGCGTTGATATTTTCATAATTATGTGGAAGTGTTTGTGACTTACCATATCAGTTAGTGTGCTACCTGTGCTTATTGAGTGTACGCAGCATAAAGTCTTCTGCAAGGAGAATTATAATAAAAGCTGTTAGTGTAAGGGCCGACTTCAGTGCCACAGCTAAGTTGCTCAAGTATTTTATTATTAAACCAGTTCAGAAAAGCATTATGTCTGCTATAACAGGAGCCTGACTTATGTCTCTCTATTTTTTTTTTTATAAAGGAGAATGTTTGACTATGTATTACCTGAGTAGCTACCCTGGTGAGCTGATATGAGATCTTTTCCAGATCTCACTAAATCTGGGTGAGATGGTAAAAATTTAGTGAATGGCATTTTGGCATTCTTGTGGACTGCTGGGGTTCAGTAGTAGGTCTAGCTTCTAGGTGTTTCTTGTGCTCTTAGAATTGGGTTTTTATTATTAGAAGAGACCTTACCAATAATTTAGTTTGGCTCTGTTATTTTGTAGGTGACAAATTCAGGTCCAGAGAAGTTAAGTGGCCCATCCAGTGCTCTCCAGCTTGGCAGCAGGTCTAGAGGCAGAATGAATCCTTCTCTCCCAAGTCAGTATAACTTTCTTCCCCCTTTGGGGAAAGAGAAGGGAAGAGAACCTTCCCTTCGACCCCATCCTGTGGTGGTCTTCTCTCTTGTTCATAGCAGTTGCCTGTTGCTAACCCCATTTCGAACAATTTTATTGACTGCAGTGGCTGGTTCTCTGGCTACTCTCTTGCTAGCTGACGGGCACTGCCATGGAGGGAATCCTGTTAAATGTTGAGGAGAGCAGCTGCCTTCTTTTCTAACCCTTGGGGGCTGGCTTCTCACCTGGAAGACGCTGGCCATTTCTGTTCCAGAGCCAGTGAGAAGGGATGGTCGAGACGCCATTATGCCGGAATCCAGAGAACCCTGGAGAGATCACATCAGTTCTGTTGGGTTGACCCCAGCCTGGAGTGTTTATTAACTGGCTATCGGGAGTCTTTTGTTCTGCTGATGAGTTAGCATAGTACCAGAGTTGTTTTTTGGGGATCCACCTGGCTGGTTAATCAAACCTACAGGAAAAGAGAAAGTAAAGTGGAATCCTGAGAAACCTCTGGTTTGTTCAGGTTTGAGTAGGACAGGGTCTGTTCTGAGGTGTGAGGCCTTGGAGCTGAACAGGATTACACCCGAAAGCAGATGGAGGAGGGGCTTGTTTCGTATAGCAAGAGCGAGGCTGTTTTCCACGTGCTTCTGTGTTGTGTTATGCTTGTTTGTGCCAGTTTCTTCCACCAGACTCCGAAGAGGGCAGGCACCCTGTCCTGTTCATTTCTGTCTCCAGTGTATGTCCTCTGGTGGGCATTTACTAAAGTGTGGTTGGCTGAATCAGGAATCTTTTTATTTTTTAAATTCATGATTAATGTTAAATATTTTGAGCCTTCCCTGCAGTTTCTTCTCCTTTCCAAGCTGTTCTCCAGGTTATTTATCTTCAGACTATTGACTTCTCTCTCAAGTTAAACTAAGTAACTGCCTCTATGTTGTAATAATATCCATCAGGCAGACAGTACATGTTTACCATGATCAAAACGTGACATTTTATTATTAGATGCTGTTGGGGAGTGTGATTATGATCAAGGTTGTGAGATTAGGCTAAAGGAAGTAGAATAATAAATATTCAGAACAACTTGAAGAGGAAGTCCTTACATTAGAAGTTTAGAATTTAGGAAAACATAAGGTGATTTGAGAATATATACAAAACGTAAAATAATGCAGCACAGCAGCATTCTCAGGGCCTAACAGCCAGAAAGGGAGGCCATGTTAACCGTTCGCCCCCAGCAGCGTGCCAGGCAGCGTAGAGAAGCACAGCTCTGTCCTCTCTGCGGTGGCTGTTCCTGCTTATTTTGACTCTTATCTCCCAGTCACCTTTATGGATATGGAAAGACAGGAAATAATACCAGATTTGATTTATATGCTGATTCCAGGGCAACAGAAGGATTTTTAGTTCTGGAAATTAAAAATTTATGTTAAAGATCAGCTAGAAATCTCATAGATGATATATGAGGTCTGTTCAGAATATATCCAGCCATGTAATATGAAAATACAGACCTTTCTTGAAGAACACACAAGAAACACTGTACATGGGACAATGATGCCTCAGGCCCCTTCGAAGTAGGCATCTTGGGACCTTACACGGTTCTCCCAGTCACCATTGGCTGCCCCGTCCTATTTTCCTGAATCTCTTTGGCAGTCTGAAATCTCTTCCCTCTCGAAGATGATTTTAGTTTTGGGAAAAGACAGAGGTTGCAGGACACCAAATCTGGGCTGTAGGGGGTGCTGAATCACCTGGGTAATTAGATGTTTTGCCAAAAAACTGCACTAGACATTGACATGATAAAGCTGCCAATCACCACTGGCCCATAACTGCAGCCTTCTGAATCATCTGAATAGTTTCTGTGAAGTAATGTTCAAATTTAACACAAATTATGTGGCAGATTTCTCTGATTTCATTTCTCTGCTCACTTAGTCACTGAGTGTGATGGTCACATAGTGCACATGCTCACTCAACAACATCTACCACCCCCACTGACTAGTACAGTGAAGTCATCATTGTTCACCCATGTGCGTTCCAGTCCCCTCTTCTTGGCTGCCAGGCTACATTGATGTCACACCAACTATTCTTGTTATATTAACAATGGCTGGACTTTTTCTGGACATACCTTATATATCCGAGGGGAACCAGTGGTATTTGGAGTTAGATATGGAAGTCCTTGTGTAAATATTCTTTAAGCAAGGAAGAAAGGCAGTTGGTTAGTTCATATAATTCTCTTATCACATGTAGTTTTTGTTGTTGTTGTTATTCTGTTAATAAATTAAAAGAAGTTCACTTGAATATTAGGAGAGCCTAGAACTTTTAGAGAGAGAAAGGACCTCTGAAAATGAAGCTTTTCATTGTTTTTTCACTGAAATGTTTTATACTTAAAGCTATTGTATTTATATATTCTTACAAGATTATTTATTGTTCTCTAATTATACACGCTCATCTGTTTTCCTTGACAGCGCCTCGATTGAGGCGTGCTTTCTCCTTCGTTTCGTGCAATGAACAGATACTGAGCACTCTACACGAGCTAGATGTTAGGGCACTAGACTCGTGACTTCAAGGGCAGTCGGAGTCTTACCTCCTAAGAGCTTACGATTTGGTAGAAATAGGATTCACAAATGAAAACATAATTTCAGTGATAAGTACTGTGAAGGAAAAAGAAGACAGAGTCAGTCACCAAGGAGACAGACAGTAAGGAGGGGCCCTTTGACGGAGAGTAGATAGGATGCTCCTCTGGGGAAGTGACATTTGAGCAGAAATGGGAGTGCTCAGGGCGAGGGGAAGTGTCCAGTGGAGGGAGTGGCTCTGAGCTGTTGAACGGTCTCCCCATGTTTGCAGAGCATTTATCTGTGTATCACCAGGACGCAACAGTTTTCACTCAGTTTGTTAAATCAAGTCATCCAAACCTCAGCTCCCTGTAAGTTTAAAATCATGCCTTTGTTGAACGGCCTGTGGTTGTCAGAGTCAAGCTAACTGAGCTTTTCGGAAGTTAGCCCACGACAGGGCCTCCTAAGTGTGATGCCCTAACTTGTCTGTCTTGTTTAAGTCACCTCTTTATAAAATGTATAATCATTCTTTAATGTCAGATGTTGTTTAGTTGCACCATTTTGGATATGTGTATTTTTTTTTAAAGTGTGGAATGGGCATGTGACCACAGAGCTAGTTGCAATTTGCTCAGCTCTGTTGTATAATGAATGCGGGACATCAAGCAAATGAAAAACTATTGTTTGTGAGTAATGACCAGTACTGTTCAGTCTGCTCTCAGGGCATAATTACAGCACTTAACTGTGCTTGAGTAATTGAAGAATAAACTCACTGATTGCCTAATGTCCGTGGATTTGCATAGAGACCTGGAGTTGAAGTGGCTCTGAAGTGGCCCCTGCAGTTAGCCCAAGGCTTTCTGTGCCGGCAAGCCTCATTGATTTGCTAAACGGTATCATTCCAGTTAGGGCTTAACGTCAGAATTAAATAATTGAACTTGCGTGTATGTGTTTGTTTAACAGTTCCCTACCAGGAAACCAGATTTTATACTCTGCTTGGCCGGGCTGCATTTTAGTAATTTGTTGGAGGTATTCTTAGAATGTGGAGTAGTGATCACAAAACCTATTAAGGAGTTTCTCTTAGAGCGCTAGCCTTGCTTGCGAAATTCTTCAATGAAAGCCCCATATAGACTCCCATTGTTGTTTGTAAAACCCAGTGTGCAGTCTTGGCCTTTGCTGCTCACCAGACTGGATACCTACTGTTTTTCCATTAGATCTGTATCTAATTTATGGTAAAGGGACCACAAAAACAAAAATTATTTCTATTTTGGCACCTAACACCATTCTAGTTAAGGGTCTGTTGGCATTTCCATTAAAACATTTTCTTAGAGAGGTTTATAACTTGGCACTTTCACTTGGCTTTGGGCCGACACATTGCTATTTCTGTCCAAAAAGCAAATTCTTTGACCCAATTTCATAACTGAATGTGCTGTGGTTTATAATGTGTGGAGGGGGCAGGGCCGTCACAATAGGTCTTTGATGCTCTTGCAAGCTGTCTGATTGCAAAGTAGTATTGTGTATGGTGTTTATTCTGGCATTCTAGGGTTTCCTCAGTTTGATTTTTTGAATGTTTTAAAATAACTTGGTTTGACATGATTAATATAGTTTCATGGGTTTGTCCCTTTAAAGAATCGTACTACTATGATGATTTTTAGGTTCTTCTTGAGTTATCAACTTCTGTTATTTATTGTCAAATTTGAAAGTGCTTCGTGGTATTCACTTTTGTATGAGAGACTTGAATTAACCTCAGAAAAGAGTAAATAAAATAAGCCTCTGCTTGGTCTGGTTGGGAGGTATTTACAGCTTTAATGAAAGACAACTATCATATGATTTCACTTATATGTGGATTCTAAAAAACAATATAAATGAACAAACAAAACAGAAACAGACTCAGATACAAAGACTGATGGTTGCCAGAGGGGAGGGCAGTTGGGGAATTAGGTGAAAAAGGCGAAGGGATTAAGAAACACAAGTTGGGCCCTGGCTGCTGTGGCTCAGGTCACCAGTTCGATTCCCAGTCAGGGCACATGCCTAGGTTGCCAGCCAGGCCCCAAGTTGGGAGTGTGCAAGAGGCAACTGATCAATGTATCTCGTATTCGTTGATGTTTCTCTTCCTCCCTTCCCCTCTCTCTAAAAATAAATAAATAAAACCATTAAAAAATAAACATAAAAAAGGAAGCACAAATTGGGCCCTGGCCTGGTGGTTCAATTGGTTGAAATGTTGCCCTCTTACACCAAAAGGTTGCAGGTTCAATCCCTGGTCAGGACATATATCTAGGTTGCAGGATCTCTCTCTCTGTCTGTCTCTCTCTCCCTGCTCACCCCCTCCCCCCTTTACTCTTTCTAAAATCAATAAACACATCCTTGGGTGAGGATTTTTTTAAAAAGCACAAATTGGTAGTTACAAAATAGGCATGGGGATGTAAAGTACAGCATAGGGGAATGTAGTCAACAATAATGTAATAATGTAACAATGTAATAATGTATGGTGCCAGGTGGGAACTGAAAATATGGGGGGGTAACACTTTGTAAAGTACTTGATTGTGTAACCACTATGCTGTACATGTGGAACTAATACAAAATAATATTGAATGTAAACTGTAATTGAAAAATAAAAATAAAGCTTTAGTAACTGAAATAATTAAAAAAATTGTAACTTCGATGGGCAAATCCATTTCCTTAGAAATGACGTAAGACTCATCAATACCGATATACTAGAAATGGGTTAAATATGTTAGCCATTTACATTTCCCCACAATTTCACAGGCATTCCCTGAAGATACTGCAGGTTCAGCCCCAGACTACCACGGTAAAGTGAGTCATACTCTTTTCGCTGGCGGACGGTCTTACCTTCAATTTGGAAAAAATGCAACATCTGTGGAGCACAGTAATGCAAAGCACAATGAAGAGATGTGCTTGTTACCCTGTATCCATTAGGTATCCTTTTTTGTCCCTGGTGGATACTTTTCCCTGGGATTTTCTTCAGTTTACAGAGTAGTTCAGAAATGTTTGGTAAATAAATTACAGAGATTTCTTTGAAATTAGTCCCAGAGAAGAGGTGCCCATAAAAACCTCTTTTACATTCTTTGGCACGCCTAAGACTCCAGTACAGCAGCGTCACGGACAAGAGTCCCCATATAACGTGTTAATGAGTTCTTAACACACTGAGGGAAGACTGCTGACTCACTGCCCAAGATAACATCATTGAGGCAGCTTTAATAATTTGTGTCCTAAGAAAATAAAAGAACGGGTTAGAGAAGGCAAAGTGCTCCCTTCACTTATGTGTTGTATTACTGTTATCATTCATTCTTAGTAGTATCTCCAGCAACCTAGTTTATTTCTAGGAATTTGCTTTCTTGCAGTTTGCAAATTCCTTCATTTCCAAATCTGCAGGTGAGATTTTAATTGCATGGCAATTTCCAGTGAAGTAGCCATTACCAGGGTTGCTCTTGCCAGGCTCTGCCCTGTGGTGGAGGGAGGGACACTGTTCTCTTCACATGTTGTGTTAGAAAGTGCATGGATAAGGCAGGGGTCCTGCCTGAAGTAATCCCAGGGTATTTTTAATGTTTTTTAATTGCCATTCAGGATGTAAGTCAGACCAGACACAATTGGGTCTGGTGACTAGTTCACGACTGCCTAGTGGTGTTTATATAAAGGTGAAATAGGTTTAGTAAATAGATCTGAAGCTATGGCTGATATATAATTTATTTTTCACTAAGGTCAGTCGATTCCTAAGCAGTGCAAAATGAGTTCCAGTGTACCTTATGTGTTCTGTTACTTTGTTTTGTTTTGCCTGCGATCCCAGGCAGCACGGGAGCAAGGTGGGCAGAGCGTGTGGAATTAAACATTTGACAAGGACCTTGATCAAACCATTGTCAGACTTACTCCCATTTTCTAGATGTCTGCTGTTCTTAAAGATGGTTTGATGACATTAGCAGATGAAAAATATGTTGAGTTTAAATTCTTCTTTGCATGTATTTGCCATACGATTCTGTTTTGTTTTGCATTCCTTGGTGTGTTTTGGTCGTGAGCATTTTAGAGTTACACGCACATTTCACCATAGCCATCCTCCACCCTCCCTCCTCCCATTCACGGCGAGGCCAGTGAAGGCGTGGTGGGAGCCTTGCCTTCCCCTTCTGCCTTGAAGTGATTATAACTTGACCTGAAAGTACAGGGTTTTTGTTGCTGTTTGGTATTTACCTTAAACTCCTTCCAGTGATAGGACAGATGTGGACTCTTCTAAGTATTAAGAACTTCATGATTTCTTTCTGATATCTTTTCCTATTGAGTCGTTGACCATTAGATGTAGTCATGTTTTTTTTTCTTCCATTGCAGTCTCTAAGACAGCATTGTTCTTAGGGAGTTGTTTTTTTTATTAGAATTAAACAATACAAGGCATACAAATAATTTTATATCATTAATTATACTTCATAATCCCTAATCCTTATGGGTGGGTAATACATATTCTCCAGTGGCCAATATTTGTAATGTACTATGCACATACATTAAAAGAGTAGAAAAATAGTCTTGGCAGACACTGAAATAATTGGCTTTTCCAGCCAAGATAGGTTTGTAAAACATTCTGAAATTTAAGAAGTGGGAGGGAAGGAATTTTTCTTTGCATTAATGTCATATTTTATTAACCATTTACCTTAGGCTATACAAATTTTCTGCAGCATTTTTTACTGGATAAGCAGCTCCAGGGAGAAGGGTAGTTGATTTGTTGTGATTGTCAGATAGCTGCAAGCCTTCAGATAAAAGAATGATTTTGACTTAAAATCCTAAGTAGAGACAAGAATTTTTTTCCCTAAATGTCAATGATAATTTTGAGGAAGGAATAAGAACAACAACCTAATTCTGGCTCTGAGATCTGCAGTCTTTAATAGCAAACTTTTAAAAACAGCACTTAGAAATACTTGATGGTATCTCATGGTCCGTGATTGGGCTGTACTTTTATATTCTTCTTAGTGCTTGTATAAAGTCAACAGCTTTTCATGATTGGGCATTGACATCTTAAATCTTGCACACTGCTCTGTTAGGAAAGAGACCGAGCAATACTGGTTATTTTGAAGTTAATAGGAATAGTCTGTATTTGATACAGAAGTTACTTTCTATAACATTTAAGGGCTAGTGGACAAGGGGAAAGAAGGGAGGGGAGGGAGAGAGGCAGGAGCATTTTCGGGGAATAAGAAAGACATTACATTATCCTTTTCCATTTGAGCTGGTAGTTTGGAGTAAAACTGTAAAGTTAAACTTTTTGGAATTGTTACTACCCCAAGTGGGAATATAAACTATATTGAACAAAATTTATTTAGCCTGTTAAAAAGTCAACCTAAAATTATAGTTAATTAGCTTACATTATTACATCACTTCTAGTAGAGAATCAAACTGGTACCAAGTAAGAGGAACTTTATCATATCAGGTGAGCTGGCTGCTACCCATATGGAGCTTTAAGATAATGATGAGTTTAAATTTCCTCTTAGAGCTAAGTGAGAATAAAACTGGAGGCAATAAATACTCTTGGCCAAAGCCATTAAATGAAAAAGCTGGGAATTCTCCAGCTCTTGACTTAAATTGTTTGTTTATCAGCTGGCGCCTAGTCTGGAGTCAAGAACTGGAGATTTCTATCTGTGACAGAACTTTGAAACTCTTGCAGGACACTTTCATTTCAACTTAAGGTAACTTGAGTTTATAGCTTTGGCTTTAAAGATTACTAATGATTTACTCATTTCCTTACCATTTAACCAGAGCGGACTTTTTCCCAGGAAGGGATCTGTGTTTATTTAGGGCCTTTGTCTGCGGAGGGATTAAAAGGCAGCCCACCAGCATTGTGAACTTGATGGTAATAAAAGGTCACCAAAACACACCATAAAAACATTCTTACCATGGAATTAATTATACAGTGTAATTTTACAAAGCAGCTCGGTTACCCCATCCCTACCTTCTCCCCCATTCTTAAACATTTCATCTTTTAAAAATTAAAGCTCTGGGACAATGTAGGTTTTTGGGGGAAAAGCACATCTTGCTTCTTTCTTGCTATTTAAACACTGAGGAATTGTCACCTGTAGTAAATTGTGTAAAACTTTTAAAGTTTTAAAATCAAAGTGATCATTTATTGTTCAACTCTGGGACGAATAACTTGTTTTGGGGGAGGGTCGAGGAATCAAAAGGGGGTTGGTCAGCTTTCATAGAACAGCTATGGTTCTGAAAACCTCAGCCGCCTCAGGAGTTTTCTCTGTGCCACCAGATGGCATTGCATCCCAACCTGCTTGTGAGGGAGGGAGGAGAGGGCCTGATACTTTCTCTAGATTTTGTTTTTGAAGTTTGCTTAAAAATCTGCATCAGGGTCGATTAAATGTCTCTGAAGAACTGAAAAGATTTCTGACCTCTGCAAACATTTGCTTTTAGGTGGTTAATGTTGCACTGAAATGAAAGTAAATTAAAATGTTGAAACATTTGCAGAGGGTAGCTTTTTTGTTTGTTTGTTTATAAATGAACATTTAACAGTTGGTTATTTTGTTTTGTTTTACTTGTTTAAACACTCCAGAGAGGATCCTGCCTATGAAAACCCTTACAAATGTTGCAAAAATCCCCTCTGTGTTTGCAGTCCCCCCCTCCCGCCCCCAACCCCGACACACACACACACACACACAACCCTTATAAAAAAAGGTGCCAGTAGGTTTTGCTGTATGGGAATTTTTAAAAAGAGGGAAAGACTTCTGAAAGGTGCAAGTCGGTCCTTTTCACAAGCATAGCTATGATTCATTAGGCAGTTCATGTTCGTGTCTCGAGTTGTTTTTGGGAAAGTAAATTCCTGCAGTTTCCTGTCCTGGTTTTGAGGGAGTGAGTCTCTTCAGTGTTTTGAATTAACTCATTTTAAGAAAATGCATAAAAGCAAATAAATAAATAGACCATAAATTTTGTAAAAGTTAAGATTATGTTCCTTAAAATGTGTATTGTTTTATTTTTATAAACCCATGTGTTAAGAAACTCCAGAAACAATTAAATTATTTAATACAATTCTCTAGATGCTATGATATGTTGTCAGAATAAATAAGGTTCATTGTACCTTGTATTGATTTTTATCCTTTAGAAAAATGTATTCACCATGCAGAGAGACGTTTCATGCTTAGCTTTGATCATTTATCAAAAAGCTTTATGAAATGTCCCTCAACTTTATACTCAAGCCTCTTCTCTGAGATTTCGTAGTGTGCACAGCCTGATTAGGAAATGTATATGTTTTCAAAGAAAGTGTTTGACCTCCCACCTTGATGCTCCTGCTTTTAACTCCCACCCCAGACTCTCCCCTTCCCTCTGTTCTGAATAACTCGCTTGGAGTGTGTGTTGTACTAAAACTGAACATACACAGCCTTCAGTATTACAAAGAAAGAACTTTGTTTCAAGAATTATAAAAACTTCACATTTTTAAATAGTCTGGACAAAGGTGCTCATGACATTTGACTCTTGAATATTTCGGTTTTGAACTTGATACAACAGTCTGCCTGTTAGCTTTGTTGTGTGCTGATATTTCTGCTTATTTAACATCAAAAAGCTGTATTGGTTTCTCTTTATAGATTGTGCCTGTGTTCTGGAATTGCCTCCTGCTGTCCGTGAATTGCTTCTTGGCTAGTTTCGTTAGAACATCTCACCAGGGTTTTTTAGCCAGTGATGAAAAAAATAGAATTTGATACAATAGGATTAAATAAAAATTACACTGACTATTCATAATTATAGTTAAGTCTCCTAGCTTAGCACATCAGTTTTATATAGTAAGAGCAAGTGCATACAAATCTTACATAATAATATGCATATATATATATATATATAATTGCCTACAATTGTCTTTCTAGTTATTTCTATAATAATAAGTGACTTTTTTGCTGAAACTCCAGAAATGTACTTTTTATTAAAAAATAGTAGTCAAAAAAATCCTTTCTCATTTGGGTGTATGTAGTTTTAGTAATGAAGGATTTAGATTTTGGCGTCTCCCACTTTAGTTGGAAGTAGTATTGGTGTAAGTGAGTGTTGCCATGGGAACCTCCACATACATATAAAAGGCAGGACTGTCCAAGTGGAGGAGGAGGGGTTCTGTACCAAAATACCACGGGCCTAAATGATCTATTTTATTTATGTGTTGGGATGTAGGGGAAGCTATGATGGAAAGGAAAGGAAAGCAGTGCCAAAAGTAAATGTTAAAAGTTAAAGCCGTGTACTGATACTTCTGGAGTCTTGTAGGGGGAAATGTTTTTTTTAAATTTGAAATGTGATTCTTAATGGTTTTTATCATGTACATACATTATGGAGTTTTTACATACCTTAAACTATGTCCATAGAACATGTTTATTTGATTTTAGATAAAATACTTAATGAACTTTATTGTTTGGAGAGCTGAGATTTCAGTTTCTGAGATGGATTTAATTACAAATTTTATTAAAGATAGTTATCATAGTTCATTCTTTTTCACATACTTGAAAATTAAGAAAGTAAAACAACTAACTTTGCTGACTAGGAGACAGTTAATGTGGCCTTCAAAGAAAAGCTGGTGCATAGGCCTTACAGTATTTTTAATGTTAGATTTTAAAGTTTAAATAATTTTAGTACTTTTCTATAAATATTAGATAAGAAATGGTGACGTACTATACCTGCATGTGTAATGTTTTCTTAAAAAAATAATGAAAAAATGGAAAGCGAGCGTCGAATCCTTTTATATTCCTCAGGAGCACATGTGTGGCTGCCAATAAAAATGATTCGAGAACAGCCAATTCAAATTTAAATTTACATACAATTTACTGTATGTAAAGTAGCATTTTTGGTTTTGTTTTGCATATTTAAGTTACAGAAAACAATGAAATCATACCAAATGTGAGTTAGGCAGGAAAAAACGTGGCATCATCATCACAGTTTTGACACTGGATACTGGTTATCAGATAGATGTGTAAAAAATGAGAAAATCATTAACCTGACAAAAACTGCTTAAATTTACCCTGTAGTCAAGCTACAGGAAAAGTAAAGCTGCCAAGGTAATAAAACATCTGGAAGTTTTTAAATTAAAAAGAGCAATTTAAATTTCAAAAAGGAGGAGAGGAGTGGGAGAAGAAAGTTGGGGGGAGAGACTGCACACTGCTCCCTGGGCCTGGCTGAGGGGCGTGCGTTCACCGGCAGTGGAGGGGCGTTGTTCCCAGCCCCACTCAAGCAAGGCCGGCACCTCTTCCCAAGTGGGTGAGTTTCATGCTGTTGAACTGGGATCCAGAGAGCTTAGTCATCAGTGGGTCCTGCAGCTCAAAAAGCAGCAGGGTTGGGAGTAAAGAATGAGAAAGTGGTTACTTACAAAACTAACCCATTGAAACCTTCAGGTGGTGTGAATAATTCATAACCGAGAGGACCCTTGGTCGTCCTAACCTTCAGTCTTTTTAAAGAGTGAGGCCCTACCACTGTGTGCCATTCAGCACTGAAGGTACCGCAGGGACACTTTTTTAGGGACACTTTTAGTATACGACATCTGATTAGTTTTAAACAGCCCTTCTGAAGAACAAAAAGACTAAAAAGTTTGTGGGTTTTTTTTGAAAAATAATAAGAGGAATAAAAAGGCAAGTTTGTCAAAATACAAGAGAGTGAAAGTAAGAGCAACAACATCTAAGATATTTTCTGTTTCGGTTTTCATCTGCTGCTTGTTTTCCACAACTGCCCCCTCCCTGGGGGAAATCTGACCATCTTAATGGGGTGGCAAGCATGAAAAACCACACAGCCTTATCAAGAAGTGGATTCAGCGTATTTTTACTTTAATCACCTTTTAAAAGTTTCATAATACAGAATTTTCTAGAAGACGGCAACTAACATGTGTAAGTAACTTTGGTGTGTCAGGCTGTCATACTGGGTGGCTGTCTAATGGGTGTGTTTTAAACATTTACTCTTTATAGTGACCTCATGAAATGCAGATTAGCCTTATTATTTTAGGGAGGAGGTTCAGGCTCATTTAGGAAGGGACATGCAAATTGTTATAAGAATGTAGAAAAGAATGTTTTAGTTAGAGGATTTTAAAAAATTATGATAGGATTAGTACTTTCAAGTTTGGGATTTCTTTTGTTTGATATAATAACAAAAGGCTTTGATATGTTTTAAAAAACAAATGAACAAAAATACTTTTTTGATGCTTTGTTGATACCACCAAAATCCAGATGTAGGAAAAACTATTAGCTGACTAATAGAGTCCACTTAGGTAATTTAAAGCAATTGTTTTTTGGTTTCATATGCTTGAATTTAGTCAACTATAAGAATAAAAGGGACAAGAAAAATGTGGAAACAGAAGTGAAAACCACAAGTTTCAAACCTTCTCAAATAACTTCTTGGAAGATATTTTAGAAGTTCAGGTATTAAAAAGAGATCCAAAGGGTATCTTATTTAGCTACGTAGTCACAGTGTGTGTACCCAGGACAGTTCCACATATGTTTTCTCTTTTAACTTGTGTTTTAAAATTTTTATTTCCCAAAGTAAGTTATTTAGTTAAATGTACTTCAACAACTTTTTAAATACCAGAAATTGGCCTTTACAAAATATCAATGAGAGTCTCAGTATGCACATATACTTTTAAAAGTATGTTTATAGTATTCTGCATTATGACTTACCACTAACCGTGTATCAAAACTTACTGCTCAGTAAGAATAATAAAACATAGTATTTACTCTACTTTAACATTACAACAATCATCTTGTGTTTTACTGGAAGAATTATAACATATTGGGAATTGATTTTCATCTTGTCAGTATTTTTAACCCTTCTCAGTACACACAATTCTTCAGTCATATTACTAAAAGAAATCTGTCCCAATAGTTTTGTTTCCTTTTTTTATTGAATTTATTGGGGTGACATTGGTTAATAAAATTATACAGGTTTCAGGTATACAGTTCTACAATATGTCCCAGTAGTTGTTAACAGAAGGTCTTTAAGGGTAGTGTGTGGGGGGTAGGGGGGAGGTTGTTTTAGTAGTTTAATCTAAAGATAACTCGGGAAAAGTTTTTCTATACCTAATTCAGAATATGTTTTAAAAATTAATAGGCCTATACTCATGATAGCTTCACTATAAAACGTAGGTTCATGGAAGACTGTAAGAAAATATATGTACGGCGTTCTGCTTTCTCACTTTTTCTCTGAATTTTCTAAAGACCCGGTATGCTGCGGTGGGAAGTGCTCACGTACCTGAGGCCAGCACACTGAACCCCACCCACCTCCTGTTGTACGTACTCTAGAGTGAGGATTTCAAGTGTTTGCATGGTTCTGGTGTGCCTGGTTCCATCCCATAGATTCCTAGCCTCACACGTGATTGGCATCGGGTTAGAAGGAGTGCGGAAGAGGCCTCACCCCACCCCTTGTACTGGTGTGTTCAACAGGGAAAACAAACCACCGACAAACACACCGGTACTCTTGTTACAGCTCAGAGCCCTAAAGAAGGGCCTTGTATCAGTTCCCAGGTTACTTTGGAAGTCATATGCGAAACTTCTTTCATTTGTTTTTCTCATTCTATAGATTTCCAACATGCTATGTACCAAATTATTTCCAGAAATGCTTATTAGATGGGTTGCTGTGAAAGGAAAGGGTGGAAAGGGTAGAGCATAATGAAGAGAAATTTCTGGAAAAAAGAAATTAAAAAAAGAAAAGACACTCTGACCCTAACCCTTACTGGGGTAAAGTTCCAAGGGACTGATCGTGATTGCTAGTCAGAAGACAGTCTAGCCGGATAGTGATAAAAACTGGGGTTTGGCCAAATCTGTTTTCGTATGGTTTCATTCTTTCTTTTCCTGTGTTGGTTGTGTTACATGGGACTGTTAGTGGGTCATCTGATTATGACAGGATGGAGGTGAAGTGTAGCATTGCCTGACTCGGGTGGTGACATCGTTTCCGACTAAAGCAGCCTATAGTAATGAGATTCTTCATCAGAAAAAAAAAAAAGAGCAATTCTTGATTTTTGTCTGTACATCAGTTTTAAGAGGCAATGTGGTTTTTGTAGATTGGAGTTACAACTTTGAAAGGGTGAACTGCAATATTTCAGGAGGTACGCTAATACAAGCATACGACTGTTCAGGAAGGGGAGGTGCTACAGGAAGACTGCAGCAAGGAGGGTGAGGAAAAGTAAGGAACCTGAGAAAGAACATCCATTCTGTTTTGTTGTTTAAGGGAGAGAACTCGGGAATTTGTACGTGTTAATCAGTTTTGTGCAGCTGTAAAGTTAAACAAAATAGGAAAAAAACCTTGGCTTCAAAATGGTAATTTTGATGTCCATGCTAAGCACCCCTTATTAAGTACGTTGGCAGTACAGTTGAGCACCAAAATAAACGTCATGTAAATTCCAAAATAAGGAGTTACTGACTTTTAATTTGTGGTATGTGTCATGTGAACATGAGCGTCACACCTGGGGAATGAGTTTTGGGAAAGGGGACTGTGGAAATGAGCTGTTTGTGGTTTCATGCCCTAACCCTTTTGGATTTCCCAGTCATTTCCCATTGACGTCACAGACGTGCGTCTGGGGATGCGCATCTTCACTGGCTCTTCCCCCCACCCCCCCCTGCCCCCCGCCCCGCCAAAATGAAACTGGCTTCTGAGGAATGGAGGTTGTGTTTCTCTGTTATTTCCTCCCCATCCCAGAGTAACTTAAACTCTTTGAATTTTTCCCCCATTAGCAATAAAAATGAAGGTGATGTCTTTCCTTTTTCTTAGGTCTGAATTGTAAGTTTTTTTAATTTGTTATATGTTGATACCACAGTGTAAACAATTACAAAGAAGGGACCAGCAGAGGGGACTTAGAATTTGTCATGTAAACCATTTGGGGGGTAAAAGAAAACCTTTTCTAAAAGAAGAAGACACTAATCTTTTGAAAAATTTAATTTTATTTACATTACTTTATTTTCTCATAATTAATTTTAGTTACAATTTTAAAAACCATAAAAATGTAAAGGACTTAAAATAAAGTTGAGGGTAAAAATTTATCCATTTCATTTGTTTCTGCATTTTCTACTGAAATTCCTTAAATAAAGTTCCTAAGTCTTAAACTCAAGGAAGGCATTTAATAAACTTTCTTTCCTCTGGACCACAAACCATAATTTGATGGACTGCTGTTGGCGTACTTTTACATGAACACATGTCTTTAATATGGTATTTGCTCTCTGAAGGGGTCCTTCGTATTCCCTCCCAGGAATGATATAAAATGGATAGATGGGAACTTTCTCATATTCCGAAGGTTTTCGGCACCAAACTGTTGTTCGAAGGGGTGATTGTGTTATTGTAGGTCTAGTCTGAGTCTTGGTCATGCTTCTGTGTGGGCGTACTTTCTGCTTCTCTTTTCAGCGTTCACTCAGTACGTAATTATTATTGATACTGGTTGGTGATAAAGCTTGTGTGGGAAAGAAGTCCTTGTTTCCTGTCTTTGTTGGTGCTTGTGGCTTCCTAATCTCCTAGGAGTCTTGGGATGTAGATCAGTGCATCACAACTAGGGGCGGGTAGTTTTTATGGTGAGGAAGAGGGAACAAGATAGTATTGAAGCAATTCCTGTCTCAGTCTGCAAAGCACAGATTGCATTTCTCTTGCAGTAGTGTTAGGTTTATGGCCCTTTTTTGGGAAAGCGCCATTAAGTGTTTGGAGACCTTTATCTTTCTCGGTTTTGTTGGAGCAGATGGAGTTGTCCTGTGGTGGTTTTGCCAGGTATGATAAATGTACTGAAACTGCTTGGTGGAAGTTTGATCTGGGAAGATTACTATTTCTTTCAGTTTCCTGGAGAAAATGGAATCAGAGCATTTAAACTAGTGTGCAAACAAGCCCATCAGCTGATCAGCAGTAAGAATGTGTACTTTTCATGGATGTTTGTGATTTTTTTTAAAAAGAAGGTTTAGGGGGGAAAAACGGAAATGGTGATCAGTTTTGTCTGAATATTTCAATACTGTAAATGGTAGAAATAGTCAAACCTTTTCCCCCAGTGCACCCAGGAACAGATGTCTACACAACGAAGACTTGTTTCTGTTGTATAAAAGAATGAAAGCAAAGCAGTGACGCAGTTTCTTGGGGTCACAGAAAGCTTATTCAAGGGACACGATATTGAAGTCTTACAGAGCATGCTGCTCTTTAGTTTTATTGCTAAACAGACTTCTTTGAGCATATTTATAATATTTTAAGAGGCATTTCCCTCTTTGGCCACACCTTTCTTCAATTCTTTTTTTTTTTTTCAAAAATATTTTATTTATTTATCTTTAGAGGGGAAGGAGAGAGGGAGAGAAACATCAATGTATGGTTGCCTTTCGTGCGTCCCCTGCTGGGAGTTGGCCTGCAGGGAACTGGCCTGCAACCCAGGCATGTGCCCTGACTGGGAATCGAACGTCGATCCTCTGGTTCGCAGGCCGGAGCTCAATCCACTGAGCTACACCAGCCAGGGCCCTTTCTTCAATTCTGATTGACTAGTAGTATTATGTACTTTTAATAGCTTTTATGCCAGTCTGTGGTTTATCTAAACTGAAATTGAAAGACATTAGCCAACACTTAGCTACTGTTTGATTGATTAAATCCTTCTGACAAATAAACTTGTTACTAAAAAGAGGTAAGAGGTTCTAACCAAATTACCTAACATTTGAAGACAAAGGGTTTTTTTTTTTCCTTGAGTGATTCCAACTCTGGATCAGCTGAACACAACTGGGAGCAAAATTATAGCCTGAACCAAATTTGTGACCTGACTTGCAAACTTCTGTTACCCTCACATTTCAGTTATTTGTGTCCTTACTACTTACATTAATGTAGGTCACTGAAGAATGATCGTCTTTGCATCTGAAACTCCCTCTTCCAGCTCCTTTATCTTTTATGTATTCCTAGCTTTAATATTTAGGGGCAACATAGTGAAGAAAAATAGGAGTCATAAGCCTCTCTTTTTAACCGTGTTGGGGTAGGTGGTGAACCAGCATTGGAGTACTAGGTGGTGCCAATGGCATTTGACTTTAACTCAGGTCATTGACTGTGGTTACAGTGTGTGATGGATAGGAGGCAAGGGTCTGGGAGGCTGGTTGGTGGGGGGTTCTGGCAGTACCTCCCCCTTATGCAGCCTCCACCTGCTGGAAGATTATGGATTCTCAGCATCATGGATTTTCTTTTTTCTTAACTGAGGCTGCAGGAAACTCAGCTAGAATTTGACACCTAGTAATAATAATTTTTCCCAGCTTTCCCTTTTTCTATCTGGTTTCCATTCTCACTTGTAGCTTTAGCTTGATACATATATATTTAGTCCTGACTGTCTGCCAGGCACTGGTGAGCAATGGTGACCTGAGGGACTGATTTTCCTCCCTCTTAGTGCTGGTGTGGTCCATGCGTTTGCCTTACAGACTCGCAGAGCCCTGGTTGGACGTGAGAATATGAATCAGAGAGCCGTCAGGTTTTCTTACTTCTTCTCTCTCTTTTTAAAATCCCCCTCTGTGTACTTTTATTTCTGTCTTTATTTTTATGTTCTTTGCTTACCTTTCCTTTCGATTTTTTAATGAAACGAAGACTCCCTCTCTCCCTTTTCTTCTTTAAGCTTTTATATATTGTAATCAAAGACTGAATCTTAATATTTTTAAAATATTTCATTGTGTGTTTATGGATATGGGTACTTAAAAAAACAAAAATGGGATTCCTTTTTTGCAACTTATTTTTTAATTTAATGTAATTTAATTTGTCTTTTAATGTATAATAGATTTACTTTATACTTCTTAATTACTATAAAGTATCCTGTTATGTGGAGGGATTTCTATTGCAAATAGGCTACTCTAAATATTTTTTAATATAGATTTTAACATGTATATATACAAATTTATCTGTTAAGAAGAATTCTAAGAAACGGAATTGCTGGGTAAAAAAATTGTTGATTTAAAAAAATTATGTCTTTAAAATTTTGGTATGTTGCCAGTTTTTCACCAAAGTTTATACTTCTATCAACAGTATAGGAAACTATTTCTTCACACTCTTGCCAACATTAACTTTACATTTCTTTTCCAGTCTGATAGTTTAAATATGACAGTGTGCCTGACTCATTTGGCTCAGTGGATTGAACGCGGGCCTGTGAACCAAAGTGTCGCCTCTTTGATTCCAGTCTGGGCACATGCTTGGGTTGCAGGCCAGGTCCCCAGTAGGGGGTGTGGGAGAGGGAATACACATTGATATTTCACTCCCCCTCTTCCCCCTTCCCTTATCCTCTCTCTAAAAATAAATAAATAAAATCTTTTTTAAAATTACAGTGCGGTTTTGATTTTTTCCTTTTCTTTTTTCTTTGTCCATATTATGAGTTCATTTGAGCATTTTAAGAATGTTTACTGGCCATTTATTTGTTTTTTTAATTTTATTTTATTTTTAACAATTTTTTAATTTTATTTTTTCCGTTACTCCCTAACACTTCTCTCCTCCCCGGAATCACCACACTGTTGTCCATGTCCATGAGTCCTTTTGGGCATTTATTTGTATTTTTTTCCATGATTGCTTCTTCCTGTCCTGTGGGCATGTTTTTATTGGATTCATTCATTCAGCAGCTATTTGTTGAGTACTTAGAGTGTACTGGGCACTGTGCTAGGCATTGATCTTTTCTAATTAGTATGTATGAGAGTTAAATGCCCATTCAGTGATTCAACAGATACGTATTGACTCTCTACCACATACTAAGTACTCTAGATCTGCTGAACTCCTGTGCCCAGGGAGGCTAGGTCCTCATGAGTATGACTGTGTGTTGGTAGTTATTATATTTAGTGCAGATATTTTCTTTTGTTTGTCTTTTCTTTATTCATTTTGTATATAGTACTTTTTGAAATGCAGAAGTTTTGAATTTTTATGTAGTTAAACTTGTCAGTTTTACTTTTTATGGCTTCAGAGTTTTATGTCCTGTTTTTAGAAGGGCCATCTGTACACTCTCCAAGATTGTAAAAATTTTTTAAAAGATGATTTTTTGTTTATAAATATGAGAAATACTGATTTCTATGTGTTAATTTGAACTCTGCTTAGCTTTTGAATTCATTAATTGTTTCTAGTAGTTTTTTCAGTAACTCTCTTGGGTTTTTTGGTTCTAAAAATGATAATTTTGCTTTTTTCTAAGTTTAAATCTTTCTAATTAACATTGGTTAATACTTCCAGAACCACTTTGAAATACAGTAGTAATAACAGGTGCCCTTGTCATGTTCCTGACATTAATGTAAATGTTTTGATGGATTTGGTCTTAAATACAATGTTACCTTTTGTTTGAGGGAGAATAAAAAAAAATTTTATTGCATTTTTTTTCAAAGGGAGAATTTTTTGAGGTTATGTTGAGGAAGTAGCCCATCATTCTTATTTTAATGTGTTTTCACTATTTCTTCAACGAATACTTACTATACGTCTGGAATGGGTCGGATACTACATTGGCACTGGAAAGCAAATATTTGGAAGAGGCACAGGCTCTGCCCTAATTGAATTTATAATCTAGTTGAGGGGAGACATATTAATTTTAGGATTATGAAAAGCTATACAAGATTTTTATTACTATGTTGCATTTGCTATAGTAATATGTAAATAGGGAGATTTTCTTGTAGGTTAGGAAAGTGTTGTTGGAAACTGTAACCACTGATTTGAGACCTGCAAGAAGAGAATCAGCTGGGTGTGCACAGGGGCAGAACGTTCCAAGCAGAGGGGGCGCAGTCGAATGGGGAGAGCGTGGAGCTGCAGGAGGCTGCAGAGGGGCTAGGCGGGACTCTCCAGACCTTTTTTTAGTCACCCTGCTCATTCTGTTCTTTCCTCTGAGAACAGTGGGACACTGTTGAAAGTTTGGAGAAGGCAGCGTGATCGGATTTGGGTTTCGGAGAGATTGCGGTGGCTGTCCTGTGGAAGTCATTTTAGAGGCGGGGTGAGGGTAAAAGCTGGAGGCGCGCTGGGAGCCATGTGCAGTGGGCCAGGCAGGTGAGGATGGCGGCCTGAGGGAGAGTCGGGCTGTGGAGTTCGAGAAAAGCGGTAACATGATTGTGTGTTTGGTTGTTTTTCTAAAAATACCTGAGATTTACACATTACAAGGAGTCAGCCTATAAAATTCACCCAAAATAACCGATGGGATGGATGGAGCCAGGTGGAGGTACAGCTTTTTACATAAAAAATATCCAGGTGGGTCCTAGTAGTTTGTTTTGTTCTTTTTACCTTTGTCTTCCTTTTTATCTCATCTTCTCTCTTTTTCTTTCCTGACCTGAATATCCAATCTGTTTCCATCAGATTTCTGTTCTTTATTCTTCAATGTCTTTTCACCCAGCCAGCATTTATGAGCAAGGCCGTGTGTCCGTCCCTGTGGGGTGCTGGGTTGGGGAAGAGATGACTGGGCCCTTAGGGTCATCGTTCCGTGCCCATGCCCAGTGAGGCGGAGGCATATCCCAGCACAACACACTGTGCTCAGTGTAAGATACAAAACATGCCGAGGGAAGCCAGCGATCCATTTGGGGTGTCTACCATGGTTGGCGTTTTAGAACAGGTAAAGTCCAATTTAACAGTTTTTGCTGAAATATGGCAGTTTGATATTTCTGGGTGTTGATGTTTCTGGTTGTAAATGGAGGGGGAACTGGCAAGAGAGGAGCTGGGCCAGATGGGCAAGATAGCATGAAGTTTTTCCCAGAATTGCTGTATTTGGAAGAGCACCTCCGTTCACCTCCGTGGCGGTGAAAAAGGAGAGCATGAGAAATTGAGATGGAAATGTGTTTAGTGTTCAGAAGCTTGTGACTCCATTAGAAAATGTCTTTTCACCTACACTAACAAGTTGTGAGTTTTGAGAAGGCAGATTTAGTTGTACTTCTAAGAAAATACCATTTTTGTAAATGCCTTAGCCTATGCCACGGGTAAATGCCTGCAGACAATACAACTAAGTGATGAGAATGGCTCTGTCTGCTGGCGGTGGCGGTCAGACTTGCATTAGGCTCAGGTCCTCACCAAACTCACAGTTTGCTTCCAGAGAGAGGCAGGGTTTGTGGAGAGTTTGAAAATTTGATTGTGTTCAATTAATTGAATTTGTATTGTGCCTCCATGTAGAAAAACTAAGAGCTAAGCTTCAAATTAAAAGCTTGAGACTTAGATGAGGCCACTCAATACCAAAATAGGATGGTGTTATCATTTGAGTCCCTCAGAGAGAACAACAAAGCTGGTCCCATTGCAGTATCAGCATTTTCCCCGAGCTGTCTTCTCTCCCCTTCAGCCATCTCCTGTTCTCTGAGGGAGACAGTGAGGGCCTGAAAGTCACAGCGCCTCACTGAGCGACTGCAAATACAGCTTCACTCAGCCATTCATGGCAGTATCTTTTAAAAGCACATCAGAAGAAAGTGCTTTTTCATTTCTTTTCTTTTTTCTCTTTTGAGTCTACCCAAGCCCCTTTGTGTTCTTTCTTTGCAGTTTTTAGAAGTTAAGTTTATTGGGTGACATTGGTTAATAAGATTGTGTAGGTGTCAAGATTGTACATTTCTGATACGTGATCTGTACATTGCATTGTGTGCCCACCAGCCAAAGTCAAAGCATCTGTTACCATATGTTTGGCCCCCATCACTACCCCCTACCCCCCTTCCCTCTGGTAACCACCAAACTTTTGTCTGTGTCTGTGAGTTTCAGTGTTATATACATGAGTGAAATTATATAGTTCTTAGATTTTTCTGACTTATTTCACTTAGCATGATACTCTCAGGGACCATCCATATTGCTGCAAATGGCAATATTTCATCTTTTTTATGACCGAGTAGTATTCCATCATATGCAAGGTTTTTCCAGAAGGTATCCAGCCATATAATAAGAAAAATAGAGACATTTACTGAAGAAGATACAAGAAACATTGTACACAGGACAATGACACCTCAGTCCCCTTCAAAGTAGGCACCTTGGGACCTCACAAAGTTCTCCCAGTTGCCATTAGCTGCCCTGTTGTATTTTCCTGAATCTCATCCATGGTCTGAAATCTCTTCCTTTTCAAAGGTGGTTTTACTTTGGGGGAAAGGCAGAAGTCACAGGGCACCAAACCTGAGCTGTAGTGGGGCTGAGTCACCTGGATGATTCCATGTTTCACCAAAATACTCTGCATGAGACGTGATACATGAGCAGGTGCATTGTTCTGATGAAGCTGCCAATCAAGTTGCCTATAGCTGTGGCCTTCTGAATCATTCGAATAGTTTCTGGGGAGGAATGTTCAAACTTAACACAAAATTTGATGCAGATTTGTTTCTCTTCCTGCTCAGTCATTGTGTGTTGTCCACACAGTACATATGCTCACTCAATGGCATCTACCACCCCCACTGACTGGTACAGTGAAGTTGTCATTGTTCACGCATGCTCATTCCAGTCCACTCTCCTTGGCTGCCAGGTTATATACATGTTGCACACACCATTCGTGTTATATTAACAGTCGCTGAACTTTTTTCGGACAGACCTACATGCACCACATCTTGTTTATCCCATCATCTATTGAAGGACAGTTTGGTTGTTTCCATGTCTTGGCCACCATGAATAACGCTGCGATGAACATAGGGGTGCATATATCTTTGCAAATAAATGTTTCTAGATTTTTCAGGTAGATACCCAGAAGTCGGATGGTTGGGGCATGTGGCAACTCTCTTAATTTTTTTGAGGCCTATCTTAAGAAACAAAAAAAAATCTCAAGGAAAGTGCATTTCTATTTCCTAGTAGGCCTAATATTGTGACCAGGCTTTGAAGAAAGTGATAGTTCAGGTTTACAGAAGTGAGATCTTTATCTGGGACTGTGAAGGAATGGACAGATACCTCAGAATGCTCCACAGCTGAGGGTGTAGATAGAGGTATAGCTCTAATGGGACCAGATGGGTGGTGGTTAAGTAATAGCAGATGTTCCTTTTAAAATCTGTGGACCAGAGGTCTGTTAAGTACAGTGCTTGTTTTTTGACTGACTTCCTTCAGTAGGAAACTTTTTATATTTGTGCTTTATGCTTCTGAAAGAATCCAGATGAAACTATTCAGGTGGTTTAGAAATTTGGGGACCAGTACTTTTGCTTTGTAAAGTAGATAGGTTTGCATAGGAAGCAAATTCTGATTGACTCATGGGCCAGCAGAGTCGTTACAGTGCCAAAGCACATTGGCCAGACTGAAGAGAGTGCTTATATCAGGGACCCGAAGACAGATTTGCATCCCAATGTTTCCACTGCCCACGTGGCTTTGGGTAAATTAACTGACTCCTCTGAGCTTCTGCTTGTCTAGGTGTAAATAAACATGGTAAGAGTATTAATAGAGTCTTTCTATGTAAATTATTTTGCGGCTTAAATGGAATAATGTATAAGATGAAAACTTACTGGTCTATAAAAATAGAACCATCGAATTTCCCCAAGTAAGTATATTCCTTTTTATAATGATATTTACATGCCTTTGCTTTTAAAGTCAAATAATGAGATTTCTATCTTTTTCTCCCCCCCCCCCCCGCCAACTTCAGGGTTTACTTTTCCATAATGTTCTAACGTAATCTGAGTGGAAAGATATACATCTCTATATTTACATGGGAATGTTCTAACCCTAATCAGACTCTGCTTCAGAAAACAAGACTTCCAGAGGTTGGAGAAGAGGCAGTGTAGTGTGATGGAAAGATCATGGGAAAGAAGACAATAAAAAATAAAATGTTAAAGAAAAGATCATGGGATTTGGATTCAGGACTCAAGATCAGGGCACTTAGTAGCTGTACAGACTTGAGCAAGTTCGTTCATTTCCAGGGCGAAGCATAGAATCCCTTTCACAGAGGAAGCCACTCAGAGAACATAACTGTCTTCAGTGTAAGTTCCATTTAGAGGAGTATTTCCCCAGACGGTACATATAGTCTGGTGATTGCCTTATACCAAGGGGTCGACTTCTAGTTTTCACTTAGTTTCTACAATGAATTGGAGGTGTCAGAGTTCAGAGTGCGTTTCTTTGCTGCACACTGGCCATTTGACCTTGAAAAAGTTATTTAACATCTCTGTTTCAGTTTCTTCATTTGTAAAATGGACATTATAAATGATACTTCATAGATAGCCTTTAGAGGGCTTTAGTGATCCGTAGTATGTGTTCAATTGTGTTATTTTTATTCCTGTTAATTAAGATCACTGTTGGAATTAGGGAGAAAAAAAGTGAAAAGTGAAGTTCTCACTTAGCTAATAAGAATTTGAGAATCTAGAGCAGTGGTTTAATGATAAGTCCTAGTTACTGAGTTTCTACTTTCTATATAAAGATTTGAAGGAAAAGATGTTTCCACTGTAGGGAGGAAAAAATTTTTTCCCTTCTTCCCTCCTAAGTTCTCTGGCCAGGGCCCTGTCAGTGAGACCGTCAAAAGTTGGATCAACAGGAGAAAAAACATACAAATTGATTATAATACTGCTTTTGTATTTTAGGGAGTCTTTATAAGGAAATGCAATCCAAAGAAATGGTTAAACCTGAATGCTTTATACCAAATTTGAAAGAGTGAAAAGTGGTGGAAAAAATGTGATAGGACAAAGGGTGGAATCTGTTTGGATTCCTCTTGGGGCGCCTTGTCTTTGGAGACAAGGCAGCTCCTTTCCTCTGGGGAAGGGGCCCCTCTCATGGGGGGTCTTCTGAGCTTCTTCAGGGGAGAAGGGGAAAGCCAGAGCGTCCTTTCTGCCTTGGCTGGGTCTTGGACACTTTTGGCCCAAAATATTCAATACGTTAAGGCACCCATATTTTGGAATAGCGTGTTCTGAACCACGTCACCGCTATAAAAATTAAAACAACTAAAATAAGTCTTTAGTTTCTTTTAATTAAAGTATAAACATTTTAATAATTTCCAAATGTATTGGAAATACACTTTACAGACCCTTTTTGTTAATTTGAGTTTCTAAGTGGAAATATAACATGCTGATAAAACATTTTATTAGATAAAAATAAACATTTTCAGTATTAGCTCATTTCCTAATATTGCCGTTCCCTCATTTAAAACAATGCCATGACTGGGGTAGCTGTGTGAGTGAAATAACTTGTTTACAGTTTTAATTTTAACCTGGGTAGCTTTTTTAAAACCTCGGTCTCTCAAAAGTTAAAAGATACTTGCTTTTTAAAGTCATTAAAAGTGAAGCATTTGAGAGGCATTTCTTAAACAATTTGATTTTAGGGGTTTAAGATGCATATTGGGGTTTAGAAACATATAGGCACAATGCTTTTTCCCATTTCCTCAGGAATAGGTTGAACAGTACAAAGAGTGAGAGAATATAACGTGTTATGTTTTGGAGTGTCGATTTCTCAGATATAATTGAGGAGATGTTAGTAATTTCTAGTAGCAAAATTATAGAATTACAAATTAGTAAATCATCTTATCAGGTAACAAGATGATTTTGTGGTATATTTAAAAATACTATGTACTTTATTACATGTAGTTACAATCAGTTAAGTCCCCCACCCCTCTCGTCTTCCAGGCTTTAAACCTGAAATATGTTTTACGTTTGGCTTGTGCGCCAGCTGTCTGTTCATTCTTTCAGTGTTGCAGGCAGCAGTGGATTGTTACTTGCAGAGTAAAAAGATCCTAAACATTCCTATGCTGAAAACATTCCTTGGGGACTGGGGTGCAGATACCATTCTGCCACTCTGCAGTACCTGCTTTAGCTGAATCTGTGTTGATATTTGTGTCGCTGCACGATTCGTAAACAGACGTTTACTAAGACCCTTTCCCTCCTGAACTGCTGCACTCGGGTCATAGAAACTGCTAGTTTGCTGGTGCAGCTAGTAACGCACTCACCTCTTCCTCATGCCTTCTCAGTGGTTTAAAGTGTCTCATTTTATAATGACATGACTTGGGTGAGAATATTTGAATTACAGCTTTAGCCTGGTGGAATCTTTTCTAAGTGGTCTTTTGAAAGGGTTAGGGATATTTAAATGCTTTTCAGTACTTATTCCTAAATCATCCCTCAAATTATTGGTGGGTCAAAATGAGTTACTAAAGGAGAAAGAAACCTAATGGGTGGTGGTGAAGAGGGTGCATGCAGAGGCGAGAGAAAAACATGGGCAGGGAGTGCATGTGGGGGTGCTTGGCTGGGGAGGGTGCAGGGGAGTGGGGGGCATTTGGCTGGGGAGGGGTGCAGGGAGATGGAGAATGTGGACAAGGTCATGCGTCATCAACAGAAACTCTTAACTGATGAAATTTTTTGACACTTGTTTCCTTTTTATTTTAAAAATGGTAAAGTACTGGTAAAAAATGGTATTAGTAAAAGTACTACTATGGTATTTTCTGTAATAATTTTTTTTTTTTTGGTCCAGTATAACGTGTTACACCAGATTTTTCTTTCAGTCATTAAGATTTAAATTTTGTCCCTGGTAGTAAAACCATGTCTGCCAAGTGTAGGGAGGCTGCCGCTTTAACACCACTTCATGTCCGATCAGAAGGTTTCCTTTTGCAATTAATTTTCCCCTGAGCTCTTTGTGGAGAACAGGAGCCCACTGCCGAGAGGTTAGAGTACTGTGGGCTTTGGCTGTTCAGCTTTAATGATACAAGGGAAGAGCAAAGGAAGAGAGTAAATGAGGGGCTTTTGGGTGAGCAGAAAACGTGAACTGGCTGTCAGTGTGAGACCGGTTCTCCGAGCGGTTAGCCGGCGGTAATAGGGCACACTTGAGTAATTGAATTTGCATAACAAGGCTTGCTGAGGAGATCTGACAGGCAGAGAGATTTGTCTAGCTAGAGAGCTCCAGATGGACGTGACCGCGCAGCAGCTGGGTGGCACGTTGCTCAGCGTGGGCAGCACCGCCCAGACTGGCAGCTGGACCCTGGCGACTGCAGGGCTGTGGCAGGCCAGCTGGTGGCTTCTGACAGCCAGTGGCCCTGAAAGAGGGTCTTTTCATAATGGCCTGTCAGGGTACTGGACGTGCAGGGACCAGCAGGAGAATGTCACAAGTCACCACTGAGGGTTGTCATGCTGAAGAAATCTGTCCCAGGAAAGTAGAGGTGGCCACCGTTGGTTGCAGCCAGAAAGCCAAAACCTCTTCCAGGGTGGTTTCCCTCCATTAGAGTGAAGACAGGCCTTTTTTTTTTTTTTTTTTGAAACATTTGCTCCAGATGACAGCCATTATGGACTATGTTGTATTCTTAAAACCTTAAAACCACGTTGGCCACCTTCCTGAGAGCCCATGCTGACTGTCCGTTGAAATGGAAAAGACTGTTGCTTTTCAAGTTTTCCCTCTGTCTGCGTGTTTGCGACAAGAGCATATTTGTTTTGGGGAAAACGTGGTTAATTTCATAATTTGCCTTGGATTTATTGCTCGTAGTTAAGAACAACATGTTTAAAGCATAAACTGCAGAGAAAATGAGTGACAGTGGACTGGTATGAAGTTAGTTGGTTCGGGTTACACGCCCCCCATGGCCAGGTGGACGGAATTTGTGTGGAGGAATTACACGCACCCGCCCGTCTTCTCAGAGGAGAGGGAACGTGGGCGAATGCCAGCTCTGTGCTTGCCGTTAGTGAAGTTGGCATCTGTGTTCTTAAATTCAGAATTTTGCCATCTTGGAACATTTCTACTCTAAAAAAATTATGTAACTAGACAATACAACTTTTTTAAGGGCAGGAGAACTCCACGTACATAGACGCATTTTTCAGTAAAATGAGAGACTTGCTGTCAGAAGCCGCGAGCTTGCTTACTTGCAGCACAACCAAATTCTAGTGAAACAATTCATCCCGGAGGAACTTTATGCCAACAAGCACAGTCCAGAGAGTTAGATTTTTAACCTCCACATTGGCAAAGATTCAAAGTCTGTTCTGAACAAACGGAGGGGAAATACATAGCTTCATAGCCTGCTATTGGCTATGTAATTACTTCAACCAATTCAGAGGACAGTTTGACTGTATGCATCAAAAGCTTACAAAATATATATGTAAATAATTTACCTAGTAATTCTAAGAATTTATCCCCCAAAGTAAGAGTTTTGTAAAGACTTAGCTATAAGAATGCACTTTCAGTGTTGTCATTGTGAAGAACACTGGTTCTCGGTGTGCCACTCAGGGACCCCCGGGGAAGCTGTGAGGTGAAAGCGATTTCCATCCTAATACTGACGTTACAGTACAAAGGGGTGGCGGGTGAGGCTCCTTCCTGTCCTTCTGCGAATTGGGACAGTAGCATTGTGTTCTTCGCTGCCATGGGCATGTGGTTGCACCGAAGATTGTCCTTGACGAAGCTGTAAAAATTGTTAATTTCATTAAATCTTGACCTTTGTGTACATGGGTTTTTTAATACTCTGTGTAGCATAAAACACTCCTGCCAGCGTACACACTGTGGTTGTCCTGAGCAGAAGTGCCCTGTGACTGAGTTGCCAGCTGAACTACCTGCTTTTTCATGGAACACCTTTTTTGTTTGAAAGAAGAACTGACCAGACATTTTATAGAAAAAGAGCCAAGTGAGCCTGTCACGTTGAGGAAAGTAGTTGAGAGTGTTTGTGGCCAATAATGAAATTGGATATTTCAAGCAAAAATTAGACTTTTTTAAAACTTGTATCTGATTCTATGAGCCTGGTAGCTTCCTAATACTACAGACTTTTATGATGAGATTTGTGGTTCTGTTAAAGAGTGTGAACTTCTGCCTTTGTATCCTGGGAATTTGGAAGAACTGTGTATGATCTTATGGAATTATGCCTGGGCAAAAGATGCATTTGAGGTACATCAAAAATGAACAGATTTTTGATATAACAGGGAAAAAAGGTTGACTAATGACATTTGTAGATTCTGCACTGTACCTAATCACCATTTGTCAAGTTTTAATTTAATATTAAAGAAGGATATTCACCATTATTTGATAAGGTTATTAAAATACTTCTTTTCCAACTGCATATTTCTGTGAGGCCAGCTTTTCTTTATAAACATCAACCAAAACAACACGTGTATTTGCTTCTGCATTCAGTCTGGTGAGAAAATCCAACTGCTTTCTGTTAAGCCAGAAGTAAAGAGATTTGCAAAATTGTAAGACAGTGCTACTCTCGTCGCTAAATTTTATTTTGTTATTTTGCTTTGGAAAGTCTTGTTAGGTTTCATAAAAATACATTTAACATGAAGTGGGTTTTATTAAGTGATTAAATATTTTAAAAGGTTATGTTTTAATTTCTAATGTAATAAATACTGATAGATGTAATCCATACAAGCAAAAGCCTTGGGGTGCTCAACAGTGTATATACATATATTTTAAATTTATTGTTTAATTATAGTTGAGATACAATATTGTAGTAATTTCAGGTGTACAACATAGTGCTAAGATATTTATATACTTTATGAAGAGATTCCCCCTGATAAGTCTAGTATTCGATACCATGCATAGTTATTATACTATTATTGACTGTAAATATTTAATACCAAAAAGTTCAAGAACCATTGATTTAAAATAATGATGGCTTGGAAATAACCCAGTGTCCAGTAGGAAGGAATTAATAATTAGGGATTAAATTACATGTATGAGTCAAAATGCTAAATATTTGATATGAAAATATTTTATAATTTCTTTTGGGTAGAAAAATCATGTTATAAAACAATATATATAATATCATTCCATCTTTGTAGAAATCATTATAAGTATATATAATATTTATTGCAAACATATTCTATAACACTAAGGTGCTAAATAGTTTTCTCTGGGGAAAGAAGGTAAAAAAGTTTTTAAAAAGCTGTAAGGAAAAAAGACAAAGTTGTGGTAAGAATGTTAGGCTGCAGCATGAGGTACTCTTTCTTCCAGGCTCTTAATGAAGCCATTTTGCTCTCTACTAGTTTTGTGATTGGCTGAGTTACCTAATCTGATTTTGTTTCACATTTAGAAAATTGGGACAGTAGTTACCATTCAGGCTTGCTGAGAGACTTAAGAAAGTAATACCTGCATATAGTAGCTGCTCAGTATAAATTTTACCCTTAAACAGCACATGTTTGAAATGCACAGCTCCACTTATATGCAAATTCTTTTCAATAAATTATTAGAAAAACTTTTTGAGATATTCTTACAACTATGAAGCAATTGTATAGATTATAGTAGGGTGCCACAAAGCAATTATATTGCTACTTCATTATCAATGCATGAATTGTTATACATGTAAATAAATAGCACATTATCTTTTATTTTTATGCCTAGTGTTAGTAATATATATGATATCTATAATGTTTTATGTCATATAAGACAATATTGATGTTGGTATTGACAGATTGTGAATCTTGTAAACAGATGAATTAAATTTACATTGCCAGTAAATATAGTACAGCACCCTGGCTGATATGATAGCTCAGTAGATTGAATGCCAGCCTATGAACCTAAATGGCACCGGTTCAATTCCCAGTCAGGGCACATGCCTGGGTTGCAGGCCAGGTCCCCAGTTGGGGAGGTGCAAGAGGCAACCAATGGATGTAGCTCTCGCACATCAATGTTTCTCTCCCTCTCTCTCTTCCTCCCTTCTCCTCTCTCTAAAAATAAATAAATAAAATCTTTTAAAAAAAGGCAGACTTCTTAAAAAAATGTAGTACAGTACTGCAAATGTATTTTATAATTTTCTTAACAGTTTTTTTCTCTAGCTTACTTAGTTGTAAGAATATGGTATATAATACATATAACATACAGACTGTGTGCCAGTAGGTGCCCCAATCCCCGCGTTGAGGGTCACTGTATTCACTTCCCCTTAACATCTCTCTCAGCTCTAAAATTCTACATGCTAGCTGTGTGTCTGTGACATTGGGTGACTAGGTAAACTTCCCTTGAAGTCAAAATAAGAGTTTTTTGAAAACGAGAAGAGTGTATCATGTAAATGTTTATTAATGTGAAAAATGTTTTGTGGAATAATAGCTGTAGTACAAAAAGTAAATAGCACTATTCACATGCCTTTTAGTAAGATAGGTAAGGGAAACTAATACCTAATGAGCTGCAATTACTCAAGTCCTCAGCCAGGTGCTTTTGTAAGACAGCTGGACGCTTTACAGACATCATCTCATTTAATACTCCCAACAGCCCCGTGAGGTGAGTACGTTTTACTGATGTAGAAATTAGAAACAATTGACCGCAGAGGTCCAGGAAGGTGTCCTGGTCATTGGCGGAAATGGAGTGACTGCAAACCCAAGCCTAGCTGACTGTGAGGTTTCTTTTTTCCACCCCTATAATATGCTACCTCTGATTAAAGAGAAATGAAAACCACCAGGTGGGCACAAGGGAAAGCTCCTCATTTTGGGAGACCGGGTGGAAGGATTCTGAGATGGGGAAAAGCCTGGGTTGAGGTTCATAAATTTCAACATCTCTGGGACTGAAAGACTCATTCTTAGTGTTCAGTTAAATAAAAATAACAAAACACAGTGTGTGGTATATCATTATCATTCAGTAAATGGAAGTGAATTATTATAACTCCATGACCAGTCCAGAAGTTGGGGGTTTGTTCATAAAAATAGGAAGAGGAAACACTACAATCCCTTACTTAATGTCTTGGGGCCATGTGAATTTTGTTTTCAAATTTTAGAAAGGTAAGACTAAAATTATATAACATCCATAGCAGAGTCCGGAGCAGCCCTCTGTAATGAAACTAAGCAAAATAGATCTACCTTTTGTACTAGAAAAAGAGTTGAGCAATTTTTTTAAAAGAGAATTTTAAATATTAGGAAGATAGGCAATATAGTTAACAATACCTGATAGGGCCAGAACTGGAGCAGAATAATAAACATGGCTGTCCTCATATTCTCTCTCCCTTTCCCGCCTGGGTTATTTCCTGTGGTGCATGATCATGTATGATCATACATGATCAGCTCCCTTATTCATCTGTCCCTCTGTTGAACTTGACCTCCATCCTTGGTCAATTGAAAGGTAGCCTCTCCTGCTCTGACTTCTTCCCCTCTCACTTTCTCCATAGTTAAGTCAGCATCTCTGACAGTTGTGCTAACACGCAGTTGGGTTTAAGAGCCACTCGACGAGAATATAAGTTCCACGAGAGCAGAGACTTGATCTGTCCCCTGCTGTACCCGCAGTGTCTAGATAGGCACCTAGTCCATGGTAGACAGACAGGCTTGTGTTGAATGGATGAACAAATAGTTCTAGAAAGAGGGTATCAGAATTACATCATAAACTCTGAAGAGCACAAAACATACCTAATAAATCACCCTTCCAGATGTTTTATAATCAAATTGGCAGTTAAAATCATTTCACCAAAAATTAGTTTAAGGAGTTTTCTACTCAATTCTTGCAAGTATGCTCACCTGGAAATTTTTCATAGGATTTTCATGCAGATGATTCTGGGTACCTGGATAGTTTTGGGTTGCTGAGAGCAGGGACTTTTCTGATTTCTGTGTATTCGAGCTGTCCTCTTCAACGGGATTTCATTGGTGGCAGTGTCACAAATGAGTGGGTCGGTAGACACTCAAATGTCTCATCAACACTGCTGCTCAGAAGACCCGCGTTCAGTGCCTGGGCCCTCACTTTCTCTCACCCAGTTGAGGAGGCAGAGGTGGTGATTCTCAAAGGGAGTCATGTCCGTTCCGGCCTTGCAGTAATTGATGGCCTTCCTTTACCATCGGGGGAAGAGGGCTTATTTTCCTGATACCTCTGTTTCATGAACAGTCATAGGAAAAACAGCCAAATACATTTTAATTTGGTTCTGTCTTTTGCCCAAATCCTAATTTATAGAAACATCACCGTTCAAACAGACAACTGAGTGTTTTGAAAATGCACTGCAGTGGGGTTTTGGTGTGGCAGTAAGCGTCACGGATTTTCATGGGCTGTATAACTCAGCAGCTGGCGGTGTGTTCAACAGTCTGTGAGCCCTACAGGCTGTTCTGGGTTTTCTTACCAATGTGAGTCAAGTAGTATTAGGATAAAGATACCTAGCTGCTTTTTTTTTTTTTTTTTGGTGCTTGAGTTTTTATTTGTAAAACAACCCTAACATGGAACTCAGCTAAGTAATTTCTGTACATAATGCCCTACCTGGTAGATCTCTGGACAAACACCATTAGTGTGGTTAGTCATTTACTTGGAAAGCTATTACCAAGGCAGACCCAGAGCTGCTAGGGAGGGAACGTGTGTCTATAAGCCTGGTTGTAAAAATGGAGATGCGGAGTAACTCAGCCCTAGGATAATGTACGTTAGTGGAGAATGATTCAGTT
Source organism: Sturnira hondurensis (assembly GCF_014824575.4). Classification (NCBI taxonomy): domain Eukaryota; kingdom Metazoa; phylum Chordata; class Mammalia; order Chiroptera; family Phyllostomidae; genus Sturnira; species Sturnira hondurensis. Next base: position 32,452,367 of record NW_028075471.1, read on the forward strand.
GGTAGAAATTTGACTCGGATGTTTTAAGATGAAAGTATCTTTTGTAAATCAAGGTGTGAATATTGATCTTTGGGTCAGAATTCTTCCCCCCTCACCTCCTGCCTTTTTAAAAGACAGTAAAAATAGAATTCATGGAACATTCCTAAACAATAAGTACGTAGAGATACTATTTATATGTGCATCAGTGCTCTGCTCTCTGATTTTCTGATCTATTTCTGATTCAACTGGTAGGCTCTCCCCTCTCGACACTTTCTCTTTTTGGCCGGACCATCCACCCCATACCGGTTGCCTTTTGGCATAATCCCTGAGAACAGGGACATTCTCCACGACTGGTGTCACACCCAGGAAATTTGACATTGATTCAGTGTCATTTAGTAAATGGCCCATACTCATATTTTCTCAATCATCCCCCCAATAACTGGGTATTTTTCTTCTCATGTACTACATTTCATAGGCACATTTCTTCAGCCTTCTTCAGTCTAGAGCAGTTCCCATGCTCTCCCTTAAAACGTATTTTTATGATGTTTGCATTTTTGTAGTCCAGGTGATTTGTCTTAGGGAATTCCCCTCACTCTGCATTTGTCCAGTGGTTTCCTTAATACTGGTTTCAGATCTAAGCTTCCGGTTACCGTACTGACCCTGATTTTAGAAAGGAAAGGCTTGCATTCGGTTGGAGACAAGTGTGACTGGTTCTGCCTGTTCTCAGATGCTTTCCTTAGAGTCCCAGCCTCCAGACCAGGTACAAAGCGGCTATGGTTGAATTCTCTTCTTGTAGATACTGAAACCTATTGTAGTGACAAAAATTGTTTTTTGTTTTTTTGTTTTTTTTTTATAGTAAAAATCAGTTGTCCGATTTGTGATCTAATGAACCCTTCTGAAACCTGGTGATAGGATGTGTGCTTTTCTTTCTCACACACAAATCTTAAAATGGCAGCATTAAATACTTTCTTCTGAAACGCCAGGCTTTCAGGTTTATATCTAATCAAAAGTGGCTCATTGTGTAAAACAAAAACAGGTCAAGTTGAAAGCGGCCGTGCGACAGTTACACCAAGAAAGTGAAGTATTTCGTGCTGGCGCCCTTAGACTCGTGCTCGTGGAAGGAAATGACATTCCGGAATCAGTGTGTGCAGAGCCTCCCAACTTGTCCCTGGTGTTTTTGACACGTGTGTCTAAGAAGGGAGAGTGTAACAGTGAACTTGGTAACCAAAATGGTGTCTTATTCTAACCCTAGCATGCTAAGAAAACAAAGCAAATGATTAATTGATTAACTTCTAAGTGTATTTTCTTTTTTAAAAATATATTTTTATGTATTTTTAGAGAGAGGGGAAGGGAAGGAGAAAGAGTGGGAGAGAAACATCAATGTGTGGTTGCCTCTCATGTGTCCCCTACTGGGGACTGGCCTGCAACACAGGCATGTGCCCTGACTGGGAATTGAACCAGCGACCCTTTGCTTCACAGGCCCATGCTCAATCCACTGAGCTACACCAGCCAGGGCTAAGTTATATTTTCTTGATTATGCTATTACAGCTGTCCCGATTTTTCCCCTCTTGCGCCACCCCCACCTGGCATCCCCCCACTCCCTCAAGCAACCCCACCACCACCATTGTTCATGTCCATGGCTCATGCGTGTAAGTTCTTTGGCTACTCCATTTTCTCTACTGCACTTTGCATCCCCATGGATATTCTGTACATATCTGTGTGTACTTCTTAATTCCCTCACCTCTTCACCTGTTCCACCACACCCTCCTCCTGTCTGGCAACCATAAAAATGGAAAGCAAATGTTTTAAATGACATGTTGAACTTACAAAGTCAGATATCCCCCCCAAAATTATATTTCCCTTAGTTGTAACAAATATTTGTATTTTAAGTATTATCTTCAGCTTTATCTTTTCAGAACCGCACCAGTTCTCTCTCAGCAAAATTTGTGTCCTGAATTCTCTAAAAATACCATTTTTATTTAAAGATTTGGTTTTCTTATTTTCATACTAAAGAACAGTACATGTTAATAATAGTGAGGAGTGAGTATTTTTTTTTGAGGTCAGCAGTATTCAGATTAATCAGGTTGACATTTCGTGCTGGTGGGTCATGAACTGTTGATAATAGCATTAAATGCTAATTTGGTTCTTGCAGAAGGTATAACTCATGATCCAGCTACTATATTAAATCACCACAGAAAACAACCAGCACCCCTCATCATGTGTTCTGTCAAAATAGCAATGAAGAGGTATATATGTTTCTTTTGTTTACATCCTAAATTTATTGGAGCCTCAGTCCCATTAGGTAAGGAAGCTATGGCTTTGCCACTACCTCAGAGAACCAGGATCAATACCTTGACTGATTCTGGGGCATAAAGAGATGTGTAAATTCTTTTAACAACATACTCAAAGTCTCTCCTCTTTGTGTGTCGTGAGCCTTTCTGGAACCTCTTTTTCATAATGAGTAGACCTGGTAGCGAGTAATAAAAGAAATATATGTACAGATTGGTAAATTGGGTTTAATTTTAACTTAAATCACTACTATGGGCATATGGAGACTTTAAAAAATATGTATTCATGTCAAGGGAGAGATGATGCTTGGAAAATTCATTTATATGCTAGAGAAATAGATTTGTTTTGAGAAGCATCATTGTTATAAAAATCTCTTAAGAAAAATGTAAGAAATGAGCTAGATGGGGGTTTTTTACAGTTGCTAAGCAGTTGCCTTGTAAGATAAACCTCAGTAGATGGGTATGCAGTGAATCTGAAATTACTAGGATCTTTGAATTTTAAATTAAAATGTGTTTTCAGCATGTCTCGTGTGTATAGGCAGTGAACCGACAGTGGCATGATTTTCATGATAATGTCGATTTACCTTTTGATTGTATAGCACAGAATGAATGAAGTCAGTTTCCAGGTATTAATAAAACCCAAGCACCTGGCTCAGCACCTTGTAGATGGGCACCCAGTCATGATTCATTAGTGAGTGTACAACACCCAGGCAGGAGCAGGGGCGGTTGTTAGCACCTTGCATCTGTCACACAAAATGCATGTTAAGGAGGGAAGAATAGGGAAAATAAATGTTTGCCTTTATAGGGAAGAGGAATATTAACATCTTCAACGTAATAGCCTTGTTTAGCGTAAATAGGTTCTTGGAATCTAAGCTGACTCTTCAAGAGAAACATAGCATTAGAAAATTATGGGCCACTAGAGGTCACTGTTTAGTAATCAACTTTTAATGAACCAGAACAGTCAGAGAAGCCAATAAATTACAGTGTGGATTTTTCTAATTATGAATTCATATTTAATCATTCAATGACAGGTTAACCGTGGCAGTGGTTATGTGTACTTTGCATATGTGGTTATGCTAATATAATATTTCTCAGATGCTGGTCCTCCATCATTAGAGTAGTCCATTGCCAAAGGCTTTGTTATCTTGTCTTAATTATACTAATTATGAGATGTAATTAACTTTGTTACCACCTCCTCTCCTTCATGGCCCAAAAGTTCTTTAGGAAATGAAGTTTTGCCATCAACAAGCGTTACATTTACATGATCACAAGCGTAATGGTTCCGAGGCATTCCTCCCTCTTCTCCTTGTCTGAAGTCTTTCTGCTTCATTTTCCCTTTCTCTTGCTCCCATCTCTGCTGTCCTGTTCACGTGATTTCTTTCCTCTCTCCTTTGGGTTCCTTTTCCTCTTTAATGTGAATCAGCTGCTTTATTTCCTCAGTGTCCAAATAGTTTTTCTCAAGCTTTCCAGCCTTAATTCAGTAAGTGGTAGAATGTGACTCTGTGCATCTTGAAGGAATCCTGGCGGAGCCAAGCAGCAAAAGGGGGCCTGTGCGCTTGCATGCAAGTGTGCGGCGGCTGATGCCACCTCTGCTGGGGGCAGATGGCTCTCAGCCTGTCTAGCACTAGTCCATTCAGGAACAGGCAGATTCCCCACTCCTGTGACCGAAATTTGTCTTCTTCCTTGAAGGTTAGGCTGGTTGCCCAAGAGGGGCCTCCAAATCATAGTTTAAAACTGAATACATGCACATGTTCCATTTCTTGAGAACAGTCCTGTGCATTCTGCTCAGAAACAGGTATGTCAGCACATGGCTGCTCAGATTCCCTCTACTTCTTGTTGCCTTTACTATCCCTGCTGCTAGGCACTGCTGATGCTCATAAGCACTCACTGTGCTGAGGTTTGCTGCCCACCTACAAGGCACACAGCTGATACCTTGTTTACCAAAGCCAGCCCAGCCTTCTCAGCCCACCATTCAAGGCAGTTTGGATACAACTCACTTTTCTACTCTTGTTTCTTATTTCTAACCCAATTGTGCACCTCATTTACTCAAGTCTCTTGTTTTTATTTATGCTTTTCTTTTACTGCAATTGTAATCTCTTCCTCATTTTTTAAAAATACATTTTATTGATTATAAAGTTGTCCCATTTCCCTGCCTTCATTCCTCTCCACCCTATACACCCTCTCCCACCCACATTCCCCCCCTTTAGTTCATGTCCATGGGTCATAAATTCTTTAGCTTCTACATTTCCCATACTATTCTTGCCCTCCCCCTGTGGATTTTTGACCTACCATCTATGCTACTTATTCTCTGTACCTTCTCCCCCATTCTCCTCCTCCCACTCCCCTATTGCTGACCCTCCATGTGGTCTCTTCATTTCTGTGGTTCTATTCCTGTTCTAGTTGTTTGCTTAGTTTGTTTCCATTTTTGTTTTAGGTGTGGTTGTTAGTAATTGTCAGTTTGCTGTCATTTTACTCTACATGTTTTTTATCTTCTTTTTCTTAGATAAGTCCCTTTAACATTTCATAAAATAAGGGCTTGGTGATGATGAACTCCTTTAACTTGACCTTATCTGAGAAGCACTTTATCTGCCCTTCCATTTTAAATGAGAGCTTTGCTGGGTAGAATAATCTTGGATGTAGGTCTTTGCCTTTCATGACTTGGAATACTTTCCAGCCCCTTCTTGCCTGCAAGGTCTCTTTTGAGAAATCAGCTGGCAGTCTGATGGGAACTCCCTTGTAGGTGACTGTCTCTTTATTTCTTGCTGCTTCTAGGATTCTCTGCTTTGTTTTTATCTAGGCTAATGTAATTATGATGTGCCTTGGCGTGTTCCTCCTTTGGTCCAACTTCTTTGGGACTCTCTGAGCTTCCTGGATTTCCTGGAAGTCTAGTTCCTTTGCCAGACTGGGGAAGTTCTCCTTTATTATTTGTTCAAATAAGTTTTCCACTTGTCACTCTTCCTCTTCCCCTTCTGGTACCCCTATAATCCGGATGTTGGAACGTTTAAAGATGTCCTGGAGGTTCCTAAGCCTCTCCTCATTTTTTTGAATTCTTGTTTCTTCATTCTTTTCTGTTTGGTTCTTTCATCCTTCTGGTCCACTCCATTGATTTGAGTCTGAATTTTATTCCCATCACTATTGGTTCCCTGTGCGTTTTCCTTCATCTCACTTAGCATAGCCTTCATTTTTCCATCTAATTTGCAACCAAAATCAACCAGTTCTCTGAGCATCCTTATCACCAGTGCTTTGAACTGTGCTTCTAATGGGTTGGCTATCTGTTCATCGCTTAGTTGTATTATTTCTGGAGCTTTGATCTGTTCTTCCATTTGGGCCATTTTTTTTGTTTTGTTTTGTTTTTAAAGATTTTATTTATTTATCTTTAGAGGGGAAGGGAAAGAGAGAGGGAGAGAAACATCAATGTGTGGTTGCCTTTCGTGCATCCCCTGCTGGGAGTTGGCCTGCAGGGAACTGGCCTGCAATCCAGGCATGTGCCCTGACTGGGAATCGAACCAAGATCCGTCTGATTCACAGGCCCGCGCTCAATCCACTGAGCTACATCAGCCAGGGCTGGGCCATTTTTTGGGTCTTGTCACACCTGTTACATATGAGGGGAGGAGCGTTAGGTGTTCACCAGAGTAGGGCAGCCCCCCCACCCCCACTTGGCTGTGCTGTGATGCTGTACGTGGGGGCGGGGTCTGAGAGGGAACAATGGCGCTTGCTGTGCTCTCTGTTCAATCTCAGTCCATTCTGCTCCTTCCCCCAAGCAAACTGGGCCTCTCTGGTGCTGATTCCCATGTGTGTGGGTTTGTGTACGTTCTAGGACCCTGTGGGTCTCTCCAACGAACTCTCCTGTGAAGCTGGGAGTCTCTCCTTGTGCCTCAACCCCCACAGATGTTTTCAATCAGTGCTTTTAGGCTTTATTTCCTGGTGCTGGGACCTTGGGTTGTGCAGTCTGTCTCACTCCCCAGTTTTACCTGGTTTATCTGCATGGGAATGTAGGACAGCCCGGTCAGCTGCCTTGCGCACAGTGCCTCACTTCACAATCGCCACCTCGCTGAGTCTGCCTGTTGTCACCCCGTGTCTGGGGTTTGCCAGCTGCCACCTGCTTGTCCAGGGTCCACCCACTGCCGTCTGGCGCAGCCAGAGGTGCCTTTCCTGCCCAAGGTGCCTTTCGTATCCAGTGCCACCACTTTTTGTGCTGGGACTCCTCTCCACTTGGCCGCCCGACTCCGCCCTGCCTACCGGTCTGGATGAATGTGTCTATTTCAACTCCTTGGTTGTCTGACTTCCATGCAGTTCAATTTTCTGTCAGTTCTGGTTGTTATTTTGTTTCTAACTTGTTGTTGTCCTTATTTTGGTTGTGTGAGGAGGCATAGTGTGTCTACCTATGCCTCCATTTTGGCCAGAAGTCTCTTCCTCATTTTTTAAAAAAGATTTTATTTTTAGAGAGAAGGGAAGGGAAGGAGAAAGAGGGAGAGAAACATCAAAGTGTGGTTACCTCTTATGCACCCCCTACAGGGGAGCTGGCCCACAACCCAGGCATGTCCCCACTGGGAAATGAACCAGCCAACCTTTGGTTCGCAGGCTGGCATTCAATTCACTGAGCTACACCAGCCAGGGCTCTTCCTCATGTTTTATCTGTCAAAGTCTAAGCCCAACCCATATGCCACCTCCTGTAATATCCTCCTTAGGTACAGGTGACCCTTCCCATGAACTTCCATTACACACAGGGAGGGCACTTACTGTCCCTCCTCACATTGGAGTGGCTCATGGACCTGTTTCTCCTCAACCACGATATAAATCTGTTGAGTTCAGGGAGTCTTGGCAAATGAATTAGAAGTACCAGAATTGCCAACAACAAGAAAAAAGCCTATTTGGCGGGGTGTCTAGCTTTCTAACCTTATTCCTGGAAAATTAAAATAATTTTATATGCTAAAGTTCATGGTATTAGGCAAAGTGGTGAGATATCCTTTGCTGGAAATCTTTTTCTGTAAAACATAAGCCTTTGTCTATTAAAGTGAGTTCTGTCTGGACATGAGGAATAAACAGTCACCTTGCCCTTCTTGGTTATCTGCTCTATAATATCACTGGGAATTCAAACAGTTCTTTATAAATCACCTAAGTGAGAGGAAAATGTATTTCATACTTTCAAATGAGGCTCCTTGTATTTGCCTAGCTCTATTTTGAAGAAATTGAGAGTTTAGTTAAAAATAACCTTTTGCTTATAACAGCTACAAATTTCAAAGAAATATGGAAGGTATGTGTATTTTAAACTTGAACTATGCTTTTCATCTCTTTTTCAATTATTATTTTCAGTGGCTAAATACAGTATATAAATTCCATCTTATTAGAGGGAGAGGTGTGCATACCCAGTTCTTTTTTCCTCTCTTGAGGAGCAATGACTAAAAGTTTCGCATGCCTAATCCTGTGTATGCACTTTATTGTGAGAGAGACAAAATTGCTGGGTTTTTGTTTGTTTATAAATTAAACATCTAGAGAGTTACCTATTTGAATGTGGAATGCACTTTTCTTTAAACAAGATTTTAAAATATATTTAGGTCCTTATTTTCGATCTCAAATATATTCAGCTCAGAGTGTTCCTAAATTATAATACTGTTAGTATCATCTTTCTGTGAGAAATTATTTCAGAGCTCCAGCTTGGGATACCAGCCTGATGGCCTCTTCCCCCTCCCCGCTTTTAACCTGTGAATTCTAAATTTTCTCATGGGGTTTCACCTACTCTTCCAAAATTTCAGTGATCTCATCTCTGTAGAGTTTTCCTAATTCTGTATTCCCATCGCAGACTTCTCTGCTTTGTAGACCTGCTTTTTAATCTATAAGACCCCTAAGTGAACTAATTTTCTAAGTCAAGCTCTCCTATGTATAAAACCAGTTCTTCCACCTGGTTCCCTAATTACAGTGCATTACAATTTCAAATTTTCTTATCTTTCAGTTTCAGATTCTGAGAGCAGCACCATCCAGTAGAAATATAATGCAAGCCACATAGGTCATTTTAAATTTTCTAGTAGCCACATTAAAAAAGTAATAAGGAACCTAGGTGGACATTATTTTAATAATATATATTATTTAGTTCAATATGTTTAAAATGCTATACTTTCTACATGTAATTAATATAAAATTATTGAGATATTTTACATCCTTTTTTTCATAATAAGTCTTTGGAATCTGGTGTGTACTTTATACCTAAAGAACATCTCAGTTTGAATGAACTATATTTCAAGTGCTTAACAGCCCCTTGAAATCCACGTGGCCAGTAGCTGCTGCACTGGACAGTGTACAGCCCGAAGTCTGCTGCGACCTTTCTCTTCCATCAGCCAGTGGCACACTGTGGTTCTTCACTGTCTGCCGAAGTTCCTTCAGTGCTGGCATGGAATTCCAGAGGTTCTCTTTCTTCCCTTTCTCCCGTCTTTCCCCCATTCCTGTTGTTAGAATAATGTGTATCTTGCTTAGTCTGCTGGGGTAAGTTATAACCTTGTTCTTGAGGAGCTCACACTCCAGTGAGTGAGACGGGCGTAGAAAGATATTGCATTACAGTGCAGATTGGTAGTTGCCATAACAGAGGTATAAATAAGTTCTAGAGATTTCAAGTACCTCATGTTTCCCTTTAGACTACTTTCACGGAAAATATTAATAAACTTGATTGACTGCTGTATCTAGTTGGATGAAATTTCTTGATTTCAACTTGTAAAATTAGATGCCATAAAAGCAACATTCTGTTGTAAATTTTTAGTGTAATACAGGTGCTAATAGTAAAGATAAAACCTGTTTTATTATCAGAAAAGAGTTAAGGATATCCTGGTTTAAAAATAAGATGGAAATCAATCTTTCCTTTGACATGTAAGGACCTGTTTTGTTCCTTTATACAGACAGCTGCTGCTTCTGGCAGTGGGGTGGACTAGTGTGTTAAAATATTGTGCTGTCATACAACAACCAGGTGTTGGATAAATTACAAAAAAAACCCAAACCCATACTTCTAATGCATATCAGATTCCTCAGAAAATAAGGGAAGTTTTCACTGCCCAGATAATTGACTAGAAACCTGAAATCACAGTGATAAACCCAGAAGCTCTGGCTAGTCTGGGGGCACATTAACTTCAGGCACCAGGGGCTTGGGGATTAATAGTTAGAATTGAAAATCATGGGGGCGATGGAAAACTAGGTCTTGTGCTCCCACAAAGTGAGAAATCTGACCTCTGCCTCCTATTGCTCTCCCCAACAAAAGCCAAATCTGTCTGTCTGTGCTGTTTATAGGTTGGGAAATAAAATAGTCTCTCCTGAATCTTTGAATCAGTAAGTCTGATCCTATGGGTACAGAGTTCAAATTTAAACAACTCACCCAATTGGAAAAATACCCAGTTAATAAATATAAGGGCTTCTGAGTTGGTAGGGTCTATCAGCCACAGAATGAATAAAAATTCTCTCTGGAGAAAATCATTCTCATTCCAGGAATCAGAATTCACAAATATTAAGCACAGTAAATATGAGTTCTCAAAAAAATACTCGGACACATAAAAATAGAAATCACCAAAAAAAAAAAAAAGAAAGAAATCACCATAGTAAGAGTCAACAGGAACAAATTTAATTCTTAAGAACTACATTGAGCGCGGGCCTGTGAACCAAACAACCACAGTTCAATTCCCAGTCAGGGCACATGCCTGAGTTACAGGCCAGTTCCCAGCGGGGGACTCACAAGAGGCAACCACACATTGATATTTCTCTCCTTCTTTCCTTCCCTTCCCCTCTAAAAATAAATAAATAAAATCTTAAAAAAAAGAACTACAGACACTGAAATTTCCAAAACAATATAAAATTTTAAGAAATAAAAGATGGAACTGACTGTAAAGAAACAAGAGAATATCAAATTGGTGGGGAAATCATTGAAACTTAAAGTCAGTGGATGAGTTAAATGGCATATAAGAACTGAAGTCAGAGAATTACTAAAGAGGGAGAGAGAGCTAAAGAAATAACCAGCCCTATGCGGTGTGTTTCAGTTGATTGGAGCATTGCCCTGCAAAGCAAAAGGTTGCTGGGTTCGATTCCCGGTTAGAGCACATGCCTAGGTTGCAGGTTTGGTCCCTGCTTGGGGCATGTATGAGAAGCTTTGATATTTCTCATGTCAATGTTTCTCTCCCTCTCTTTCTTCCTCCCTTCCCCTCTTTATCTAAAAAGAAAAGAAAAAGAAAAAAAACCATGAAATAACCCAATGTAGTAGTTAAAGACATGAGATGGAGAATATGAAAGGTTGAGAGACATGGATACACTGCTAGAAAGAAAAAGTCAGATGTGCATCTTCAGACATTGGAGTTCCAGGTGGAATTGAGGGAAATGGTCAACATGATAATGTCAGGGAATTTTCAGAGTAGATATAAATCCACAGGAACAGGAAGTACAAGGTATAACAAATAGGAGCTTAAAAAAAAAAGAAAGAAAAAGGAATCTTAGTGTATGGTGGCAAAACTGCAAAATACCAATAATAAAGAGGAAAATAGTTAAAAGAGCTAGAAAGAAAAAAAAGATACCAAACTTCTGCCCAAACAGCATTATTGAGGTATAATTTGTGTGCGATAAAATTCACTCATTTAAGTTTAGAGATGACTTTGAACAATTACATATAGTCATAACCCTCCTCACAATTAAATGAAGAATATTTTCATCAGCCCTGGCTGGTGTAGCTCAGTGGATTGAGCGCGGACCTGCGACTCAGACGATCGCGGTTCCATTCTCAGTCAGGGCGCACATGCCTGGGTTGCAGGCCAGTTCCCTGCAGGCCAGTTCCCAGCAGGGGACACACGAAAGGCAACCACACATTGTTGTTTCTCTCCCTCTCTCCTTCCCTTCCCCTCTAAAGATAAATAAATAAAATCTTTAAAAAAATATATTTTCATCATCCCAGAAAGTTCCCTCATGCCCCTTTGTAGTCACTCCCTTTCCCCAGCTCTAGGTAATCAATGATTTACTTTCTGTTACTACAGTTTTATCTATTCTAGACTAGCATGTAATAATATCATGTAAATATGCATTAGAAGTCATACAATATATAGCCTTATGTGAATTGCTGACTTCTTAAGAGCAACAGTGGAAGCCAGAAGACAGTGGAATAATATCATCAGAGTGCTGACAGATAACTTGTCAACTTAGAATTTTCATCCTACAAAACTTTTCTTCAAGAATGATGGGTAGGTTCCAGTTCTGGTCAAGGTGGAATGACAACACTCTGCCCTTTCTCGCATACTCTAACAAAAATCCTTGGCTAGAATGACTGGAGCAGCCATTTCAAAGCTGTGCAAAGCAGATGATGGCAGAGAGATTGGAGGAGGAAAACAGAACCTGAAGTACAAAAGCTTTGCCAACAATTTCCTGAAGCCCTCTCCCTTTTTTTCTTTTTCTTTTTTTTTTTGTATCTCCCAGGTTGGATTAAAGGGCAGCAGGAATTCTGAAACTGTGTGTGAATGAAAAAAAAAGGGGGCCCAAGAGAAGGGAACTTTTCTGGTCCAATGAGCAAGAAGAGGGGCATCAATTCTCTTTTTTTTTCTCCCTGCTCTGCCACAAAGAAAGCCTTATTCCTGAAATTGTGATTTTTGTGGTAGCAATAACAGCTGTGCAGACACTTAAAAATTGGAGGGAAGGGAATCCTTCTTTCTGACCAGAGGAGATACGGTCCAAAGAGTGTGGAGGAATCTGTTGCTTTTTATTATCTTTATTCTTCTGCTCATCGGCCCCAAGAACTGACCTAGGTGCAGGAATTGCAGGGTGTTATAGCTAGAGGGTCAGAGTGGGAGGATTGAAATTGGGGGTACTGGAGTGTTTGGGAGGATTCACAGAGTTCTAAGCAGGTTTCCCATCATGTATGTGCACTGTCAGGTTCACCCCAGAGTCATAAGCATCCCCCTAAAAGACTTAAGAACTTAACTAAGTTCTTAACTAAGAACTTAACTATGGAGTAGACAGCCTCCCAATGTCAGACTGGCCCCTGGCTGATGTACATGTAGGACAGATTCAAAAACCTTGAAAACTGAACTGACATTGGAACCATAGGCCACAGAAGGCAGGTTGCGATTTGCAGCTTGACCTTGCAGCTTGACTGTAAGCTGGTCAATTGCCTGTAAAACAAACAAATAGACAAAAACCCAAACATGATATTCTTCATAGAATTTGAACAAGACCCAGAGTCTCATAACATGCAATATTCTGGATGTCTATGATATGATGAAAAATTACTTGACATAGAAAGATCCAGGCAAGTCTGATAAAGTCTCAGGTGAGAAGACAGTCAAGATGCCAACCCTGAGATTTTGCACATGTTTTATATCAGGCAGTGACTTTAAAAACAGTTATTATAACCGTGTTCCAAGAAGTAAAGAAATAGAGCTATAAAAAAAGAACTAAATTGAAATCGTATAACTGAAAAACTACAATAACTAGAAATCTGGAAAAAAAGTCACTAAATTTGTTCAGAATCAGAGTGGATATAACAAAGGAAAGAGTTTGTGAATATGAAGATAGAAATGACATGCATAGAAATTATTGTCTAAACAACAGAGAGAACAAGGCTAAAAAAAAGACTGGAGCCTCAGGATCCTGTGAGATAATTTCAAAAGGTCTAACATTTGTGCCATTGGTGTTCCAAAAGGCGATGGAGAGTATGGTGCAGAAAAAATTTGAAGAAAACATGACTGAAAGCTCTCCTATTTTGACAAAAGACAAACATAAATTCGACAAGCTCAAAGAGCCTGAAACAAGATAAACCCAAAGAAATTCATGCCCAGATACGTCATGATCAAACTACCAAAAAACCAGAGAAAAGGAAGGAAACCTTGAAGGCAGCCAGAGAAAAATGATACATTCCAGGGGAAAAATGATTTGAATGATTCCAGAGATTCCACGAGGCCCAGAAGGCAGTGCAACAACATTTTCAGTGTGTTGAAACCAGAATTCTGTATGTGGCAAAATATACTTCATGAGCCAAGGTGAAATAGAGATGTTATAAGCTAAAGGAAAACTTCAGACCTACTCTAAAAACAAGTGTTGCATCTAGTTAAAAAATACACACACACACACACACACACACACACACACACTCAGTGTAGCACCATAGGAGAAACTGATGAAAGTTCACCATGATAGTAGGATATTTCAGTATCTCTTTTAAGCCGTTAGTGATCAAACAGCAACAAAAAGTGATAAGGAGATAGCTTTGAATAACACAATTAATAAGCTTGACCAGAAAAATATGTATATAGACCCAGCAATTAGAGAAGAAATGCATTTCTCAAGACTCATGGAAAAATTATTAAAAACTGACCACACTATGGACCATAAAGCAAATCTTCATAAGTAAAAAATCTATATTTGACAGATTCCGTTCTCTAACCCCAGTGCAATTTACTTAGGCACTGATAGCAAAAATACCATTAAAGCCTTTTTATACACTTGGGATCTAAAATCACATTTCTAAAGAATTTATATTCTTTCGTCAAAGAAGTCATAAGAAAAAGAATATTTAGAACTTAACAATGAAAATGCACTTCTCAAATTGGGGTGCAGCTAAGCTGGACTTTTAGGAAAAACTAAATGCCGTTTTGAATAGATTTTGAAAGTATATTGTAAGGAAGCAAGCTGAATATAAGAAAAAGTTCATACAAATTTAAAACGTTTCAAAATAAAATATATATTGAAAAATACAGTGAACCCAACCACAGCAACAGTACCAAAAACCCAATAACCCAATTTAAAAATGGGCAAAGGACTTAAGCAGACATTTTTCCAAAGTATACAAAGCCAGTAAACCCATGAAAAGATGCTCACCATCGTTAATCATTAGGGAAATGCAAATTGAAACCATGATGAGATACTACTTCACACTCATTAGAATAGGTCTGAGGAAATATAAAAAATAAGTGTTAGCAAGGATATGGAGAAATTGGAAGCCTGCCTGTTGCTATTTTGGATGTAAAATGGTGCATGGAGTGTGGAAAACAGTGCGGTGGTTCTTCAGAAATTAAACATAGAGTTACATGGTTGAGCAGTTTTACTTCTGGGTATATACCTGAAATAATTGAAAGCAGGGGCTACAAAAGATACTTGTACAGCAGTGTTAAGAGCAATATTCGCAGTAGCCATAAAGTGGAAACAAATGTCCATGAATGGATGATGGATAAACAAAATGTGGTATATACCTACAATGGAATGTTATTCAACCTTTACATGGAATGAAATTCTGATATGTGCTATAATATGGGTGAACCTTGAAGACATTATGCTAAGCGAAATAAGCCAGATACAAAAGGACAAATGCTACAATTTGCTTATATGAGAATAGTCAAGTTCATAGAGATGATAGTAGCACTTACTCACCATGGGGTAGAAGAGGGAGGATGGTGAGTTATTATTTAATAGGGAGAGAGTTTCAGTGTGGGATAATGAAAAATTCCTGGAAGTGGTATTGCTAATGGTTGTACACCAATGTGAATGTATTTAATGCCATTTAACTATACAATTAAAAATGCCCTGGCTGGTGTAGTAGCTCAATGGATTGCGCGCAGGCTTGTGAACGAAAGGGTCACTGGTTCAATTCCCATAGGGGGATTCCTTGGGCTGCGGGCCAGGTCCCCAGTGGCGGGTGTGTGGGAGGCAACCACACACTGATGTTTCTTTCTCTCCCTCTCTTTCTCCTTCCCTTCTCCTTCCTCTAACAATAACTAAATAAAATCTTTTTTTTAAATGGTTAAAATGATAAATTTTCTTTTGTGCATTTTTATCACAGTTTTTAAAAATCAGTAAATAAATAAAATCGACATTACCAGAAACTGAATTGATTTTCTGATCCAGAAATTCAGCTTCTGAAAAGATTTCAGAATATATAGAGTTGAAATTGAGTAAAAGGATAGCTTTGTCAACCCGGCAAAAAGGGTGAAAGACAAAAAGTGGGCGGGGGAGTAGAAAATAAAAAGCCAGGAATGAAATTTTATTTATAATAATGTATGAAAAGATGCTCGACATCACTAATCATCAGGGAAATGCAAATTAAAATCACATGAGGTACCACCTCACACCTGTCAGAATGGCCATCATCAATAAACCAACTAATAACAAATGCTGGCAAGGATGTGGGGAAAGGAGGACCCACTGCTGGTGGGACTGTAAATTAGAGCAACTACAAGGGCAACTGATTTACCCTTGTAAATTAGTTCCTCCATTTGAGGAACGGTGGAGGTTCCTCAAAACGTTAAAAACAGAGCTGCCATGTATACCAGCTAATCAACTTCTGGGTATTTATCTGAAAACGCCCCACTCACTTGAAAAGGTACATGCACTCCTACACTCATTGCAGCATTACTGGTAATAGTCAAGATGTGGAAGCAACCTAGATGCTCATTAGTGGGCGAATGGATGGAGATGTGGTACATTTATACAATAAATATTACTGAGACATAAAAAAACGAAATCTTGCCACTTGGGGACAGCATGGATGGACCCAAAGGGTATTATGTTAAGTGAAATAAGTCTAAGAAAGACAGATATCATAGGATTTCACTTACATGCATAATCCAAAAAACAAATAAAACAAGAAGAGGCTCGAAAGTACAGAAAACAAATAGGTGGTTGTCAGAGGAAGGGAGATGGGGGAGTGGGTGAGATGGGAAGAGGGTTAAGCAGTGCAGACTTGCGGTCATAAAACAAGTCACAGGATGTAACGCAGAGTACAGGGAAGATAGTCTCTTGAAAACTTCATGTTGTGACAGATGTTAACTGGACTTAATCGTGGTGATTGATCATTTCATAATGTATTAAAAATCACTGTTGTACACCTAAAACTAATACAATATTGCATGTCAGCTATAATTCAATAAGAAGAATCAATAGATGCATTTATAATTGGCTTTTAAAAAGACCAGTAATGGCTTTCCTCAGTTTTCTGAAGATAATTTCATTAAGGATTTGTCAAATTCATTGTATTAAACATTACCTGTATATTAAAAGTTAGCATCCCTTGAAACACTGTGGTCTTTTACAGTATGTGAGAATGAGAATACCACCAATCAAGTTATTTTTCTTTGGTTTTAAATTATTTTTTAATTGTGGTGAAATATACAACATGAGACTATTGTGTTAACCATGTTAAGCGTACAGTTCAGTAGTGCCCACTCTTCTCATCTTACAAAACTGAAACACCGTATTCACTTAACAGCATCTCACTGCTCCCCTTTCCCTCCGTCTGCTGGCAACCGTTATTGTACTTTCAGTCTTCATAATGTGATATCATATAGTATTTTCTGTGACTTATTTCACTTAGCCTGATGTCCTCACGTAGCATGCATTAGAATTTTCTTTTCTAAGCTAGATAATATTCCATTGTATGCCTATATCACATTTTCTTCGTTCATTCGTCAGAGGACATTTGGGCTGCTTTGATTTTTTGGCTGTTGTGAACAATGGTGCCACAAAAGACTCTGCTCTCAGTTCTTTTTTTTTTTTTTAATTTTTTTAAAGATTTTATTTATTTATTTATCTTTAGAGGGGAAGGAGAGAGGGAGAGAAACATCAATGTATGGTTGCCTTTCATGCGTCCCCTGCTGGGAGTTGGCCTGCAGGGAACCGGCCTGCAACCCAGGCATGTGCCCTGACTGAGAATGGAACCGCGATCGTCTGAGTCGCAGGTCCGCGCTCAATCCACTGAGCTACACCAGCCAGGGCCTGCTCTCAGTTCTTTTGGGTACACACCCAGAAGCAGAAATGCTGGATCGTTTGGTGATCCTATTTTTAATTTTTTGAGGAGGAAAATTGGCCACACTGTTTTCCACAGAGGCCCCACCATTTTACATTCCCACCAACAGTGCACAAGGATTCTAATTTCTCACATTCTCGCCAACACTTACTAATCTGTTTTGTTTTGTAGTAGCCATCCTAGTGAGTGAAGTTTTCTTTGGTATTCTTACCGAATAAGTTCTGATTCATATGTATTGAGCCAGAGTCTAGACTTGGAGTGACCAGTTGACTTTGTACTCAGCGTCCTGAACAAGTTACTGAACAAACGTAGCTATTGGCTGTGTATGTGGTCAGGAGGGTAGATTGTATTAAGGGGTTAAAGGGAGAAGGCTGTCATAGGGTGATTGATGTACATGGCTTATTCTTTACTCTCCCCCCCAAAAAAGTAAAGCAAAACCTCTTTCTTTCTGTTGTGATTCATTCTCATGAAACCAGGTGGAGTTCTCCCCACTAATATTGTCAACATTCAGTAGTTGCATTTATCACATGTCACAACACTTTGTAAAAAGTTTTATTGCACAGGTTTTGGTATTTGAAATTGACCACAAATACATATTTTTTTACTTTCTATATGGGGGTGTTTTTCTATACCATAGGGAAATATTAAGTGGGATCCAAACTTTGCATAAACAGTAATGTGTCCTTGGCCCTGATGCAAACCTGGTTACTTTTATTTAATGTCATGCTGCGCAACATCAGAAGTGGTTGCTGGAGCAATTAGAAAGAAGAGTCTGGCCAGGGTGGAGGTGTAGGTAGATGTGCCTTGCTTCCTTGCATGGCCAAAAGAAGGAGAACAACCAATTTAAAAGCAAAAACAACAGAATTGCCAGAAACTCAAAACTGCATGGAAATCTGACAACCAAGAAGTTAAAGAAACATTCCTCCAGACCAGTGGGAGGGGTGGAGATGGGCAGCCAGGGTGGGGAGGACATACAGTAAGGCTGCTGCTGGTGGCAGAACAGGGTGGGTGAGGTGGCAGTTGGTGGACCAGGCGAGGCAGCAGCTGGTGGAGCAGGGAGTCCCACATTTGCGTGTGGATAAACAGCTGGGGAGCAAGACAGATTCACAACCCAGGGTTCCAGCAGGAAGTAAAGCCTCAAAGCCTCTGGCTGTAAAAACCTGTAGGGGTTGAGGCAGCAGGAGAAACTCCCAGCCTCACGGGAGTGTCAGTTGGAGAGACCCACAGGGTCCTGGAACGTACACAAGCCCACTCACCTGGGAATCAGCACCTGAAAGGGCACAATCTGATTGTGGGTAACGGGGGAAGTGAGTGAAAGCAGGGTGAGAGCCAAGCAAGCAGCATCGTTCCCTCTCGGACCCCTCCCCCACAGATAGCGCCACAACACCAGTGATATGGGTTGCACCCACCCTGGCAAATGCCTAAGGTTCTGCTGCTTACAACGTAACAGGTGTGCCAAGAAAAAGAAATACGGCCCAAGTGAAAGAACAGACTAAAGCTCCAGCAAAAATACAAGTAAGTGACAAAGAGATAGCCAACTTATCAGATGCAGAGTTCAGAACACTAGTAATCAGGATGCTCACAGAAATGACAGACACAAAATAAAGGAAGTACAGACACAAAATAAAGGAAGTGAAGGCTATACAAAGTGAAATAAGGAAAAATATACAGGGGACCAACAGTGAAGGGAAGGAAACTGGGACTCAAATCAATGGTTTGGAATAAAAGGAAGAAATAAACATCCAGCTGAACAGAATGAAGAAATAAAAAATTAAAAAAATGAGAGGCTAAGGAACCTCTGAGACATCTATAAATGTTCCACCATCTGAATCATAGATGTGCCAGAAGGGGAAGAGAAAAAGCAAGAAATTGAAAACTTACTTGAAAAAATAATGAAGGAAAACTTCCCCAATCTGGTGAGAGAATTAGACATGCAAATCCAGGCTGCCCAGAGAGTCCCAATAAAGTTGGATCCAAGAAGAAGCACACCAAGACACATCATAATTAAGTTACCCAAGATTATATAAAGAGAATCTTAAAAGCAAGAGAGAAGGAGAGAGTTACCTGTAAAGGAGTTCCCATAAGACTATCAGCTGATTTCTCAAACCTTACAGGCAAGAAGGGGCTGGAAAGAAGTATTCCAAGTCACGAAAGGCAAGGATCTACATCCAAGATGACTCTATCCAGCAAAGCTTTCATTTAGAATGGAAGGAAGGATAAAGTGCTTCCTAGATAGGTCAAGTTCAAGGAGTTTATCATCACCAAGCCCTTATTATATGAAATGTTAAAGGGACTTACCTAAGAAAAAGAAGATCAAAAACTATGAACAGTAAAATGACAAACTCACAACTATTAACAGCTGAATCTAGAAAACAAAAGCTAAACAAACAACTAGAACAGGAACAGAATCACAGAAATGGAGATCACATGGATCTCTATTTATCAGTGGGGAGGGGGAGAGGGAAAATGGGGGAAAAGGTACAGGGAATAAGATGCATAAATGGTAGGCACAAAATAAACGGGGGGAGCTTAAGAATAGTTTAGGAAATGGAGAAGCCAAAGAAATTATATGTACAACCCATGGACGTAAAGTAAGTGGGGAGAACGCTGGAGGGAGGGGAGCGCAGGGTAGAGGTGGATAAAGGGGAGAAAAAATGGGACAACTGTAATGGCACAATCAATAAAATATACTTAAAAAATAGATGGTTGCTAAAGGATACTTAATAGCCAAGGGCCTAGAAAAAAATAGAGCGGACAAATGTCAGCTTACATTTGGAAGCGCCACTTTTTCAGGTTTGTCCATCCCACAACCCAAGGTTCTAGATTCTTGAGGGGTTCCCGAGTGGTTCGCAGAGATGGTAATTCCTGGTTCACTGTAGTCTATTAGCACAGCCTTCTCTTACTCTGTAGTTTCTTGCTATTCTCAGTTTACTCTGATTGGCTACCAGGTTATCATCTTGTTTTTTCTTATTCTCCCTTAATCTCCACCCTTCTTTTTACCTCCCACCAAAGCTATAACAGAATACCTGTGAACAATCAATTCTCTGTAAAATAGAGGGCAGATGATCATTACACTGGTTTTTCTTCTCAAGCACATGGAGCAGGGGAAAGCCCCAGAGCAGAGTGGAATGTGGCAGTGATCAGACTGCTCAGAATTGGGTCATTATTAGCCTTGTTTTACTCTGTGACTGTTAGTGCTGAATGCAAGAAATGTGTAGAAAATGTATAGGGAAATATCAGATTCCTGTCACCGAAAAAGGTCGCAAATTGTGCGACTTCTAGAGTAAAATAGAGGGACATTAAGGTTGCAGGCTATTGAATGCAAGATTTCTTATTTGGTTTTTAAAAATGAGTGTTAAAGCTGAAAGATACATTATCTACAGGATGGAATTTTGAAAATCACATTCTCCGAAGACATTAACTTTTCCCTTGGGTTCCAGATACATACCTTTCAGGAGCCTTGTGCTTCGGGGGTGAAAGTCAGAGAACTTGTTTTTCAAGGGATTTTCAGAATGAAAGTAAACCATTTTGTTCTCTGATTTACCCCATGCACCCTTTCAAAACCCCAGTCTGCACTCCTGTCTGAGGGCTTCTGGCTTCCCTCACCGCAGTGGTCCTGCTCAGGCACGCCCAGCGCCAGGCGGAGCATTCTGTTGCTCTTTCAGCATAAGCAGGTCTATTGTGATATTTATCTGAATTCAAATAAGGCTAATTAAAAGAGCTGCTGACAGTTGTTGTCATCTGACTCTGACTGCAGCTTGATGGTCATTATGGGTAAATAATGAACCAGGTCTGCAGATGTAGCAGCTGCCAACTTGGGATAGAAGAACAGCTATTGCTTCCAATTTAAGGATCTATCGACCGCTTCCCTTCTCCCTGCAGATCTCCTGCAGAAAACGAATGTTTTCTGCTGCTGTGTATTGTGGTTTCAGCTGTTTCAGATATAGCCTATAATTTCCTTCTTTAATATTTAACTTAGCACATTATTAGCTTTCAGAGTTAACAACTTTTCTATTTTGTAGAAGTCCAGCTTTGTCCTTGTGTCTGCTAAACTAGCTAACCAGCTATAGTTTATTTATGTATTTAATTTATATTATGCAGGAAACAGCTGATCTAGGAGAGCAAGGAGTAGCTTTATGAAGATGTGTCAAAATCCTACGTAGATGGGTGTGTGTTTGTGCTGTGCATTTTAAGAGATAGAAATCATTTAAAGAGATAGATGCATGTCCCTTGCTTTTGTTTTCTTAAAGATAGGCATCTGCCAAATCTTAGTTTCAGCTTTTGTTCACCTCATCAGCGACTTATGAAATATTTTGGTGCAGCTCTCCATCAATTCAGAGGAACTGCAGTGACTTTCATTAAAATGCAATACTGAAGATATTGTCACTCCATCATGAGCTTTTCCTTGTCTTATTAGCAAGTAGGAACAGGTGCATTAAAGGTAGGAGAAAAGGCACATTGCATTCATGGATTGATATACTTTCTTGAAGATTTTCCACACTTATGAAACATAGCTTCTGGACTTAAAAGTCTCATTCTAGAGTTCAGTGCCAGCCATTACCTCACAGCACATCCCCAGCATTTGTCCACTCACCACGGAAAAGGCGATCCGCATTATGTAAAGTCTGGGGCCCAGTGGAGCTCTATGCATCAGGAGCAGAGCTCTGAGGTCTTGCTGGGAGGAAATGATCCCAAACATGCCCCTGAAAGACAAGCCTTATTTTAAAAAATAATAGTGAAAAATTGCTTATTTTTCCATGTATTTGTGTCTGTGTTTACTTGAAGAAAAACTAACTAAACTTTGTTTATCTGGCTCCAAAACAGTACTGTGAGTGTTTCTGCTCTTCTGTTTCCAGCTTGGATAGTACCAGAAACAGTGTTAACAAGGGGTTATGTTATGCTAGCTTATGTTAAACCAGATCACCCCTTAACATGTGCAGAGCCATTCATCTGTGTCACCAAAACCCAAGAGAACATCTGACATGGACTCTGAAACAGAAACAGTGATCACTTACAAATCAAACATGGCACGCTCTAAACTGATTGTGCACGGCAATCTTTTCTAGAAAGGACAACTAATTGAACATGATAAAGTGTAAAGTTAATTAACACCCTTAAATTTGTTGATTACTTTCACGGGATTATATTGTTCGTTGAGTAGCAGCTTTCTGTCCCAGCTGTCGCCTTTTTCCGCGAATGTCGCTGGTAAACAATAGAGACACCATAACAAGTCGTAAATGGTCCCTGTGACAGCAGCCCCTTGTGAGGCTGCATCTGTAGAAAATGATTAGAACAATTGCATTTTAAAGACGGCTCACATTGCAGCCCAAGTCCCATTGGTCCTCTTCTTGATCTCTTTTGACGGCAGACTGGTTAAAACATTTAAGTTCTTTTGAGTAAATTAAGTGATTTACTGTGTTTTGCTATATATCAATGAGAGTGCTTCGGTGGCAAGATTTTTACAGTGTTAAAAGACATATCTAATTTGATGGAGTGTTTAGATTTCCAACTCTTCCCTCTTTGGATTTGAAGGTCTCTTTCCAGTAGTCATAGAATTGAAAATGATCTCCTTATTTGTGACTCATAAATGGTTATTCTGACTTATCAACACTTGTATAATAGTTTTTCTGTCAAAACTCTCGGTTCACCTCAGTAAGACTGAATTTCAAATTTCAGTCTTTTGTTACTGTTAGGCCAGAGACTGACATGTTCAAACCAAGTAAATTTACTTGTTCTGTTTAAATGTTTTCTAACATTTGTGTAATAACTGTGTAAAATATCTTTTCAGCTCATCCTTTCATTTGAGCTTCAAAGTAAGCAAGTGCTTTTCTGTCACGACATTCAGGTGGAGGGAGCAAGATTGAGAGGTATAACTTGTCCAAGGTTATGACCTTCACCCCAGGGCTGTTAACTCAGATTATATGTTCTTCATTTTTAAGTCTTCATGATAATGTCTTCATACATGCGCACTTATGCTCATGCATGTCTGCACAGCCGCAAGTGGAAGTGCCATTTCCCCATGTGGAGAATCATGCCACTCCAAGGTTGAGCGTCTGTGATATGCTAGAAAACATTGCCTGACCTGGAATTAGTTAGTGTTCTTGGTCATTTTATTAATCATTAATCACTGATTTCTTCTCTCTGCCTCCCACAAGGACAGTGACCATTTATCAGAGATGTGCTGAATGCTGGGTGCTAAGATTCCAATGGCTCATGCCCAGAATGATCTTAACAAGGAGCACCAGAAAGATCTCTGATTAGTACCAATGCTTTATGAGAGAGATCACTAGGAATGCTGTAAGAGTCAAGAGAGGGAGTCATGGCCATGAACTGCTACTCAAGAGTCCACATGAGTTGAGTCTTGAAAGATAAGCAGGAGCTGGCCAGGCAAAGAGGGAAAGGAAGGGAATCTCATACGAGGGCACAGCCCGGGAGAGGCCTGGGTGTGTGAGGCATCACTGTGCCTTCCAACCACTGTAACGTGTTCTCAGTGTCAACAGCACCATGGCTTTGGTGCAGGGGGTAGATGAGGAAACCAGGGGAGTGTTTAGAGTTAATAAAAAATTTTAAAATCAGAAGCCATTAAAAGAGATAAAAGAGAAAGTTACTGTTTCTTATGATGACTCAAAATGAAAGATGTAGTGGGTTATATAGTTCTTCTTTTTGCTGGAACGTAAACATGCAAGTACTTCAGAGAGAATAACGTCTACTTAATGGAAGAAAATAGGAACTTTGGAACTATGTAGAAATGGTGAGTAATACTGAATAAATGTCTTCAGCTGCTGGTATGTTCATGTTGATGCATAGTCCATTGGTTCTTAAATCAAGTAAATTTGCCCAGATTGGGAGGTTGATAAGCACAAACATAGAAAGTGTTGATTTAATGTTAATATTGACCTGTGTTATAAGTACAAGGCTAAGATTAGCCAGCAGAAGATAGAAAGCAAGAACTGAGTTTTCACTCACTTTATCTTGAAAAAAAATCACTTCTTTCGATGTAAAAATATGAAGAACATTGTCCATTATTTCATTTACTGTCTCCTGCATGAAGTTCCAAATGAGAAGTTTTGAAAACATGTAACTCAGTTCAAGGAAGAGCTATGTTTCCCTTGAGGCTTTTCCTATGTTTCCCTCAAACATCCAAATAGAGTTTGCCGAGGCTTCAGAGTTACTTGGATCCATATTTGAAATTTATTATCCAGTCTTGTGGTTTTATATATTTTTTTGTTTTTTAAATATATTTTATTGATTATGCTATTACAGTTGTCCCATTTCCCCCCTTCATTCCCCTCCACTCTTCACACCCCCTCCCGCCCACATTCCCCCCTTTAGTTCATGTCCATGTGTCTTAAGTTCTTTAGCTCCTGCATTTGCCATACTATTCTTGCCCTCCCCCTGTCTACTCTCTCCCCACTGTCTGTGCTACTTATTCTCTGTACCTTCTCCCCTGCTCTCCTCCTCCCACTTCCCTGTTGATAACCCTCCATGTGATCTCCATTTCTGTGGTTCTCTTCCTGTTTTAGGAGTCTGCTTAGTTTGCTTTTGTTTTAGGTGTGGTTGTTAATAACTGTGAGTTTGCTGTCCTTTCACTGTTCATATTTTTTATCTTCTTTTTCTTAGATAAATCCCTTTAACATTTCATAAAATAAGAGCTTGGTGATGATGAACTCCTTGAACTTGACCTTATCTGAGAAGCACTTTATCTGCTCTTCCATTCTAAATGAAAGCTTTTCTGAAAGATAGAATAATCTTGGATATAGGTCTTTGGATTTCATGACTTGGAATACTTCTTTCCAGCCCCTTCTTGCCTGTAAGGTCTCTTTTGGGAAATCAGCAGACAGTCTGATGGGAACTTCTTTGTAGGTAACTGTTTGCTTATCTCTTGCTGCTTCTAGGATTCTGTCCTTCATTTTAATCTTGGGTAATGTAATTATGATGTGCCTTGGTGTGTTCCTCCTTGGTCACAAACTTGATGAACAAATGAAGGCTACACTAAGTGAAATGAGGGAAATGCACAGGGAACCAACAGTGATGGGAAGAAAACTGGGACTCAAATCAATGGAGTGGACCAGAAGGAAGAAAGAAACAACCAAACAGAAAAGAGCAAAGAAGCAAGAATTTTAAAAAATGAGGGGAGGCTTAGGAATCTCCAGGACATCTTTAAGCATTCCAACATCCGAATTATAGCAGTCTCGTGGTTTTATTTTTGTTCTTAATTCTTATTTTCAGTTTTCTGATTGTTTTGTTCTAATAAATAAACTCGTATCTGTTGCGAAGAAACGTAGGATGTTCTGTGCAGTGAGGTAACAGGCAGAACTCAGTGTCTGCTTATGAAATGTAGGAAACTATTGGCCCAGTTCATGTTATTGTAAAATGCAGTGAACACAGTTTGCAGGTGAATTCAGAATACCAATATTATCAACATTTTTACCAGGCTTCTCACAGTTGAAAGCAAGACCCTTACTCTCAGAGAAAAATTTGTTGATACCTTTTTCACCCTTTCTTTTTCCAAGAATTCGTTTTTCTTTCAATGACAGATGTTGAAAAATGGAAGGAAAGGGGGGATCAGGATTTGGTGGCAACTGTCTTCCTCTACTGGTCACTTGGTATATGATGCTACCTTTTGGCATGTACTTCTGAGTATATATCGCTTTCCCTTAATTATATTTTAGACCTTTTGAGGGCAAAGACTGTGTTTAACACCTATCATAACCTTCCATTTTGGACTTTTTGGAATAGATGTGTTTCAAATAATCTAATACCAGGAAACAGGTCCTGATTTTTGATTCATAAAATATGCCTACTCCTTGAATCTTTGCACCTAGCACAAAGATCTTGCAAATTGTTAAAGGCACTGAATAGATACTTGTTGACATTTTCTTCTTTGCACCTTTGTACAACTATATTTATACCCCTCCTGTAGCCTGAGTTCTGTCTTTTATTATTCATAACTGTGTATTTGCTTTATCTCTCCTTCCGTCTCTACACACAGATACACACACCCCCCACTGCCGTCACAAACACTAGTTTTCAAACTCCTGAAGGCAAGGATTGTTTTCCTCATTCCCAGGGTTGAGAACCATTGAAGAATGGATTTCAAATGGTTGATTTTTTTTTTTACTGTCAACTCTAAGCATGAGTGGGAAGGAAGAAGGAAGAAAGTCTAGACAATGGAGGCTTCCTGTGATACCTTTTTAGTAAGGGGTTGGGAGGACTGACTTCGAGGCTTAAAGTGCTCCTCCACTCGAAGGTTGACTGAAATCAAGCCAGACTACCGAGAGAAACCATAGCTGTGTATCAGCCACCCATTTTGAGTGGTTTGGACGTTGCCTTTTCATTTGTTTGTACAGATGAGGTCAGTTTCTCTTATGCTCAGGTCATGGGGGAGAAACACTGAGAGCATCATCCCGGGAAAGTGTTAGATAAAGCAGTAGAGACAACCATAAGTGTTTAGATTTAATTAATGTAGTTACTCGAGGAAGTTCATTTTCTGATTATTTTCCCTCATTTGGAACTATTTATATATTATTTGTATAAAATGAAATATGCCTTGGTTTCGAGTATGATTATGATAAACGTGGGGGACTGGATGCATATAAACTTGAGAATCCCAAATTATAGAGTTTCAGAAGCTTGAAAGTAACTCAGTGATAATCTTGTTTAGTTATCTCACTTTATAGAAGGAAACACTGAGGTCAAGGAGTACTTTGTGACTGATAGAATGACAGATGCTTTGACCGTGGTCCTCAACATCTCGTGTGGGTCTCTGAGATCAGTTATCACCCGGTTCCACAGTCATCCGCTTCCTTGCTCTTCCCTCCGCCATTGCCACTGCCTCTGTCTCTCTGAACAAAGACTGTATTTACCGAACATCTCTTATGTACCAGACACTGTGACGGTGGGGTGACTGAGCCAGCAGAGTCACTGCTGTCACAGAGCTCATTCTCACTGGGGAATACAGACCAGGAACAGATGCGTAGAGGTGTGTATAAGCAGGTGATAAGTAATAAATGCTGTGAACAAAATTAAAGCAGGAAAAGGGGATAGAGAAGGATGGGTACCATTTTAGATTATTAGATTGGTCAGGCAAGGCCTCTCTGAAGAGGTGAATGTTGAGAAGAAACCTGAGTGAAGTGAAGGAAACAAGTCAGGAACATCAAAGGAAAGAATATTCCAGGCAAAAGGAACAGTAAGTGCATGGCTTTGAGACAGGGAGGTCCTTGACCTGCTTCAGGGACAGCAAGGAGGCCGGGGTGGCTGGAGAGCAGCGAACATTGAAGAGAATGGTATGAACTGAGGTAGGAGAGGCAGCCAAGGGCCACATCATGTGGGACTTTGTAGGACTTTGGATTTTGTACTGAGAGGATGGGGCGCTGTTGGAGGCTTGAGACTAGGGAAGCAACATGACGAATGTTAAATTATGTGCTAAAATGCTAAATTATGTTTTAAAAGGATCCCCCCGGCTGCTGTATGAAGCATAGACTGGAGTGGAGGCAAGAGCTGAAGGGAGGTCAAGAAGGCGGCTGTTGGAATAGTCCAGGCGAGAGACAGTGATGGCTCAGTTCAGGGTGGTAGTGAGGAGAGGTTGGGCCACAGATGTGTCACTTCTTAGGAGCAGGGACATAGGCTATTCATCCACAGGGCTTGATTCTTAGTTTAATTTTGTTAAGTGAATAAAACCAAACAAGAGCAGCATTTTTGTCACTTTTCCATATACCGTGTTGCCATTGAAAGGTTTCACAGGTGGTCTCCATTGTAATCTTTTTTTAAAAGGTTTTATTCATTTATTTTTAGAGAGAGGGAAAAGAAAATAAGGGACAGAAACATCAACATGAGAGAGAAACATCCATTGGTTGCCTTTTGCATGCCCCCAGCTTGAGACCTGGCCTGTAACCCAGGCATGTGCCCTGACTGGGAAGAAAATGGACAAACTTTTGGTTTGCGGGATGATGCTTAAGCCACTGAGCCATACCAGTCAGGACTCCACTGTCATCTTAACATCACTGGCTGTGGACCGTTTGTTTCCTAACCTGAGCCAGCCTGCTTCCATTGTCAATAGGTTCAGTCCAAGACAGCTAATATTTAGCCAGAAAGGCTGAAGTTACCCCAGAGAAGCCGACGACTTAGATAACCAAGTTTGAAAGGACTTGAGGCATTGTATAGGTAAAGATGAAACTCCCACATCACCAACTCAAGTTATAAAGTAGTAAGTTCTTACATTTAAACAGCATTTTGTGTTTTATAGCATGTGTTAATATGAGGTCTGTCCGGAAAAATTTCAGCCATTGTTAATATAATGAAAATGGTTTGTGTGACATCAGTGTAACCTGGCAGTTACACTGCCAGGAGAGTGGACTGGAATGTGCATGTATGAACAATGATGACCTCACTGTACTAGTCAGTGGGGGCAGTAGACACCCTGAGTGAATGTGCACTGTGTGGCCATCACATGCAAAGTGACCGAGTGAGTTGAGCAATGGATCTGCATCAGATTTTGTGTTACGCTTGAACATTCCCTATGGAAACGATTCGGATGATTCAGAAGGCCACAGCTACGAGCAGCTGGTGATTGGCACTTTCATCACAACAATCAGCCCACTCATGCATCACATCTTGCGCAGAGCTTTTTGGTGAAACATCAAGTCACCCAGGTGACCCAGCCTCCCTATAGCCCAGATTTCGTGCCCTGTGACTTCTGGCTGTTCCCCAAACTAAAGTCACCTTTGGAAAGAAAGGGATCTCAGACCTTCGATGAGATTCAGGAAAATATGATGGGGCATCTGATGGTGATTGAGAGAACTATGTGAGGTCCTGAGGTGCCTACTTTGAAGGGAACTGAGATGTCATTGTCCTCTGTACTGTGTTTCTTGTGTCTTCAGTGAAGGCCTCCATTTTTCATATTACACAGCTGGATACTTTCTGGACAGACCTTGTATATTCACAGCCACTCTGTGAAGAAGTTAGTGATGAATACTTTCCCCATGTTTATACACTGAGACTCAGAGAAGTTAAGTGATATGTTTATAATAACAGCCGGAAAGGGGCACATTCTCTAAGCAGATACTCTATCTGGATCCTTTACTCCTTCAACCTAGTTCATTGTTTGTTTACTGAACAGCCAGCTATTGCATGTTTCCCGCACTGTGGCCGTGAGTGGGAATGCTGACATAAACCCCAACGCTGGCCTTGTGAGAGCTGGTAGTGTAATGGAGGGATCAGGTAACAAAATCAAAGATCTTAATAAAGTTCAGTGAGTATTGTGTTATAATAGAATGAAGCACTGGATGTATTTTGGGTTTGCATATGTAATTACTAAAATAAATAGCAAAATAATATTTCTCCCAGTATTCTAGCAGCTGCCTGAGAGTGTATTTCATGGTTTTTTAAAATTAATTTTGAGAGAGATCGATTTTGTTGTTCCACTTATTTTGTCCATTCATTGGTTGATTCTTGTATGTGTCCTGACCAGAGGTCAAACCCACAACCTCGGTGTATCAGGACAGCGCCACAACCAACTGAGCTGTGTGGCCAGGGCTATCCGTGTCTTTCTATTTGGGGAAGTGGACTTGAATTATTTAAAATTGCATGACAGTATAAGTTTATTTATTATTTATTATTTACAAACATCAAAATGTATATAGTATCTTCCATAATCTGTAAGAGTCTTACATAGCTTAAGAGTCCTGGGTTTCTAGATGTTATTTTCTAAGCTCAAAATGGTCACATGTATTTTAGGATAATTTAGGTCCGAATTTTGCCTTTGCAGTGGGACTAGGCTTGATAATGTTGTACGGTCAGAGGAATATGTATGGAATGATAAGATCGGGTCCCAAGGAATGCAAAAACTTTAGAATTAGTTTAGTCAGACCCTTACAGTGGAGTATAGGTTATGATTAAAATAATTATACCACCATATTGAGAGCAAGAAAGAGTGGAAATACTACATTCGTCTGAATAAAAAGATGAATTATTCTTTTTTTTTGTGGACTTCTCTTGCTTAAGTAACTTATTTCTTCTTTTTGAAATACGTGTTTGAACAAGTGAGAAAGTATACCTGTCAAAAGATTAACCAGCTGAGAACCATTGTCAGCATTAATTTTCCCTTTAATAAATGACTCTGTGAAGCTATTTAGCAGTCTGTAATCTAGACACAAAGCAGTTGACCTATGATGGATAGGGCTGAATTTGTCTGAAAGCTTTGACTTAAATTGTCTGCCTAATTTCTCTGGGTCAGATCAACAGGATTAGAAGTAAGGGTGGTTGTGCGGTTTGGATAATAATGGCTTTAGAAATTGAGAAAAATAATTGTAAAACATGAATGATCTACCATCTAGCTGAAGTAAATTAGAAACTAAGAAAATAATAGTCACTTAAAAGTCAGTGTTATCAGAATATTCAAATGTCACAGATTGGCTAATTAAAAGCATTTGTTATAATTGGGGTTTTGGACATAATGAATTCCAAAATGCCTCTGAAAATATTATGAAATAATGTAATCTTACCATATGTATGAGCATCCCAGGCTTTCATAACATGTGGATACTCACTCTTCCAAAATTGTTTGGCTAATGTAATGCTGACTTCCCTTGCTTTTAATAATTAGTTAAAAATAGCATGACCTGTAAAATAGAAAGGCTACTTGGTTTGGCAATTGCAAAACATTCACAATTTGAATGAAATAGGGCTCTCCTCACTTGAGCTTTTTACATATAAAAACTGTGTATTTCATTAAATAAATTAAATTAAAAAGTAGACCATTACTTGCAGCTGTCTATTCTAATGGCCAGGTTTGATTCACAGTGCAGACAATTAGGGCTTCTTTATTCCTGGCTGTGCTATAATATAAGTTCTAAAGGCAAAAACTGTAGTAGTATAGCTCTTCCTAGTACTTTCCTGGTTTTGAACAACAAAACCTAACTTGAAAATTATGAATTAAGATTTCTGTAGTACTAAACATAGTAATAATAGTCCTGGTTTTATTTTACAGTTAATAAAATGTAGATGAATGAAGCCCTACGGGCCCCTTCTAGGGTAAGTCTAGGCCATACTGTCTGTGCTGAAGTAGAAGTTGTTTTTCTTCAGTCGTTTCAATTAATGAACATGCGCCAGACCCCTGTGCAATATGCTAAGGAATGGCCAAACCAGTGTAGAAGTTTATTTCTTCTTCCTGTTCACATCACCAGGAATGGATTGCCCACAAGGTGGATAGCAGGAGGGAAAAGAAAAATTGAATAATACTGGAAAGTGCACACCAGAGTCATCAGTCTAAATAAGCATCCATTTTCTTACTGAAATGCCTACCTGTTTTGGGAGAAAGGGTCAGGTCTCTCTGTAGGTCTCTTCTGTAGCTCGTGTGTGGAGTGCGAGGGAGTGAGCCAGAGACCCCAAATTCACACTTGGGCAGTACACTCCTCTGGCTGCCCCCACGCTGGTCAGGACACAGGTGACCTTTTTCAGACACTTTCTGTTCCTGAATACATTTCTTAGAACAAGAGATGCATGGGAATGATAAAATTCACATTTCAAATTCTCATTCCCGTTGTTCCATGATTGTGCCAAAATATTTAAGATGAATTGAGAGTTTGAGTAAATCTGTAAGTTCCTTTGGTTTATGATTAGCCTACATAATATTGTATATGATTATTAAAATATTCCAGGAGAAATTCAGAGAGATTCAGAGAATATTCTGCACATGTCTGACAAATGTAATTTGGAAGCAAGATGTTTTCATTTGGTCTGGGGATTGTGTCTAATTTAATTTTACTTTCCCTTTTCCCCAAACCACTCAGGTGTGGGAGCTGCTCGGTCTGGGAACCTCACGTTCATGGTGGGAGGAGTCGAAGAGGAATTCGCTGCAGCCCAGGAGCTGCTGGGCTGCATGGGCGCCAATGTGGTGTACTGCGGCGCTGTTGGGACCGGGCAGGTAACGCTTGCCTGTTAGTAAGCCTGACCTGTGGTCCGGAATTGTTCATTTCTCACTCCTGACTGTGTTCTCACTCCTCCTTCCCCTGTTTAATCTGTGCACTCTTTGGTTGCTCAAATTTTCTTCAACTAATTTGGATTCAGTTAATTTGCCTTCATTCCTGTTGGAATTAAGTAGACCTCAATCAGTAAACTTATAAAAAAAGATACCAAGTTCCATCATTCAGATTTTGACTTGCCAGCCCAGTGACCACTGAGACGGTCCTTAAAACTGTTTCTGTTTTAGTACCCATGTGCTCTGAGTTGCTATTATCTTCCTTCTCATTTTCTAATTACTTGCTGTAGCTTTATTTGCAGTACAGTCAGGTAGATATAATCTGTGCACTTGAATCTTTTTCTTGAAAACCAAAAAGTTGTCACTTAGGAATATGTCCCATGAACTTTCTGGTCAGATAGAGGTGAATGAAAGTTCAGAACTCGGAAATCAAGCTGGTTGTCCCCTGTCACCCAGGAGATACACACATACTCACTCCTCTTAGTGCTTCGTCCTGGCCACGAGCACCTGCTTGATCCTAACTCAAGACTGTGGTATGGTCTTTGATATGTCTATTGTTTCCATTCCTGTGTCCAGTCTTCTAGTTCTATTGATTTTTGCTTCAGCAGCTCTCATCGTGGTCTGTCTTATCCATCCTAGATAGACGTTCCCTGATTCAGTCTTTCTCTCACTGTCTCACACCTCGTTTACTGCGCAGAGGCTAATGGGTCTCCGATCCTGGGTTCACCACTCTGCCCCACTCCATCGAAACCAGCTCCATCAGGATGCTTGTATCATCGTAATGCTTCCCCATTCTGAACCTTTGAACTGATCCCTGTTTCCCATCATGTCACATTTTAACTCTCCACCTTCTGTAGCTTTCATAGCTTTTGCCCCAGCCTTCACTATCAAATTTCTTGCCATTCCTGAAAAACATGCACACGTGAGTCCTTTTTCTTTCTGTTCTCAGGAACATCCCATGCTCCTATATATTTACCTTTCCCCCACGGCCCCCACTCCCCTCTCCTCCTTTCTCTCTTTGCCTAATTAAATCCTGCCTGGCCTTGAGAAAGGGTTTCAGGTTCCACTTCCTCTCTGCCCCTTCCCTCAGTGACCTTGTTTTTTGGAACTGCTAATGTCTGTGTCCGATAGCTTCTACCACGACAAGTTAACACTGCATTGTTTTCGTCTGTCCGTTGCCTTCTCCTTCAGTGCATTATTCCTGTTTCACCAATTAGAATATAAGCCCCACCCCTTAAATCTACAGAGGTCACGCCCTGTAGATCAGTATCCCCATCAGGCTGAGCCCACAGGAGGCGCTCTGTGGGCTCCCACCTAGTAGAAGAGAAACTCAGGCCCCCACCTTGGGATGGCACATTAGGCTCCGAGGGAAACCTGTGGCACCCTGTTCCCTTCCCCATTTCGGAGAATCAGCTGTCAAATGCTCTCTCTTTTAGAAAAAAGCACGTGGAATTGGGCAATGAAAAACTTCCTGTGAATTACAACTCAAAAATAAAAATATTCAATATGTACTCGATTTATTTTCAGGCCGCAAAGATCTGCAACAACATGCTGTTAGCCATTACTATGATTGGAACTGCCGAAGCCATGAATCTTGGGATCAGGTTTGTTGCACAGTACATTTTCATGTACTCACAGTTTTTTTTTTCTCTTTTTCTTTCTTCTGTGCTAATCAAATGAACTTTTCCAGTTGATTTTTTCGATGTTGAAAAAAAAGTTTATGAGAGGTGAATAAGTGGGTGCAGGAATGTTTGAAAGTACTTCATTATTGAACTTTAATAGACTTCGCTTATTTGATGACTCGTGGGACCCTGCAGAGGGAGAGTACTTTCTGCCATGGCCATCACATGTATTGCACTGTATATCCGAAGTTTCGTTATCCTTTTTATGTGGAAGCTCCATTTCTTCTATGCTGTTGAGATGCAAGAAACACTTTTACTGTACCATTTCAACATGCTTTGACTGTGTAGGACAGATTTGTATAAAACGTGGTTTTAATGTACAGTGAATTCAAGTGTTATGTTACCACGTTCCTTGTTTTGTGTGTCTATGTTAAATACAGCCCCCCAAATCTATACTAAAAGGGCTCTTGGTTGCTTATTGCTTCAACTGGATGGCATTTATGAAGCTTTAACTCCTGTGCGTGCCTGTGGCTTTGTCACTTGACGTTAAAGCTGTATCTTTCCACTAAAATAAAGTGGCATCCACACTTCACTTAAAGCGCCTCAGGA
This sequence comes from Sturnira hondurensis, assembly GCF_014824575.4. Taxonomy (NCBI): domain Eukaryota; kingdom Metazoa; phylum Chordata; class Mammalia; order Chiroptera; family Phyllostomidae; genus Sturnira; species Sturnira hondurensis. Next base: position 32,486,585 of record NW_028075471.1, read on the forward strand.
GCCCTGTTTGCCCTATGACGATGTCTAAATTTTAACCTGTAATTTGAGGGGTTAGGAATACTACTTGTGATTAATTACCTAATTTTTTAATGTTTGGATTTCATGAATATAATAAATATGTATCTCTTACTTTAAAAAACGCTTACAGAGCAAGATGTTTTATTCACATGTTTGTTTCACACTTTCCAAAACTACTCACCAAATAGATCACAAATCACACTGGTGTTTTGTATCACAACTTTTGATAGAAGCAATAAAAAGAACCCAAGTACTTGAGGTATTTTTTAAAACATAGTAATGGATTCACATTTTCTCTTAATTACCATATCAAGATACTATTGTTTTATTGAATTGTCCTTGTCTCAGATGTTAAACTATCTTGACCTATTAAGTTGTCATGTTGTAATTGAGATAAAAGAGGAATTTGCTTTGCATCAGCGCTAATTGGTTTATCAATATCCTGTACCATTTACATTTTAAAATTGAATGTCTCTAAGATGGGAAGCTTAGCATATCTGTACAAAGCTTTAATAAAACTGGTAGTGTATATAGGAAGCTATTTGTTGTTCTTTGTTGTAGCCAATTTTAGGCTATGGGTCACTTACTATAATTGAAAAACTGGTTACTAATGACTTGTTTACATGTCCATCCTCTAGACTAATTTCATAGAAGAAGAAAATGTAAATTTCTGAAACCAAAATTGCATACAAAATTAATTGGTGTTGACAGTAGGATTAGAGCATTAATATACATGTGCATCTATAGAATGTTATCTTTATTATTCTGGATATAATTGAAAACATTGTAGAAGTGTACAAGCATAGACGAATCCAGGTGAGGTCGTACTGAAACTTCCTTCTTTATCTGTGCCTGAGTGTTTACATTCAGCTGCTGCCCTGAGGCGTCACCCTGGGCACAGTGACGTGTCCTCTGGCATTCCAAAGATGATTTTCCTAGCAAAACCCTTAGGAGATGATCATTTGCCCTTTGAAAATGATGTTTTTGTATGGTAGATGCTTGTGGAAGTCCAACTCCAGATACCAGCTAATAGAAAATGTTACAGAAAAATGAAGCGACCAGACACCGAGGGGTTCAGGAGCATGATCTTTATTACGTGCACGGGCTCAGAGGAGAGTGACCTCCAAATTCTGAGCCCCGAACAGTGGCAGGGGGGTCTTACTTTTATACTCCTGTCTTTCTTTCTAAGCTACATGGCAGAAGCAGGTTACAGAAGCAAATGCAGAAGTTAGGTCTATTCCTTATTCGGGGATATCTGAGGTGCTGGATCTCTTGTGGCTGCCTGGCAGAAGCAAGTTACAGAAGCAGATGCAGAAGTCAGATTACTCTGTGGCATTCTTAGGCTAGCGGGAGGGGGCTTTTTCCCTATCAAAAACAGGATGAAAATCATTTGAATCAAATGAATTGACTGAAATGTGTACATTAGATACTAGAGTGATTTATCAAAGAAAACACAAAAAGTGATAAAATTCCAAATGGAATTGTTAAAAGCAGAAGCAATAAATAGGTTTTATCTTGTCGCTGGCCTTGATCCACTATGATAAAAACAATATTTAGAAATATGAAACTTTCAAATGCTTCCTTTTTTTCCAAAACTCTATCAGCATTACTGTATACATTTATGTTTGAACACAAAGCAGGAACTCACTAGTTTTACTTAATTATTACAACGACCTGTATGTTTTCTGTGCTTCAGAGTATATTAATTATTTTTATAACATTAGGATTTTATCATTTATCTTACGAAGATTCTAGTGGTTGGAAAGTTCTAGAAATGATTGCTTCTGCCATTGTCTTTGCTCTGTGGATTACAGACGTGGTTGAAAATGACAGGATTGCTCTCTAATAGAGTATAGAGAGCAGCCACAATTTACTGAGCTTTGCAAGGTGAAAGAGAAAATTGGCATCAGCAAACATAAATTCCCAAATAGTAAATTCCCACAAAGCCGTACAGCATCGAAGTGCTTCAGCCATATTTATATTCTGTTCACTCTGAAGTGAGAGTTTTTTTAGGGTGTTAATGTCAACATTCACAAATTGAGTCACCTGTTTCTATGGAGTGATCATTTCTGATTAGTTTCATTCTCCTAAGTCTGTTTTTCCAGAACACTGATACTTCCTTTTTTTTTAGGAGAAGAATAAACTCTTACAGTTTAAAACTCTTATTGACTCTATGATCTTTTACAGTGAGTCTTTATGGATGTTAGTGAAAGTTTAAAATGCTATAAAAAAGTAAACCATAAAAAATATTGGTATACAACATATTTCAGGATTCTTTTTTATGAGACCGTTCTGCCTTCTAATTGGGCTCTCGTGGGGACTCAGAACACAGCTCCATGGCGCTCACAGTGCCCTGCTTGTGATGGAGAGTTTTTGTTCCTGTGCATCGCAGAGGAACGGCGTCGATAATGTGAATTATGTTACTTTGTTTTTAGTTTCGCTCCACTGGGAATTGTCTTTGTTTTATCGTTTTCGGTAGTGGTAGTAGAAGTTATTTGCATTACCAACCAGGCCCCAGGCCCCTGCGGCAACACCCGTCTTGTCTTTTTCTACCTAAAGCTTAACGAGCAGTTGAACTTCTGAAACGCTGTACAAGATGCACACTTTCCCACAAGCATAGTTGTAGTGTCGTGGCTGCTGCCCGTAGAAGTTGTCATTTTCTTTGTCAGGTGATGACTGAAGCCCTTAAGTATATGCCCTCGTAGATTTAATAAGTGACAAAAGGTTCGTAATAAAAGTTTGACCGAATTTCTTAATAAGCTGATAAAATGCCATCAGGTTGGCTGTTTGGCTATCAAATTCACTACCCACACGACCCAGAGAGACTCAGGATGGTGCAAGTTTGGGCGTCTCTGCTCTGCTGTAGACCGAAACTTTTCTCATCTATGACATGACAGAAATAATAGCATCTATCGATAGGGTTGTTGTTAAGATTAAATGAGTTATTCCATGTAAATCTTTTCAAACAAACAGATCCTGGCACGTAGTAGGTGCTCGATACATGGTGGTGATTGATGTGATGGTGCTGGTGGTTAGGAATTGAATTGAATTGCACTGGGATGCTTTTTCTCATAACACTACTCACTAGCTGGCATTATGTTTTCGTTGATTGCATCTTCCTAACTGGAATGCAAGCTCCATGAAGGGGGATGGCTTTGTCTGCTCATTGCTGTATCTTAAGAACATACTTATCATGTAGTTGGCACTCTGAAGATTTGCCAAGTGGATGAGGGAGTGAGGGAGGCAGGCACTTCTCCTGCCTCAGGTAAAAGGTATCTGGACGGGTGGCTTCACTGGCCCACTCTCGGAAGCAGGCACAGCTCCTTATCTTCTCCTCCCACCCCCTCCCCCACCCCAGCTGTTGGAAGTTAAAAAGTTTTTTTATTGTTTTTTTTTTTTTTTTTGCATTACTATTTAGTCTTAGCTTCTTTACTGTGGTCACCTTGGCAGATCTGTGTGAGCATTCAGTGACTGACTGGGTGATTGACTAAGATTGACATGGTCTCAGACATGTCCTGTCTAGAGCTGTTCCTGTGTACGAGCCCCTCGGTTTAGTGACGTTATTTGCTTTGTTCTGATGTAAAACCAAACAGTATAGGTGGATACTTATGGAGAATATAAAGGGAGCAACTAACTTGGTCCTTAAAAGCCTTGGCTACAGCAAAGGTAAACGTTTGGACGGTCTTTAAATTTTTTACAGTTTCTGCATTTTTATTTCTCCCAATAGTTCATTTAAAATTCTTGTGTTTTAAAGGTGAGTAGATTTGACACAGTGACGTTTATTTGAATTGCATTATATATGCCGTCAGAGCAATAAATTCATTCTGTTTATATCAGAGAACATTCCAGCAATCGTAAAGCCACATGCGTGCATGCGTGCACTCTCGAACCACATCCAGTGGCAAGTTATTATGGGGACTGACAGACTGTCATCCTTTTGATGGCTTGAGCTGTATATCTCCTGAGCAGCAATGGGGCTCTTATGCAGAAAGTATCATATGTTCCCAGCCAATTTACAGGGAAACAGCAATAACATTTTATCATGGTTGAGAGCCCAGTAGCTGCTTCCTATTAAACTTGCCCTTTCAGATACCTGTCTTGGATTAATTTGTTGATTTCAGATGGAAACTCAGTCTTCTCCAGTGAAGCATGACGTTCTAGGATAGACTCTCTGAATGACAATTACTGTGTATTCTAGCTGGTTTCAGACCATTACAAGCTTTGGGCACAGTGGAAGACAGAGGACTTCAGTAACTGATTTTAATATCATGTCTAATTTTAACTGTCAGTTATATATGTGCCAGTGAAAGAATCCTCAGAAAGATGAAATGCAAAACACTTCTAACTTGCTCTTTTTAATGATACACTTTGCTGCAGGGTGGAGAGTGGAGGCAAAGCGGAGAGGGAGTAGCCTTCTTGTAAGGGGAATCGGCTTGGTGGGGGGCATCAGATTGAGAAGTGAGCACATAGCAACTGCCACCTCTTCTTTTCCTGTGCCCCTCAGGAAGCTTCTAAGTAGTAGTATGTTTACCAAAACCGATTCCAGGAATTAGTGCCAGTATTTTTCCTTGAACATTAGAGGAAAATGAAGTTTAGGGGTTTACAAAGGATGATAAGCTTTGCTCACCATTTTCTTATTACAGACAGGGTGTGAATGTCTTTAGTAATAAAGATGGTTGTCAGGGATTGTTAAATGTAACCTGATGGATTTTAAAGAGGGGAGTAACTCTGCAGCTTGAAATAGGATAAACCATTTTAAAAGAATCTGAAATTAGGAAGCCCCTAAATTATATTTCAAATGAAAGGGAAAGGCATTATTTTCAGATCTTTAAAAGTATTCCCTGCTCATGGAACACATTAGACATACAGATTCTTCAACATTGTATGTTGAATTCTTCAACATCTCTATGTTCTTAGAGAATATACTTGCAATTATAGCAAATTATCTAATTATTAATGCATGATTTTACTTCTTACAATTCTTCCCTAAACACATTGGCTTTTTCTTTTCCTAAGTCATCTGCTGCAACAGCATGGATAGCTTGATTTTACTTAATAGGGGAAAGAAAGTATCAGTAGCAACTATACATGGAACTAACTTGGATCTTTATGAAAGAGTGAATGAAACTGCTGGGATTTTTCCCAGCAGTCTACGGTTGAAGAGAATGTGTGATGGCCAATCTAGAGTGGATCTTTTATGTCTCTTATGCTCCTTAGGAAAAAGCCTCACTGTAACACGATCTACCATGTGAATTCATGTACATGGCATGGCAAATAGTATTACAGAACAGTTACGTTACACAGTGAGTCCACACGCTCCCTGGCTATCAGCCTGAGGCCCCTGTCCTAACATTGGAAAAGTGTTCACCGGTCATGATATTCAGATTTGAAGTCAGCATGCATATATCTGGAACAAATAAACAAGAACCTAAGTGTGCCAAAATGTACAGTTGGTGTTGATGTGGGCACCGGCCCACAATGTTCACGTCATTATGGATGAAATGAGACATTCACACAGACTACCCAGTCTGGGGGAGGAAAAGGGACAGCATGGCTTTTCCATCAAGGGGAGCAAAAGCCTCGGCCCTGTCATGACAGGCCTTTATTGGGTTTCTCTGTGCATTTACATGAAGGTCCTCATTTACTATGCCCAGGTTGCTTTAGGTGGTTACCTTTTACAGAAAACGAAGGAGCCAATGCCACTAACCACTTAATTGGTTTTAAGAAAAAGCAAATTCTATTTGAATCTTGATTTAGTGATACTTAGCAAAACTGTGCTTCCCAAACTGCAGTAAGAGACTGAGGATCTAAGTCATGCAGCATTTTGATTCTTTTTTTTTCCCTGGGTCCACATGGAAGAGCCATTTATGCCATCAGCTCGGTGATAGAACAAATGATGTTTCCGCTCGGGCAAGCTTTGTTTTATCAGGATCAGTCACCTTATCAGCAGTTGACCCAGAACTGTGGTGCATGTCTTGGAGTAGGTAGCATATGTCACAACTCTGTGCAGACTTGCTTCATAAGCAGGATTGTCTGATGAAGATTTAATGAATAGGAAAAGTTTGCAGCAAGAAATGTCTTCTATAATGATAACTTCTCTTAAGCTCATTGTACTGCTTGCTCGTGGCTCATCTCCTGCATTGATTCTCAGAAAAGCTAAAAGAATAAACAGAAATGAATATGCGTCCACACAGGTTCACATGGGGACTGGTTTACCTGTCAGTACTCCTTTCTGAAATACATCGTTTGTGAAAAAAGAGTGTAGAATCTAGATGATCGTATGAGTGTAAGGTTCTGTGTGACACATAAATGCATAATGTTCAACAGAGGACGTTTTGTTTTTCCACGGAAAACCCACATGTGATTCACCAGCAACACTTTTATGTGATTGTGTGTTATTTCTAAAAAGTGGGACCATGCAGGTTTCTTTTCATTGCAGACTGTCAGAATTGTTTAATCACTTGCTTTTAATACCTTATAATTTAAGATTGGATTTTTCACTCTCATCAATCTGCTTTGATTTTCGAAGACATATAATAAATGGAGAGAGAAGACAGAGCATCCTCACTCATAGATAAGTCACGCATGACTTGCACATTTTGACATTTAACACTTCTTTTCTTTGACCTTTGACAGGTTAGGGCTTGACCCAAAACTGTTGGCTAAAATCCTAAATATGAGCTCAGGACGGTGTTGGTCAAGTGACACTTACAACCCTGTCCCTGGAGTGATGGATGGCGTCCCCTCGGCTAACAACTATCAGGGTGGATTCGGTACAACGCTCATGGCTAAGGTATGGCAAATGCAGAGGCTGCCCGAGGCCTGGGTGTTTCATGGTCTGATTCTCCCTCCCTCCCTCCCTCCCTTCCTCCCTCCCTCCCTCCCTCTTCCCTCCCTCCCTCCCTACTCTCGTCCCTCCCCAACCTTTAACAAAGCTTGTAGACATGGAAGGCAAAATCCTACCAGGCAAATTATTGAAATAATGATTCACTTACTCACTGGAAAGGAGTTAAAACTTAGATAAAAATCCTTATTGTATTCATTTTTGTTCCTGACTTTTCAAATGAGAAGAATGGGCTGGGATTTTTCTTTTGTGCTTGGGGTTTTTATAACCTGAGCTGGTAAAATGTTGTTCTCCATCATGAATTTATGTTAATTTACCAAGCCCTTCAAAGGGAAGCAGTAGGAATTTTCTGATGGTCAGTAATACATTGGCATGGGATGCACACGCCACAGGAGAGAGGCTCTTTCTCACGATACTGGGTGTCTACATACATCGTTCTGGGTTAGGAATATGTGTTTGTGTGTACAGTCACTTGAAAAGGAAGCTTGGCCTCTTCTCACTTGTGTTCTCACTTGTGATCTCAGCTTTAGGAAATACTGTACAGATGAACAGAATTTCGTATTTCTGCATAGAGTTTATGCCCACCTCCCCCAATTAACATTTTTTTCCCTGACTACAAAAGTAACAGTGCCCACCCCTGGATACATGCCCCTTCCCCTCCCCCCACCCCCACCCCTCAGTGTTCTGTCTGTCCTGCTCCTCACGATGCCTTGAGTCCTCCACTCTCTCTTCTGCCACAGCCCATACCTTGGCTGAGCCTCATGCAGGCGACGGCATATCCGCTCGTGCCTGGTCTCCCTGCCTTTCATCCGCGTCTTCTCTTGTTCATTTTCCATCTCAGGGAAGCATGAGCTTCCTGACATGTAAAAACCTGGTGATGCCGTGTTTTCCTATTTTGTTGCTTTTGTGGTTTCCAGCTACTCATAGATTAAAGCCCAACTCCGCAGGCAGTCTTACTGGGCCCTTGGACTCTACCAGCCTCACCGGCTCAGCTTTGTTCCCCTCTCTGCTTCAGCCTCCTGTCCTCTGTCACTGAGCCTCTCTCTGCCTGGCTCAGCCTTCCTCGCCCCTCCGCTCTGCTCCTGGCACTGTACCCGGCACTTCAGATATCTAGTGCACGAAGCAATGTTTGATGCTTCTCATTTTGTTTCTGTTTCCTGTTTTACAGTTTTGTTTCTTCTCATGTTTTATCTTAGAAAATACTTTTAGGCCAATCTGGCCCTTGTGTTTAGGTTTGCATATCTTCCTTTAATCACGGTGCTGTGTGGCTGTGCATGGAAATAGGAAGGAGCTCCTTGGATGCATTGTTCTCATCAGCACCGCAGGGTGATGTGTTAGGCACCAGGACAAATGAAAGAGGCACATTTATGCCCACTTTCCTTTCTGTATCTGTATGAAGTGGGTTGTGACCTGTTAGCTTATTTGGTTCCTAAAATACTGCTAAGGGCTCCAGTAGAGGAGACCGCTAACAAGTAAAGTGAAATGAGGGGTAGGAGGCCTCCCACCAGAGGGTGTGGAATTGCGTGGCCTCCGTCCTTCTGAAACGCTGGCTCGGTTTGGGCCATATTCTCCAGAGTCGCCCTCTACTCCACTGGACGCCTTTGCTGTGGCCACACTTCTCCAGGGTCCCTGCCCAGGAGGGACCTGCTATGATCTTCGGGATAATAAAAGGTAGCTTTTCAATTAGTAGCATAGACAGTACCGTAGTAAAACATACGGATACTACTTTCTGTTTTACTCTCATTTCCCCTGAGAAATGCAGCTGTCATTTACCTTACAAAGAGGAACTCATCTTAATGTTGCTTCGGATGAGAGGACTTAGAAAGGAACTTAAAAAAATAGTCTTTCACCACCTCAGAGAGCTGTTAGCAAGAACACACCCCAGCCAGTTGTACGGACAAACTGATGGAGATGGAAGAAATCCCTATCAGTGCTGCAGTTATACCTTCTGGTGCAGATCGGGACTTTACTTTACAAAGAGATGTTGTGTTTAACTGCCATTGAATGTCGTTGTGCCCTGGAATATGATGCTAGCAGGCTGTGAAAGTAGGGATTTGGACATTTATTTCTAGATCTTAACATAAAATTCTGACGTGTTGTACGTATGTAGTCAGAAAACATAGTTGATACAGAAACTAGATCATTCTCCTGAGCCCCCCAGCCTTGAGGTCTGTCTCTCACGGGCACTCAGAAACAACTTTTGGGAAACCATGATGACGACTCCTGGTACCTCCCCAACATACCTGTTTCCCTGACGGACAGGATTGAGAGGCCACCTTTCCGTCTTTAGAATGTTCATCCTTTCAGACAGCAGCTACCAAAGCATTTTCATTTCCCTTTTTATGGTTTTATGAACTCTTATTTGGGGGAATAATTTACTTACCTCTTTGAAAAAGCCTTAACAGGTTCTTTTTTCCCCCAACAGGGTTGTCTTCTCGTTGTGTTGTTTTTCTGAGTTCTTATATTCTAGTTGTATTACTGGGTTAAAAATTAAGGGCTGTCTTTCTGTGTATATTTGTCTTGGTCCTTTAAAAGTATCTCACAGATGTGCCGCTGAATGATGTCCACAGAAGAGGCTTGTCTGTCTGTCGGGTCGTGAGCAACCATGGAGTCATCCACACGCATTCAGTGTGTGGGTGATAATTAAACTCGTTTTTTAGTCGAAGCTATAGAAGAATTCAAGGTTAAGTAGATTTTCCAAATCTATGTGTTTACATGTGAAAATTATGCAGATAAACACAAAATAATATTTGTGCCTGTGGTGTCATACATATTTACGAAGCTAGAGATTTCATTCATTCTTTAACCTTTGCCTGTTTTTATTTTGAATCATTTTCTCCCTTGAGTAGATGGTATCAGTAATTGCCCTGTTTTCAAGGATGTTCTTCAAAGAGTAGAAACAGTTCTCATCTTGCTTCTTGTCTCCCCCTTTCTTTGCTTGTTGACTTTGCCCTGAGCGAGGGAATGAGCGTGGCAATGGTAAGGAGAAAAATCTAGTTGGTCTTGCTACTTGTTTGCAGCTCTTACCCTCACAAGTGACTGAAATAAGGGGGATCTTGTTTCAGTTACCTGTACCCCCATTGTCTTCTGTGTACCCCGGATAATTCAATTTTGGACAAGATTTCATTTTTAGGGTCATAGGTATCCATTAGCTACAGTTTAATGATACAAGATTTATAATGTTAACTTTGTCTGTTTTCAGATAGCCATAAGTTTTCTGAAACTTGCAGAATGAAGCATTAGATCTGAGAGATGTTACAGGGTCATTGTGAAGACAATTGTTTCCTTGGACTTAAAGTCCAGACACTGACTCTTCCGTGTTCCTTCCCTGCCCGTCCCGGCTCATGTACTTTCCGCCCTGGCCCTTTGCTCGCTCTAGCTCTGCCTCATTGACCTTCATGGTATTTTTTTGACTGTTCCATTTGCCCACCGCAGGACCTTGACCCTGCCACTTTGTCTGCCCGAAATGCTCTTCCCCCAGCTCTCCAGAGAAGTCTGCCTCCCCAGCGTTTGGGCCTGAGGTCCAGTCTCTTCGGCTCGGGGAGGTCTTCCCTACATGTTCTGTGCATCAGAAGTCTCTTTCTTCTGCCCCACCTCCTTACCATCCATCACATTCTAACCCCCCTCTCTGCTTTATTTTTCTTCACAGCACGTGTCATTGGGTGGAATTTTAGTATCTGTTTTTGTTGTCTATCCCACTGGGCAGTAAGATCCATGAGAGTAGTGACTTGGTATCACCAGCACTCAGCACCGTGCCCCACACATAGGAGTTGCTAAATATTTGTTGAATAAGAGATTGAATGGGTAGGCTAATGATTCCAAAATAGGGTTTGGTTTGGGCTTTCGGGCTTCTGCAGAGTTGGAAAAGCATTTGTCTGTGTGATCTCACCTGTAGAGTAACCCTCGTGGGGAGTGGGGAGCGGAGGGGACACTCAGAAATCAAAGTTTCGGTCTGGAGCAGTTTTGTAACTTTATGAAAGCACTTATATAAAATACATACACCATTTACTACCGAGTTTGTAAGTATCTTCTTTTTTTCGGACTTCGTTTCTCCTCCTTTGAAACCGAAGCAGTAGGAGCCGCAGTTCCAAAGTGCGCCTCGCCTGCCAGTCTCACTGTGTTCTCCTGCCCTTGTTTGACTTAGGACCTGGGATTAGCACAAGACTCTGCTACCAGCACAAAGAGCCCCATCCTGCTTGGCAGTCAGGCCCATCAGATCTACAGGATGATGTGCGCAAAGGGCTACTCGAACAAAGACTTCTCGTCCGTGTTCCAGTACCTGCGAGAGGAGGAGACCTTCTGAGCTGGTATGGGGGCCGTGGGCGCTGTGGAAACCCAGCTCTGACTCGGAGCTTCCACAGGCTCAGCGAGTTTGATCAGAGGTCACCCGTCTGCTTTTGGTTGTCTCGGTCACCGTGAGATGGGTTTTCCACCCATTTTCTCCTGCATATTCTTTGTATCTATTTAGCAAATGTACAGTATCGGATTTTTTTTCTGTTAGCCCCCAATGGTCTCTGTTAAACAGCTGGTTGACCTGTTTCAAAAGTTTGATCGTTGCTCATCTTTGACTCGATCGTTGACTAACTACTTCCTCCAGGATGTTGTTCGTTCCAATTTACAAATAAAACCAAAAGTTTCTCAACAGCATGAAACCAATCTTAAAGGGGAAACAAAAAGAAATCGGTGTGAGGAAAGGAGCTGCAGAAAGGGGAAGTACAGTGAATAACTACCCGTGTCCCTCAGAAAGTTCGCCCTGTTACGACCGAGTGGGGGTATTCTCGCGCCACTGGGGCTACTGAGCTGTTTTCCAGGGGATTGCTGAAGCGAGAGAACTCCTTGCTGTGTGTTTTATAATTTGGACTCCATTACAGTATCTGAGTGTGTCCCCCTTGTAACAATTCCCAATACTCAGTAAACTTGTCTTTTATATTTTTCCTTCCTTGTACATTCTTCTTACATATTTTTGACTTCAAAAGAATGATGTCTTTAGACCTGTTTCAGAGCCACTGAATGACAATTGCTTTAGATAATTATTATAGTATTCTAAATAGAACAATATTATTTTGAATTCAAATAAATTTCTATGCTGATAACCCATTTATGGGAGTGTTTGTGTCTTACCAGTCATTCAGTGAACAGTCGATTGATCGGAAAAACGGGCATTACAGACAAATCCAGTCAAACACCGCAGCGGCTTGACGGAGGGGGCGAGGAGGGCAGACTCTGGGTGTCAGAGAGCTGCTAACTGAGGGGAGAAAGGCAGGAGTCAAGGATGACTCCAAGGCTGGTGGACAAAGTGGAAGAAAGAAATTACCACTCACGCTCTGGGGCGATCGTGAGAGATTTGGGGGGAAACAAATCAGGAGTTTATTTGAGATGCCTAATAGCCATCTGCATGGGGGAGGGGGGTCCAGTTTCAAGCCGTGTGTTACTCTGACTTTTGGTGTTTGAGAAGATGAGGCAGAACCAGCAAAGGGCACTGAGGAAGAGTGACCAGTAAGGAGGGGAAAATGGGAATGGTGTCTCAGAAGCCACAGGAAGACAGTGTTTTAAGGACAGAACGATCATCGATCGGTATCAGCGCTACTGATAAAGGGAGTAATAGAAGGGCTGAGAATGAATCATTTGGGGATTTGGCCCTGTAAATCATTGGTAGCCCTGACCAGTATTCGGATGGAGTGTTGGAAGTGAGACTGAGAAGGAGAGAAGGGGAGGGGAGAAATTGGAAGCGATGAGGTGGGATACGTCTCCAGGAGTTTTACTGTGAAAGAACAGACAGATGGAGTATACACCGGCAAGGAATCTGGGGTCTGGGGAGATTTTGTTTATGTTTTTAAGATGAGAGATATTATGGGGTTATGCCGATGGACGTGGAATGATCAGATAAAGAGGGAAAAAGTAACGATGCACGAATGAGGTAGTACGCTTGCTAAGGGATTGATTTTTTTGAATAGTTAGAGGGGAAGAGCGTAGATGTGGCAATTCTCTGAAAATTAAAACTCAGCACAAAAAGATCATATTCCAAACTGCCAGTAGCCGTGTTGAAGTTAGTTATGCAGTTTTCAACACAGAATAATAAATATTAATGCTGGAGAGGACTTTACTGTTCTCTAATAAGATGGCCTCGTTAAGTCGCCCTCTGACCATTAGTTTTCTCATCTACAAAGTTGTCATAAGCAATGTAGCCTAATTTTAAGTGCTTGCTTGGGAACTTGAAACAAAAAAAAAAATGTGAGCAAAGGGCAATCCCAAGTGTTGGTGAGCATGTGGAGAAGTTGAAACCCTCATACGGTGCCACCAGGGAATAGAAAATGGTTTGGCCACTTGGAAAAATTGTTTGGCAGTTCCTCAAAGGGGTAAGCGTGGAGTTACCACATGACCCAGCAGTTCCACTCCCAGCTCTGTCCTCAAGAAAAATGGAAACATATGTCTGAGCCAGAGCTTGTACCTGAGTGTTCATAGCAGCATTATTCGTAATAGCCAAAAAGTGGGAACAATCCAAGTGCCCTGCACCTGATGACGACAGGAACAGACCAGAAGGTCCATACAGTGGAAGACTGGCCGTAGAAGGAAAGAAATACCGACATGTGCTACGACATGGATGGACCTTGAAAACACTGTGCCAAGTGAAAGAAGCCAGACACGAAAGGCCATGTGCTGTATGATTCTGCGTGAAGTGTCGGGAGTAGGCAAGTCCACAGAGACAACGTAGATGAGTGGACCCTTCCCCAGGGTCCAGGGCAGTAGGGGAAGTGGCGGATAAGTGCTCATGGGTATGGAGTTTCTTTTTCTCGGGGTGATGAAAGTGGTCTGCAATTTGGTAATGGTTGCACAACTTTGTATTAAGGGCCACTGAACTGTACACTTTAAAATGGTGAATTTTATGGTGTGTGAATTACATCTCTGAAAAATAAGAAACGAAAACGATGAGATAGGATCTTCCTCTCTTGATGAATGGTTCTCAACTGGGACAGTTTTGTCCCGCGGGGACCTCTAACAACAGACACACTTTTGGTTGCTGTGCTGGGGGTGGAGATGCTATTGGTATGTAGTGGTTAGAGGTCATCGGTGCGAGTAAACATCGTACAATGCACAGGACAGCTCCCACAAGAATTACCTGCCCCCAGTGTCTGTAAGACAGAGTTTGAGAAACCCTGCTCAGGTGTAGGGTCCACAGGTACCTCCAGCTTGGCATCTCAAACCTGAGCTTCCTCTCCTCCACCCATTCTCCACAGTGAATTCTAAATCTCGACTTCAGGTCCTCATCCGTTTTTGCATAGGATACTTCAGTCTCTGCAATTGCTTCTCTTCTCTTCTAAGTGCTTTACTGAGGTATAGTTTATACACAACAAACTGCTCATATTTAATGTATAGTTCAACAGCTTTTCATAAGCTTACAGAGTTGTACATCCTCACCACAGTGCAGTTTTAGAGCATTTCCGCCACCTCCCTTCACCCCGACAAATCTCTTGTGCCCGTATACAGTCACTCCCATTCTCTCCCCCGCAACCCTGCAGCCGTGGGCACCCATTAATCTTGTCTCTATAGATTCACAGCTGCTGCTTAACCACCGATTTGGTTCTTCCCAATTCATCCTTCACACCACTGTGAAAGGTCTTTCTGAGACTGAAATCCAACTCAGTTATTTCCCTGCAAAAAATCCCAGCCTCAGATGCAGTCGGAGCTCCTTAGCATGTCCGGGCCCTGGGTGCTCTGGCCACTATTTTACTTTATCTGCACTTGGCATTTCCCAAGCATGCCTTGCTTCTTCCGCCTCAGTGTCTTTGCCCATGACCCTTCCTTCACCTGAAATGCCCTTCTTCTCTCCCGGCTGACCTGCTTGGGCATGACATCTCCAAGGCTGTCATTTCTCGTTTCCATAGCTCTTCGTTGTCTCTTGTATCATAGCTCTTAGCCTATTACATTACATTTGCTGGTTTGTCCATCTGCCTTCCACATGAGGCTGCGAGCTCTTTGACAGCCCATGGCATTGAGCAAAAGCTCAGTGTGTGAATGAGTGAGTGATTGGAAGCTAGGACACTGGATTTGTGTTAGGGGAACTACTGACTGTATAAACATGTTTCTTAAAGATTCTTCCTTGGCAGACAAAGTTTATTTTACTGTGAGTTGTAAGTGATGCCGTGTGTTATATATAGCTGCTCAAGAAGTCTGGCAGAATGTGGGTCTTGTACAAAGTTTTCTTAGTCAAAGGGTTAGTTTATGCTGTTTGAAGAAACTTACGGGGAGACATGGGCATTTTTGGTAGCAAGTTTTTGTCTCATTTTCCATGTACTTTAAACATCAACTTGCATGCAGATATCATGCATAGATTTCCCTTTATGGACACGGCAGTTCCAAATGCAGTCTTTTATCACGTGCTACTTAGACCTCGAGGCACGTGGTGAATCCCATAACAACACAGGTTTGATTTATTTGAGGGATCCTGTGAAGAGCTGGGTATTTGAGACTCTTTTGCTGTCCTGTTGATCTGACATCGTGATAATGAAGCTTATGCTCAACCCCAGCTGAGTCCAAATTTAGGCAAACCCCACTTTGGACAGGGCCTGCTCCTTGGCCATTTTTCTCATTGCATGTATTTTGATCTTAACTTTTATGCTAAGCAATCAGAAATGTGTGTGATCTGTCCACTTCCAACAGGGAATGGGGGGAAAAGGCAGATCTGAGCAGAGGATGGGGCAGCGTTATCCATAAACTCTACCCAGGCTGCTGTCCGAAGCCTGCTGCTGCTCAGGAAAACAGCCCACATTACTACCAGTTCACCTGCAGTAACTGTACCCTTGAGCAGTCTCCACTGGCCAGCCAATGGGGAGCCGTCTGCCCCAGCGGGGGTTTTAGCCATCTTTCAGTTCAACTGATGAGGGAGCTTAAGGACATCATAGGGATTTGTAACGTTCCACGCAAGGTGCCAGATCCATAAACTGGCCTGTCCATTGTGGCAATGCGCATGTGGAAGCATCTCTCACTGGTGGCAGAGAGATTGAAGAAGACCTTTTACTATTTGTTTTCATCATTTCATAATTCAAGACTACCTAAAAAGGATGCAGACCAGAATTTGAGTCTTTCGGAGTGTTAATAGGAAAATACAGCAAAGCAGAGGCCCTTTGCAACCAGCCTGCAGGGAGGGCCTTTGAGTGTCTTGGGTGCCAGCACTGCCGCTGGCCGGGAGACAGACCCGCTGTGTTCTAGTCCTCGGGCAGTGCTCCCCTGTGCAGTCTCATGGATCCCTTTCCTCCTTAAAATGAGGGCATTGCGTAGATCTCCACCGCTGGCTTTAGCTGTAAAACGCTGATTCCTGTTAGGGAAGGGTTTGAGAAAATGTACAGCATGTGCTTCTGACAGTTTTTGGACTTTCTCTGGTTAGGTGTTATTTATTGCTCATACAGCCATCTCATTTATTAGGGGTTTTTTTTTATAGCTGGGAATAGATTCAGAGATCAATACACTTTTATTAATGGTAGTCCGTCAAGCCGGGTAAAGAGATGGCAAGAGAGCTCATCTAGAATGAGCCACTTGAATAAACCTGACACACGAGCTTGGCTACGGGCTGCCTTTTGGCAGGCCGAGCTGTAAAGTAATGACATTGGCAGAGTGAGCGACGATGGAAACCTTCCTCACAGCCAGACTCATAAAATCAAAGGGCAGGTTTCGGGTGTGTTTCTCAGCCTTGGCTGTATATGCAAATCCTATGACTTTTTGAATGTAGCATTTTATCTTCAAAAGGACAAAATCTGGCATTTGCCGTAGTCATTAAAAATGATAAATGCCTAAAATGCTTTCGAGTTGGGATTATGGTCGGGGAGAACAAATATTGTTTCAATACCGAACAGCATCTTATCCTAGAACACTTCTCATTGATGTTGTCAGTTCCAAAAAATAAAAAATCTTGCATTGTTTTCCCCTTACGTCGTATGAAATTGGGGATAAGCGTTACCGGTTCTTACTAGAATGAATGGCCTGGGCTGTTTGGAATGAATTAGCCCTCCTAGACCATTCATTGCAAGATGGCCTCTTGCCCTGAAAGAGTTAACTTGCCTCCAGCCGGGGCTTTTTCAGCCCCTCTGAGCAGAGTTCAGATGACATCAAGTTCACTATTTTACATTTGTTCTGTGCCTGTTAAACTTTATTTTCATTCCGTTTGTGGATAGAATTTGAAGTACTCTGTGGTCATTTTAGACTATTGGAGGGCTTTCTCAGAAATTTTACTTTAGAGTTCTAATCTCAGAGACCCTCAGAGCAAATGTAGCTTTAATCCCTGTCTCTCTCCTCCTTTTATGACCTTAACCCTGACCCCAGGCCTGCTCTCTGTAAGTGCCAAACATGATTCATTCTCCTTGCTTGGTTTAGTTTTGTCTATTTAATGAGCCAAGAAGACCAAGGAGACCTGATAGCGTATTTGTGCTAATGCAGTATGCTCTCCTGCTTGGCTCCTGAGTCATTTATTTGGCTTTTACTTTTGCCTAGAGTCGACCCTTTGTCTCCGAGATGAAGCATCTGTATTTTAGACAAAGGAGATGCAAACAGTTGATGTGAACGAGCCCGTCAGGAGACATGCTGCACCAGAAGGAAACATAAAGCGAACTGCTATGGAAGGGGAGAGGGTCTGCTTGTCTGTGCCTCGGCTCTGTATCATAGACAGTGTGAATGTGTACTGAGGACATATCTCCTTATGTAGTTGACAAGCCTGACTCTCAGAGCCGTGTTCTTCCTCTGTGTTCTAGGGGTCACAAGGTCTCCAGGCTAAAGTGTTGGTGCACTCGGCCTGGTGGCCGGAATGTCTCCTTTCTGCCGCCTCCCCAGCATGACTTCAGATACTGTTTGTGTGGGCAGGCATACTTTTTTGACTTGGTGTTTAATACGTATCATCTGTTTTTCTTATTTTTTAAGTTGTGGTGGCAGAACTGGGCCATCAAGGACGCTTAGACGGTGATAAGCAGAAAGAGACTTAACGGGAAGATTTACGACAGGTTTAGCTTCCCTGTCATCTGGCTTACCACTCGCAGCCCAATTCATTTGGGGTTGGAAGGAGTCTGACCATGGGGTTCTGACAAATGTGTTTTTATCCTCGTGAATTTATGCTTGCTTCAGTGTCACCCCCCCTCCCCACACTATTAAAAACTGATAGGACTTTGAACAGTGGCCTGATCCCTGATGATGGCCTCTCCTGGCCGTCCCATTTAATTCCTGGCTGCTCCAACTAGGGACATTGAAAGCTGCCCCTTCAGAAGCTGGACGCGTCCTGCCTTGCCCTGCACTCATGGCAGCGTGGTCTGGCTCCTTTTATAGGTCAGTGACACCCTCACGCTTGTATACGTGTGTCACCACAAATCTTAAAAGATGCAATTTGCTTGGCAGCTTCATCCTCCTAAGATGAATTGGAGGCTAGCGTGAAGGACGGGACTCTAATGTCCCACGTTAGGACGTTAGCACAGGGAAAGCAGATGCCCCGTCCTTCCTCGCCCAGGCTGGGAGGTCTCGGGGGCGGGGGTGGGGGGGAGGATTCAGTAGTGCTCTTAGTCACATGTGTGGATTCTTGTTTCTATTTTATTTTTAAAAACAATCTGCTTCTGAAAAGACCTGGTTGTGCTTCCCCTGGAGCAACACCAATGGCTCCCTCTCCATAGGACAGTGTCACATCCTTGTTCTCTTCGGAAGAAAGAACGAAAACTTCCAAGAAACTTCTCCTTCCGTCAAGAGTTATCCAATCTCCAGCTCGTCAGAGTCAGGGGATTGGGTGAGCCCTGTTATGCCCGATGGCTTCCTCTTAAAAAAAAAATCATAAGCAAATTCTGCATGGTCAGGTATTGTCATCTTTGCAGAGGATTTTCTTTGCCTAATGTCCTATCTGATGGGCCATTCTGTGTATTATATGCTACACATAATCTCCGCAAATGCGTACCGTGGTCCATAAAACTGCCACACTGTTTTCAGAAACTAGTAATTCACAAAGTAAACCTGAGACAGTGCTGATAATAAACACAAATTGCAAACAAGAAGGTAGTAAGTGGAAATAATGCACTCATTTAGGACTAATAAAGCCTTTGATCTTACTTTGAAGGAAAGAGTCTATGCCGAAACTACCCATTCAGGGACAGCCAGATGCCCATTAAAAGGCAGTGCTTTGCTTTGATAGAAAATCACTGAGCCCTGTCTAGCAGGTCTGGTTTGTAAACAGATTAGTTAAGGGTTCATCAGGACTGATTTGCATAGGATTCAGCAAGCCCCAGTCACTTTTTCAACCCTAATGAGCAATGCTGTTTCCAGGTTGGAAATTACACCATTTTTTTTTTCTAACTGGAAATCTTAGGTAATTACTTTGTGGGGAAGGGAAAGAATATTCATATAAAGTGAACCTTGGCTATCCTCAGCTAATGGGAAAATGATGACCTAAGACTTGTTTTGCGCTGTCTAAATGGTGAGGGATGTAATGAAGGAAATAGGTTGTGAGTTAAAAATTACATTACAAAAAGGTTTTCCTCCCTTCTTCTGTTATGTGAGAGAAGAAAGGAGAGTATTTCGAATTGTAATGGAAAAGGTAGCATGGGGTGCAGGCTCAGACCACACGTATTTACCTAAGAAGGCTGACAGAGGACCTCCTTGGAGCCAGGCTGTGGGTGTACTGGGGTCAGCATCCCTTGGTGCCCAAGACATACAGAAGCCCCGCCCTTACAGAACTTTCCAGAGCCTTCCATTATGGAGAAATTGAAACAGTAAGGAAAGGGAACTAAGCCAGTTTCAGAGTAGGTTCTGAAATTTCTACTAGTTAGCAGCCGTATTTGCTTCTTAGATGGCAAGACCAGTATTTCCAGAGAGAAAAAGATGTTCTGATCAGTCTCATTCCACTTTTATTTTTGATTTTTAGAATAATCAGCAATCTCTTCACTGTCAGTAATCAAGTAGATTTCCTCTCCTTAAATTTTGGAGTGAGGAAATGTCCAAATAAAAGCTTTGCTTAGTCTGATCACTTAATAGGTAACAAGTGGAACAGTTCAGTAAAGACACGTGGTAACTTGGAAAGTAAACAGTCCGTAAATGAAGTAAAATGACAATGAAGTTTTCAAACCTGAGCTTCCAAAGATGCAGTGACTTAATGGTGGACAATGGTCTGTTTCTTTGGCTTATGGAAGACAAAAGTGTTTTGTTTTTTTTTTATGAGAGATGTTTTGAGGTATTGGCAACATTGGTGACACTTGCTTTGTTGGGAACTTGGGTTTAAGTAACAACCTTCAGCCTTTGTGTCCTGCCTGTCAAGGCCAAGGTCCTCAGCCTTACACTGCTTCCTAGAAGCGAGATCAAATCAACTCACTCCTATAAATGTCACCTTGGATATATTCTACGTGCCCCCCCCCCACTGCCTCCAAAAAAACAGTCCAGTTCTGTAAGTGTCAGCAGAGAGGCTGGGACAATTTCACAGTGACTTGGGCAGGACTCCAGGGTCTGTCCAGGTAACTCAGGTGGGTCGGGGGCATAAAGGGAAGCCATGCCCTTTGTGTCTCCAAATGGATTTGATTAGGCTGAGGAGGAAGAAGAGGCCTGGTTCGGTTACCTGCTTGTGAACATTGCTTGGGAGAGGCTTCTAGTAAAATCCGTTTGAGGCTAAGTAAGACACCTGTACTCCTTAGGAGAGCTGGGTCCTGTGGCTTCCGTAGCTCTCAAGGGAGCGTGTGTGAGGCCTTGCAGGGCCTTGCCTTCATGTCTGTTGCAGGCTGACAGAGGGCTTTGAAGTTCACTCAAAATACAGCTCAAAAGACTAGTCCAGTACAGGATGGGGGATGGTTTCAAGCTTGTTTTAACACAAAGTTCCCATGCATGTAAGCGTCAGGGTAGAGGAGAAAAGGAAATGGTCCTCCGAGCGTGGGCTTTCTGTTTCACTTCCTTTGTCCAGAGCGTTGCTGAAGTAATTTACAGTTTGGAGAGCTGTGATCATCCCTCGCAAAGCACTCAAAGCTCCAGTGGTGAGAGGACTTCCGCCAAGATGGAGGCATAGGTGGAAACACTGTGCCTTCTCCCACAACCAAGTTTGAATACAACAAAGGTTTGGAGAACAAAGACACCGCCAAAGAACACAAAATTGAATTATACGGAAGTCTAACAACATCTAACCGTTTAACTGGGACGGTAAGAGGGACGGAGCCAGCAGCGGAGTAGGGTTGGGCAGGACGGATCCCCCGACCTAGGCACGCAAGTAGCCTGGACCCAGTCAGGGTGTGGGGCAGACTGACCACGGTCGCACATTCACGCACAGTGAGACGGACCACGCAGGCCCCAGGGGGTGAACCCAGTGGTGGAGGGCTGACAGCAGTGGCACACTCGCGTGCAGTGGGACGAAACACGCGGGCCTTGGTGACGGTGGCAGCTGTGGCACCTGTGGGGGCCGCGGCGGGAGGCGGCAGACGGGACACCATTGCTCCTCTTTGACCCCGCCCCCACATACAGCGTCACAACCCAGCGACTGAGTTGCCCTGCTCTGGTGAACACCTAGGGCTCCGATCCTGCTACAGAACAGGCACGAACAGCCCAAAAGATGGTGCAAAAAGAACTCAAAGTCCCAGAGCCAATAACTCTAAGTGACCAAGAGATTGCCAGCCTCTCAGAAGCACAGTTCAAGACACTGTTTATCAGGATGCTCACAGAACTGGTAGATTATAGTCACAAATTAGAGGAACATATGAAGGCTAAACTAAATGAAATGAAGGGAGATGTCTGGGAAACCAATAGTGATGGAAAGGAAACTGGGACTCAGATCAATGGAATGGACCAGAAGGAAGAACAAAACATCCAACCAGAAAGGAATGAAGAAATGAGAATTCAAAAAAATGAGGAGAGGCTTAGGAACCTCCAGGACATCTTTAAACGTTCCAACATCTGGATTATAGGGGTACCAGAAGGGGAAAAGAAACAGCCACGAGTGGAAAACGTATTTGAACAAATAATAAAGGATAACTTCCCCAGTCTGGCAAAGGAAATAGACTTCCAGGAAATCCAGGAAGCTCAGAGAGTCCCAAAGAAGTTGGACCCAAGAAGGAACACACCGAGGCACATCATAATTACACTAGCCAAGATTCAAATGAAGGAGAGAATCCTAGAAGCAGCAAGAGATAAGGGGACAGTCACCTACAAAGGAGTACCCATCAGACTGTCAGCGGATTTCTCAAAAGAGACCTTCCAGGCAAGAAGGGGCTGGAAAGAAGTATTCCAAGTCATGAAATCCAAAGACCTACAGCCAAGATTGCTTTATCCAGCAAAACTTTCATTTAGAATGGAAGGACAGATAAAGTGCTTCTCAGATAAGGTCAAGTTCAAGGAGTTCATCATCACCAAGCCCTTATTATATGAAATGCTAAAGGGACTTATATAAGAAAAAAAAGATGAAAAATATGAACAGTGAAAGGACAGCAAACTCACAGTTATTAACAACCACACCTAAAACAAAAGCAAACCAAGAGGACAGCTAGATGAGGAGTGGAACCATAGAAATGAAGAACACATGGAGGGTTAGCAACAGGGGAGTGGGAGGAGGAGAAGGGGGAAGAAGGTACAGAAAATAGCATAGACAGTAGGTAGAAAAAAGGGGGGAGGGCAAGAATAGTGGGGGAAATATAGAATCTAAAGAACTTGAGACATATGGTTATAAACTAAGGGGGGGAAGAATGGTGGGGGAGGGAGTGTGCAGATGGAGGGGAATGAGGGGGGGGAATAGAACAACTGTAATGGTATAATCAATAAAATATATATATTTTTTAAAAAGCTCCAGTGGTGAGACTCCCGGTTTATCACAGGCAGTAAATGCTCACAAACTACAATGGACTGAAAGAACCATGACCGAGGGTTTTAACTCTGATGACAGTACCACTGAGGAAAAGCCTTTTTTCCTGCCCTTAGAAATAATGTCCAGTCTCCTGGATATTTTTAGAGCCGACAGTTTTATATTGTGCTCTTTGACTTCATTAAACCAGATCCAAGGTTGGCTTTCATTCTTGGGGTAACGCACCCCTTGTCATCGCTTTACTTCCCATCTCACAGTTGCCTCTATCCCAGTGGTGATACACCTTCTCTGGTCTTTGAAGAGGGAGTGTCATTGACTGTTAGAAGGGGAAAATACATGCGAGGAAAATGCTGTTCAGCATTTGCATTCAATCAAGAGGTAGCCTTCTAATTTCAATGGCAAAATATGCATCCTAAACATCAACAGACTTCCACAGCAATGGAAAGCAGTTACTGTTGAAAATTACACGGGAGGAAACATACTTGCTGAGTGCTTACCAAATTCCGTTGTACTACCTTCTAGTGAAGTCTGTTTTAGAGTCATCGAAATTACTCAAACTGGTCTGTTTAGCAAAATGAGTGAACTTACTGGTGACAGAGACCAGATTTATTCAAACAAACAAATCAACCAACCAGAGTTCTGTTCCTTAAAAACAAGGAAAGAAAAACGATTGCCTCATGCTACCGCAGTATCCAGAAACTTCAAAGGCCCTTGGTTGTGTCAGTTTTGACTACCTCCATCTACTTTGTTCCTAAATGCCACAGAAAGGGAAAGAGCTAGAAAGTGTCCCTGATTTTGCCTCTTTGCTGCCTATCTTCTGGACAGGTTGGAGATCTAGTTTTGTTTTTTTCCCTTAATTTCTTCATCTATTTCACTCAGAAGACAAAAACAAAAAACAACTCTCCAACAGCAGTATGGTGATTACCAGAAGGAAACCGGAGTGGGGACAGGTAGAAGGAGGTAATGTGGGGATAAACGGTGATGGAAGGAGACCTGACTTTGGGTGGTGAACACACAATAAAATATACAGGTGATATATTATAGAACTGTACACCTGAAATCTATATAATTTTATTAACCAGTGTAATCCCAATAAATTCAGTAAAAAAATGAAGAAGAAGAAGAGAAAGAAACCTAGTTTTTGTTGGCTTTGTTTGGTTTAGGTTTTTCTTCCTTTCTAGGTTTTTTTTGTTCTTGCGGACAGCAGACCAGTAGGGCTGGCCTCAGCGAGAACAGGACAAATGAAGGACCTCCACCGAGCCCAGACATGCTGGGTCAGAATCTGCAGCATAACAGGAGCCCAGAGGACCCCTTCTCACATTCAGAGAGGAGCTGATGCCTGAGTATGGCTCAGCCCCTGCTGTGTTAGGGGCTACTGTGATAGGGGGTCATGGGCAGGTTTTTAGCTTGAAGAGATGTTCTTTGGAGCAAAACCCAGAGACTTGGGGCACTTCAAAATGCAGAAGATTAACTGATAAGACACACATGGATCTGAGCTACACATCTGCAAGCAAGATCTGAGGCAGCTATAGGGGTGGGCTACCCTCTGCTGCTGCTGCCTCACAACTTTGGCTTCCACTTGGCCCACCATAACTTCCTTCAATCCTTTGCTCCCTCATCACATCCTCTCAGCTTCAGCTCACATTGGTGCCTGATTTCCTCTGTTTGCCAAATCAGTTTCTCAAGAGCCGGAATCCAGTTGGCCCAGCTCAGTGCTTTGCTCTCAGCCTGTGGACTGACTAGACTCTTGGACCAACTGGGTGGGGGCATGCAGGTGGTCTGCACAAGGCTGCCTCTCAACTGGCAGGCCAGCAGGGAGGCCTGAGAGGTGGTTTCTGACCACCCATAAATCTAATCATGGCTTATAAGGCCCACAGTGTAAAATTCTGGGTTCCCTTTGGGGAAAAAAAGCACTTACTTGCTTCCCAAAGCGAATGTCAGTTTGAGCCAAGGGAATAGACAACATTTCTAAATGCATTTATTGCTGGACCAATTCTAGGACAGGAAAGAGTGAAAATTGAGTATGTGGGCCACTTAATTTTAGAGACTTATAATGATAAGATACAACATTATGTATAGGATGGGGCAAAAGTAGATTGACACCTGCGAGTAAACAACTATAAACACTGAATTTGTTCTTGTATTATTATTGGTTCATTATTGCATTATTTTCCACATGGGACAACTGCAAGCCTACTTTTGCCCTGCCTTCTATGTGGTGCAAGAGGGCCCCCCTAACTGAGATTTGCTGGGTGGTTATTCAAAGTTACCCCTTAACAGTTCTTCAAGGAGCCTAATAGCATAGCCAAGAAAAAATTGCTTATTGAAAAATAGAAAACAAAGTAAAAATCTGAGTACTTCCTATGTATACTAACAGCATGCTGTATGTCCTTTTAGATTTTAAAAAAATGCATATGTATACTATCACTTATATGTAAATGTGTTGTTTATTTCTGCAAAATAACATTATCATATACATAGATTATTATTCTCCCCAAAAGAATAGGACAGACACCTTGAGGTTGTTATATTAAATGCTGTTGTTTCTTTAGAACAAACCCCCTAGTCATATCCTGTATAAAACCTCAGCCCCAAGAATTCAGCAAAGATGATTTGAGTTGCCAATGTTTGCTCCCCCAGAGCCTTTATTTTAGAGTCCCTGGGTTTGGAAGCTGGGTTAGGTGTGGCAAAAGCTACTCAAAACTTGACCGAGAAAGGGGATACCTTGGGGGTCTCCTGAGGTGGGGGGTAGCAGTGTTGGTGAAATGCTGCAGGAACCTTTGGGGCAGGCGGTGCATTCAGGAACGGAACGGGTGGAGTCAGGCAGATTTTCCTCCCATAGAAAGATGGAGGGGACTAAGGTAGAGTCCTTCCCAGATTTAGACACCCCCAGCTCAAGTTCTTTGGCACTCACAGTCCATCAGGTGGCTTTATGGGGCATAGAACACCCATTGCTTCTCATGCTTCCCTAAGAGGCCAGAGCCTGTGAAGCTCCGCCCCCAAAAGGAGCAGGACCCTGAGGGCCCTGACCCCATGGCACTCACCTCCTCCCGGACCTACTTCTGTTCATCAGCAGCCTTGGAGAGGTTGCACGGATACAGCATGCCACCTCGTCCTCTCTCCTTGCAAAGGTTGTTCTTAAAATCAGCTCAAACTGGGAAGTAATAACTGTGATAGACTTGACCTTTGAGAAAAAAAACATTAGATCCTCTTTCTAGTAGCTGAGAAATTCAGTCCTAGGAACAAAATCGTGTGATTCACTGACAGAAAAGGGGCTTGTCGCTGTAACTCTCACCACTACAAGTGAGAGGTGGGCAAAAGGCACATTAAAACATTATCTCGTGGCTACTTCCGCTCTGATTGCCGGGGATTTGGTGTGTGGAACTGCAGGCTCTGTTTCCTTCTTCCCTGCAGCCCCACACACTGTTAGAATTGAGACAGTAGACCAGCTCATGACAGGCTTGCTTGCTTTCCTTTTGTGTGTATTTTTATTTATGCCCTTACCGCTGTTCCCAATTTTTCTCCTCCCCCCATCCACCCAGCCCCACCCAGCCCGACCCTCACCCCTCCCCATGTTGTCCTGTCCTTGGTCGTGCATGAGTGTTCTTTAGTTAGCCCCTCACCGTCTTTCCTCCAGCAGCTCTCGGGCTTGCACACTGATGTTTCTTTTCCTCTCTCTCTAAAAGTAAATAAATACAATCTCTTAAAAATCCATTTAAAAAAAAGAGTAGTATGATTATACACGTATGCAGTCCCCCTGTGCATACGTGCACACTTTCAGAAAAAACAGGAAGGTTCATCAGAATGCTCACTGTGGTTACGTGTGGATGACAGCAATCTGGGTGTTTTTTTTTTTCCTTTCCTTTGCTTATCTGTATTTAAATCTTTTTTTCACCTAATATGTCAAGAAGAGACCATTGCCCAACAATGGAGCTCTGCNCCAGCCCCACCCAGCCCGACCCTCACCCCTCCCCATGTTGTCCTGTCCTTGGTCGTGCATGAGTGTTCTTTAGTTAGCCCCTCACCATCTTTCCTCCAGCAGCTCTCGGGCTTGCACACTGATGTTTCTTTTCCTCTCTCTCTAAAAGTAAATAAATAAAATCTCTTAAAAATCCATTTTAAAAAAAGAATAGTATGGTTATACACGTATGCAGTCCCCCTGTGCATACATGCACACTTTCAGAAAAAACAGGAAGGTTCATCAGAATGCTCACTGTGGTTACGTGTGGATGGCGGCAATCTGGGTGTTTTTTTTTTTCCTTTCCTTTGCTTATCTGTATTTAAATCTTTTTTTCACCTAATATGTCAAGAAGAGACCATTGCCCAACAATGGAGCTCTGCCTTCTAATTTTATGACTTATCTATTTCTTTTTTTCCAGCTCTTCTGAGCTAGAACCGGATGATTAACAGTAAAATTTGACATTAATTTAAAGCCTGTTTTTTTAACTTAACAATATAATTTAAATAGCTTTCCCTGTCATTAAGTGTTTTTATACAATATCATCTTTTAATGGCTGTAGAATACTCTCTTGTACAGCTGCTCTATAATTTATTCAGCCATTTTCTTATTGTTGGACATTTGGATTATTTCCAATTTTTAGAAGTAATAAATACTTCTAATGAGCATTCCTCTATACATGATTTTTTTCTTGAAGATCTATCACTGGAGGTATAATTGGTGGCTCAAAAGACCAACAAAATACTAAGTTTCTGATTCATATTACCAAATTGCTTTTCGTTAAGGCTGTATCCAGTTGCTTTTTAATTGACCGGGTATAGGAGGGTTGGGGATATAGTCCTAACAGCGTCTGCAAAGCCTCAAGCTTGCTGTCCGTGCTTCCATGTTTGCTCAGGGTCAGTCAGGCCCACATGCAGGCCTGTGTGGAAGTCACAGAAGGGGCGTAATCTTAGGCATTGGCGTTAATCTGGGGAAGGTTCAAGGAGGGGAGGCTTGAGGGAGGCCTTGAAAGCAGGTAAATGACGGTCTAGATAGAGGTCAAGGCAACAGCTGACACGAAGTAGGTGGCCAACTGGCCCACCCAAGCCAGAGGGTGTCTCAGAGTGTCTGGAGGAGAGGAAGTTCTGTGTGCTGCCAAGTGGAGCGGAACGGGGCTGGCGTGAGGCTGGCTGGGCTTGGGGCAGCCACCCCATGCTGGGCGAGTTAAAATGGGTCCCAGCCTCTGAGCTCAGGAGCAAGACGCTGGCTGGATGAAAGAGACATGTCTGTGTCTTCATTTGACCCCCACGCTTGAGGATGCCTCAGAAATAGGAAAGAAACTGGGGCTTTTTCTCCTTGTCATTCTATGGGGGGTGGGGGGGGTGGGAAACCCTGCCAATTTGCTAGATATTCTTAGAAGAAGAATAAAAATGAAACTTTCTTCCTCTCTCAGCAGAACAGAATTAGACGCACCTTGTTACAGACTGCGCTGCTACCAATTAAAGAGAGAAAAGAAACTCTGCTCAGATGTTCGCCCCTTTCCTGCCGTTCTTATTTAATCCGAGTGGTTGAAATTCCCCCAGGACCTGAAACTGAATCGACCACCAAATATTGAAAAATAAAAACAAACTGTTAATTAGAGGGATTGCAAAGAAAGGCTTTGCTTCTGTTTCAGAAAGTGGGGGATTGGAGAAGGTGTTGGGAGTGGGGCATTCCTTTAAAGGTGAGGAGGCAGGAGTTGAGGGTACCTACCTTTCTCTCCAGGGATAAGATGTGCAAAGATGCAGAAGACCCTGGACAGCACAGGCTCTTGTTAAAGCAGAGGGGACCTCATTACAGATTGATGACAGCAGGCGTTCTCCCTGCCTGAGCCAAGCCTATGCAAGACCGGCCCTGGGAGTAGACACTCTGCACTGGGGAGCGGGGCGGGGCGGGGGGGGGGGGGCAGGCAGAACTGAGCGGGGCATCCTGAGCCAGTGCAGACACCGGGTGACGGAGGCAGACCTCTGTCTCCAGGAGCAGGCCCAGTGAGCCTGCGGTTAGTTACCTAAACACACAGCCACAGTCTGTCTGGAAGATGCTGCTCTCACTTGGGCAGGTCACCTGTCAGTGCGTCTCCTTAGCCAGGGGAAGGGTAAGGAAAAGGTGCCATCCATTGTCAGGGTGACCCCGGTGCTCTCTCCAGGTTAAAGTTAAATTGCACAGGGCCGCAACTAGGTGGTAGAGCCCACAGCGCCCCCTGCAGGCATCCAGTTTGCCAGATGGTAGGAGCGATATGGATGGTTGGCCACGGCAACCAGAGAGAGAGGCCAGAGAGAGGCCCCCTCTCATCCTCGGAGACATTGTGTAGCCACTTCTCCCAGCCGAGGAAAGCCCAGGGTAATGCCCACCTGTGAGACCACCTCAGTGTGGCTTATCCCAGTGGAAGACATGGCAGAAGATGGACGTCCAGGCGTTGAGAAGTTCAGGGCATTTTTCCCACTGGCTCCTTCCTTCCAGGCTGCAGTTGATGGTATCTTAAATCCTGACATCTGCTTCTTGCTTCAGGACTCTAAATCTCAGATATTGTTTCTGCTCTTTGCTCTAGGAACAGCGTTTTTAAACCGAGCCTTCGGTTTCTTTGGAAGACTCTGTTCTCCCTGTTATGCTCTGCAAAACTCTGGCTGCGCCAGCAGAAGGCCTCTGTCTCCCTAAACCGCGTACGTGCGTCTCTCCTCTCGGGAAGCACCAGCGTGTCTCTGCACGCTGCTGCAAAGGAAGGGTTGTTTTTGCAGAATTCCTTTTGGTGGAGTAACTTCTTTCTCGTAACAGCCGTGCGCTTGCTCTCACCTTTGCTTCCACAGACACAGTTCTCTGGGCAAAGCTATCACCTAGTTCCCTCACGGAGGCCTCTCTGGGTGCTATTCTCTGATCACTTCATGGCAGATGATAGTTTCAAACATGGAAGCAGTAATATCCCCCATCCCCCATGCTCTTCTGGAATACTCTTCCCAGGTAGGGTTTTTATCACCCGCCCCCCTGTCTTGGGTCTGGATGAGCTTGGGATTGCTTCTATCCATAGAGTATGGCAGAAAGGATGCGATGTGCCTTCTGAAACAGGGCCAGAAAAGGCCATGTGGCTTCACCCTGATCTTCTTGGAGTGTTCACTTCCCAAAACCCCTCTTGGTCCCTATCAGCACATGGCTACCAAGTGCAGAAGCCCAAGCCATGTCCGGTGGCCCGGCCCACGGTCCTGGTGGAGACAGCTTTCCACTTACCCCAGCTCAAGCACCAGACAAGTGAGTGATGAGCCCATCTGGGAGGTGGATTCTCCAACTGCAGCTATTCTAGCCCCCAGCTGCCCAAGCCTTCCCAGCTGAGGCCCCAGACACCGTGGAGGTGAGAGGGGTCACCATCACTGAGCCTTTTCCATAGTGATCCCTGGAACCATGAATGCAGTAAATGGTCGTTGCCTTACACCACTAAGTTTGGGGTGGTTTGTTATGTAGTCATGGTAACGGGAGCATGAGCACACTTCCCAGCTAACACTGTGTGGATACGTGGTGATGGGACCAGCAGATTCATTCAGAAGCATTTGCACAACCCCCAAGACTTAAACTTGAAACCACAGCCCCTGCCCACCTCTATTTTAGATGGAGGGGAGAGCATAGAAGATAATTTTTTCTCCAAACATCCATTCAGTGATGTGAAACAAGCACGGTAACTGCAAACATTCACTACATTGCTCAGATTCCAGTACTATTTTTATCATGTGAGGTTGCACGTTTTCTTCCCTTTGCTGCAGTTGTCTCTCATCCCGTACCATCCATCCTGCTCTGACAAAAGCAAACCCCTCATGCCTTCTCTCCCTGGTTCCTGCTCAGATTCCACGCTCATGTTAGGCCGAACCTTATGAAACATCCACTTTGTAGGCCACAAGTGGTTAAGTCTCAACAACTTCATGTGGTTCAACCTAATGCTAACCCCCAACTCTTCAAATACTTGTACCATTGAATTGTAGTCTTAGGTTTGACCTAAATGGGACTTGCTCTCAGCTTTCCTTTCCTGTCCGACTCTATCTAAATTGGGTTATTCTCTATAATAGCATCTTGTCCTTTTCTCCACAGCACTTATCACAATTTAGAATTATATGCTCGTTTATTGATTAACATCTACTACTCTAACTAGACTCATATAAACTCCCTGAGTGCCGCACATCATTGTATCCCAGCCCCGGGCACAGGGCCTGGCACATCATAAACACTCAATGAATGTCAGCTGAATTAACGTATGTACAATGTGGCTCTCTTCATTTGCAGACAGTGTTTTTATTCTGTTGCCAGAGTGTCCTGTACATGCTGGTCCTCACCATCGTATCTGATCTGAATGTAAGCTCCTAGAGCAGTGAGTGATTCCTCACCCTGACTGCCCACTAGAAACACAGAGGAAGAGTTTTAAGAATACGGAGGGGTTTGTCCTCACGTCCAACAAATCAGAGTCTCTGAAGCATGGAGCCCAGGCACGGCTGAGAACACGATTCTGGACAGCAGAGGCCCTGTCTGCCGAGGTGTCCGTGCCCGGCACTGTGAAACCCTGGACGCTTTCCTGCAGTCGCCCCAGGGTGGAGTTGCAAACCCCGATCCACCCATTTGTCCTCAGCCCTAGCTGACTTCTTCAGGCACATCCGATATTGCCACCAATGACTAAGCTTTTCAGAACAAGCCACCGTCATTTTGCAAATAACTTTTCCCATGGCTAGGCTATACCGATGGTGGCCTTACCCTTTCATAGACTTGAACAACGTCCCTACCTCTACCCACATAAATATGAAATCTAAGCTGAAAGAGCGTGTGCTTCCAATCGGGTTCTGCAACTTCTCCTTCCAATAACGCTCCCATGCTCAGGCCCACCCTATAAAGACGTTCTCCAGCCATGGCTTAATTTTTCCTTTCCTACCTTTCCCAACTCTTAGGATTTTCTGTAAGTCACAATTTAAGGGGAGTCCACACACCATCTATTTAACCCTTTAAAAAATCGGATTCAACTTTTTACATTATTTTTATTGTATTTTTTCATGACTACTTATTCCCCTATTCCCTCTTCCACCTCTATCCACTCCTTCTCCCCCACAATCTATTTAAACTTTTCTTAAATCTTTTTACCCATTTACCCACTTGAATACTGAACACTGCCTACAGAGTCTTTCTGCATGGCCGGACCATGTCTCACCCATTAGAGGGCACACCAAACTGAGTAGGGCTTAGTCCCGCCCTCAGCGAGTTCTTGCAACCAGAAATTGAAACAAGAGGGTAAGTGCTATTTGAACAAAAAGTGGCATAGGGACACAGTGAGGAAAATGATTATTGCAGGAGAAAATTCAGGCTTCACAGAGGTGGTGTTAACTGGACATTGATAAGTAGGAGTTCACTGGGTTGGCAGCAAATAGGCAAGTGACAGTAACCTGGGCAAAAGCAGAAACTAAAAATGAGAATACACTCAGTAGTCCTGGATGTAATGAAAATAAACCAAGCAATAGGTAAGTGTGGTTAACCCTTACTCTGAGTGTGGCCTGCTGAGGTCCCTCTCCTTGTTTCCTAAGTATGGGCCACACTGTGCCTTTGTTACCCACAGTCACACACAATTCCGTTTTCATAAACTATCGATTCCACCGTGTTTTTCATAGCTACAGATTTCATAGACTCTTCTCATCAAACTGCAGGTTGATTATTTCACTTTGTACGTATTGTAGTAATTAGATTGCTTGCTGTAATGACACGACCGTTTTTGCACACTTTGCCAGTGACACTGCTGATGTAGCAGTTTATCTCACTTTACTGCATTGCTCTAATTAATTCTTCCACAGCCAGCTAAGCTGTTTCTTTTGGGAACAGCCAGGCAGGCAGAAAGTCTTATTTCCACCCCACTTTGGCATTCCTGGGGATGAGCAGAATTTTGAACTGGCCTTACTTTCTGGTAAATCCCTCCTGCCTGGTTCTAAACCAGGGGTTTCTATTATCTGCGCTGCTTTAACAAGCCATACCAAAACTTACTGGCTTAAGTAAATACAATATGTGGGTTGACTGGGCTCAGCTGGATGGTTCTTCTGTTCCACATGGCATTGCATGGGGCTGCACTCATCCAGTTGGAGTCTTCTCTGATGTGGAACTTGTAAACTAGCTCACCGCCATGGCAGGAAATTGGCAGTGGCTGCTGTCTGGAAGCTCGGCTGGGACCGTTGGCCAGAGCACCTTAGTTTTCGCCATTCAGTTTTTCCACATGGCTTGAGCTTCTTGTAGCACAGTCTGAGTTCCAGGGGGGAGCATTTCTAGCACATGAGAGCAGAAACTGCCAGTTTCTCAGAACCCAGCCTTGGAGGCTGTGCAGTGTGACTTCTGCTGCATTCTATTGGATGAAGAAAGTCACAGAGCCAGCTCAGATGCAAGGTGGAAGGACAGAGCCTCCCCCTCTTTATGAGAACAGTGGCAAAGAATTTACAGCCATCTTTAATTCACTACAGGTATTTTCCCCTCAGGCATCAGTTCAGTTGCTGAGGGCACAGTGTACCACAAAAGGGATTTCTGACACTACCCAACTGTTTCACAAATGCACAAGTTCAGTGGCCCTACTGCATTTCTTGGAAAATCAACTCAAAGGCCAGCACCTTTTAAAGTTTATCTTACTACTGTGGAGAGTAGTTAGGTTCAGGAACTACACTTCTGTTTGCACTTTTAGCACGTGCTCTTGATGACCATTGGTAAATAAAAGCATGCTGGCATTTTATTTTTTCATTTATGTTTTGTCATTATTGAATTTTTGGTTGAGTAATGCTTATATATCCTTTTTGTGATCATGGTATCTCCCCTGCCAGGTAAGTATATTATATATCCTTTTTGAATACTAAGCAAAAGAGCTCTAATCAAAGCAAGTCTAAATATATACGTTTAAATGGGTTTTCTTGAGAACAAAGGTATGAACATAAGCACAATTTGCCAACTGCTCTGATCTGATGTTGAGATGAACTCTCATCCATGGCAGCTGCTCAAATCAGTATTTCTCTAAATATTGCCAAAATGGCCTGGCATTTTGCGTAAATTTACTTGTTCATTGATTCATGTACCTGCTCATTTGTGCATTACCTTTGTCCATTGCCAGAGGGTAATCCACTTTGGCACTGCTGATGCAAAGATCAGAGCCCCTACCTTCAGGGACCCCACAATTCAAGGAACAGAAATGCACACACCTTCGCATGGAACATGCTAAAGGATGATAAGGGGGCTATAAAGCAAGGGGTGAAAGAACACAGGCAAAAGGGCAATCCGTTCTGCCTGGGAGAGTCAGGGAAGGCTTTGCAGAGTGTGTGGGGGGAATGACAAATGCCAGGGGAAGGGGTGGCAGAAGAGCGGGGGGACGTGGCTTGGGTTGGGTCGTGTTGGGAATAGCTTTGGACGCTGCATTTTGGCTGCCTTCTTATGTGCCACGATGAGAGGGCAAAGGTTTTTCATAAGTGAGTGGTACTGTCTCGAATGACAATGCTTTTGGCAGTGCAGTGTGGGAGTTGGAGAGGATGTCTCAGAAAATGGCTTGGAGAAAAAGCACACAGAGGGAAGAAGAGGCAGCTGGAGAAGGGTAGGTGGTTCTGGACAGCCAGTGGCAGCCGTGAGGCCATTCTGGTGTGTGCCCAGGCACTGCCCTTGGGGCCCCCAGTCATCTGTGATCTGTCTGGGCGCCCAGCCCCCAAGAGTGTGTCTCTGTACCCAGCTGTTGCTTCTAGCTGTGGCATCGTGATGGGGTTGGACTTCCTTCTCAGGCTACCAGTCCTTCTTGGCTCTCCCCACACTGTGGGCTCCCCACGTGTGTCCAGTCGGATGCCTTCCCTCTGCCATGCTTCCCCATGGCACACCCACCTCCTGTTGAGCCCCTCATCCCTTCTTTTGTCGGGGTGGAGAGATCAGAGAGCCCTGGCTGCTATAATGCTCAGCTTCTGAAAAAAAAAAGAAAAAGAAAGAAATTTCAAAGCCCTTTATAATCTGTAAAGTTGTGTGTAAACAGTATTATTGCTATCATTACAAGTTCCAGAGTTCTGCAAGTCCTCGGTGGGAAGAAGCCTATATGTTTTTAATTTCCTCCAAGGCATTTGGCATAGTCTTTTGTTGGTATGTGTGTCCTCAATAGGTAATAATACGTGATGAACAGTAATAATGTGTAGTTTATTCAGTATCTGTGTTCATCCCTTCCAAGCACTGGGGTCTGTGGACAACTTCAGAAGGTGCATCAAAATTCGCCCTCGCTGGTGTGGCTTGGTTGGTTGGAGCACTGTCCCATACACCAAAAGGTTGGGGGTTTGATTCCCAGTCAGGGTACGTACCTGGGTTATATGTTCGATCCCTGGTCAGGGTGCACATGGGAGGCAACCAGTTGATGTTTCTCTCTCTTTCTTTTTTTCCCCACCTCCTTCCTTTCTCTCTCTCTTTCTGAAATCAATAAACATATTTTAAAATTAAAAATATATTAAAAATTTAAAAGCCTACCGAACTCAATAGTTCTTTGTCAATTCTTCCCTTTCCATTTTGAAATGTTAATAAAATAGCTGGTGGCCATTAAAGCCTGCATATCACAAGAGGGTAGGAACAAAGTGAAAGATGAGAAATCACTGGGACCATGAGATATAACACTTCATCCCCGCGAGGGTGACTGTAACAAAAGACAGGAAATAACAAGTGTTGGCAAAGATGTGGAAACATTGGACCCTTCATACATTGCTGATGGAGGTATAAAATGGTGCCTTTGAAGACAGTTTGGCAGTTCCTCTCCATGTTTAATGCAGTTATCCTGCGACCCAGAAATTCCTCTCCCAGATATGTAGCCAAGAGAATTGAAAACATATGTTCACATTAAACTGGTGCATAAATGTTCACTGCAGTGTTGATAACAGCCCGAGTGGAAGCAGTCCAGATGTCCACCAGCTGATGAATGGATAGCGGGATGTGATATATGCATACAACGGAATATTATTCTGCCATAAAAAGGAATGAAGCACTCGTACATGCGGCAGCATGATAAGCCTTGAAAGCATCAGGCTACATGAAAGAGGCCAGTCACAGAAGACCACGTATTGTGTGGCTTTGTGTATATGAAAAGGCAACGCTGTAGAGGCGGAAGGTAGGATAGTGATCATCTAGGACTGGGTGTCGGCTAGGGAAGAGGAGAGGGAGTGACTGCCGAGGGGGATGGATCTCATTGGGAGGGGATGAAAATGCTCCAAAACTGATGTCCGCGCACCCCTGTAAATATACAAAAAAACACTGAATTTTACACCTTAAGTGGGTGAATTGTATGGCAGGTATATAAAGGATACCTCAACAAATCTCTTGAAAAAAAATATTGCCAGGAGAGATTTATAAGCATGTCAACCTTGGGTAGTGCCCAGCTGTCTCCCAGTTCTGACCATCCCTTCCTGATGAGCTCAAGTCCAAGAGTGAACTTGTGGCCCTGCTGCAGTTCTCTCCTCCCACGGCTACCAGTGTGGCTTGCCTCCGAGTCTTAGCTCTCCTTCCTTCCCCAGAGTCCTTAGTAGGCCAATCCCGACTTCCACAGCATGAGTCCGAGTCCCTCAGGCTTTATAAATCACACTCTTCATTCTTCCCTCTGACTTTAAAGTGGTCTGAGATGCTTTGTATAAACAATGAGGCAGCACATAAAAATAACTAGTATTGTACTGATTTGTCTCGCCTGGTGGTTTGGGGAATACCTATTTGTCAAGTTCTAGCAAATGTGAGAAGCTACAGAAAGTTGTGCCTCATCTAAGTGGAGGAGCTAAGTTTTTTTTAATTGACCAGTGAGGATGCAATGATATTTAACCTCGTCGTTTTCCTGTGGGAGCCACATCCACCCAGCCTGTTGCAACTGCTGGGACAGCGAAATGAGCCAGTACACTGGTGGCCACCATAGAAAAGGCAGCTCCTGGATTCAGGGCCTGGCCAACCACATATCCCCAAACTGCAAATGCAACTTGAAGTATACGACTTACCAAGGGAACACTTTGTTGCAGACAAGTTGGAAGAGTCTGTTTGACAGTTGAAGTCAGACCGTTGTGATTTTTACCTAAAGACAGTTAAACATTGTCTTGACAGGTTTATTCTGATTTGGTAAAGGCAATAATTTTATGGGATGGTAACTGTTTCCTTGCAGTCATGATTCCTGCTGTTAATCTTACATTTTCTCCTAATTGGCAGATTGATGGGCTCCCAAGAATTTGCTCAAGAAACCATTTGCAGGGGAAGAAAGACGAACCAGAGGGGCTTGCTTTCTCCTGAAATACTACTACTAATAATGTGGGCGAGGGGCCTATTTTTGCACACAATTTACAAATTATTTCTGGCATATTAATGGACCTTTGCCATTTAAATTGAATTTGTGTGACGGTAATAAATGTGCTTAGTTTAAAAGTTAAATACTATTACAAGACTTGGAAAGAAACCCAGCAGGGCTTCCCCCACTGAGCCCCCTCCCCTAGTTCTGCTTCCATGAGATTCTAGGAAATTCCTTTCCTCTCTTTAGCTGTCCCTCCATTATTTACCATCATATTTCTAAATAACAATATTATACTGCTTTAAAAATTTCTTTAGTTATGGCTATTCCCCATTGGCTTCCTGTTATGGAAGATCAGAACTCAGTGCTCTCATATTCCTCCGCCTTATCATCCTTGGAATTCCTTTTTTTCTTTTCTTCTCTGTTGGATCTTGTAGTTTTTATTTGTTTATTTGTTGTTATTGTTGTCAATGTTGTGTCTTACTCTTTCTTAACTGCCTTGTTTTGGTGGAATGTAGTTGCTAGTACTCTTTTGAAAATGACACATGGGAGATACAGTTTTAGGCTTCGTCTTTCTTTCCTGTCAAAGCTTAGCTGGGTATAAGATTCTGGTTTGGAAATTATTTTCCTCCACGGCCTCAAAGATATTATTCCATTGTCTCCTAACCTCTGTCTCTCTCATTTTCTTCTTTATCCCCAGAGCTCTACAATGTCATGATGATACAGTTTGTTGTGTTTTTCTTTCATTATCCTGGGCCTTTGTTGAGCCCATTCAAATCCAAAAACTCAGGTCCTAAAGGGAAGTTTTCTTGTCTAATTTCTTTGGTAAATCTCTGGTTTGTTTTATTTGTCCTGTCAGAAATTAGACTTTTGAAATTAATTCTCCAACTTTCTCTTCTCCATATTTTTGCCTATCCTACTTTCTGGGAGAATTGTCAATTATCTTCCAATGTTATTACATTTAAGATTTTGGGTATCATGTATTTCATTTCCAAGAGCTTTCATAGTGTTCACTGGAAATTCCTCTTTTCTAGCATCTTGCCATTCTATTTACTCTTTATTACTATTAATACATATTAATATTTATTAGGTATTAATCATGGTTATTAATCATGGTTCCCTGAGGTTACCCTTGCTCCCTGCATTGCCTCTGTGTTCTGTACAATACTCACATCATGGGGCAAATAACTCAGTTCACAGCTCATGTGGCTTGAGCCAAATGAACAGGAAAAAATATGATTAGAATTTTTTTCTTTTTTTGTTTTTGGAGATGCTGTACCATACTGAGTCTCTTATTAATATACGTGACTTCTCTTCTCTCCCGTCAGTTCATCCTCTTCTCCTTTAATCGAAAGGCCATCACTCGATGGATCTGCTCCTCTTCTATTTATAAACTTCAAAAGAAAATAAAACTCTGAGTTTCCTCATTCTCACAGCTTCAACTATTATGTCTGTGCGACCCTGTACTGCTTCAATCCACATGTCCAATCCGTCTCCTACACAACACCTGGTTCTGGGTCAATGGCTACCGATTTGACGTTCCTCCTCGAAGATTCCGACACACTTCAAATGCAATCTGTTTGCACCAAACTGACTTAAACCAGTTTTTCGCAAAATTAACTTCTGCTCCCTGCAACATCCCCTTTTCTCGGTTTCTCAGACATGAGCCTTGGGAGCCACCTGTTAGTCATTCTTGCCTGTGATTCCACCAGCCATCAGCACTGAGCTGGTGTCTACTCAGAGTCCCTCACATTCACACAGCGCTTCCCATTCATCACTGTCCTTTTGTCGGGGGCTGTATTTGAGGGTGTTCTGTGCACTAGAAAAGGTGGTGCGGCCCAGTGCTATGAAAGGTGTAAGACGTGGCCTCTGTTCAGGGAGCTTACAGTCTTATCTGGAAGTGTGTTGCACTCAAGTTAGGGGTGTGTGGGGCTGTCTTCGAGACCCCTGCCGCTGTGGGTTGGGTTCTTGAGGAAGCAGCCTCAGAGTTGGAGACTCATGTGCAGGACGTTTATTGGGGGTCCCCTTGGGGCCAACACCTGAGGAAAGGAGAGGAAGGGAGCAGGATTGGGCAGAGGGGGAGGTTGAGCTGTCACGTGGTCTTCGTGGCCTCAGCAGACACTAAGGGAGGTTCTGAAGCGCTTCAGAGTTGTCCCCAGTTGGGGAATTAGGGCCAGGGCTCTGTACTGCCATGGACTAGTCATCGGATGCAGGCCGTCATAGGAAAGGGGGTGACATTGGACAAAGCAGCTCTCTTTAGGGGAGACAGCCAGGCCTGGAAGTGGCAGGCCTTCGTTCTTGAAGGGAAAAGTATGTGGCTTGTGGTGCCTTTGGGTGTCCACCAGGTCTGTGGACTCCTGCTCAGCCTCGGACACCTTAGCAGGAGATGACGGATTGACAGAGGTTGGCTGACCGAGCAGAATTGGGGACAGTGCAGTAACAGTTCACTCATTCATGTTGTTACATGCTAACCACACAGTCAGACTGTGTTAGGTGTTGGATTTAAAATGATAAAGTTCACAGGTGCTGCATTAAATACGCGTGTACTTTGGCAGGGGATACCAAAAAGTGAGCAAACAGAATAATACAGTGAGAATCATAGAACAGAGGATTATGGTCTAAAAGTGTATCTTCAAAGGAGTTGTAGGACATAATACAATGCCCCCCACCAAAGAGAGAGAATACAAACTATATAAGTAGCTTTAAGTATTCATTTTCCAGCACATGTTTTTGTTAAACTGGTGCTAAAAAGAATCCCTTGCTATCTGACCTTTAAATTTTCTGAACTGTATATGAAAATTACCAGTCACCAAGAAACATTGCATTCACTGAACTGTTTTCATTCAATATCTTTTTTTAAAGATTTTATTTATTTATCTTTAGAGAAGAAGGGAAAGAGAGGAGAGAAACATCAATGTACGGCTGCCTCTTGTGCGTCCCTTGCTGGGAACGAGCCTGCACCCAGGCATGTGCCCTGACTGGGAATCGAACCGAGATCCTTTGCTTCACAGGCCCATACTCAATCCACTGAGCTACACCAGCCAGGTGAAATATTCTTTTTTTATAAGTAAACATTTCATGTAAAGATTTTATTTATTTATTTTTAGACAGAGGGGAAGGGGGAGAGAGAGAGGGAGAGAAACATCAATGTGTCGTTGCCTCTCATACACCCCCAACCTGGGGCCTAGCCTGTACCCTAGGCATGTGCCCTGACTGGGAATTGAACCAGGGACCCTTTGGTTCACAGGCCAGTGCTCAATCCACTGAGCTATACCAGCCAGGGCTTATTCAATATTATTTTTGTCTTTTTTGCAGGTTTTGTTTTATTCCTTTTTCTGAGTGTGTAAAAATGAATGAATATATGCATAGAAAAATGCTGAAAAATGTATCAATATGTTAGCAGTGCTTACAACCCCAAGTTGTGGGCTTATGTGTAATTTTTTCTCCTTTAAGCTTTTTTGTATCGTCCAAATATTCTATAGTAGTGACTTACAATGTGGAGGGAAATACTTTAAAATACAGTGCAGGAGTGTTACGACCAAGCCATGTGAACACAGAGGAATCTCAGAGCAGTGGGTGCGGAAGAGGCTCTTGGAAGAGGTGCCAGGCACACTGAGCATCAGAGGTGGGTTGGCACTGGGTGAAGAGGGCAGGGTGTGCATGGTGCTGGCACTTGGAGGAAATTTGAAGCAGAAAGAATGAAATGTGCCCTTGCATCTGGGTGCAAAGAAGCAGAAAGGCTGGGAAATTGGGAAGCCCTTGGATAAGAGGTGGGGCTGGAAGGGGAAGAAGGGCTGGAGGGAGCAGGACTGTGGACTTCACCTGACTTCACCCAACTTCACCCAGAAGCCCTAGTTGGGCACTTCTAGGTCACCTTATTCCAGCCTAAAAGGAGCCATGGCTGAACAAGGGCCTGATCAGTGGGTGCTGTTTGGTGGAAACAGTCGTTCTACATAAAAGTAAAAAAAAAAAAAAAGATTTAGAATGAGAAGTTTCGTGCACAACACAGAGTTTCCCAGTCATGGCAAGCTGACCTCAGGCAGGCAGGGGGAGAGGCCTGCTGAATGTGGAGAGGCTGTTCAGAGATGACCGGCCCCCACAACACACACACACACACACACACACACACACACACCCTTTTAAGGCTCCAGCATGTACATTTTTGGAAGAAAACTGAGCCCTCCCAGGCTTCCTTGGCAAACTTCACAAGTAATAGCCAAGATTTGCAGGTAGCCCCTGTCCCCAGACCTGAAGTCTCCACAGGTTACTAGCTGCATTGACTGTTCTCAGCCCTGGGAATCCATTACAAACACATGCTTGGGCCTTCCTGTCTGACGCCGCAGGAGTGCATTTTGCTGAGCCTTCCTCTTACTTTGCAGAGCTCAGCACCTCCCCTCTGTGTGCCAGCTGGGCGGGGCTCCGGGGGCAAGCCTGTAGGCCCGCTCTTCTCCCCGGCACCTTGGGGAGCACCCGCACCGGTTTCCCGTCCCTGCCTCTGTTCCCTCCCTGTGTGTCGACAACTAGTGGGCACTGCAGGTCGCCATGCTTTCTCCCGCACCAGGCCTTCCTCCGCCTTCCCTGCCGGCACTGCCTCACAGACTCTTACCCTCTCTCTCAGACGGCTGCCATATGCTTCTGACCACAGCCCTGCCCCCCTCCACCTGTTCTCCTCTCCACCACCTGGACAATCTGCAGAGCAGAGGTATGAGGGGGTCACTTACCTGCTCAAAACTTTAATGACTCCAATTATCTCTGGCAGAATGCAAACTTCCCAGCCATTTTTTGGTAGCTTTGTTGTTGTTGTTTGTTCTGTTTTTATTTTTCAATTACAGTTTACTTTCAACATTATTTTGTATTAGTTTCTGGTATACAGCATAATGGTTAGACAATCATATACTTCACAAAGTGTTCCCTCTGATATTTCCAGTACCCACTTGGCACCACACACGGTTATCACAATATTATTGGCTGTACTCCTTATGCTGTACTTGACATCCCCGTGACTGTTCTGACTACCAATTTATGCTTCTTAATCCCTTCAGCCTTTTCCCTCTGTCTCCCAACCCCTCTCTCCTCTGGCCACCGGCAGTCTGCTCTCTGTCTGTAAGTCTGACTCTACTTGTTCGTTCATCTATTTTGTTCTTTAGATTCCACATATAAGTGAAATCATACAGTATTTGTCTTTCTTTGACTGACTTATTTCACTGAACATAATACTATTTAGGTCCATCCATGCTGTAGCAAATGGTCAGATTTCATTCTTTTTAGGGCTGTGTAGTATTCCTTTGTGTATGTGTACGAGAGCTTTTTTGGTCCATCTATCAATTCCCTGCCATTTTTAAATGCACACCACACACTCAAGGCACTCCGCAATCTGACCTCAGCCCCCCTTTGCAGACCTGTCTCCCACAGTCTCCCAAGTGCTCCTTACGTCTGCAGCCCCCTAGGGACACTTGCTGCCAGGGACATGGACATTGCAGGCTCATCCCCTGCCACCCTGCTGAGGGGGTGATATTTTGCCTTCTTCTTTGCCAGGGTGAGGTGGGAAGAACGGGCTTGGGAATTAGCCCAACTTGGGTTTTAATGCTGTAATAGTGTTACTCAGCATGTGACCTAGGACAAGATCCTTCCAACTCCTCATTTGTAGCATGCAGGAATCCTACTGTCTCCCTCAGACGACTGTTCTGAAGGGCAAGTTAGATAATGTTTGTGCACTAGAATGTGGGCGACAACTAATCCTGTTGTCTCGGCTTTTAACTAAATCTCCAGAATAGAGACATTAGGTGACAAGGAACACCACATTCGAAAGAGCAGAACAAGACATTACCTAGTCCTAAGAGACCCAGCAACCATGGCCCCAGCAGACAGAAAGGAGACGAGAGATTCACTGAACTTCAGGGGGCTTACATACTAAATTTGCCCTGTAATCCCGCCTCACTGGGGGTGAGAGGGCAGAACCTCTCTCGTGATTCCAGGTAAGACTTTCCCCTCAAATACCCTCCTCAAAAGCATTTCCTTTCCCCTACTCTTGCTGCCTTCTTCACACGAAGATGTTAATTTCGAAAAATCACGACACCACAACACATGAGCTCTCCAAGGGAGAAAGGTGGAGAAAGGCAGCCGGTGCCTGCCA
Source organism: Sturnira hondurensis (assembly GCF_014824575.4). Lineage (NCBI taxonomy): Eukaryota > Metazoa > Chordata > Mammalia > Chiroptera > Phyllostomidae > Sturnira > Sturnira hondurensis. The sequence goes on from NW_028075471.1 coordinate 32,529,589, forward strand.
GAGCAGTTGGGTAGTGGCCAGGGAGGTCGCTGCAGCCAAAGCATCTTGTTTCTCAAAAGCTCTGCTGAGAATTTATTGCCCATCTTCTTCTAGTCGAGCAAGGGCTGTTGTGAGACTGCCAGGTTGCTCAAATAAAGAGAGGATATTGAGCAATTAGGGGGGCAGCCCCCGAAGTCGGGCACAGCTGGTCTTCACGGGAATTGCAGATGGCAACTGGGAAGCCATTAAGGATGCAGGCAGATTTAAATGTGATCTGAGTCTAAACTCCGGTTTCAGTCTGGACTAAATGGACTAGGTCATAACTGAAATAATTGAAAGTGACCAGGACAGAAAGGTATCCAACATTTTCCCATTTTTGACAGACTGTGTTTGAAGGAGAGAAATAAAGATACTTTTAGATGAAAGCCTGCTTCTTTGGGCCCACTCAGTAAATAAGTATATTGAGTCTGTCCAAACAGCACAGTATTTGGCATGTAATTAGTGCTCAACAGTTATTAGCTATATGAATAATCATTATTATTATTATAGTATTATCATCTAGTACCTGGTATACAGTATTATTATTACAGTTATTTACATTCATTATCTCTCCCTCAAATAGACCAACGCTCCATTTGTTGGATTCATTGTACTAGGTGGGGGAAGAGCAAACTGCATGAACAGGGCTGCCTGGCACCCAACAGTGAGGAACCTTGCACCCAACAATGAGGCGCCATGGGCACACGCTGGGAGCACTTGATGGCAATAGAACATTGTGTTCATTGGTTCTGACCACCCCGTGCAGGCATGCTGGGCTGGACTCCCTTCCAATATGATTTCTGACAAGAAGCAAGGGCAACAGGTATAAAGCAAAAGAGAGAAGAGAAAGAAAGAGGACGTTTCTAGGTAGCCTACTGTGTGCTAGGGACCATGCTGGGCCCTTTACATTTGTTATCTCATTTAATGAGATGAGATAATGCAACCTGTGGCTTGCATTACTCCAATAGAACATGGAAACATATGTAAATGTGAAATGTTTGTACAGAGAACTATGAGCCTTTTTTCTTCCATTATAATTTTTGTGTAAACATGAAACGACAAGAGTTTCAAGATGGAGGGTCCCTGGGCACAAGCCTAAGAGTTTCTAATATAATCAAAATCCTTTTATTTATTTTCTCGCGTAAGTGGCTTCTCCCAGGAGGACAGCAGTTGCCTTTCCTTCATTCTGTGCAGCAGTGGATGCAAATGAATGTCCTCTGCCATCAGAGCGGCCACACACACCTCTGCCAAGTGTAGTTTTCTCATCCAGTAATAGGTGCAGGCTAGAGGCGGTGGGGTTTTAAACCCCAGATCATAGACATTCTGGGCAATGAGCCACTCCCTCGCAGAAAAGAGCAAGGAAGGGCAAGGCTGCCATAAAACAAAGTGGCGTGGTGACAGCTGCTGATCCAGATAAAGTCTCCTTCATGCTTCTAGACACTTCTCCCAATCTCTTAGCTAGAGTGAGTGAACAGACGTGATAAATAGGAGGAAAGACAAGGTGAAGAATGGGGAGGTGGTGGGTAATTAGCAAGGTCTCAGCTTAGAGTGAGTTCAAGGTGGCGTATTAACTGGAGAGTGCCTGTGCATTCAAATTGAAGTGGGAAGAGGTAAGCCTAAGAAAAAGTCATGGGAAGGTAGCTTTGGAAAGAATTTTAGAATCAAGGTATATTTGAAGCCCATTAAATGATGCTCTACAAATTTAAAGTCCTATAGATATACAAACCAGCAGAATCAAGTTTAGAATTTGCTTGTGTGAAAGACAAATGGTTCTAGAATAAATGTTTCTTGACGTGGATCTCAGCCTAGTGGTACCTGGAAAGAATTTGCTGGCTTTAAAAGATCTTTTGGAGACAGGAGGTAAATTCAGCCATAAATACATCTCCATGATGTGGTTCAGTAAAAACTCCATGTGCCTTGTTTGAGGAATATTACTTTATGTTTTACTACTTGTGTTGAATAATTCTAAAACACAACTATTTTTTTGATTGGCTTTGGGGTTTGCATATATGGAAAAGGGGGTCTAGTAAGTCCTCTCAGCTCAAAGCTCATGGGATACAGGGTTAAAATCCCTTGCTTAGCGTCTCAGATTTGCCCCAACTGGCTCTGTGAGTATCATGTCCCCAGCAGACTCTGTCAGCTGCCCACTAGACGGTCACTCTCTTTTGGCCCCGACTTCAGAAACACCATTCTGCCCAGAGCAGCAATACGTTCAACTCCAAATACTCACTTCTCCAGACTTCCTTGCAGCCAGACTGCTACTTGTTGAATATATCTCATTATCGTATGGGATCCCCTCAACTGTGTGCGTGGTTCTAGATTTTATTCATGGAATATTACATTAAAAGGGAAATAGTCATTTAACCAAGCCCCCAAATAGATGAACTGTGGTAAATCACCTCTTGGCCATATCTTGTCCACTTATCTGAAGAGGAGTTGCTCTAGAACTAGGAGCCATTTTAGAACTAGGAGCCATCCCAGAACTAGGAGCCATTCTGGAACTAGGAGCTGTTCTGGGACTAGGAGCCATTCTAGAACTAGGAGCCATTCTGGAACTAGGAGTTGTCCTAGAATACTTGATTTGTGGCCTCAAGGGAGTCCTGACACTAGATTTCTGTCAGAAGAATGAATCATGGTTTAAATTGGAAAGTTTTTAATCCAGAAAAAAATGAGTTTTATAAAGTTTCAAAGAATGTTCACCACTGACTGTCTTTTAAAAAATAAAGCCCCCAGGACTGAAGAATCATAGGCACTTCAAAATTTTCTTTATATTTTCTTTGTTTTCTACATATTCCACAGTAAACATGTACTCTTTTTTTTATCTTTAGAGGGGAAGGGAAGGAGAGAAGGAGAGAAATATCAATGTATGGTTGCCTCTCGTGAGTCCCCTGCTGGGAACCTGGCCTGCAACCCAGGCATGTGCCCTGACTGGGAATCGAACCGCGACTGTGTGGTTCTGAGGCCCACGCTCAATCCACTGAGCTACACCAGCCAGGGCAGTAAACATGTACTCTTTAACCAGAACAGAAAAGAAAGATATTTTGGAGCACAGTAAAAGGTTTTAGAGGGAAAAAATAAAGGCCCAGTAAATATAATTTCCTTAGAGACTAGCATTACATAAAATAATATTAATAAAAACAACAAATACACAGGGTCCTTGACTTAGAAGGGTTCAACTTTCCAATTTCCTGATGGCGTGGCAGTGATACTCATCCAGTGGAGGCCGTACTTCAAATCCTGAGTTCTGATCTGTTTTTGGATGAGCAATGTGTGGCAAACACCATCTCGTGATGCTGGCCGGCGGCAGTGAAACGATCGTGCCCAGGCGCAAGCTAAGGTAAGTGCTCTGGGCATGTTTAAGGCGGGCGAGGCAAAGCTACAATGTTCTGTAGGTCACATGTATTAAATGCATTTTAACTGAACAATATTTTCAACTTGTGATGTGTTTCTCTGGTTGCTACCCCATCATAAGTCAAGAAGCATCTGTATCAGCATTCACATTTTCATCAGCTATGTTTTGCATGCCAGTTGCAATTTTCTTCTATTGTGTGTGGATGCCAAATACCTAGCATTTTTAAGGTCCAAGGATTTAATAATATGCTCTGCAAAATTCCCACTGATCTAATCATTTTTCTCCTTCAGGACAGACAAAAAGAACCCACTGTCTTCAATGAAGGATTCTGCTTGCAGAAATAGCCTAAATCTTGGGGCTAGAAGCAACAAGAACTGAGCAAATCCAAATAACTCCCAGCTAACACTGGTATGACATTTGGTTAGGGAATATGTCCCAAGAGAAATGTAAACTATTTGAAAACATCCTGTTACTAAAACTTGAACATAAGAAGAATAACAACTGGACTGGATTCAACAACTTAATTCTAAGCATGAGTTTGGATCCTGCGAATACATTTTTAGCACATACTATTTTTTCACATTCTCTTATACGACTGTATCTCTACCATGTGAAGAAAGACCAGTGACATTTACGACTCTCTGAAGAACAGGTTGGAAGCAATCAGCACCCTCACTCCTGGCCTGGGATCCAGCCGAGTGAGTCACAGAATCCTTGATCCTTGCTGGAGCCTCTCATCCAACTTCCCTGCAAGGCTCACCCAGGGGACTGATTACAGCCATCTGCTAAGAGCTATTCCTCTGACCAGACAAATTAAAAGCTACAAATTATTGAACAGGAAGAATACAAGGACAGCAAGGCAAAATGACCAGATCTTAAACCACGCTTAGAATTTGTAATCCCCAAACAGCTGCAAATGCATCCAGCTGAGATCTCAGAAGGTCAAGTGTGCAGGGCTGAGTGACCAGCTGAGGTCTCCTTCCTCTGGAGTTGGACCAGTCGACCTGTGGGTCCGGGGTCTCCAAGACAGCGTGTGACTGTTATTGCCACTTTTTCTCTGTCTGCACTCCAGCTCTGTGTGAGAGAAGTTGTGGGATGGCTTTTTGGTCTGGGTACATTCTTTATTGGCAAATTAACTCTTTCAAGATATTTTTTTTAAGGCAAAAGAAGTGTCGTAGGAAACCTGCAGCATATTAAGAGTTAGCTACTCTCTTGGGGAAAAATGGAATGATTAACTGAACACTTTGAAACATGCAATATGTGATCAATATGTGAAGAGGAAGGTTCGAGATGAGGAAACTTCAACAAGAAAGAGGAGGATTTCAGTGTTAACACCATTTAAAAGCCAAGCGTTCCTGTAGGAATGAACTGTGTCTACAAACCACAAGGGGTGACCGCCTACTCCCTTACCTAAAGAATAAAAAGACAAGGATGTCTAGACAATTATTAGAGATCTTGTCTTAAATATTCCTGTACTAGAAAATATAAAACCATATCCAGTTTTTTCTCACTCTCCTGCTTTTTTCCAACCAGAACCCAAGAGGTGAAGGGATTATGGATGAAAGGGCCTGGGACCAGGGTTGGTTCCACATAAAACACAAGCAGGAGCCTCTGTGTGACTGAGAGGTTCCTTCTCACCTTTGTCCACAGAAGGTGCTTTGGTGGTAGGGTCTGCAGCTGATTTTCTTATAGCCCTTCCTCTGCAAACCCTGTGTTAGCCACTGAAAAGTCTCTCCATAAAATTTCGGGGAAATGGGTTGTAATAAAGAATTTCTGTTGACCTCGTTGTTTCAGTCCTATTTTCTATTAGTTGCTATTTAGATTTGAGTCTTAACATGAATTGTACACAAGCCTTAGGACAGATTGAAGAAAGACAGAGAAGGAGGACAAGGGAGTTTGGGATAGGAAAGCATGAAATGTGGCCCTGATTGCCGCTCGTTGAATGAGGAAGAGGGCGGAGGGTGGTCTCTCAGTCTCTTCCCCTTTAACACTCGAGCTGTACTGCGTCCTGCCGTGTCATGGGTATTTTTGCTTTTAGCATCCATCAATTCAAATCTCCTCTGAAATATTGCATTTTCTATTCATTCCATCACTATTAATCTAAAATATTGGAACGTCCAATGAAGAGGAGCTTTAAATATTTGTTAGATAAAATATGAGACCTCTCTGTAACAGGATACTGTTGACTCTATGGCTGCTGTGACATTGGTAATGTCACTAGATGGCCACTTGTCATGAGGGAAGTTGCTCAAAAGTAAAGACAAAGTTGAGAACCATGCTATTACAGTAAAAAAAAAAAATCCCTGGAATATCTGGAGACATGATTGTCTCCAGATGGTGGAATTGTGAGTGACTTTTATTACTGGGGTGGTTAATGTATTTTCTAATATTTTTACAACAAACTTAGATTACTTGTTATAAAAATAGGAAAGAAAGAAAAGATTGCATCTCAAATCATCCTTAAAGAAGAGTGTTCAAGCTATTCTGAAACCTTTCAAGGGGAGGCAATGCCTGGCCCTCCATTTATCCATTCAAGGCTACCGGAGCTTCTTAGAGACTTCACAGCCAAACTGCAGCTTCCACTTGACCCTGAATTCCAGTTGGTATTAGCTCCACCTCTGCCAGGCTCTTCCCAAACACTGTCTCTCCCCTGATTCTCTGGACTAAGTACAGTCACGGAGCTGGAAAGCTAGAAGCTCCGTTCCCAGACCCCTTTGAGGCTGTGGTTCTGGATGCAGCTTAGGCTCTGCAGTGAGATGCTCTTGCATGAGGATTGGAAATGAGAGGAGGCGGAGGCTCTCTTCCTGCTGCCTGGCAAGCAGGCCGGGACCAGTGTGGCTGCAGCAGCCCAGCTCCACCAGCACATGCGTGCGGGGTGGCCGTGGAGCGGACACAGCGGTGGCAGTAGTGTTTCTGGCAGTTTCCTGACCTCTGCATTGGTGACCTTGAAACCAAACATCCTGCCAAAAGAACCCCCTGGTGTATACCTCCAGCCCTTCCAGTGATCTGGGAAGGCACCTGGTTTCCTGTGTTTCATCCCTTTCTGCTTAACACGCTTGGCGTGGTCTCTTTTTCCTGCCTTGAACCCTGAGAGACACATCACCCAGGCAAAGCCTACCGGCCATGCAAAAATCCCATCTCCTTCATGAAGGCGTCACTGAAGACTGTGTGTATCTAACTAACAATAACCTCACCTCATGGACTTCAGTAGATCGGCGCAGTGATAACAGACCTCTGAGGGCCCCTTCCATGGTCTTTCTTTGTTTTCTATTTGGGGTTTCATGTTAAGATTTCCTTGAACAAAGTGTTCCATATCCAAAAGAGCTTCAGAACCCACCAGACCATGCTCAAGACAAGGATCTTCTTCTACCGAATATGCCGTTTCTTGTAAAATCTCTTGCACGTTTCACTTAGGTCCCTTCCACAGACACACAACTCCACCCTCCTGTTCAGGGCCCAGGGTCATCCGGAGCAGCTGCTAGCCATTCACTTCCACATCCTCTCGACTGAGCGGTCTCTCCCCACCCCCATTTTAGAGGTTGTGTCTATCCCAAGTGAAATTTGGGAACTTTCTACAAAAAGATTGGTGGTTTACATCATTTGGTATGGAGGGCTGCAGCTACAAGGAAACTGGCTTCTAGTGAGGGCCTTCCAGGGCTCCGTCCAAAAATGAGAGGTCCAAACAGAATTTTGTTTTTCACCCACACAGTAGAGTCGTTCGTCTGTCATCCACATAAAACTAGTGGTTATAGATTTAATACATTTCTCTGTAAATCTGAACTTGGAGACCCACAAAAATATTTTGTCTGCTCTGCAGCCCCTATAGAAGTGGGACTCACCTCTCAGTCCCCAAAGATGGACTGAAGAAAGAACAATACGACGACCAGGACTTGCGTTAGCACACCTCTCACCAGAAAGTGTTCTAATAACTCTTAAGGTCCACGTAGGGAGAACACTGGGTGTTGGTGGGCATCACTGTCATGACAACCAGTAACCCCTCAGACATGATCATAATGTAGGGAAGTGCTGCAGCATCTCGTCTGGAAAAATGCTGAGAAACATCGATGTCACTCCGGGCAGGGACACACATCGCCTAGGGTGCGGGAGTATTGTCTCGAGTGTCATGGACGCTCTCAGAGCATCTAGGGAATCTTGTGTGTGAGATGGGCTTCTTTTTTCCCCATCCACCTGACTTTCTGGAGGCTTCTGTTTGGTACTAATTCAGAGGAGAACCGCTTCCTTCCAAAGAGGCAACTGATGTGAGTTTGCATTTAATAGGCTTGAATTTAGAAGGCAGACACACACCAAATAACTAAGTCAGTGGGTGCCAAGGGACTTGGAAGAATGTAGAAGAAAGTAGCATTATTATTACTATTACTATTTTAATTAAGTGTAATTGCTTTATTAATCCTCATTTGCATAATACTGGGTAAAGCTAATACATGGCTATATTTGCAACTTTCTTCACCCAGAATATTTCTATTCAGCACTTATATAGCACCTATTGGTTTATGATACTAATATAGTAGATTCATGTTTCTGTTAAAGCTTAAATGAAAGAAGTTGGAAGCCAAGTCCATTACATTACCTTCTTTATATAGAACCTTTCATCATGAAGAATCCAAACTGCTTTACAGAGTACAGTGAAACCCTTGTACAATGAATTCCTAAGGGGCGGATACAGCAATGTTAGCTGGGACATTTTTTCATCTGAGCATTGTATTCAGCAGTGTGGCACCAAGGGGTAAGGGGTAGATTTTAAAGTCTTATACCCCTTGGGAACTCAGATTCTGTTGTCTGCCAAGCTGTCTATATTGCAGAGTGAAGGAACAATCAAATTATGCTACTGACCAATTATTAGATGAAAGTTTAGACTTACAATATAAAATATGCACAAAGAAAATATTTAATGCAAAGGAAAAAAGCACCTCAATACACTGAGAAATATATCTATATGCAGAGAACATGCTGGTAATACTGAGTATTTGATAATTAACACATTTTCTCATGAACACAGTTTTCCTTCTTTTTAAGAATTTATTTGAGCATAACATTCAGGATAATGCACAAACTGCAAATTGACAATTCAATGGATTTTCCCAGAATGAGCTCACCTGTGTAACCAGTGTCCTGTTGGAGAAAGAGAAGGTTACCAGAATCTCAGAGGTGCCCGTGTGCGTCTTCCCAGTTATTATCCAATATTCTAAAGGGAAATACTGACTTTTAAGGCAATAGGTGAGTTTTTCCAGTTTTTGAACTTTATGCAGATGGAATTACATGGTGTGTACTATTTATGAAGGCTCCTTTTGCTCATTATTATGTCTGTGAGTTTATCCACATAGTTATCTCTCCCCAAAATTGATCTACAGATTCAGCCCTTTAAAAGTGAAACCTCTTGGGGACTTTGTGGAGTGGGACATCCAAGGACATGTGTCCATGGGAGGCAGAGGAGTAGAAAAGCTAGGGTCCTGGGCACCCAGGAGGCATTGTGGCTGCGAGAGGGAAGGAAGCTGTCTGTAATACAGTACTGATACAGATAAGCCCTAGTTGTTTCAGTGATTTTGCATAGGGCTAGTCTAGAATTTGACAGAAGACACATGCCAGTAACCATGTGTAATAGACCTTCCCAGCACTGATGTTATTACTAGCAGCGGCTTCACCCACCTTGATGGTATTGGCAGGCTGTGTTTCCCAGAGATGGACATGTCTGTATGTTTAGCCCATCACATTGGTCCTTTTTACCATGTGCCTGGTGCTTTTCCACCAAGAGACTGTGGTCTGTGTTTCCTGCCCCAGAATCTTAGTGTGACTGTCTTAACCAGTGGAGTGTGGTGGAAGACTTCTGAGGGTAGGTCATGGAAAGGGTGTAGTTTCCAACTCAGTCCTTGTCAGGACATTTGCCCTGGGAACCCACCTACCATGTTTTGGGGAAGCCCAGGCCATGTGGAGAAGCCGTGTGTTGGTGTTCTGACCCTGGGCCCCAGCTGCATCTCTCGCCCACAGGGCGGACGCTAACAGTCTCGTCGATCTCCTGTGTCTTTTTTTCTAATATAATACTGCTCATTCTAGGGAAAGAAAATGAAAAGCATCTTCTCTCACTCTTTTTACTTCCACAGCCAGATCTAAGAAACTGAGAATCATGTTCCGTGGTTCTCTGAGCAAAACAGCAGTTTTTACAATTTAGGAAGCAGATCCTGAGAAAGTTTTACAATCTCAGCCTGTACCTAAAAGTATTCTCTTATTGGCCCAACATCAACTCATTTAAACCAGCCTTAAACCAGGTTTAACACATTTGAGAATGGAAATCTAGATCATTTTCCTGTCAGTTTCGGTGAAAAATGAACCATGGGCAAGATGACTGGGGAAGCATTGTAACGCTACCTTGGCACCCGGTTCCTCTGGGCGCAAAGTAAAGTGACCCTGTGTCAGAGGTGATGACAGCGACTACCAGCAAAAGGTCAGCGATGGCACTGCTGCCTCTGTGAGGAGGCCTGGCGTGGTCCCGCTCCTCATGTGGCTGGTTGCCTTGGCTGTTTCCCAAATGGAGATTTAATGGAATATACAAACAATACTGTGTAATCCTCAAAGGACCCTTCTTTTTCTTTTTAATTTTGATTTTATCTGATGAAGACCTACACAGGAGGAAATAACTTAGTATTCAATCCTGTTGCTCAGCAGCCAAAGTATTCATCCCACCTAGCCATTTCTCGCCCGCCTCCTTCACTTACTCCTTTCCTTTTTCCCTCCCTTCCTTTCTCTCTCTTCCTGTCTCCCTCCCTCCCTTCCTTTTTTTGAGAAAGGTGTTACAAATGTGGGGGCAAGCTATCTTCAGATGTGATTAGCTTTCAGTCCATGCCTCTTTATTGCTTCCCCCTTTGGGAGTGTAATTCTTGCTGACTGGAAAGGATCACTCTTTCTACTAGTATCTTTCAATTTCAAAAACAATAGAAGTGAATCTTTGGTGGTACTCTGAGTTACACTGATTGTACAGCATCTTGGTGAAGGAGAGGGTAGTCCATGCAACAGTCTCGGTGTGGATTTATGACTGCCCTCACCGCTTCAATTCCACTTGCCACACATGTATATTGAACATCTGTACCTGTACCAGGTACCTGTCGCAGCTACCATGCTTGCACTGTGAATGTTGCACCTGTAAGGAACTTGCAATGTGGAATGCAACAAACACAGCAGCAGTTGGAGTGAGATAAGTTCTTTTTTAAAAGTGTATTTTATAGATTATGCTATTTCAGCTTTCCCAATTTTTTCTCTTTATCCCCGCCTCCATCTTGTACCCCGAAACCCTCCAGCATTCCCCGCCTTAGTTCATGTCCATAGGTTGTACATATAAGTTCTTTGAGTTCTCTGTTTTCTATACCATTTTTGACCTTGTCATGTCTATTTAATGCCTACCAATTATGCTTCTTCTTCCCTGTACCTTCCCCCCATTCCTCCTTTCCCCCTCCCCACTGAAAACTCTCCATGTGATGTCCATTTCTCTGATTCTGTTCCTATTTTAGTTGTTTGCTTAGTTTTTGTTTTCATTGTTTTTCTTTTTAAGGTTTATTTGTTGATAGTTGTAAGTTTGTTGTCATTTTACTGCTCATAGTTTTTTATCTTTTTTTCTTCGATAAGTCCCTTTAACATTTCATATAATAATGGATTGGTGATGATGAACTCCTTTAACTTGACCTTATCTGGGAAGCTCTTTATCTGCCCTTCATTCTATATGAAAGTTTTGCTGGATAGAGCAATCTTGGATGTAGGTCCTTGCCTTTCATGACTTTAAATACTTCTTTCCAGCCCTTTCTTGCCTGTAGGGTTTCTTTTGAGAAATCAGCTGATAGCCTTATGGGAACTCCTTTGTAGGTAACTATCTCCTTTCCTCTTGCTGCTTCTAAGATTCTCTCTTTGTCTTTAATCTTGGGTAACTTAATGATGATGTGCCTTGATGTGTTTTTCTTTGGGCCCAACTTCTTTGGGACTCTCTGGGCTTCCTGGACTTCCTGGACATCTATTTTCTTCACCAGATTGGGGAAGCTCTCCTTCATTATTTGTTCAAATATGTTTTCAATTTCTTGCTGTTGTTCTTCTCTTTCTGGCACCCCTATAATTTAGATATTGGGATGTTTAAAGTTGTCTCAGAGGTTCCTAAGTCTCTCTTCATTTTTTTGAATTCTTATTTCTTCATTCTGTTCTGTTTAGATGTTTATTTCTTCCTTTTGCTCCAAATCGTTGATTTGAGTCTTGATTTCCTTCCTGTTACTGTTGGTTTCCTGAATATTTTGCCTTATTTCATTTTTGGTATCTTTCATTTGTTCTTTCATTTTTCGACCAAGCTCAATCAGTTCTGTGAACATTTTGATTACCAGGGCTTTAAATTCTCCATCAGATAGGTTGGCTATCTCCTCATTGCTTAGCTCTCTTTCTGAAGTTCTGCTCTGTTCTTTCATTTTGGCCCTATTTCTTTGCTGGAAGCACCTGTTAAGTTGTAAGGGGGCGGGACCTTGGGTATTCACCCCAGCAGGGCAACACTCCTTGCTGTTGTTGCTGCTGCCCTGCTGCCTGTGGGGGAGGGGCCAGAGAGGGAACAATGCAGCTCACCTGATTGGTTCTAGCGCACTTTCCAACGAACTCTCCTGCGAAACTGGGGGTTTCTCCCACTACAGTAACCGCCTTAGTCCCCAGCCACCTCTAAGTCTCAGTTTCCAGTAAGTCAGCCCCTCCCTTGCAGCCTGCCGCACAGTCCACTGCCTTGCAGAGGGTTCTCTTCATCCACCGTCTTACAGGTCTGGTTGTTCTGGTCAACTCTTTCTTTAATTCCATGGTTGTCGGAGTTCACTGCAGTTTGATTTTTTCTGGCACTTTGTTTATTGATTTTAGATTGGTTGTTATCCTCCTTTTGGTTGAGAGAGGAAGTGAAGGGTTTCTACCTGTGCCTCCATCTTGGCTGGGTGAAATAAATTCTTTTTTTTTTATTTCTCTTTTTTTTATTTAACTCTTGTTCAAGTACAGTTTTCTTTCTTGTATTCCCAGCCCTGCACCCCCCACCCAGTGCTCCCCACCTCTCTCCCATCTCTGCCCCCCACCTTAGTTATTGTCCATGTGTCCTTTATACTTGTTCATGTGAGTCCTTCCCCTTTTCCCCTGTGATTCTCTCCCCTCTCCCCTTTGGACCCTGTCAGCACGTTCTGTATTTCAGTGTCTTTGGTTACATTTTGCTTGCTTGTTTGTTTTGTTGTTTAGATTCCTGTTAAAGGTGAGATCATATGGTATTTGTCTTTCACCACCTGGCTTATTTCGCTCAGCATAATGCTTTCCAGTTCCATCCATGATGTTGTGAAGGGTAGGAGCTCCTTCTTCCTTTCTGCAGCATAGAATTCCATTGTGTAAATGTACCATAGTTTTTTGATCCAGTCATTTACCAATGGGCATTTAGGTTGCTTCCAACTCTTGGCTATCGTAAATTGTGCTGCTATGAACATCGGGGTGCATAGGTTCTTTTGGATTGGTGTTTCAGGGTTCTTAGGATATACTCCTAGCAGTGGAATTGCTGGGTCAAAAGGCATGTCCATTTTTAGTTTTCTTAGAAAATTCCATACTGTTTTCCTTAGTGGTTGTACCAGTCTGCAATCCCACCAACAGTGAACTAGGGTCCCCTTTTCCCCACAACCTCTCCAACACTTGTTGTTTGTTTCTTTGTTTATGGTAGCCATTCTGACTGGTGTAAAGTGGTATCTCATTGTGGTTTTGATTTGCATCTCTCTGATAGCTAGTGATATTGAGCATCTTTTCATGTGTCTCTGGATCCTCTGTGGGTGAAATAAATTCTAAATGGAGGTGTAAGCAATGTGCTTTTTTATAGTATGATGATGGTGGTGGTGGTGATGTGTGCTACAGTGAGAGAACTCACCCTTGTGAGAAATAGCATTTAACCTGGAAGTTCAGTTTTCCACTGGTCTTGGGCTAGTATTTGCTCTGGGTGAGAGTACATGGCTACTACCAATATGCTGTGGCCTAAGGGGCTCCAAAAAGCCCCTGACTCTTGCAATAAACAGCTCATTTGTCCCAAAATATCATCTCCCAGGGGCCTGTCATGATGCCTGAAGTCCCATTAGTGGGCTCAGTCCCTTCAATTCAAGGTCCTAAGACTTCAGGGGACACCAGTTAAAAGTGTAAGCATGGTTCCTCTGGGAGGGACACATTTCATTGTTGGGCACTTATGGTGTCAAGCAGTTTCTTAGTTCAACTAGTTGTCATGTTGGAAAGTGAAACACAGGATAGGTATATTTTACTGGGTTCCCCTCAAAACACATGTTGCTCTTGAAGCAGTGCAGTACAAACGGTAGCGGCAAGGAAGGGTGTACATGGCACAGAAAAGAAAAGGGAGACTGAAAAACAAACAAACACCATGAAACATGAATGCCCCATCTCTGTCTTACCTCCTTTGCTTAATGGATTATGAGCACACGCATGTGTGTGTGTGTGTGTGTGTGTTGTGGGGACATTGGCAGAACCCTTTGTGGGTGTGAGGTTCTCAGTGTGGCCTTGCAAATACAGAGGAAAAGCTTCAGGGCATCAAAGGACCCAAGACTGCAAAGAATACAGAGTCATCCCACACCCTCACTAACTTTTGTGGCAAAATTCTCTGTAGTTTGGCTGCGAAGTGTCCATTCTTCCATGCCTCCTCCTCTAGTACTCAGTGTTTTGTTAGCCACTTCTTGCCCATGGAGTCCTTGAGCTTTAGGGGAACCTCCTACTTCACCCAGCTTGAGAGGTGGGGCCTGATGGGCTTAAGCAAACTCCATATATCCCATTGGTTTATGGTTGGGCATGTGATTTGAGCTCGTCCAATAGGGTTGATTTTCTGAGATTTGCTTGGCATCTCTCCCTTGCTGAGTGAGAACGAAGAGACAGGCCCTGGAAGCTGTCACATGAGCACTAGAGGAAGTGTCCTTTGACTTCAGCCAAAGCCGTAGCCAGCAGTACAGAGAAGTGGAAAGAAACTGGATGCTTGAAGACAGCTTGTCCCTGCAGTTGCCTTGTGAGGGACATGACCCCTGAAGTACTCTCATAAGTGACGTCTGGAGAGCAGCAGCAGCACCAGCATTACCTGGGAGCTTGCTAGAAATGCAGAATCTCAGGCCTCACCCTAGACTTACTGGGTCAGAATCTGCCTTTTAATAAGACCCCAAGGTGATTACTGTGCACTCAGAAGTTTAGGGAGCACTGCCTAGTGTAGCCAAATCCCCTTGACTTGAGTTTCCTGCTCCTCTCGGTTGAACAAATCTTAACCATCACAGGCTCCCTCACTTGGTGACCCTGGGCTCCTCTGGTTCTGTGGCCTTGATCAGCCCCTTTTTCTTTCACCATAACTACCCCCACCCCATCCCCCACTCCTTTCTTCTTACCATTTTCCATTTAGACAACATCTGGAGATGTCTCCTTTTCCCTGCTGACCTCTTAATCTATTTCTTAAACATCCAACAGATATGTAAGCTGGACCAATTCCAAATGGTTTTTAGAGCAGCAAGAGGGAGTTTTGTACTGACTAGCGAAAGACAACTTTACTATTTGTTTATTGCAAGGGTCAGAAGGTTAGCTCTTAGCACACCAACCCAGTTCATTGCAAGTGGTTTCTTGCTCAGGCCACCAGAGGTGTAGAGTTTCTGAAATACTTGGGAGACAAAGATTCATTGGTTTAGTTCCATTGTTGTGTCTGAGATGTAGAGGAAACTTTTTAGGCAGACAGGTATGAAAGGATCCTACTCATTTATGTGGGGAGGGAGACGCTAATCCCACCAGAAAGCTTACTGATTGGGGTAGCACTCGACAGATGGCACATGCTTAATAAATGCCATATCATTGGTGCCCTCTTTAATACAGACATGACAAAGATGCCCACTTTGAGCAGGAAAGGCCTGACCATTCAACCATTAGCCAATTTCCTTCCTTCCTTCCTTCCTTCCTTCCTTCCTTCCTTCCTTCCTTCCTTTCTTTCTTTTATTGTTGTTCATGTGCAGTGGTCTCCATTTTCCCGCCACCACTTTCCCCCACCCCACCCACCCCCATCTCCCGCCCTCAATCCTGTCCCACTTTGGCTTTGTCCATGGGTCTTTTATACATGTTCCTTGCAGAGCCTTCCCCTTCCACATTATCCCCCTCCCCCCACCCCTCTGGTTACTGTCAGTTCGTTCTTTATTACAATGTCTCTGGTTATATTTTGCTTGCTTGTATGTTTTGTTGATTAGGTTCCACTTATAGATGGAATTCCCTAAAAAAAAACTAAAGATGGAACTGCCTTTTGACCCGGCAATTCTACTACTGGGATTATATCCTAAGAACCCCGAAACACCAATCCAAAAGAACCTGTGCACCCCAATGTTCACAGCAGCTCTGTGTACAACAGCCAAGTGCTGATAGCGAATGCTCTTTCTGAGAAACAGTAGGTACTGTACAACCCACTGTGTATCAGTAAGGAGTAAGTTGTGATTTCTGCATTGGATTCCACTGGCCCTTGAGCTGAGACTGAGGCTTGCTTTTCTCTCTGGCCCTGCAACAAACTGACCCAATGGCCTGGGGCAGTCACTCTGCCTCCCGGGCCTCAGCCCCTTACACTGTCAAACAGGGGACTAGACAACAGGAGTCCCTTCCAATATTCCAGGAACCCACGACTCTGCTCTGGCCTGTTTCTATAGTGTTTTTCTCGGTAGGCCCCCTTTGGAGTGATTCCATTTTAGAAAACTCCGTTGAGTGGAGGGTCTTACCCTGAAGTCCGACCGTGAGAAATTAGAAGCAGAGCGCTCTTGAGGAGCCCTGCTCTGCCTGATGCCAGCTGGGAAGCTTGCATTTGTCTCCAGTGACTCCCTGGGACTAGCAACAAGTTCGTAGAAGAGTTCAACTCTTAGCAGTATGTTGATCCTATTTCACAGATTCTAATTTTAAAATAAAAAGTCTAGATTAGAATGTGGTTTTCTTGGTCTGAAAGGATTT
Source organism: Sturnira hondurensis (assembly GCF_014824575.4). Lineage (NCBI taxonomy): Eukaryota > Metazoa > Chordata > Mammalia > Chiroptera > Phyllostomidae > Sturnira > Sturnira hondurensis. Next base: position 32,545,949 of record NW_028075471.1, read on the forward strand.
TGTTGACTTTAAAGATTTTTTTTTATATCAGTCACCTAAAGGTTTGAGTGAGAACTGCCCACGGCCTCCCCAGGTCTGAAGATGCTGCCCCAGTTGAATGGGTTTTTTTCAATCCTGTATTTGCGTAATAAAACCAGTTATTGGACCAGGACCAGCCAGCGAGTTTGCTCTGGGGGCCTATTCATCAAGGTTATAATGGAAGGAAGAGCACCTGGTAGCATCACAAAGCAGACTTCATTTCCCTTTGTAATTACAACTGTAAAATAACTTCCAAAAACCCAAATTGCTATTGAGAACCAGATAAGGCAATTCTCACGTCTCCACCTCAGTAAGTGACAGTCTCATTTCTGCTTAATTGAGCAGCAGTCAATTGCTTTTTGCAGCCAGGGTGGAAGTGTGGGCTTGTCTGTCACTGGGGTGAGCTAGTTATGACGGTGGGAGTGGCGGTGGCCTGCTGGTGACTCTGCCCTCAGCTCATACGGACTGGCTCTGCAGACTAACGTAATTTCTTAAGGAACACGGAAAATAATCACCGAGAGTAACTGTGTTTCACAGTGTCTCTTTAACAGTGAGCAATTACAAACCACAAGACTGCCATAATGGCTCCCCTCTAGGCTGATACAAAGAGAATGAAGTTTTTTTTTTCTATTTGCTGAAAAATCTCAGCAGTAAATGTAATCAATATTAGCATATGACGTGGTTAGATTAGACAGTTGTTGGCCTTCACACAAACTATCAGATGCTGTCAATTACCCTCCCACATTCTTTTCTCATTAAAAAAAAAGCTATTACTACAGAAATAAGTGATTGTAGGCTAAGGGACAGCAGCTGTTTAATTTTTGTCTGAATTTTTAAATTTTGTCAGACTGCCATTTAAAAAATCAAACTTGGTGTTAACCATATGTAGAGAACTATTTAAGTCAGAACAAAATATCCATGTATATGTTTCTTAAACAGAGATGTTACTAAATGTTTATTATTAATCTCCTTGAGTTCCAGCTGCACGGGGTCCCAGCTGGCTGTCCTTGAGTGACTGCCGAAGCTCCCCATGTCTCAGTTTCTTCATTTGTCGAGTAACAAGCACAGCTCCTCATTGGGTGGTGGTGAGAAGTAGAGAATACACATGCATGTGAAAAGTGCACAGTGCAGTGCCCGGTATGACTGTAGTAAGTGCTTGATGACGTGTTTGCTATTATTATTATTACACATTTTCCACTCATTGAAAACTCTTAATTGCAATGATTAAGACATGTGATGCTAAGGAAGATAAATGCATTCTTTAGTCTTCTCATTTGGGTTAGCACATAGTGGAACCTTTAGGTTGTAGACTGCTCCTGCAGGGAACTTGGCTGGAGGGATCTTCTCCAGTAGAGGCCTTAGCTTAGGGTAGGTACTGGCCATCCTCTAAATCCACAAGGAAGGGAAGAAGGACTAGAGAAAGTGAAATTGTTGCAGTGAGCAAAGTCTGCTGAAGCAGCTTGTACGGAATAGACTTGGTCTAGCTCGAGGTGGTTCTCAAGCCTGAATGCCCACCAGAATAACTCAAGCTGATGTCCAACCCATTACATCAGAATCGCTGAGTGTGGGACCCAGGCATTGGCATTTTTTACGTTCTCTGAGTGGTTCCAATGTGTAGCCAGAGTTGGGAACCACTGTACTAAGGCATAGGGGACAGTTGAGTGAGTCTTGAGTGGAGAACATGGAAACAGCTGCTGCTGTGGGAAATTGCCCAAAGAGCCAAAAAAAAAAGAATAAATAACTGTTAAGCTATAGTGATGGACCATCTGAGATTAAGTAGCAAAACTTTGTATAAGATCTCATAAAAATTGTTTTTCCAGGTTCCCTTGGTTTGTGGAAGGAAGACATGTGCTCTGGCAAGCATGTGAGAAAGGAAGAATTTGTTGGAAAGACACAAAGGGATCTCAATAGAAGCCAAGAGATGTGAGGGAGCCGGGGAATGCTAGGGGGCCTGGCATGAAGAGGTCACAGACCCTCTCTCTAAAGTTCTGCCATTAATAAGGCTCAAATCAAGACCTCCATCCAATTTCAACTTCCTTGGAGAGAGAGTGATGGGCCCAGGAGTCTGTTGCTAGACCAGTCAGCTGCAGGCAGGGGACAAGAGCTGGCAACCCACCTCTGTGTGCTAGGGACAGTTCCAAAGAACAGGGGTCATGGTGAACCTGACAGACACACCACAAGGGGTCCACGACTTTGACTTTCTCTAACGACGCTTGACATCTTAGCAGTGGGAGTGGAGAAGACCAACCTCAGGGGTCTCCAGGGATGCACACGGTCAAGGCAGGCATGGCAGACCAGCTATCACAGGTCAGGAGATGAACCATGAGAATAAGGAGTGATGATTGTAAGGAGAGCAAACACTTACAAAGCACTTAGGAGTCAGCTCCTGTTCTGGGTACTTTACACGCATTGCTAACTTTACTGAATCCTCACAACCACCTCCTAAAATGGTACTACCATTACCCTTTTCAGGTGAGAAAACTGAGGCGCACTGTAATTAGGTGACTACCCCAAGGTCACGCGACCCCAGAGAGGCAGGCTTCGGAGTCTGTGTTCCTATGTGTTCTGAATCACCATACTTGTCTGAATAGATGGCAAGTCCTGGTGGTGCTCACTGAGAGTGAGGTACAGGAAAAGTAGAGTGCAATAGCAATACGGTGGGGAACTGGATCTGAAATCAGTCTTGCAGATAGAGCAGTTCTAAAGGATGAGGAAGCCATACTGTTGGGTGGTCAAGGTGAGTATAACAAAGTGGACATAAAAATTTTTATTTAAAATGACTCTCAAATGGCCCTTATGATAACCAACCTGAATTATCATATTATTCAGATGGTGCTCCTAACACCATGGGTGAACTCTATTTTGTTGTTGACCTTTTGTTTGTAAGATGGCAGGCTCTTCGAGGGTAGGGATCGCCCCTGTTGGTGCTCTAGAAGTAGGAGGGGGGCCCCCTAAACCCAGAATTTATTTGCCAAAAATTGTGTATTTATTCTTACATGTTTAAATTTCAGTCACCTTCAAAGCACTCTCCACTTGATGCAATACACCTATTGAGACTTTTTGCCACTGCTCAAAACAGTTTTGAACTTGATTTTAATGCCTTTTAGTGCTTCTGTCATTTTTTGTTTCATCTCTTCCACATCAACAAAATGTTTCCCTTTGAGGACTTTTTTATCTGAGGAAACAAAAAAAAGTCTCTTAGGGCAAGATCAGGTGAATAGGGAGTGTAGGGCATAGGGTCATGCTATTTTTGGTCAAAAACTGCTGAATGCTCAGCATGGTGTGGGCAGGTATGCTTGTAAATCACCCATCATGAGATGGGCAAACATGTTGAAAGAGTCTTTAAAGAAAATTCACTGAAGCTGAATGCAGCCTCTCACAACAATGCCAGCTGGTACACTGATATAGATGGGTTTCTAGAACACTTACCTGGTGGAGGAAGCCTGTACAATAAGGGGCCTGCCCTCCAGAAGATAATTCCAGTTTTTTGGGGGGGTTCCCCCCTTATATTCTCTTAGTGGATCTAAATTGGGAGTTTATTTCCTTCTACCTCCATTCACTGGTGCAGAGTAATTAGCCTGATGAAGGAGAAATTTACTAACCAAGAAATTCTTCTCCTCTGTACTCTATGTTCTATTAATTCTGTCTAACTGTTCCTGCAGTGATTCACTACCATTGGGACTATGATTTAATTATGCAAAGTGTGACAGATCATTTGAAAGTTGTTAGTTGCTGAAGAAGCACATTTGTGATGTGGGGGAAAAATTCTCTGCATTATGCTAAGTTTCATACCCTCTATGAACACTTCTTAGTGGGAAAGAACTTAAATTCTAAATGATTACCCTGCAGATTTATGAAATGTTTCAACTAGATGTGACAATGAGAAAGTGCTCAACTGTTTCCAGGGTGGAAAAGAAAAGTGGCATACTCTGAGACTCTGACTCCACTGCAGGTGCACAGTATGCAAATGCTTTGCCTTCCTGCAGCACCCAGACTGCACCCACCAGCTTGTCTCCTCCACACTGTGGCAGAAGTGTAAGGTCATCCTGATGACCCTCAGGTCACCTGTGCTGGGAGGTGCACACTCTGGGACTCCACCACCTCTGGGGATAGTAAGATCAGGGCTAAGTTTATGCATGGAAGGGAATCAGGCTCTGGCCCAGCTTGTTGACTAAGCCATCTTCTTGGTTGCTGTGACACAATCAGATGTGCCAGAATGCTTTGTTTCTCAAAGTGCTGCAGACCAACAGTGTTAGCATCCGCTGGGAGTGTGTTAGAAATGCAGACTCTCAGGCCCTGCCCCAGCTGGAATGAAGTGGAATCTGCAATTTAACAAGATCCAGAGGTTCACATGCACATGAGCGTCAGAGCAGCACTGGCATAATACGCTGATCAGTGAAGAGCTCTTTGAGGGCCGATTCATGCCATTTGTCCATGCTCGGGGCAGTTAGTAGAAGCTCAGTTGGTTGTATTGAATAGAGTGGTTTATATGCAAAGGCACATATTTTGAAAGTATTGGGGCTTCTTAAGCATGCAGAGTGGCTGTAGAATAAAAGAAAGGCAAGGAAGCCTCTCTAGTGCACTTCTTCAGCTTGTATTTATTGAGTCCTTGTGACATGCCAGCTATTATTCTAGACGCTTGAGGTACAGCGATGAGCAAGACACACCAGGGCCTGCCCTCAAAGAGCCTGACTTCCCAGCTACACCACAAATAAGTGGTAAGAATTTCTCTTCTAACCAAAGGTGAATAGAATCTTTTGGTTATTGGATACTGGAAACTCAACTGCTCTTTCCTAAAAATTAAGACAGTCACATTATTTTCATATGTTCTTCCTCGTTGTTTTTTTTTCTCTTTCTACCTATGAGAACAGAAAAAGGCATGCTTCTTAGTCATTACCCTTATTGGCAGCAATGCCACTTTTTAGTTGTAGTAAAAGTCTGAACAGAAGTTTATCATGGCCCCTTCAGACTTTTAACATTTCTCAGCTTCGTGGCTCTGTTTCAGACAGGCCCCAGTTGTGTACCTCGCAGATTACAGCGGATAACTCCTACCGGTTTACTATCTCAGGGTATTCCTTCTGGCACAGTTGCCTGTCTGACAAGCACAAGAAAGAAGAATTGACTCGAACACATCCTTTCCTTCTTTCCCATTACCTCCTAGATCTTGGCACCTGAACTGAACACTTTTACTGTTGAAAATATGTCATCACTTTTCCTTGGCAAGAAGACATGGAATCCATCTTTTCACAAACATGGTAGAGAAAACATCTAGGTTTGGGGGGGCCACTTAATATCCTTTAAAAAATTTCTCTCTGCTTAAACTGGCTGCTTAGACGGGGTTTCTGTTGTCTGCCACTGAGAACACTGATGCAGCTATCTATTCAGATGGTTTTGATTATTGGACATCAGTAATTCTCAAACCTTTTGGTTTCAGGATCCCTTTACTTAAATATTACTGAGGATTCCAAAGAATTAATTTTTATGTAAATTTATTAATATTCACCATATTAATGTCTTTAAAAATTCTAAATGTCAATAAATTAAAAATAAAAATAATTTCATTTCATATCAATATTAATAACATTTTAATGAAAAATTACCACAGTTGCTGAAACAAAACATTAATGAGAAGAATAACATTCTTTTTATTTAAGCAAGTCTCACTGATTATCTCACTGATTAATGAATAGAAGTCAGCTTAAGTTTTATATCTTCTATATTTAGTTTGTTTCAATACATTGTTTGGTTGAAGTATATTTAAAAATTGGTTTTACACAGATGTTAATAGCCTTTCAGGTAATGGACATTCCTCTTTGATGCTACACCAAAACTTGATAAGTAGCACTTTCTCAAATGTCATTTGCAATGCCGAATCTAAACCCATTATCAATGAACTTTTCATACACACTTACATTAAAATTAATTGATATTCTTCTGGTTTGATTGGCTCTTTCACTCATACATAATTTTGAAACATCACATACTGGTCATGTGGAAAATGTACTTTCAACATTTCTTATGTCATATTTCAAAAATCATACCCAATGCTATTATATTATCTCAATCTCATCAGAAAAGCCTTTAAGTATATAGAAGCTGTCAAGCACCAAGAAACCAAAGCAAGTTTTCTAAAATTCTAATTTTCACTTGAAAGACTAAATTTCATCATTGGCAACAAATGCTGTCACTTGTTTTCCTTCAAGTGACAGTCTCATTTTGTTCACTTTCAGAAAGAAGCCTGCAAAACTCCCAAGTCTGACTTGTTTGGGGTTGCTCTTTCAAGTCAAAAGTGGCATTCCATGAAAAAAGTGCTACTTCGACTTACAAGTCAGCTGCCTGAGTGTCCTTCCTCCAGACAACTGTCATACTCTGTTAGGACAGCTGATATGACAGAGCACGATCAGTGTCATGCTCTGCACCGATGCAGAATTGCTTGAGGGCTTCCCATGTCATCACCCAGAGTGGTGAAAGAATGTGTGCTCAATTGTTGGATTTAATAAAACACAAGTTTTACAGTGGCACCCAGGACATTCCTAAGCAAAATGGGATTTTTTTCCTGGAAGTGTGTGGTGGTAAAAAAATAGAATGACTATTCATATACTTTGGTGCCAGTACCAGAATCCTTATTACTGCTTTCATAATAGTAGTGCAAATGTCAACACCGAGCAAAAGGCAAACAAGGTTTAAGTATTATTATGAAAGTAACTTTGACCTTTCAGACCCCATGAAAGGGTTTTCGGGACACCCAGGAGTGATGGACGAACCACACTTTGAAAACCGCTAATCTATGTAAAATGCTTAACACCAAGTTGTGAGGTAGTGAGTACTTAACGAATAATAACTATTATTAGCTTATAAATGGAGGATGGACACAAGAAAGCCAAGAACACCCGAGGAGAAGGTTCCTTTGCCTACTCCCACGTAGAAATGGTTGATGTTATAGACTGAATTGTTTCCCCTAAAATTCATGTGTTGAAGCCTTAGTCCTTGATGTGACTATATTTGGAGATTGGCCCTTTAAAGAGGTCATTGAGGTTAAATGAGGTCATAAAGGTGGGGCCTTAATCCAATAGGACTGATGTCCTTATAAGGAGAGGAGGAGATACTGGGAGGGCACGTGCACAGAAAGATACTGTGAGAAAGGAGCTCTCTGTGTGCCAGGAATGAAGTTCTCATGAAAAAAACCTGCCCTGCCAGCACCTTGATCTTGGACTTCCAGCCTTCAGAACTATAAGAAAATATATTCCTGTTGTTTAAGTCACCCAGTCCGGGGTATTCTGTTGTGACCCTTTCAGATGCTTAAACAATGATCATTACTCAAGGCGCTGAGTCCAAAAGCCCTTGGAAGGAGGAAGCTTCCTGGTCAGAGCCCACTACTCTGTCCCTGAAGCATCTTCAAACTTGTACCCTTGGGCAAGAAAATACAAAGATTATGGCTCAAACTGTAGCAGTTGCTCTCCCTGTGCCATCCCTCTGACCCCACCGGTGCACTGTGCCCCCGAGAACAGGATGACTTCCTCCTGCCAGTAGCTGGATCTCTGAGCTAGAGGACTCTTTCTGGAACCAAGCAAATCTCTCTGCCAGGAATCAACAACCCCTTCCCCAGCAGCCTTCAACCAATGACTGACAGGAGTTAGTGTCCAAGTACCCGGGAAACCCACCATCCGGTGGGTCGGTTCAGAGGCGCATGTCCTTCGTCATTCCCCAGACTCACTCACTGTGAGACTGGGCTTAATTACTTACCCATGACTGGCCATCCTTTTCTGTCTTACTTCCCCTTTCCCCTACCAGTGTTCCTTGCCCCTCCCAAATAGATTACTGGCATTTGAATCCCTGTCTCTAGATCTATCTCTGGGGAAGCTCAAACTAAAACACAAAACGTCCTAAATTGTATAAATCAGTCTGGACTGAAGAGTCCAGGGAATTCCTAGGGTCACTTCCAACTCTGCCCTGGACCATGAAAAAGTAGAGGCATTTGAACCAAACAGGGCATGTATTCTGACCACATCTCCTAGGTGCTGGAGTGAGGTTCAGTTTTGGATCTGCTGTCCTAATTGTACTAAGATCTCTGAACAGAGTTGCCTTGCTACAGTCCCCTCATTAAGCAGCTGTCCCACCTCCAGGAAGTCAGCAACCTGTATTATATTTGGGGGTGAAGGTGAGGCCATCTTCAGAGACAAGCAAAATGACTTCATGCTCCCGAAAGCCCATAAATATCCTATAAGCTGAATATGTATGAAAACTGGGGAGGGGAAGCACTCCAAGCTGAGAGGGGTCGGACAGCTCTCTGTCTTCAGGAATGTGGACTCTGGCTAGTGTCTGACCTAGGAAAGGATTTGAGAGAGTGTTTGCCTGGTTTTATGACTAATTAAGTGCAAGAAAATATCTAAAGTCAATAATAGAGTGTTGTACATGCAGGAGGAAGAAAATCTTTAAAACCTTTTTGTGTGAATTCTGTCCAATTTTCCATTTCTGCTCATTGTTTTCTGTGTCTCACTAAGCGAAGCATACTCATTGTTAGGCATTTTTACAGCAGTTCCTCACTTTCTGAAGTGTGTCGCCATCTTTTTTTAATCAGTTTTCCCCATAGCAATGGCAGGTTAGGTCGATATCATTTTCCTTGTTTGAGCAAGAGAAAAGTCAGGTGAGAAAAAGGGGAGATGTCATTGACTTAGGTCAAACAGGAAGCTACGAGAAACGCTGACTGACCTACCAGCCTGTGGCAGCTGTAGGCCCTGTGCAAACAAGTTCACACAAGTCCAGGTACTTCATTCAGGCAATTAAAATCTACCAAATTGGAAAATAGAAAGACAAAAAAAATACTATCACTACACTAATGATGTGGCTATTACTCAGATACTTATGTCATAAATTGTGATGCAAATTAATTTTCTCCAAGACATTCCCTACCTTCAAGTTCTCCAAGACTATGTCAGTCTTCAAGAATTGACCTCTCCGCTCTGTGTCCAAAAACGCTTCGTCATCCTGTCACAAGTGTTTTGCCGTTCCGTGCTGTGTGCCTAGTCCCCGTCATGATCTCTGGCACACAGGATGTTCCATGTGCATTAGTGAGGGACTGAACGAACATGGCGTGTGCGTGTGTGGGGAATGGGAGGGGGGAGGGGGCCCGGGAGGGGGGAGGGGGCCCACCCCCACCCCCCACGTTGTGCGTAACTAACCAGCAAAGGCAGGCAAAGTCTCGGGGACAGTTAAAGTGTTCCTTGAAGAGAGACTAGACTGTCATAGCCCCAGTGTGCCTCTTAGGGACAACAGAACCACATCACTTCCTGCACATTCCTGACAAGATTAATTCTATTTTTGAAACTTTGACTGTCCCTCACTGTCCTGGCACTTGAAAATATTACGGCGGAAGGCTTGAGAGTGAGCCAGCCACTCTGTTGACCACCCGAGAGAAAGCTGTGTTTCACCAGGTCTCATGGGAGATAGAAACCAGCGGAAGGCTGCACCACAGAGGCCAGCCGCCTTGTGCACACTAGCACATGCGTGTTGGTGGAGCTCAGTCCCAGTAAACAGGCTAGAGCTCCTTTATTTCCCTGGCTCTGAGGCTCACATCTGGCCACTAATCATTCACGCATTCACAAGTGTTTGCTGAGCAGCTACCGTAGGCGAGGCCCTAACCCAGGGACTGGATACATAGAATATAGTAGACCATTCTGTGTGGCGTGGGCCCAGCTCCCACTCGGAGATGCACAGGACCCACACCCATGGATAGGTTCTCCCATGGGGAATCAGGCCTGCCTTGTACCTAGGCCGCTTTGAGACTTGCTTTTTGCTAAAACTCCCTCACCCTGAATTGAGAGAGAAAGTGCCCACTGTAACTTCCTAAAGTCTGTGCTAGACTCCCAAGGATGAGTGTAACCAGTTCAACCACTTTTCCCTTTGCATTTGCAAATATCCTTTTTCTGTGATGTGATTAGCAGCATCCTCTTCTTTGTTTTCTATAAAAGGTAACCACCTAAAGCGAACCTGTGCGTAGTAAATGAGGACCATCGTGTAATGTGCCTAGAAAAGAAATAAAGGCCTGTCCTGGCAAGGACCGAGGCTTTTTTTTCCTCCTGAGAGGGAAGCCATGCTGTCCCTTTTCCTCCACAGGACTCGGTAGTCCCTGTGAACTCCTCGTGCCTCATGCACGATGTGGTGGACCCCACGAGCCGGGGTCCGCATCAATAGAACACAATGACTCCACATCACCAATGTTTCAGGTATTCTTCAGAATTTGTGATCCACTGATGCTGATTTATTTTTCCAGAACTGTTATATGGGTTTCATTGTTATTATATAGTAGTTATTATTGTAGGTGGTAATGAATAAGTACAGATGCATGGGCCTTTTGAACTTGATCTAGTCGTCCTGCATTACTAGTGGACACTCCCTGTTGCCCAGTGGAGGAAAGGCAGCAGCAAAAGTCACGTCCGCATCTTGGTCCTCAGTTTTCTTAGCTGAAGTATGACAGTGACCCAGCAACCAGCAAAGCCACCACTTTCAGCAGTAGCATACTAACCTCTTGGCCCTGACTCAACAGTTTCTTAGCCGACCTATTCTTTCCTCAGAGGCCTCCCTCTAACCCTCTCAGGGCACACTTACATTGACTAAGATAAAGAAACCACCGTGCTGGGTGCTTCTGCCCACTGAACGCTTCATTATAACCCAACAGGAAAGAAGTATAAGCTAAACAAATGCTCACTTTCCTTTTCGTCCCCCACCCATCAGTCTCTGTCAGCCTGATGGAGAAAGTATGGCTGTTAATAGCTTACGGTGGAACAAACATTTGCATAAGTGTTACCTAGGAGCCCATAACTCTAAGCTAATTGGCTGATGGTGATTAAAATGATTAAGTGATTGTAATTTATATGATTAACCAATTAAACCATTCTCCAGTGATTGGCTCAGGGTAGGCCTCGAGATGTGTGCCTGTCTCCCAGCATGGAGGCCACGAGGAACAGTGTTAAATGTTCTTTCAAGTGCTGAGCTGCTCCTCTGACCAGCAGGGACAAGGCCACACGCTGGGTAGTTGATTTTATCATCTTAAGTGAGTGGCTACCAAAAACTCTGCGCCTGGCGCAAAAAAAGAGAGGCTGTCCAATGATTCTTTAATGTGGAGGGACAGGGCGGGTGTGTTGTTTCCCAGAACTATGATTGTTATTTGAAAGTGCCCACATTCCACTAAGATGAACTTAAGACGTGATTAAGACTTCGATCTCGGGAGCCCTGTGGCAGGTCCCAGGCCTCGTTCTGCCTCTCACCAACTATGTGGTGTGATGAGGGTACTTAACCTTTTAAGCCTGTGATTCCTCTCCTATAAATAATATTATCTACCTTAATAACCATATTAAGCTTACTATGAAGATCAAATTAGGTTATGGGTATTATTCTCCCAATAAGTATTAGCTGCCATTGTTATTATTATTTGTTAGGATTTTATTATTACTCTACTGGAATATAAACTATTCTTGGTGTTCGGTGAGGTGCCTGGCACACAACAGGGACTAAAAATACAGCAGTCCTCCTTTGCTCACGGTTTTGCTTTCTGCAGTTTCAGTCTAAAACATTAAATGGAAAATTCCGGAAATAAACAATTTATAAGTTTTAAATTTCATGCTGTTCTGTAGTATGATGGAATCTTGTGCTACCCCACTGTGTCGTCCCACCTGGGATGTGGAGTGTATTCGTGCCGTGTGCACAATAAAATACAATATTTTGAGAAAGACCACATTCATATAACTTTTATTACAATACATTGTTATAATTGTTCTATTTTGTTAGTTATTGTTATTAATCTCTTACCATGCCTAATCTACAAATTAAACTTTATTACAGGTATATGTGTATATATAAGAAAAACATAGTACATACACTCTCTGTGCTTTCAGGTGTCCACTGAGGGTCTTGAAATGTATGCTCCTCTGATAATGCAAACTACTGTATGTGCTGATGATTGAAACGATAATAGTGGACACAGCACTGAAGGCATACACACGGGCACTTTTCAAAATGCTTTACATTCATTAACCTGAGTAATCCTTACAACCACCCCATGAGGTATGTCATATTACCTTCTACATTTTAGAAGTGAGGAAACTCAGGAAGAGAGAGGGAAATGAACTTGCTCAAGGTCCCACTACTACTGACAGGTGGACTTGAGGGTGAGGCCTTCATTAGGGCGCCTCTATTATGAACAACTAGGAAGATGCTTAGACATTTTCCCCATCCAAGGTGAAACGTCACTGCCAGATGAGGATAAGAAAATAGTATGGTTCCTTCCATTTACAGGAAAAAACACACTGGGTTCATTTGCATAATAACACATTTCAGGGACTTGGCAAATTCGGTAAATTCAGTAAGCAAGAAATAACGTGCGCTCTCAAACAACGAGACAGGTAGGCAGAAAGCAGAAATCAAACATATTCTTTGTTAATGTGCTGGGGAAACTCAAGTTCACTGTCATTTAGCGTGTCCACTTCACCACTCCTCACCCCTTTGCATTCTACCAGCAACCTTGCCTTCTTCCCAGGGCTTCCCAGGCTTTTAGCCACTGGGAGATCCAAGACATTCAGCTAAGACCTGTGGCTGCTGTTTTCCGTATACAGTTGGTTAGGAAGTGGAAAGGCAGATAATTGACATCCCTGTTCTGGAAGTTTCAGGCAACATTCCAAAGGCAGCTACTTGTGGATGTCTCTCTCCCAGGCCTTTTCTGGTTAATCCTCTTCTGGTTATTAAGTGTCAGCATAAGGAAGCAAGTAAGCATTTTACTTCCATTTATAGAACTCCATTTAGTTGAGCCATAGACACCAGCAGGGATGAGGGGTTCGGACTGCTGTTGTATTTGCTGCGATAACCATGGGTGTGCAGGGGGCGGGGCTGGAATCTCCCTGCTCCGACCCAACATGACACTCTCTCGGTTCCATGTCCATCTGACTCAACTCACTGTCCTTTTCGGACTCTTCCTCTTCTCTTCTTTTTATTTCTTTCTCCCTAGCCCAAGACTTTATCCTTTTCTTCTCCTTCATTTTCTCCCTCCTTCCTCACCCCATTTCTTGAATACAAATGCTTAAGACACCTATTGTCACAGGACAAACTGTAATTTACTGTGGTGAATATGGCCACTCAGTAGTGACTGGTGTGCATATGTTTCCCTTAGTAACTCCCTCGTGATGAAAGTGGAATTTTTATTGTTAACCCAATGCCAACTGAATTCCACTCCCTTCCACCACAGGTTCTCTCTGTATGTTGCTGTGACTTTATCTAAGTTCTTATTTTTTCAAAAAAAAACTTCATTTTTTTCCTCTAAAATGAATATATTTTCATATTACACATTTTATACAATACACAAAAGACAAGGAAGAAAATTAAAACCACTCCAGTATATCTCTCCTAATATTTTTCTTCCCCTTCAATCCTTCTCTACCACAAAACAGTGGAAATTATTTTTAAACCTAAAGACTGTGCCCACGTGTAGGCATGTGCATAAGGAGATGGGTTTTAGAGAAAGCTCTCCGTGATTCACTGGGCTTGACAAGTTCAAATTATGGCTGGGTGCCCACAGCACTGAACTTTGGATCCCCAATCTTTTTCAGGGTTCAGGGGAGTCAGTCTCTGGCTACTGCACAGGAGAGAGAGAAACCCCAGCTTTGGAGTTGAAAGGTCAAAGCTATTTGATTCATCTTCAAATCTTTATAAATTCAAGAATTTTCCCAAAGTCATCATTCACTCTGAACTTGTCTATTGCTTTTCGGAAAGGAGAGGAAAGAACCTCGCTCTGGTTAAACATCAGCTCCCATGAAACCAAGCATTGAAAGGGGGCAGAGTCCATAATTGATTTTCTGACAGGTTATAAAATATTAAAAGATGGGAAAGTTTTAAACCTAATTTTTAGGTATCCGTCTGAAGCCACGTCCAGTTGGCCCGCAGGATCAATGAAACAACATTACATAGAAATGCTGAACTCATACTCTCCTGGCTAATCTATATTTCAAAGATGAGATTGAGCTCTTAAATGACCTTCACGCAGAGTGAGCTGATCCCCAGTTGAAACCTCCCATTTGAAACCCTGGTTGCAAAATTAACCATTTCAAGGAAATGAAAGTCCACTTATCCCTGAAGCCTTGGCAGGATGGGGAGAAAATTCAGGCCAATCATGTAAAACAGGGCAAATAAAACCCACAGGATCTTTCTGTCCATTTATGTTGACTTCTCAGAATGGTTTTTGGCTTTCTATTTTATGTGTTCTGGTTGATCTCTTGCTCTGGGGGTAGGCATGGGAGGTAGCCTTTACTATCCCTGGATATTCCCTCAATGGTGGCATATGGAAATTTGTCTGACCGAGGTGCAAATGAGGCCTATCCTAGGAAGCATGGGGGTATTTTCAGTTTCTTTAGCTCTGCCTCCAACAGGAAGTCCCACCTGCAGAGCATGGACATTCAGGAAGTGGCAGAGTTTCAGGAGCAGGATATGAACCAGGAGTGTGGCCTTCTGGCTTTCAGTCCTGTCTTCACCACTGTTTGTCAACTGGCCTTGAAGCAAATGGGACAATTTTGGCCTGAAGTTAATGTGGATGAGGGTTCTATCAAACCATTTCTAGAAACTGTCCTCCCCAGGCCCCCACCTCTGAGGCTGGGGTTCTCTGAGATGCATTCCACCCTGCAGATGTCCTAACCCTCCCAGAAGGTTCTCCGGAAGCTCAGGTGGGAAGTTTCAAAACTGCAGCCTTCCCCGAGGCTTCAACCACCCATCGCTGACCTCTCTGTGGCAAGGGGGCTCCTCACCCTCGGGCACAGTATTTAAGTGCTCTTCCCTCCTTTTCCCCCAACTCCCCACTGCTGCTGTCCTGCCTCTCACCCCTCCCCCTCCCTTCCTCCTCCCATCACCATGAGCTCCTTGAAAGCAGAGACTGGGCCTAGCTCATTTCTATTCCCAGAACCTGCTGTAGCGCCCTTTGCATGACCATCTGATATGTATTTAGTTATTTAATTTACTTCCTAGCTTTCTATGTGGAACATGAACTCAGGGAAGGCATAACATTTTGCCGGGCTCATTTCTGTCTCCATCTCCAGAGTTCAGAAGAGTGGCCGGCACATAGACGTAGTAGGGCTAAACATTTGTTGGCTGGCTGGATGGACAGATGGACGATGGATGAGCTGAGATACAATGCAGTAGTAGAAGCATGTGATCAAGGTACTATGGGAATATAGTTCTGGAGCCATTTGTTTTGAAAGGATTTGGAGAAGAACTTAGCCAAAGAGATGAGATTAGAGCTGGGGCTTAAAGGATAAGTAAGTCTTTGCTATTTAAAAGTGACGAGCTGAGGCAGAGGGGAAAGTGCGGTCAGAGCAGGAGGGCATGAGTTTATTTGGGATACATAGACCAAAAGGGGAGGTTGCAGTATTTGGTTGAGGCAGCGCAGATGCAGATGGGGCTAGACAGGTAAATTAAGGCCAGCTGTGGAGGGTCCCCGATGTTGTGATGAACATTAGGATTTTATTCTATTAGACTGTTGAAAACTTTAAAAGACAGGGGTGAGAGCATCTGATCTCTTTATAGAAACTATGTGGAGGCTGCATAGAGTATGGCAAGGGGAAGATTGGTGGAAGGGAAGCCGAAGAGGAAGGACCTGCTATGTCTGGACAGGCGGTAGGAGGTGGGTGTAGGCCAACCTAGAGTTTCATTGCAGTGCACTGGACCACAGGAGAGGTTCGCCAAAGGGTGGCCGAATAAATGCTGCTGAATCGGTGCTGAGACTTCTTGAGTTTCTCTTAAAATACATGTATTTTGTATTTTCAAAGTTAATTCAGTTCACATTAGGTCACTGGTTCTCAACTGGGGTGATTTCCTCCTTCCGGTAGAAGTCTAGAGACATCTTTGATGTAGAGGCTAGGGGTGCTGCTGAACATCATACAATGCACAGGACAGGCCCCCACACCAAAAACTTACCCAGTCCCATGTCAATAGCACCCTGGGTTATACAATCAATTTAAAAAAATGAATGACTGGTGGTAGTGGGTCCACGGAATGTGTGTTTTAGCTCTATTGAAGGCAGGATCTTAATCCAAGAGTGACTCCTGAGTCATTTAGACAAGAGGATTTCAGAGCTGGGGTAACAGACACCCTGAGGCACTGGCCAAGTACTTTTGACCTTGGTCGCCTAACATGTTGCAATTAGATGAGTGCTAACAGAAGACACTGTGAAAGAGAAGACATAGGTAATGTGGCCAACACTGTGCCTGTCACAGGGTGGCATTCCACAAATGCTACTCCCGTCCCTTTTTAAAATAATTTGTCCTGATATTTCTTCCTGATTCTAATTCTGGTTCTTCTAAGAAGCAGTTCTTCAGATGTCCACTCAAGTGTCCCTTTTTCAGTGTGGTCTTTTCTAACTGTCCTAGCTAAAATCGAAACCCACCCCCACACATACTTCCTACCCTCCTATCGATGTTGTATTTGCCCCTCCAACACAGTCGGGTTTTGTTTATGTATTTATTATGATGTCTCTCTAATGTAAGCTCTATCAGCTTATGTGTCTGTCTTGTTAGTGCTGTGTCCTCAGCACCCACAACACAGTCTGGCATGCAGCAAATGCTCAATAAATATTTGTTGAATGAATGAAACAAATCTCAGTTCCCAGGAGCCAGAGAAAGTTGCTATGATTCGCTTTGTGAGAGTCTGCATTTTCCTATGATTGGTATACAACGAACATTTCATCAGTGAGCAGAAGGCAAAAAAATTCCATGAACTGCTGAGGCCAATTTTTCTCTTGAAAGGAGACAAGTTGTGTTAACCTGGGTGGTTCCAAATTCTTTTGCATGTGAAGGAAAGATGTTCCCGGCTGATTTTGCTCACTCTCCCCTCTCCTACCTCAAGTCCCTGTGCAGGGAGGTGGCCGTCAGGCCCTATCAGCGCTGCTGGGCTCATAATCAGATTTTAATGACTGTCTGCTTCCCTTCCTACATGTTTATAGTCCTCTGCACTCTGATTAGGCTTTTGGTCCCACAAGATAGTTAAAAGCCCACAATTTGTGCTGGGTGTTTTATTTTTTCTAAGTCAAGCGAATGGGTAAATGTCCCTTTGATCTTCCCGCTGTGGATGAGAGCTGTTTGTGTTTTTAAGGCCCTCACCAATTATGTGCTATGGATGCAAGACGGGGCCTGGCCGGCCTTCTGGGTGGTTCAGAAGTCCCTCCAAGGTTTTCATCCTTTCTCCTCCTGTCTCCCCCACATCCCAGGTGCTCAAGGAAATGAGGAAAAGAAAGCAGTTAGAAGCTCTGGGAAGAAAAATGCACCGATGGTCTAGGCTAGCCGAGGGTCAGCTCTCCAAGCCGGTGTTCCAGGGGGCCAGAGCCCCTCTCTCTGCGGGCTTCCCTCACCTTTGATTGGGTAGGTTGGCCGTGGTGGGGAACACTCACTGCCCAGCCTGTCATCCCCATGGAGTTTGGTAGGCAGCTCCACACGACCCAGAGGAGACCGGTCCAAGCATCTGGACCGGTCCAGATCCGTGTGGCTGGATCTGGAGCTGAAACGAGTAACCAACAGACCTCTTGTCATTGCACCTTTTCTGACAATTCCATGTGCAAGAGGGATGGGAACTGTGGGTCTCGCAGACAAGGGAGGGGACCACAGGAATCACACACAATACCTTCAGGGCTTTCTGGTTACATCAGGTTTGAAATATGAATGCCATGCTGCCTGGTGACCATGCCACAACTAAGTCACATGCCATAGCACTTCATTATTTTAATTACGTTTATTGCAAGAGTAATCATCATTGCCGTCAGTATCCATCATCGGTAATTTTTCCGATTATGGCCGTGAGTGGCGACAGTTCATGTTGACAATAAATGATAATGCCTCTGGCTTGAACTGACACTTCATTGGACTTTGCAAGGTCGCTCTGAACACTTCTGGGCTTGCTATGTAAAGAGCTATTTATCTATGACAAAAGCTGGGTCCAGCCGATATTTGTTTTTGCTTCCCAAATGGATAAGTTCATAATATTTGCAAAATTCATCCTTTAGTGGATGACAGCCGTGGCGTCCAAAACACATTTAGAAAGAAGTTATATGCTCTTAGCTCAGGGCTGCGGCACCAGAGCCATTCCCCAACCTGTCCTAAAGGCGTACTAGCTGAGTGATGGCTCTTTCTTCTACGTGGACCTCGGAATGAAGTCGTTTCGATTGCAAAATGGCTCTTGGCTGTTTCCCATTTCTAAGTGGAAGCAAGAGGAAAGCAATCTGATGGAAAACACCTTCTCTTCCCTTTATAACTTGTCCTTTCTTGGCATCCGACAGGATGGCAATTCTTCAACATTTAAATAAGACTTCTCCTGAACAACAGTAACCTAGTTGCTTATTATTCTTGTTACTGCATTTCCGTGGTTTAAAGTACTCCCCGGTCTCAACCACTGGTGCTACAAATAATTTTAATTGAGCCGAGAAACCCTTGACATTTTAGAAATGACCTTCTATTTATAAGACTTTACAAAGAAGGAGCCTTGCTGGCAGTCCTGACCTTGGTAGGAGTTGACCTTTTTCCCTCTTCTTCTTTGAGTTTAGTTTTTTATTTTCATTGAACCAAATTACTTTCATTCCTAATTTAATGTTTGCTGTTGCAAATAAAAAGCCAACTTGATATGTCTGTAAAATCCCACGCAGGCTATGAAATACCCAGGCTCCTTCCACTCACACGTATCAGGAATCTGCTCATCTGAAGTCCATTGTGTTGAGGTTGATAAAATGAGTCCTGGGAAGTCTACTAATGATGAGGATATAAAAACAGAGGCTCTGTTGGATCCTAAAATATCCTTTGGGGTTCATGGAGGTTTTCTGAGTAGTAAAAATGTAAATTTTTGTTTTCTGTTTTCTCTAAATACTATAAATCTCACTGGTATAGAACTGTCAAGGTAAATTTTATTTTGACACCAAGAATAAAATATTGTGCATCTGTATAGTGCTTTCCCATTCATTGTCTTCTTTGATCTTCAAAAGAAGCTATTCCTTCATTCAGTGAAGACTGACAGACCCACAGCCCTGTTCCCGCCACTATTCTAGGCACTCCGTACACAGCAGTGAACAAAGCAGTGAACTTACATTTTAGAGAGAGAGGAAAAACAAACAAACACACAAAATATGTTTCTTTGCAGTTAAATATTGAACAGTGCTAAGTGTGTTGTAATATAAACAAAAACTAAGCAGGTACAGGGTAGGGAGTGCTAGGGTGGGACAATCTTATTGGTAGGATGACACTGGAGCAGAGAACTGGAGGAGCTAGGGGCAGGAGCAACCCTCCCTGGAGAGAGAAGAGCGAGTACAAAGGCCCTGAGGCAGGGACAAAAAGGAGGCCATTGGGTGTAAAGTAAGCAGGGGGCTGCTGGTAAGAAAATGAGATCAGTGTGGAAGCAAGAATGCCATCATGTGGGTCCCTGCAGGCCAGTGTAAAGATTTAGATTCTACCCTGACTGAGATGAGAGCTCTGGAGGGTTTTGAGCAAAGAAGTGACATAGTCTGACTTCTGCTTAAAAGGACCAGTCTTGCCCTGGCTGAGTAGATCAGTTGGTTAGAGCATCGTCCTGATGCACCAAGGTTGCAGGTTTGATCCCCAGGCAGGGCACATACAATAATCAAACAATGAATTCATAAATAGTGGAACAACAAAATCAATGTCTTTCTCTCTCTCTATTTCTCTCTCCTTTCCCCCCCTCTCTCTCTAAAATCAGTAATAAAAGATTTATTTTATTTTAAATAAACCTTTATTTAAAATAAAGATTTTTTAAAAAATCTTTTAAAATAAGAGATTTTTAAGTCTTATGGCAGTATAACAATAGGTTGGGGAGAGGGCAAAGGCAGAAGGTGGGAGACCAGTGACGAGATCAGTGTATTTTTCAGGAAACGATAACAGTGGCTTGAGCCAGGGTAATAGCAAGGGAGGTGCTGAGAAGCAATCAGTTTCTAGATATTGAAGTTAATTAAGGAAAATGTTATGTAATCCCTATTTAAAGTGGGAAAGCTCAGTCTCAGAATAACCGACTTTCTCAAGAACACAGAGCAAGCGTGTGACCTAGTTGGGTTTGAAACCAGACCTGTTGGTGGGAATCCCTCTCCAGCACCCTGTGCCGGTCTCCTGCCCTTGACCACAAAGCAAATAGCCTTCTTAGAGCTTCTGCCTCAGCGCAGTGCTCATGTTCTCATTAACATAATAAATAAGGAACCGGGAGGAGCATGGGCGCATCAGTCCCCTGGATACCTGCTTGGCTAATGCTACCTGACAGGTAGCAGGTTGGAGTCTAACGAATGACTGGGAGGAGGAGCAGGAGCGTTTGCTTCGGGGGGAGGGGAGGCGCTCGTTAGTGGTCCAGTTGCTCCGATATTCAGGTGCTCGTTTCAAGCAGACCCTGCACTGCTGGGCATCTTTCTGGAAACAAACAACCCTACTATTGCTTTGGGACCCCATGGTGAATTTTTTAAAACTGAGGTGAGATTTGTGTAACATAAAATTTACCATTTTACTTTGAGAGTGAACTATTCAGTGGCATTTAGTACATTCAAAATGTTTTGCCGCCACCACATCTACCTAGTTCTAAAACAGTTTCATCCCCGCAAAAGGAAATCCCAGGAGGCAGTTACTCCCCTTTCTCCCCTCTCCCTAGCCCTCGGCAGCCACCAATCTACTTTTTGTGTCTATGAATTTGCCCACTCTAGACATGTCCTGTAAATAGATTCATACACTACATGACACTTTTGTGTCTGACGTCTTTCATTTAGCATAATGTTTTTGAGGTTTTCCCAGGTTTTAGCATGTATCAGTACTTCATTCCTTATTCTGGATGAATATTTTACTGCATATGTCTGCTGCTATGTGTTTCTCCATCCATCCTTTGATAGGCATTTTGGGTTTTTCTGCCTTTTGCCTATTGGGAGTGGTGCTGCTACACACATGTATGTACCTGTATTCATTTGAGTACCTGTTTTTGCTTCCCTCGGGTCTATGCCTAGGAATGGGATTGCTGTGTCCTATGGTAATTGTTCAACTCTTTTAAGGAACCACCAAAATGTTTTCCACAGCAACTGAATCATTTTCGTTGCCGCCATGAGTGTCCAAAGGTTCCCATTTCTCCACATCCTAGCCAATACTTGCTATTTTCCCTTTTTGTCAAGTCCTAGCCATTCTGGTAGGTGTGGGGCATCCCATGCTAGTGTTGATTTGCGTTGTCCTAATGACCGCTGATGGTGACCACGTTTCCACGTGCCTGTTGGCCATTCATTTGTCGTCTTCAGAGGAAAAAAGTCCTTTGTCCACTTTTTAGTTGGGCTGTTTATCTTTTTGTTGTTGGGTTTTAAGAATCCTTTATATATATACTCTGGATATTAGACTCTTACCGGATATGATTTACAAATATTTTCTTCCTATTTGTGCGTTGTTGTTTTTTTTCATTTTTTGGATCATGTCCTTTGTGGCATCAAAGTTTTTCATTTTGATGAAGTCCAGCTTATTTATTGTTTGTTCTTACTGTTGCTTGTGCTCATGTCCTCTGGCTCATTTAAAGCAGTGTCTGTGGTAACAACAGTAATAATAGCAGTGAACACTGACATAGAAGGAGAAAGCCACAGAGCAGGGTCTAGAGCAGACATGGAATTTCCCAAGCTCAAAAAGTATGAAGCTGTAGACCTCACCGTATCCCTCATAAGCTCTGTTACAATATATGTCCGGCTACCATCACAAGAGACCCACACATGCAGTGACATGAGACAGAGAAATTAATTTCTCTGTCTTTTACCAAAGGTAGGAGGGCTTAGCAGGGTCAGGGCCCCAGGCTGCTTCTAATGTCTCTTTTGCCATCCTCAACACAAGGCTTCCACTGTGTCCTCTCAGATGACTGTTCCAACCAGCAGGAAGGGAAAAGGAAACTGGAGTTTGTGTTCCTTTTTTATGCAAATGTCTCAGAATTTGCACGTCTTGACTTACCTCCCATTGACCCGAGCTCAGTCCCATGGCCACACTAAGGAAAGCTGGGCAAAAGGGTCTTTCATTCAGCAACCATGTGCTCCACTAAAAGCCCTGTGATTGTAGAAGAGAAAATACATTTTGAGAGACAAAAATCCAGTCTGTGACACTGGACTCCAAGTTCAGTAATTCTCAGAGTAGCAATCCGAGTAGTGTTGCCATTTAAGTGGTCTCCCTCAAGGTCCCTTCAGACACCTTGGGAAGGAGGACTATAGTTTGGTACAAAGACAAGTCCTGAGGGGAAGTACTCAAGTAGGCACAGGGAAAAGGAGAAGGAAGAAAGTCACTGGTGAGCCCTCTGAAGAGGCATACAGCTGATGAGGTCACAATGAAGGGTCATGTCTGTATCAGTGCCCCTCCACTGTGGAAGATTGTCACAGGCCGAGATTTCCATCTGGAAAACAAACCAACAACAACAAAAACACAAACAGATGTTATTTTAGTGATTTAGAGCCTTGAATGTGCTTTCATAAACTTTTGTTCACTGGGTTGTTAGAACCAAGAATGACAGAAAATGCTTCTTCCATTTCACTTCTGTGATAAAAGGGAATCTGAGAGGTTAGATGTTTCTAGATTTTTGGCGGCAGAAGCAACATTCAAACTCAGCTCCCCTCCCTTATCTTGTATTCACTGCAGAAATTTCCCAAAATGCTTTGCTCCCAAGCTTGCTCACAAATGTTGCAAGTGAGCCAGACCACTTGAAGCCTGAAGCCAGACATACCTTCCAGGATAGCCTAGTGGTCCCACCTTTAGCCTCTTCCCCACCCCTCCCACTCCTTCCCCCAACCTGAACCCCTGCCCCCGAATCTATCCGGATCTGCTCTTAAACTCAATAAACGTTCCTGGAGTGTCAGTTGCCCCTCCCTCCCTCCTTTCTGGCTGCTGTGAGCGTGTTAGGGACAATGAGACAATAGACAAGGGAAAGAATGATGCGGTGTGAGTGCGGATGGCAAACATGCTGTTGGGGACTCCCATGTCCTTTCAGCACAGTGGGGGTTCATAGCCCTGGAGTCACGTGGAGCATGTGATCCAGGACCCTGGGCAGGTCTTGGAGTCTGCACAGTGGAGAGTCAGAGGTGGCCACATATGCATCCTGGCGAGTCTTGCTCTCCAAAGTTCTGAGAATGCTGAGCAACTTTTCTGTTTGCTTTCTTAATTCAAACAGCAAGCAGGAGTAATCAGTGCCTAACGTGCCTGACATCACTAAATTTTGCTTCCAACCTCTGGAGCTACTTAGCCTTCACAGTGCTCTTGAACATGAACACTCTAGGTAGGAGTCCAGGTAGAATGGCCATCATTTTGCTACAAGGTATATAGGATTTTTAAAATCAGAATTTCAAATTTTTACCATCAGGCTGAGCCTTGCTCTAAGGTATACCTTCCATGACATTTGCCATATTTTCAAAATGTCCCTCAGCCGCATCACCCTTACATTTATTAAAGGGAGGAGGGGTTGAATGTTCAGTGTTTATGGAAACCCACAGTACTCACACTGCTTTGAAAATTCAGTGGTGAGCTAATATAAAAGTCATAAAAGGTTTGGGGTTCTGGGGACTTCCATAAACTTACAATTTTAGGTGCCCTGAGATGCAATTTCTGAGCAATTTCTTTGATCTCTGGCTGCCCTGGTAAATCATTTATTAGGGCAGCTTTTAAAAACAGAATCCTCTCAACCTCTCCCGCAAAATATATAAAATAACGTATTCTGCAAAGAGTCATCAACCCCCTGAACTGACTGTATCCACTGATTACAAACTGATGGAGATGTTAAGAGGATTTTTTTTAAGCCAATTCTTTTTGTCTGAAATTTGCAGAAGAGACCGTGATGATGTGCCCTGTGATGCTAGATAGTAGCTGCCTGAAGTTTCCAGAATGGGACATGCCATACTAAGAATCCTTCAGCAATATTTATTTCTTAAAGACTGTGATAATTGCAACTAATAGAGTTCCTAGCCTTACTAGATCAGTCTCCAGATCAGTTTCTTATGGCATCCTTGTGTTGCCTCCCCCTCTTTCCCTGACCTACTCAATTAATTCTATCCGCCATGATTTTCAGGGACTCGAAATAGAGAAGAGAATAGTCATTGGATCTCCATAAACAACCCATCCCACTCCTGTCTGTCTTTCTCTCTCTCCCTCTCCCCCGCCCCTCTCTCTCACACACACACACAGTTGTTTCCTTGCCTTCTCTGAGGACTTCAGAAAAAATCAAAGGTAGCTGCCATCAGGAAAAAATGTCAGAACTTGTGGCTTAGAATAATGTACATGTCATGATAATTACCAAGTGTCTGACACAACACAAGAAGAGCTGTTTGTAAGGGAAAATCCTGAAGGCTTGGAAATAGCAGATTTTCAAGTCTTCACCACCATTTCATTCAATGCCCAAAGTTCTTGGTGTTGTAGGTTAAGAAAAACATTGGTTAAGCCATTCCAAACAGAATTACTCTTCTGACGTGTTTAAGTAACAGTTCATGCCTCAATACTAAAGAGCAAAACCTATCCCTGAATTTGTTGAAGACAGGAAATTAAAGAAAAAATGGATAAATCTGATTATATAAAAACTTAGAATTTATGCACAAAAAGCCATATAAATTCAATCAGAGGACAACTAATTTAGAAAAATATTTGGAACACACACAACAAAGGGCTAAGTTGTCCAAAATTCAAAACTTCTTATTAATCGGTAGGGTAGGAAAACAGATAAGGAAGCTAACTAAGCAGTCAGTGGAAAAATAAATAGAAAAAACACATAAAAGATTCATAAGTAAAACAAACAAAAACAATGTGATCCTGTTACGAACTGAATGCTTATGTCTCCCCCAAATTCAAAAGTTCAAAGCCCAGTGCCACAGCATTTGGAGATGGGGCCTTTGGGAGGTGATTTGGTTTAGATGAGGTGGTAAGAGTGAGGCTTTCACAATGGGAGGGAGGCCCCTATGAGAAGAGACAACACAAGCTTGTTGGCCGCCTCTCTCCCAGCCATGTGAGGACACAGGGAGAAGGCAGCTGTCTGGAAGCCGGGAAAGGAGCCCTCACCAGAATCTAGTCAGGCTGGCACCCTGATTTAGGACTTCCAGCCTTCGGAGCTGTGATCAATGATAAATTTCTGTTGTGTAAGCCACCAGTTTGTGATTCTGTTATGACAGCCTAAGCAGACTAGGAGAGACACCATTTTTATCTGCAAAATTGTAAGAGCTATTTTAAATGTTTGATGGTACCGATGTTGGCAAATGTGAAGTGAAATAAGCATTCTCCTGGCCTCCTGTTGCAACCATTTTGGTAAGCCCCATGGCAATGTACATCAACTTCTAGAATCCACAGATCTTTTGACCCAGTGGTTCTCACCTCCAAGAATTTACACTGCAGACCTATTTATATATATACAGAGAGGTGATGTTTAAGGTGCCGTGTGACACCAAGAAACTGGAAGAAGCATAAATATACATTAGCAAGGAGCAAGTTAAATAGTGTGTCTGTGGGGATGCCACTCCACAGCTTTTTAAAAAGAATATAATTGTAGAATTGAAAAGATGAACACACAGATGTTTACTGTATGATTTTTCAACTGTTTTGTTTATTAGAAAATTTTTATGATAAATAGATGGACAGTAGGGAAAGAATAAAGTAGACTTATAGACACACTGTTGTAGAAACCAAGATAGATTTAGTGGAAAAAAAGAATAAATTGCAGAATGAGGTATATAATATTATTCAGAATTTTCCAATCTTTGATTCATGATTTTCATGGCTTTCAATCCCCTAACTTTCTTTTCTTTTCAAATAATTCCCTAATAAACATCTTTACTCATAATCTTTTTGCACATCTTTGTTATTTCAGAATAAAATCATAGATGCTTATGATTATTATTAAGGCTATATATACACATTTTTAAATGTCTCTGGAAATGTCCTTCCAATTTGTTTTTTACCAGAAATTCCGCAACTTAATATACACCCACTCCATGTCCATATTATTGAAAATGCTAGGGAAAACACCTTAGATTTCTCAAGGAGTTCTGACCATTTCTGCTAAGCCACTAATGTAATAACTAATACTTAGCTAATGCTATTACAAGGCAGACCCTGTGCTAGCAAGTTTATAGGCAATGCCCACTGCCAAATTCTGACACTGGAGTTTATATCCGAGTTATTTCTTTCAGAAACTGATTTTTAAAAGGGGAGCTATCTACTCCGGATCTCCCAACTCTCTACTCCCGCCCTAATTTAAAAAGAAAAGAAAAAATTCTATTACTTTGCATAAACCTAGGCCCTCCTATTTGGAAAGGCCAGTTGGTTAACACTGCAGCCCCCGACAACCACCCTCTGAGGCTTTCTGCTGGAGGGGCAGCGCAGCCCTGCCCCCTCACTGGTACAAAGGTGCTTACTCAGGGGGACTCTGTGGAATTGCTGGGCCCAACTCAGAATGGTTCAGTACAGTGAAAATGAGGGAAATCGCAGCATGTCATTGATGGGCAGAAAAAAGGATGTGGGTGCTTTCCGGATAATGCAAGTGGAGCACCTTATAAAGTAAAATTCAGCTGTTCTATTTCCTGAGCTTGCTGAAAGACCATTGTCCATTATGTCACTTAATGACTGTTATTATGTGAAAGCCTACATGAGACATGTATTTAGAATTTAGCTCTGGGATAATCTTTATCTTGCTAAGGAATTGGTATGCTTTCCTTCTGAATAAATGAACTAGGAAGTTCAGAGCCAAAACCAATACTTAATCTCAGCAACTCTATTCATGTTCATGGTTTGTAAGTTTCTTTCTTCTCCTTTTGTTTCCCTCCCAATATTTTATTTTAATTTCAGTTTTACAGAGTAGATTGTATAGATGTCCTTTAATATATTTTGCTTCAAATTGTTTTCAGAAGGGAATCTAAGATATAACTGAGGTATTCTTGGCTAATGTGTACTGCCTTTGAGGTCCGTGCACTTACAGCATCCTGAATACCTTGCATGTTTCCCCTCCACCCACCCATTAGACAGAGATTTATAAACACAGGGTCAACAGTAAAGGGTAGTAGGGAAGGACTCAGGTCCCAAAATCAAACTTATAACCTGTGACCTCCAGTAGGTCATCTATTGTCTTCTTGTCTGTGTCCTCATCTGGAAAATGGAGTTAATACAATGACACTCTTAATTCTTAATCTTTTTAAAAATTTATTTATATTTAGAGGAAAAGGGAAGGAGAGAAATAACAATGTATGGTTGCCTCTCATGGGTCCCCTGCCGGGAACCAGCCTGCAACTCAGGCATGTGCCCCGACTGGGACTCGAACTGCAACCCTTTGGTTCCCAGGACTGCGCTCAATCCACTGAGCTACACCAGCCAGGGCTTAATTCTTAATCTTAATAGTGAAGATTTCAGATAATACAAGAACGTTATTTGAAACAATGTCCAGTACTTGATATCTCAATAATGTCACCTTTCATGATCACCACTATTATTTTTATATTAGATGCTCTTATGGACTGAATTGTGTCCCTCCTCAAAATTCTTATGTTGAAGACTTAACCCCTTAACCCCTGTGACTGTATTTGGAACAGGGTCTTTAAAGAGGTAAAGTTAAAATGAAATCATTAGTTTGGCCCCTAATCCAACATGACTGGTGTCCTTATGAGGAAGCAATTTGGACACAAACATGGACGGATGGAAGGCCACAGGAAGACACAGGGAGGAGGTGGCTGTCTACAGGCCAAGGAGAGAGACATCAGAAGAAACCAACCCTACCAACACATTGATTTCAGAACCTTCAGAATCTTGAAAGAATACATTTTATTGTTTAGGTCACCAGATCTGTGGTATTTTGTTATCGAAGCACCAGCAACCTAATGCAGACGCCTACCATGTCCCCCATTGTTTTCTAGGCACTGGATATATAGTGTTGAAGATGACAGACTCCTGCTTTTATGGAGGTTACATTCCAGAGCCAATGTAGGAACATCATTTCAAGAAATGGTAGGTGCTATGGAGACAACAGTCACAGTAATGTGAAGGGGTGACATGGGATTGGAGTGCACCTATTTAGACTAGATGGTTGGACAACTGGGGAGGGCCTGCTCAGAGAGTGACAAGAAGGAGCCAGCATGAAAACACCAGCTTTAGAACATTCTGGGCAGAAAGAACATACTTGATCTCTTTGAGGCTCAAAGAGGTGGACACTGGCGGGAGGACAGTGAAGGCAGGAAAGGAAGTCAGGGAGGAAGAGGGCCAGGTCACCTAGGGTCTGCAGGCCAAGGAGAGACATCTAGGTTCACATTTTCAAAGGTTGCTCTGCTGGGAGGAGAATGAGGGAGGGGGCTGGGGGAAAGGCCGGGGGAGCAGTCAGAAGGACGATGCATGTAGACTTGGGGAGAGTGCTGGAGACAGACAGGGGAAGGTGGATGGATGGGTTCCAGATGGATTTTGAAGAAAAATTTATAGCACTTCCCTGGGGATTAGGTAGCAGGTGAGGGGCAGATGACTGTCAGAGAAGGAGTGAAGGGGTGCCAGGCATTTCACTGAATGAAGTGGTGCCATTTGCTGGTTCGGAGAAGACAACAGGGGTTGGGGGACCGTGGAACAGGTTGGGGGTAGGATTTAGAGCTACATCACAGCCAGACCATGACTGAGATACCTGGTATACAGCCAAGTGGAGATGTCAAGGAACCTGTCAAGGTCAGACAGAGCTCAAAGACAGAGGCCTGAGATATATACATGGGAGGCAGCCATGGCAATGGGTGGGATCACCTAGGAAAGGTGCAAAGGCAGAAAGCCGGGGACCAGGACAGAGCCTGTGTGGGCTCCATTTTAAGAACATAAGAGGAGGAGATGAAGAAAGAGCCATCAGTGAGGTAGGAAGAGAAGCAGAGAAGTGTAGAGGAAATGAGAGGCAGTTACTACACACGTTGACACCACATTGACAAGGACACATGATACCGAGTGCGTCTGAGATGCACATGTGTTCCCAGAGGACTCACATATGTGCACACATCACGGGGCTGTCTGTCGGTGTATATAGTTATAGAATCCAATGCTTCTAGGGTTTGAAGCTCTTTTTAAAATTACATTTTACACATCAGTAAACTTGTAATGCAGGAACTGCTTGCTTAGGGTTATTTATATCCTGGGTTGCAGAAGGATTTGTCAGGAAATAATATGAATGTTATTTATCTGACTGTTCAGCTTTATTGACTGCTGCTTTCACATCCTTCAGTTCTTTCTGGCACAGGAGTAAATAACACTGCTATTAACCTCTAACACCAGTATAAAAATAGGCAGTTATTAAGGGGTAAATATTACTTTGACGATTATTGCCCCAGTCTGCTTTCTCTGGGAGATGTAATAAATAAGGCCTCTCGTGGGGTCCACAAAGTTCCCCATTTTGCTGAGGGAGCCGGCAGCTCTTCTGGCCACAGGCTGTGATTTGGAGCCATGTGGAGCCGATGAAAAACACTCCAGGAGCTCTTGCTTGTTCCTGGGGGAAATCAAGGCAGCGTTAATGCCCAGCTGTGGCTGTGTGTGTGGGAGCTGAAGGTACCGGGTCCTCAGGTTTCTACTGGGGGAGAATCGGAGAGGACAGAGACCCCCTGCTACAAGCACAGGGAGCTGGGTTCAGGAGTAGATAGTATGTAGAAGCCTGGGGTCTGTCAAATCGACCGATTGATGAAACCAAGCTATGGCTGTGGATGCCTAGGGCCCAGAGTTTTCCATTGTCACTCTTTGTTAACTAACAGGTTAACTGCCAGGGTCACTGCCAAGTTAATTCTCTGGTGTGTTCCCATGGTGGAGATGAGTCTTGGACCAGAAGTCAAAAGCGCTAGACTATAGTCTCTACTCCAGCCTTCACTGGTGTTACAAACTCGGGCAAGCGTGTTGCCTTTTCATGTATAATATGTGGAAGACCGAGCCACATGATTTCCTAAGACCCCTCCAGCTCACCAATGCTTTGTCAGTCACCCAGGGAGGCCTTGTTGCATAAGTTCACCAGGTTTGGGAAAAGTTCTCATGAGCAGAAAGCCATTGCCTGATGAGCCATTGTCCACATGGTGGACATGATGGTGGCCCGCAGCCAGCTATCCCCTCATCATCCTGGGCAGGAGGCCCCAGGAACACTGGGACTTGCCCCAGCTCTGCAGCTCAGCCGGGGACTACAGGGATGCTAGCGATCCCTGTGCATTTCCCTTCTTCTCCAGGATCACATTTTCTTGACCTCATAGGTGGTTTTGATCTTGGTCTGTCCTCTGATTATAGATGTAAAAATGTGGGGCTTTTTTCTCCTTAGCAAGCATTTAAATTTCGACTACATTATTAAAAATTAGACTGTTTTATGCAGAATGAGAAGCATGCATGCTTCATAATATGTAGATTCACTTCTGAAAAGCTGCCTTTATGTGAATGCATTCTAGGAAGCCACTATTTAGAGAAAATTTTGTGATGAAAGGTCCAGCATGAATGAAGTTTGCATGTGTGGAAAGCTTGGGTTTTCACACAGCAGCGGTGGTGGAGGTGGTGTTTACCACAATTTGCTTTCCGACATCTAAACTACACTCAAACAATCAAACATGGTTTCACTCAAGTTACTTGCCTCCGTAAGGCAAAACTTCAGAGAATGTGACCATCTTGGCACCTTCACTCCACTTAGAAGGAACATGATACTTATTCCAGAGAGCTTTACTTATGAAATAATAGAAATATGCACAAGAGTGAAATATATAATGTTATAGCTCCATGTGACATAAATGTCAGCAGAATGGTTTGGAAATCCAGGCCTCATTTAACTCCCCAAGAATTTACTATTTTATACTGCAGTGCAGTGAGCCTCTATGCCAATATTTCCTGAAGGTTGTAAATTGTTGCAAGGGGACATTTAACATCATTATGAGGGCCACTTCAATGAGCTAGTAGCCCCTTGAATAACCACAAAAATATTCGTGTTGGTGAAGGAAAGAGAAGTGTGTGTTTAACAGTAGCATAGGGAGCAGACACATCATATCATACACGTGTAAAGATGGGAGTGGAGCAAACAGAGGGAAAAGTAAAACTTGGAAAGATGGTGAGAAGAGATCACGGGGAGGTTGGTACAGCAGAGGGAGGGAGAGGCACTTCTGTAACCACGGATCTCTTCACCGATGAGGAACCCCATCGACCCGCCCCCCGGGCGCTCCAAGATGAGACAGACAGCCCGTGCAAGGTCGAAAGCCCTGCGCTAACATACTGCCTGGGCGCCAGCCCTCCTGCACAGCATAGCCCATTGGTCAAGGATCACAAGAGGCATTTCTGTTGCTATGGAGATTGTGGCTATAGGGCTCCTTGGCACTGATTCCTCTAAAGAATTCTTTTCCTCCTGTCTCCTCACTCCTTTTTTTAATTGGACTTTTCCTGTTCTTTTGAGAAATAAAACAAAGTTGGGTATGGCCATGGTTCCCACCTTGAACAGCCACCCAGGCAGGGGAGCCCCTGGGATGCGTTTTTACAGTGGGTGATGGGGACCCTAATGAGAGAGAGGTCATTCTAAGGGACAAAGAACTCTGACACATGAAACTATGCAGTAGTTTGCGACAAGCGATTATGAAAACAGGGTGGTGTCATGTACCTAGAACTGTCTGCTGGCTGGACCCCTCAGTGGAATTATTGTGGGTCCTGTGGTTGGTGGTAGGAAATGGGGTCTCAGTAAAAACAAACAGAGCTAATCAAGAGAAGGGGGGAATGTGTGTGAGTTCATGTGAGACCCTCCTCAAGGACTCCCCCTAAGAACTATCACAGGACATTGGACATATTTTATGGGGTGTTTCTCCATGGGTGGGTTGGGGGGAGGGCTGCTATACACTGTGAGAACTGGTTTAAACAAGAGTTGGTAGGATTTGAGTTATTGTTACATAATTCCATCTGTTGTCCAGGAGGAGACGACCTGGGCAAATCAAGTCCCCACTGTTCAATCAGATGCTCCCCCAGATGCTCAGGTGCCCATGGGTGAAACCCAATGGCATTGGCTCTGTGTGGTCCTTGGGCTGGCAGCATCAGCAGCACCTGAGAGCTGGTGAAAAGTGCCGCATCTCAGGCCCCATTCGCGACCTACCAAATCAGAATCCGCATTTAACAAGACCGCATGCACATTCAAATGGAAGAAACGCTTCCCTAGAACAATGGTTCTTGGTGTTGACCACCCAGCAAAATTATCTGGGGAGCTTTAAAAATGATTACTGTTTGGGTCCTAATCCTAGAGATTTTAATGGGGTGTTCTGGACTCTGGGATTTTTGAAAGGCTCTTGATATGATTTTAACGTGCAGCCAAAATAGGGAGCTAAGGGAACTTTTTCATAACCCATGCGAACGGTCTTCTGCCAAGTGACCCGTAGTGGGAGCCTCTTGGCCAGTGGTTGAGGGCTCAACTACCTACTGTGCTACCTAGTTTCAGTTTGTTGGGTATATTCGAATGGATGTGTTCACATTTACAAACTATTAGTTGTGACTTGTGATCACAATGACAGATATATTTTGGCTTAAATAATAGAAATATTATGAAAAGTAATGTGCAATGACATGTTTGTAACTTGAACCACTTTCCACACAGATATATTGACTTTTTTTATCTAAGTCTATGCCCTCTGTTAATATTATAGTAACGTAAGGCACACTTGTTATTTAAATAATCTTTCTTTTATAAAGTAAAGCATTTATTTCTAATGTAACAGTCCCATATAGTTTTTCTAAGATTAAATTTTCACACATTAGCCCTGGCTGGTGTGGCTCAGTGGATTGAGTGCCAGCCTGCAAACCAAAGGGTCACTGGTTGGATTCCCAGTCAGGGCACACGCCTGGGTTGCAGGCCAGGTCCCCAGGTGGGGCATGCAAGAGGCAAATAATGTATGGCTTGCACATTGATGTTTCTCTCCCTCTATTTCTCCCTCCCTTCCCCTCTTTCTGAAAATAAATAAAATCTTAATAAAAAAATTTTCACACATTAGGCTTCTTTGATATGAAGGGTGATCAGCCACCTCGTGTACGTTACAGTCTCATATTTCGTGACCTTGTCTTGTGTAGTTCTCATATCTGAACCTCCAACTCCACCACTATTAGTTCCTCCTTTTCCCTGCATCCCTGACAATGTCCCTTCTTTATTCACTCTGCCACAGGTTATGGTCTGTGGCCAATGTATTTCCCTCCTTCTAGATATTATGTTCCTTGAGAAATAAAAAGATATATGATCATCACCTCAATGTCGTGCATATGAGGTGCTCAGTGAATGGTTGCCAAGCACACACTAGGTGAGTATCATGCCAGTGAGGAGGGCTGGAGCGGGTTGCGTGATGTCCTCTGCCCCTCCATTGTCTGGTCAGAGAGACGATGGTGCCCTAGTCGGGCACTATAAAGAGATGGATAACTGCATCCTCCTGAGTTTCCTGTCTCCCATCACTTGACTGTGGGTACCCTCTCCACTCACTGTGGCCCTTGACACTCACTCAAGTGCCTAGGTTGTCCTCGAGTTCTGTTTGTGTACAGCTGTATTGTCACACGTGTAGGGTAGGCTCAAAATAAATGTACTAGACAGGAATTTCAATTGCAGAATCTATATGGTCAGGACATCATCTGACTTGAGGCAGTTTTGGGACATTGATAAATAGCGAGGGCGAGTGGAAGGGGAGGAGGGAAATAGGGAGGGATCTGCTCATATACTTGGAAATCATTTTTATGCCAGTGAAACAAGTGCTGAATTATAAGAAAAATGTTAGAAAGTACTCTGGTACTCAAAACTATACATGGAATGATGAGTAGCACAACATTTTTCTTAATCGCTGATGGAAAATAAGGTATCACCAAAAAGTGCTGCCTCCCAGAGGGAACATGTATTCGTTGGGTTGTAGGGAGGAGGAGAAGAAGGGAGAATCATCCTAACCCTTTGGCTTGACTGATGGAATTTTCAAACCACAGAAAACACAAATCCCCAGTCAGGGGACTGGGAACTTTGGCATTTGTGTTTTCCTTTAATGCCTCATTCTATTATTGGTCTTGTCAGCCATTTTTAAAATGTAGTTACTGACTAGATTTTCCATTCAAAATTATACATGCTGCCCCTACCTCAAGTATAGCTCTATTTTGTAGACAATGAGAAGACCCTTACAGTAAAACAAGTGTGAGTGCCCATTTCTTTGCTACTTTAATGTTTTCTGTTCCACCCATAGGAGTATTAGAGGGTCAGACTCTTTAGGAAAGCAGACACAAAACTAAAACAATCATTGGTTGAAGACTGAGAAATGCCCACAGAAAAATCTAATAGTCTTCTAATAGCTGTATCCCTGTTAGGTGAGGACACCTAGTCAAGGCGGCATGCATCTGTCGTATCTGTGCTTCTCAGGGGGGTAGGGTGTGTCACTCTCCTGACTCCCAAACTCCCCCATCTCCTGTGTTTGACAGAGTGGGAGGTCCCAGGAAGCCACTGAATAAACTCAGTGAATCTAATTTACCCAAGAGATGGAAGAGAATCGGAATGGTGTCCCTCATCCACACTTAACACCCCTCCAATCCGTTGGGTACCACACCAGTCTCATCAAAGGGAAAATCTGGTTTCATCACAATTTCATTTGTCCGCCCCACCCCCCACTCTCCCTCCATTGCCCTCCGTGGAGCCGCCCACCTGATGGGACTCCTTCTGCCAGCAGCAGCCTCATCCTTGAACCGTCTCCTTGCCTCTGTTTCTTCTTCACTGACCTTTCTGCAGTTCCTCAAACATCCCACTGTCTCTCCTGCCTCAGGGCCTTTGCGAAGAATGTTCTACTCTTCCCCTTGTTGACTCCTAATAACTCTTCAGCTCTTTATTTACTAATGCCACTTCTTCAAGGAAATGTTTCCTAACCCCCACAGGAGGTCAGATACCCCAGTCATATGCATGTAGAACACCCTGTACCCCTTTCTCCTAGCCCTTACCATACCTGAAGTTCATGGGTTCATGGATGAGTCCATTACAGTTGAATAATCTACATATATTTTGCTCACCAGATTGTAAGCTTCACAAGGGCAGAGCCCATCTATCTTGTTCAACATTATGACCTGAGTACAGGCCCTGCTACATAGTAGGCACTCAGTAAATATTTGTTGTTGTTGTTTAATAAATAAGGGCATAAAGTAACTGTTTAATCCTAATGCTTGTCTCCAACAAGACTCCAATTCATGTACGGAAGTGGCTCCCATCTCATGACACATGTGTTAGGCTCTGACCATGTGCCCAGGAAGAAAAAAAGCAACTATGATGTTAGGAGAAAATCAGGGCAGTCCAAATAAATGGGAATCCTTATATGCAGCACAAAGGGTACACATAGCTTTAGAAAGAATTGTGGGAAAATAATGAATTTCTCAAAAAATGTATAAAGAAGGGAGAAAAGAGAGAGAAATACCAAGCATAAAATGTGTGAGGTTGTGTGGGTGTTGCTGAGCCTCTGCGGGGGCGGGGGGGACAGCCAAGAGCCTCAGACTGCTTGGCACAACACATTTGGGTGAGCTTAGGTAAAGCCCAGAGCCACGTTAATGTGGTAGAAAAAGTGGGGGAGGTCCTTTCAGG
This sequence comes from Sturnira hondurensis, assembly GCF_014824575.4. Classification (NCBI taxonomy): domain Eukaryota; kingdom Metazoa; phylum Chordata; class Mammalia; order Chiroptera; family Phyllostomidae; genus Sturnira; species Sturnira hondurensis. The sequence continues at coordinate 32,581,514 of NW_028075471.1, forward strand.
AATAAAGGACTGCCGGCAGGAGACGAGATGAGGAAGAAAGAAATTGAATTGTGGAGACACCTGACGTTGAAAAAAGAAGATCCTAAATAAACTGATTTATTGGACCCACAGGCCAGTCCTGGCATAAATGTTAAAAGGCCATTTGTTTTTCTGGGTTGCAAAATGAGAATCACTAAATTTGCAATATGAATGCTTTATTGTTCTTTTAAAATTCTGAATTCTTTAGGCTCTTCTTTTTTCCATTCCAAAAAAGCTATTTTAAAAGCTCTCATTAGAATATTTTATAACTCTTTTATCCCTCCTGAACATCTGTGAACTGGAAGGAATATAGTATATTGCAGAAACAATCCATTTAAAGAAAAACAATTAAAATGAAAACTACTTCCATTTCTGTGGCATAAAACTCTAATGCTCCCCCCTCTGCGGTTTTATCACCGCTCTGACATGATATAGTCACAGCTTCCCTTACACACAATGTTCATTTCACTCACACTCTACTTAATCTTCAAAACGCTGCAGAATAACATTTCTCTGTAGTAATTTATCATTTGCTGTGATCAGGCAATGTGTTTAGAGGATGTTAGAATTTTTTTTTAAGTTTGCATTTATCTCAATGCCAAAATGTGCTCTGAATGCTATTAAAATATATCATTTATACACTTTCACATTTAACTATATTAACTATACCTTAACTAGACATTTATTAAGAGCAGCATATTTATTTCCCATTCAGGACTTTTTGAATCTGTGGAGTCAGCGCTATGGAAATGAGCAATTTTTGCCAGCCTTACGCTGTGTGTAATAGGTTAAACTGAGCAGAAACCCCAGGGCTCCATTGTGGTGGGGTACACAATTGCATGTGTTTTCTGAGCTCCCTTAAATTGTTTTCCAACGCAGGGCCTCTCATCCTGCCACCTGAGATAGGTTGTGAACTCTAAATAGGCTCAAGGCAGCTCTCATTCCCATTCGTTAGGCATGGAACAAATATCTTTTATGTATGGGTATTCCAAGAGGAGCACGTCTTCTTTCAAAATCTTTCCCTTGAGATGAATGATGAAAGCATAAGTTCCTTTTGTTCATTGTTATTTCTATCAAAATACAACATATGCACAAGCTTAGAAACCCATGGCTTATAGATCTTATCACGAACACCTGCGGTTCCTGTCCCACCTCACCCTCCCCTTCATTCTGCTTTCCAGACCTCAACACTTTAAGTGTTTAGCCATTTCTTGTTTTTATCTCCATGGTTTTAAATAAAATGTTGCTCCTGCTATTTTTTTTTATTTTTCTGTTTTAGATAATATCTACAGACACCCAACTATAGATTTGGGGCTTCTTTTTTCTTCTTATGAAACTGTCACCTTCGAACATATGTCAAACACTGGCCCTCCCCTCTCAGTGTAGTACTGTGATGCATAAGTAAATGCGATTTGTGGTTGAACCACAGTCCGAGACCATTCCAGGCCCTTCCTGTGCAACTTTTCGTGGTCCCCAGAGTTAATAATCGCTTTTCTCATTTAGTTTTCCACGTCCCTACAACTAACGGAACCCTAAATCCTCTGACAAAACTGAAAATCTCTTTTCTGTGTGTTCAGATAAGCCAGGTTATCTATCTGTCTCTTCTTCTCTTCTAAGACACTGACCCTGGAGTCTTTTGTTCTCCTGCTACAATCTGGACTGATTGCTCCCTAGGCTTGCCCACCATCTGTCAGGCTGGGACCTCCCCCACCTCTTCGCTGTGTTGGAGCCTGTTTCATCAATCCTCAGTCTTTTTCTTTATTGAGTACATCCTCTAGTAGCTTTCTGGGAAAGGTGCATGAGAGTTGCAAGATGCCCTTGACTGAAATTGCCACAAGGATCTGTGGCAATTTGTGTCTAATTGCTGTCTTTCCTGCAGGCACACGTTTCAGCTGTTCTCAGCCGGGCAAAATAGTTAAGACGATTAGCTATTAAAGTTTTGTTGAAATCTCTTCTATACTGCTGTCTTCTGTTCTCTTAGTTTTTGCGGGTTTATGCCTTTCATATTCTTTTAGAGGTTTCTGGAGGGGGTGAGGATAAACACACATATATTTAGCCTGAAGGATAATAAATTTTTCTTGTAATACTGGGGATTAGTTCTGCTACTTAGATATGACTATTTATTCTTTTATTTACTTAACAAATAGAGAGACAGAACACCTACTATACACCAGGCATGGTTCTAGGCCCTGGGGATACAGCTGTAAACAAAACTGACAAAATTCCTTACCCTCATGGAGTTTACATTCTAGTGGAGAAAGGGCTGGGAAATAAAGTAATTAACAAAATGTATATCATTTAAGATGATGCTTTGGTGAGGAAGAGGGAATAAATAAAGCGAGAATGAAAGCCGGGCATTCCCACTGAAGTAGGGTGTCCGGGGAAGACCTAAGTAAAAAAGGTGGCATTAGCTCAACCACCCAAAGGAACAGAGAAAGACAGTCTTTGGGGGAAGAGCACTGCACACAGGAACAGCGTGTACGGCGCCCTGAGGAGGGGGCCTGCCTGCATGCCTGAGTGTTCCAGGAAGAGCAAGGGGATCGGTGGGGCTGAGTAGAGAAAGCGAGGAGGAGGGGAGATCTGAGAGGTGAAGTGGCAATCAGGCTGGCATCCTCTCTGGCTTGACAAGCAGCCCCTGGCAGGACAATGTTCCCCTCTACTAGAGCTTGGTTTATGAACTCTTTCCTGACGGGTCATCTCTCTCTGCATCTTCTTATGGCTCTTTCAGAAAACATGTTTTTGTAGTGGGAGTTCTTTTTCCCTTTGAAGAACATTATAACCCCAGAAGGCTCTTTGTGCAAATACCTATATGATCCGTCGCTTCTCATCATTAAGCGCCCTCTGCCATGGCCCCTCCTCAGGCTTCAACACCCTCACATCGCCTCAGGCACCCTTCCCCAACTGCCTGGTGTCTGTCTTTCACAGAACTTAATACAGTTTGAAATGGTTATGTTCATTTATTTGGTGACTTGCTTATGTTTTTGTTTATTTTTGTTTTCCTTTTGATCTCCACCTATGAAAGTGAGAAGTTTTGGAGAAGAGACAACATCCAATTTGCTGTGTCTTTCACGCCCCCACCCCTCAGTGTCCAGACGGGCAGATGAATAAGTCTGATAATTACAAAAATTTGGATATTTCAGGATATCCTTCTTTTATCCTGTTCTTTAATTTCACTTAATTTGTGCTCTTAATTGCAAAGAGAATAATGAAAAAAAGAAATGTCTTGAATTAACATTTCTCACATATTCTCAAGTTGTATTTTCCTCTTCAGTGTGTTTGATAATTTTTATTTCATCTGCTAACTAATTATAATAATAGAAACCATAGGTCGTGAGCCTAGCTTACATAGAATGTAATTGCATGTAATGTTCCCCCCCCCAAATTCAAATCCATTATGGTTTAAAACCACACATCTTTAATAGGCAAAATTCCACTTTTCTTAGCACAGTAGTGTCTGCAGCATTATCACTTTGTTCATTTTTGAAAGCTGAGATTGAGAAGGGGACTTGGGTGGATGGGCAAAGACTCATAAATGTTAATATCGCCCATGAAGAGGTAGAACCAGATGAGGAAGGAGGAAAAAAACAGCAGCAAGAGTTGCAGAAATTTTGGCCAGAGATCGATGGAAGCTGCTGAGCCCCTACTAAAACAATGATATGCTAATGACCACATGAGAGTTTGATGGATGGTGCTAGGGGTCAAATAAGAGTGAATTAACACAGGCAGTAAACAATATGGAAGAACCAGCAGGCAGCAAGAAGGGGTGAAATCCGCATGGAAACCTCTGAGCAGCAGCAGACCAGAAGGAACAAAAAGGGAAAAAAGGAAAGAACCATGGAGGCTCTTGGGACTCTCCCACAATGACTCCTAAACATTGAGCTAAAATTGGCTTCTTGGAGGAAGCCATCATTATTAGCTCAGTCTAAATCTTTTTAGAGAGGAAATTAAGGTGTAAAGTTGTTCAGAATGTTTATGTTTCTTATTATATCCCTCTATCTGAAAAAACACTTTTAAAAAATAGGAACTTAGGGTAAACCTCTGTAAATATGAATCAGAGAAGTAACATGGATCTTGGGTTATCACCTGGTCCAGGTCTCTTTCTCTTATATACTTTAGGTTATATTTTAGGTCCAGGTTAACTTGGTTGAGGTTAACACAGCACCATCTTCTCTAGTCGTTTGCAGCTCCACACTGGACAGGTTGGGTCTGATTCATNGCTTCTTGGAGGAAGCCATCATTATTAGCTCAGTCTAAATCTTTTTAGAGAGGAAATTAAGGTGTAAAGTTGTTCAGAATGTTTATGTTTCTTATTATATCCCTCTATCTGAAAAAACACTTTTAAAAAATAGGAACTTAGGGTAAACCTCTGTAAATATGAATCAGAGAAGTAACATGGATCTTGGGTTATCACCTGGTCCAGGTCTCTTTTTCTCTTATATACTTTAGGTTATATTTTAGGTCCAGGTTAACTTGGTTGAGGTTAACACAGCACCCCTGCCACCTGGCACTCACAGAGTCTAGCATACTCAAAGTGCTCCTTAACGTTACTTGAGTGACTTAGCAGTGACAACGCACTGTTTCTATTTGGGCTAATTCCTTATAGGCCTTTCTTCTGAAAGGCTGTCCCATTTCCTCTAATGTATTATTTTTAGCATACAAAATAGTAATGGTTATGCGTGGGGGAATGAATGTCTGCAGTGTGGCAACTCAGAATTTAAGGAGATGCATCGTATAGAGCTCTCCAGAGTACCCAGGCTCCAGTGATCCTTCCACACTCCTTCTAATAGCACCCCTTCCACACTCACAGAGGTGGCCCCAAGGGTACCATCCACAGAGCTGACCTGTGACATCTATAGCTTGAGGTTGATGACCTTACTTCTTTTGATGACTCCCCTTTTCTGCCTACTAAGTGAAAATCCATGTTTCCAAGTCTTAAGGTATTGTTATACATGCTTAATGGAGAGTTTTGAGTGCTGACAGAGAAATTGACAAGTTTCTAATTGAGCATGAATGATTATACAGCATTAGTTAGTTCTCTGGCTTTCATTTGGTCCAGGCCTCTGTGCCAATCTTTGATAACCAGCAGGCGTGGTAGTCAAGTGAAGTACATACCAAGGGGCAAATTTTTACATATGGCCTTACTGAAGTATTGCACCAACCCGCTAAAATGGGGGGCATCCAAGCTTTTGGCATCTCTGGGCCACACTGGAAGAAGAAGAGTTGTCTTTGGCCACACATTAAATACACTGTGACACCTAATCACAGAAGAATCTCATAATGTTTTAAGTAAATTTACAATTTTGTGTTGGGCTACATTCATAGCCATCCTGGGCTCCATGCAGCCCACAGGCCACAGGTTGGACACCCCCATGAAATGTATGATTCCAGTCTGTCCACAACTAAAGATATCAAGTTTTGGCAAAGTTAAGCCATGCAGAAACCCAGGTTCAAACTAAGGACTGAGTATAGCACCTTTCCTATACTCTATTCATTTCCACTAGGGAGAATTCAGTCACATTGAAAAAAATGATTAGGGCAAAGCAGGTGACTCTGGGATCAAGAGAAAGATTTACCAACTTGTTGTCAAGGCTGGTCTTTGGAATTGGCAAGGTCTGCACTGAGCTTTCTTAGATGTTTCTCTGACCATATACATCACTATTTAATCTATACAGTGGTGTCTTAACTGAAGAGCTCTTACCTGTAATAATTTTCTTTGAACTCATATGCTCTAGGAAATGCCAATAAACTCAGTTAAAGTAATTTCTTACCCATAGCACATGCATTTGTGCAGAAGGACCCTACATCTCGTCAGCAGGGGAAGAACACCCTGTAAAGTCCACACAGAGCAGCCATTACATGCAAAATGGACGTTTGAAAAAGAAAACATTTGACCTGTCTATTGATTGAACTTTCCTTCAAAGTGCCCTTCAGGGAGTACTGAGCTGGTTGCCAGGAAACAGAGATTCTTTCCTGGAATCAATTCTTGCCATTCAAAGTGCCTTCGAGTATGTCGCTTATTAGAATCTTGGTTCCCAACTCACAGTACAATATTCTCGCTCTCAGCCTTCCTCAATCAAGAAATGTCAGCAAGACTTCTGGTCAAGATGGCAGCATAAGCAGACATGGCTCACCTCTTTGCACAACCACATCACAATTACAACTAAAATATAGAACAACCATAACTTCGAACCATCAGAAATCAAGTTGAATGGAAATGTAATAACTATGGAATTAAAGAAACCACGTCCATTCAGACTGGTTGGAGGGGTGCAGATGCAGAACAGGCTGGTCCCTCACCCATGTGTGGTTGATAAAAATTCAGAAGGGATATCTCAGGAGAAAAGAGTCCCAGCCCCACACCAAGCCTGCCAGCCCAGGATTCCAGTGCCAGGAAGATAAGTCCCTACAAGTTCTGGCTGCAAAAGCCAGTGGAGATTGAGTCACTGGAAGAAACTTCTGGGGCCCCATGCAGTTTCCATACACAGAATAATCTACTCAGACTCACTCCCTCTGAGCTCCAGCATCAGGGTAGCAGCTTGAAAAGCACCAATGGGGTATACAGGGAGAAACTGAAATGTCTGGCATCAAGGCAAGCAGAGCCATTGCCCTTTTTCTAAATCCTCCCCTCACAGAGCCAGCAAGCTGGTGCCATATCAGAGACTCCATCAACCTGGCTAACACTATTTGACCCACCTTGGGGATTCCCAGAGACTCAGCCCCATCCAACTTATGGGTCCACCTAAGCTGCTATTCCATATGAATGGCTGGCCTTAGCTCATACTTCACAACTTCCTAAATCCTATCAAACAAGCAACAGCTGGCTTCAGTGAACCCCAGGCCCAGCACTAGCAGCAGCCAGGCTAAATTCACAGCTTGGCTTTGCCTGAGAATCTCCAAGCCCAACACAAGTAGCAGCCATCTTAGATTACTTTATAGCTCAGGCAGAATGGCCCTGGGCAAAATACAGGTAGGGGATGACCTTGGCCTCCACCACTTGGGAAACCCCTTGGCCAGTGTACACAGTGGACAGCTACAGACCATGTCAGACCACCACCACCCTGCCCCTGCATAGCTGATACTCTCTACAGAGGGGAGAGGTTTGTGGTAAGCGGTCACAACCAATCCTTGCAGCTGAATGGGTAAATCCCTCCCATTGATCTGCCAGTAGCAACCAAGGCTCAACTACAAGAAGAGAGTGTGCTCAGCACACATGAAGGGTGCACCTCGTGTACCCAGCTTTGGTGAAAGGGGAGGCTGTGCCACTGGAACTACAGGATACCTACTACATTAATCTACACTGCCAAAAACACAGAGTTAAGTGAGCTCTACCTAGTACATAGAAATAAACACAGGGAAGCTGCCAAAACAAGGAGACAAAGAAATGTGGTCCAAATGAAAGAACAGATCAAAACTCTGGAAAAAGAGCTAAACAAAATGCAGATAACATTCTATCAGATGCAGAGCTCAAAACACTGGTTATAAGGATGCTCAAGGAACTTAGTGAGAAACTCGACAGCATAAAAAAAGATCCAGTCAGAAAGAAGGAAATTCAGTAAATGAGTGGATCAAAAACCACAGTACATTTACAGAATGGAATACTGCACAGCAGAAAGAAAGAAGGAACTCCTACCCTTCATGACAGCATGGATGGAACTAGAGAACATTATGCTAAGTGAAGTAGGCCAGGTGGTGAAAGATAATTAACAGATGATCTCACTTATAAGTGGAACCTAATCAACAAAACAAACAAGCAAGCAAGCAAAATAGAACCAGAGACATGGAAATAAAGAACAAACTGACAGTGACCAGAGGGGAAGGGAGAAGGGAATAATAGGGGAAAGACAGGGAAGGGTTAAGTCAAGGAATATGTATAAAGGACCCATGGACAAAGTCAATGGGGGGGGGTACAATTGAATGTGGGAAATGGGGTTTAGGACAGGGGAGAGTAATAGGGGGAAAATGGGGACAACTATATTGAATAACAATAAAAAAAATAAAAAATAATATTGGGGAAAAAAGAAATGAAAGATACTAATTGAAATAAAGAACAATTTGCACAGAAACAACAGTAGAGTGAATGAAGCCAAGAATTAAACCAATGATATGGAACATAAGGAAACAAAAAACAACCAATCAGAACAAGAAGAAAAGGCCCTGGCTGGTGTAGCTCAGTGGATTGAGTGCGGGCCTGCGAACCAGAGGATCGCGGTTCGATTCCCAGTCAGGTCACATGCCTGGGTTGCAGGCCGGTTCCCTGCAGGCCAACTCCCAGCAGGGGATGCACGAAAGGCAACCATACATTGATGTTTCTCTCCCTCTCTCCTTCCCCTCTAAAGATAAATAAATAAATAAAATCTTTAAAAAAAAGATAATGTTTAAAAAAAAGAAGAAAAAATAATACCAAAACAATGAGGCTAGTATAAGCAACCTCTGGGACAACTTCAAGAGATCCAACATTTGCATTATAGGGGTGCCAGAACAAGAAGAAGAAGAGCAAGAAATTGCAAACTGATTTGAACAAATAACAAAAGGGAACTTCCCCAATTTGGCAAATGCAATAAACTTCTAGGAAGTCCAGGAAGCTCAGAGAGTCCCAAAGAAGTTGGATCCAAAAAGAAACATACCAAGACACATCATAACTAAGTTATCCAAGATTATAGATAAAAAGAGAATCTTAAAAGCAGCAAAAGAAAAGGAGTTACCTACAAAGGGGTGCCCATTAGACTATCAGCTGATTTCTCACAAGAAACCTTATAGGCAAGAAGGATCTGGAAAGAAGTATTTGAAGTCATGAAAGGGAAGGACGTACATCCAAGATTATTCTATCCAGCAGAGCTATACTTAGAATGGAAGGGCAGATGAAGTGCTTCCCAGATAGCTCAAGTTAAAGGAGTTCATCATCACCAAGCCCTTATTATATGAAATGTTAAAAGGACTTATCTAAGAAAAAGAAGGTGATCAAAAGTATGAACAGTAAAATGACAACAAACTCACAACTATCAACAAATAAACCTAAAAAAAAACAAAAATAAAAATGAACTAAGCAAACAACTAGAACAGTAATAGAGTGACAGAAATAGAGATCACATGGAGGGTGATCAGTGGGGAGAGACAGGGGGAGAATGGGAGAAAAGGTACAAAGAATGAGAAGCATAAATGGCTGGCACAAAATAGACAGGGGGAGGTTAAGAATAGTATGGGTAATAGAAAAGCCAAAGAACTTATATATATGACCCATCGACATGACCCATAAGGTAGGGGAATGATGGTGGAGTAGGATACAGGGCAGAAGGGGAATAGAGGGGAGAAAAAAGTGGGACAACTGTAATAGCATATTTAATGAATATATTTTAAAAATACAAAAAGAAATAGACAAAAAGTCAATTGTGGTGGGAAAATTTGAATAATTTTTCTCAGCTCGTGTCAGATCAAGTTTCGACAAAAGCGAAAGTATGATTATTGAGAATCTGAACTCCATAGTTAATATGGTGGAGCTCATGAGTGTGCATATTTGTATATATTATCTGTATCTGTATCTATATGGCAATACCTCTAAACCCTGAATGCAGGGACTAGGCCTGTTACTCAGTTGTCCTGGAAATAATGACAGAAATAACCATATTAGTAAAAGTTGAACCACAAAGAAAAATATGTATTTCAAAAAATAAAAATATTACAGACCACAGTCTCTGAACTCAGTGCAATTAAACTGAAAATTATTTTTTAATCATAGGCAAAATATCTTAACCATTGGGAAATTGAGAAGCTCTCATTTAACTCTTGGTTCAAGGAGGGAATAAAAAAATATAGTATCTAGAGAACATGGCAAATGCAAAAACTGCATATCAGAACTTTTGAGATACTGCCTTTCACCACAGAGTTCTACTTACTAGCATTGCTAAACAGGAAAGAATAAAAATAAATAATATGAGCAGTCAATCAGACAAGTTAAAAATAATAATAAAATATACCTAAATAAGGCGAAAGGAACTGATTTTTAAAATAATGGAACTAATAAATAGACCCAAGAGATGGCTCTTGGGAGAAATAAAAATAAAGCAAACAATAAAATAGAAAAACAAATCATTAGCCACCTAGTCAGGCTGGGGGAACAAGTACATACAAAGTTAGAAGTAATCACAGATAAAGAGGGAAAAGTTATAATACAATGGAGAACCAACAAATAAACCCAAGAGGAAGTTCTCTGAAAACAAAACAAAACAATAAATCTACTACTTAATCTATTTTTTAAATGAACAAACAATATACAATGAAAACAGTAAGTGGGAGCTAATACATACAAATTAAGAGAAGTCTAACATACTTCTTTGCCTAGCTCTATTGAAATAAATCTGAAAATCTGGATGAAATGGGTGGTTTTCTAGAAAAATATAGATTACTAAAACCAGCCATAGAAGTTGTAAGAAATTCAAGTAACTAATTATCATAGAAAAATAGAACCAGTGACAAGAAATCCACAGCCTCCCCCAAGCACCCAAATCACTTTCACAGATGTGAAGAATGTCTTCTATCAAATCTTTACAGAAAACATAATTCCAGGACCACTTAATCTGTGCCCAGCCACAGCAAAAGAAGAGAAATTTCCAAATTACTAGTTTTTGAAGCTAGCAAGATATCAATTCTAAAATACATGTACTAAAAGAAAAACTATACTCCAAACTAATCTATTAATATCAAGGCAAAAAGAAATTTAGTAAAAAGAATACTTTAGCGGAAACCATTGCTCAAAGAACGCACCTTCTGACCAGTATGTCAACGACAGCTGATTGGCACAGATTTGGGGGCCAAAGTGCTGCTGTTCAGACCCCAACTGAGTTACTCCCCAGGAACAGGACATGGAATTATTGAACTTCCCTATGCCTCAGTTTCCTCATTTATAAAATGTAGTTAATATTTGTATGTTGAGAGGATTCCATAAATGAATGCATGTAAAGTACTTAGAACAGTGCCTGGCACATAGTAAATGCTAAATAAATATTAGCTATTAATTAATATTAAAAAAAGCTAATAGCATAATTCACTGTGTCATTAGAGCAAAGAGAAAAATCAGTCACTTCTATAGATGCTAAAAGGCATGGAATTATCTTATATCCACTTTTTATTTTTACATAACTTTTTAAAAAATATTTAATTTATTTTTAGAGAAAGGGGAAGGGAGAGGGACAGAGAGGGAGAGAAACATCAGTGTCTGGTTGTGTCCCCTACTAGGGACCTGGCCTACAACCCAGGCATGTGCCCTGACTAGGAATCGTACTCAGGACCCTTTGGTTCGCAGCCCACACTCAATCCACTGAGCTACACAGCAGCCAGGGCAAAGATTTTATTTCTTTATTTTTAGAGAGACGGGAAGGGAGAGAGAAAGCGAACACCAGTGTGTGGTTGCTTCTTACAGGACCCCCACTGGGGATTTGGCCTGTAACCCAGGCATGTTTCTTGACTGGGAATTGAACCAGTGGCCCTTTGGTTTGCAGGCCAACACTCAATCCACTGAGCCACACCAGCCAGGGCTTATTTTTATACAACTTTTAACAAAATTCTATTGATGGATGCTTTCCAAAAATCTTAACTCAATAGCAACAAGATTATTTTCCAAAGCCTGGGTTCTATTGAATGGAGAAACCCCAGAAGCCTTCTTATTCAACTCAGAAGACCAGGGTGTCCATGTACCCCTTTTACATTTTTGCATGATAGCATAAATTTGTAAACACACTGTATAATGTATTGCAAAATATTGGCACTTTGAATATTGTTGACAGGAATGAATTAGTGTAACCTCTATGGAATGTAATCTGCGAAAATGAAAAATACACAAGTCTTTTGGCTCAAAAACTCTGCCTTAGGAGTTGATTTACCAATGTAATCGAAGTTGCACCTGCAGTGTTGTCTGCAGGTATGACACTGGAGAGAACCAAAGGGGCTGATGCAATAAATGCATCATAGTGTATTCTCAAAAGGGAGCATGTGGTGATGTTCAGAGACCCCAAAATGTGTCATGAAATTGTTTCAAAAGTGGCGTCAATGTGTGTGTAAACAAATACGGGTTTGAAAAACGTCTGGTAGGAACATATGTTGGTGAAGGTGACAAGGAATCAGCCCAGGGGTCAGGGGCAGGAAGGAAAGTCACTTCTCATTGTTTACTGTTTTGTGCTATATTAACATTCATTTGACTATGTGCAAATGTTACTTGAATAATAATACATGTAAAATTTTTAATGTTGAAACAAAAAGAAAAAATAAAGACTCGGGGGTGATTTTACAGGGGACTTGAAGTCTATGAAGAAGTCTACCACCAACAGGGACTAGCCATTCCCAGTTTCCACAGAAGAGGTCTCCAACAAGAGGGAACAACAGATTTAAGAGAAATATATATATTGGGTTGGGGAAAATGAAGAATTTCTTCGTGAAGTTGGAGGTGCGTTGTAAAATCCTCTGATGGGCGTTGGAAATAGGGTTTGGATCTGGGGTGGGTGGTGAGTGTTGGGGAGAAGGGAGGACCCTGGTGGCCTGGGGAGGCTTCTTTCCACCCCAGGATGCTGTGACCCTCTTTCCAGGAGCAACACCTCTCTGCTGGCTGACAGTTTAATGAGCATTTTACCCAAGGCATTCACACTGGTAGGAAATCCTGTTAGATTTACAAGTGCCCATTAGTTAAAAGTCTTCCAGAGCTACTGTGCAGGGTTTCTGTTTGGGATTTCCTTGGGCTTCCCAGCATTGAATACCCAGTGCAAGGAGGGCAGCCCCTCTGGAAACTGGGTTCTTCTCTTGTACATTACAGACATCCATGGGGGCAAAATCTTGAACTCCTCATAGTCAACAGACTACAAACCCTGCAACCCCCCTACAAGGAGCTCCAGCCTCCAGGGTAAAAATGGGTTCCTGACATGAATGAATGACCCAGGACACGTCAGTGAATGGGAATAAATGAAGTAAGCCAGAGTAGGGAGGAAGCCTGCTGAGTCTGGGCAGCTGCTGGTTTCTCTTTGCTGCAAAACATAGTCCGTCACCCAACCCTGAGGTCATCAGTTCTCAGTGTGGTACCTGGACCAGGAGCATCAGCTGGAAACTTGTTCTAGGTGCAAATTACCCCAGACCTCTGGGATCAGAAACTCAGGGGTGTGTGGCCTACCAATCTGTGGCTTCTGAAAGACCACCCACCAAGGGGAAGGAACACTGACTCATTCTGCATTCTTGCCTCCAAGGGAACCCAAGGTGACACAGCCTGTTGTGTCTGAACAAGTTTTTGAATTTCACCCTCAAGGTGCGTCTCCAGCTCTGGGTGTTAATTGAGCACATCAGCACCCGCCTTCCCTGAGTGGAGCATGATACTGGTTACCCCACAGGAGGCATGGCCATTCCAGCTCCCATGCTCTGATGTGCACAAGCTCTCAAATGCCCAGGGAAGCAGGGCTGGCCCTGTGTCTTGATGCAAGAAATGACAGCCAGTCGTTGGAAGTCTACCTCACACCCCAAGTATATGCTGAGCACTCAGTCTCACCGTTAAAGACTGGAATCGTCATACATCCATATCTCCCATTAGGATTGATGTTCCCTTAAATAAAATCGTCTAAAACCTGGCAGGATTGGCTTTTGAACTGCTCCTCATATTCATTTAATGTTTTCAGACTCCAGACTGTTTTCCTTTCCTCTTTTTGACTTTGGGTCTCAGATGGTCCAGAGATGCACCTGGAGCGGAGAAGGTCCTTCTTCCCCTCCCCTTTCTAATGGAAGGTGTCAGTATTTTGTCCCTGCACGTCCCCATCCCCCTACAGCCCCAGTGCCCTCAGGGAAGCCCACCTGCCCCAGCTGCAGGACTGAGCCTAGTTGGTCTGAGGAAGATCCCACCTCTGTTGCTGGTGAGGATTCAGGACAGGAATGCAACTCAATTCAGGCTACTGAGTTTTAAGAAGTTGAAGTTCTGGGGCAGTTGGACAATTACTTGTTTACCTTAGTCTCTCAGGAAAGCTTCGAGAAACAACTCTGCTCCTCCCTGCTAGGTGGCCTATGCCCCTATGTCAGGTAGGGAGTTAATACCTCTGGTTCCCCTTGTAGCTCAAGGATGTAGTCACATGAAAATGAGGCAGGAGATGCTGCGACAAGAAACCTGAGCTGTGGGCTAACTCCTCCCTACACTGGGCTTCCTGTCTGGGAGCTGGTAAATATGTAGATTGTTGAGAACAACTTGACTAGGATTTTTTTGTTATTGTTGCTGAAAACATCTTGCTGATAGAGTGAAGATTATTATCCATGTACATGTATGGGTAAACTGAGGCACAGAGTGCTGTTCTTTTGGTCATTTGTGGTAAATGATTGAAGTCAGAGAGAAAGTTCAGGGCTTGCTCTGGGCTTGGGTTCTGCTGCCCACTGGAGAGCAGGTCACTTTGGGTGTTTCCTGGGCACTAGGGTTGGGGACAGTGCCAACAGGGTATTGGAGCTGGCATGGGCAAGCTTTGCCTACACACAGTTTTGTCTAAGGTTGTCTAAGGAAGGGCTGGAAATAGGAACACAAGAAAGAAGAAATGGAGGAGAAGGGAGATGATAGTTATTATAGAAACATAAAGGTGATTTTTTAAAATACACGTTTTTAGCACTGGGCAAAAATCCATCTTTGATGAAAAAATTAGCAAGTCTCTTACATGCTTCTTTAGAGGCGTGGCTATTAGATTACCATTGATGTGTACAGAGAGCACTGGCCCATGTTCTGTCTGGGAGCAGTAAAGGCCACTGTCCAGTGTTCTCACCCAGTGACTTAACACTGCTCCTATAGAGTGTTGTGAATGTTAACACCACAACTCTGCAGAGCAGACACCTAAGGTACACTGGAATAATTCACCCATGTAGGGCCTGGGAGCACCACCCCCAATGCCCTTACCTTGAGTAGCCCCCAGCAAAGTACCACTCAGAGCTCCCTTCTCTCTGGCCCCTGGGATGGGGACAGCAGGGATTTTCCAAGGCTATAGGTCCCTCCTCCCCCACCCCATCTAGTTCAGTTGCAAATCAAGTTTCAAGGTTATGGGCAACAGAGAAAAGAAGTTACTTGGGAAATCATTTATCAAGACCATATTTAAAAGAAAAATAATAGCTCAGGTCAAAGATGAAACACAGTCTCTTAGCTACATTCCTTACTCATCTTGGCTGAATCTCAAGGTGCTGAGATTTAAATGTCATTTTTCAATGGGTTTTGCAATTTGGGTTCAGATGGCTCATAAATGTTCTTGGTCACAGAGCTTAATGCGTTTTTTTTTTTTTTTTTCTGCTGATGAAAGGGATTAAATGGCTTGTTTTCCACTGTGAAGAATACACTAACAACTTAGGGATATGCTAGGTGGGCCTGGATCCCTAATCCACACCTATGTTTTCTAATTGGTCATCTTTTAAATTAGACACCTATGTTTGGTTTAATGAGAAATTCAGTGTTTGGAGGAGTTACTAGTATCTGGGAAGAGATGGAAGAATAAGAAATCAGTCTATGAGGTTGCAGATTGCAGGGCAGGTGGGGAGAGGAGAAGGGCCTCAAGGGTAAGCAAATTGAGGCTCATAGACACTAAGCTAATTGTCCAGCTCTTGCTCCTGATTCCTATGTGACTAAATGTAGAAATGACCCAAGGACTATCATCCACAAAAAGGACATGGGTGAAGGATCCTCTCTTCATCTCCTACCACTCTGGCCACAAGCTTGCTGCTACTGGTGCAGAGCTGACTGGGCCCCACAATCCTGACCCTGGTGTCGTGTGCAAAAGAAGGTCACCCAGACACCGTATTCCCTATCACTGTACCCCAACAAGGGCCTCACTAATACAGCTGACCACCGCCCGCCAACCCACCAACAAGCTCACACATCACCAGTCCCTCGGCAACACACAGAGACTTTGTTTTCTAATACGACACAGAAAAGTTTGCCAGGGACCTGCCCCATCTCTCTGCCCTCCTCCTACCTCATCCTTCAGAGCCTAGACCCAGATTCCCTGAGTGGCAGTACAACTTTTCTGCCTAATACTCAATCTTTGACGTCATAGATTTTCTTTATTTCCACCAACTCAGCCACACCTTCTACCCACTGCTGCCTCCACAACCCAGAAAAAGGTGGCAGAGGAACCATAGCTACCCATGTCCTTAGTTGAATGAGAGCACCTCCTCCCTTCAACAATGCCCCCACTCCACCTTTCCAAACAGAGTCTCTTTCAACCCAAGCGAACAGACTCTTCCCATAGAAATCCCCACGTGCCTTGTCTGGAGGTGATAAGTGTGCTCTGTAGGGCTGTCCAGGTTCCTGGAGGACAGCCTTTCTTTCTATCAGAGACATAACACACATGGCTATTAGAACACAGTCATTGGAAACAGGAGCAGACCTTTGATAATCTCTGTAGTAGTAGATAGCACCATTACACTGTATATTACTACAGGAGATTTCATCCTGGCACTTGAAAATTTGCTTTCAGTTTTGGAATCAGGAAATTCTGGTAGCTAGCTGTGTGTCCCAACCTTCATCTGAGCTGAGGTTGAAGATGATAGAGATGGCATATGAGCTCAACAACTTTGGCTACAGTTACTTATCTTCTTCACCTGAATTTCTCTTAATCAAATACCTGTTATTGCAACAGGGTGCACCAAGGGGACCCCCACAGGGGGATTTGTAATGGGATCCAGAACTCAGGGTGTCCAGGAAATATTAAAATATAGGATGTCCTCACCCCCCCACACACACACAAGTCTGAACTGGGGGATGGGACACATGGAGCAGGGCCATTGAGAGCTGTTCTGCATAGCC
Source organism: Sturnira hondurensis (assembly GCF_014824575.4). NCBI lineage: Eukaryota > Metazoa > Chordata > Mammalia > Chiroptera > Phyllostomidae > Sturnira > Sturnira hondurensis. The sequence continues at coordinate 32,598,318 of NW_028075471.1, forward strand.
ACAGTTTTGCAACTAACCTCAGGCATGGTCATTTAATATATCTATAACCTTTAACTGGTTTCACAGATATGTTAAATAGCTGTGGCCATGCTTTGAGCCAGGGGGATGGGAGTGACTTTGACCTGTGGTATAAGTGGGAGGCAACGCCCCCTGGATGCAGTGCCTGTGTGAGAACTTGGAGATGATTTGCTCCACACCATGGGACCATGCCTGCCCAGACTTACTATGGCAGCCAAGAAAAGCTGGAAAAATATGGGAATGCTGGAGGTGTAGGCGATTATGGGAGGAGTCAGAAATGGGGCTGCAGAGGAAGATTCACACTGGGATTTAAACCCAGGCACAGGAACTGTGAAAAAGAAGGGGACCACAGCTTTGGTGAGAGAAGGGGGATGCACACGGCTTTGGGGCTCCCTTTGCCATGCAGTTTAGGTAACTGGAAAGTAAGATGTAGCAGCAATGCAGATTCCTCTCTTAGCAGTTTGGAAGAATGCTGGAGAAACGCTGAGGGAAGAAAAGGGGTGAAAGGACTCTTGCTGGTGGGCCGTGAGGAGGTGCTGTGTCATTTTGGATTGAGAACTGGAGATCACTGCAGTGACACAGCTGATGGTGCTGGGAACCGCAGGAGGCCTGCCAGCCAAGCACAGCTGACTGGGAAGAGCCAGGGGCTACCTAAGCCATGTACTTCTATCTCTTTTCCTGAGATACGGTACCTCATACTGGGAAAAGTAGAGGAGGAAGGACTGTGCATTTGTGGGTATTCTAAGGGACTTTGTGACTTTAATGAAGACATTAAGTCATTAGTCTTAAGTCTGTATAACTTTTGAATAAATAATTCCTTCCCTTTTCACCAATCTCTGACATTGAGAGCTATAATTCCCTGCTAGCGGGCAAGGTGAACCTAATACAGGGGGACCCCAGGAAAGGGGAATCCATTCAGTAATAATATGTTGCCCCCCCCACCTTGTCCATTCTGTAACATTATTGTATCACTTTCTTTGATACTAGCTGAAGAAATCATACACCTCTTATGCTTCTCTCTAAGTATATGCTGTTTTATATCTGGCTTTCCACCATTTTTGATACTGAATGAATTATAGCATATGGATCAAAGATCTGCAAATGGCCTTTTCCTTCATTTAATAAATGCCCACTGTTCATAAAATTTTTTTTTTCAAGAAAAAAAAGCAACAGAAACATTCTATCTGAGTGAATACATCACAATGGAGAGGAAAGTGTGAGGAAGGAACTGAATTTCCTTTATTCTCAAGGTTCTTCTGCCTGGTCTCGGGACAGGTTAGCAAGAAAAACAACCAAATTTAATACATGCGCCTGTACAGGAGCCCCACATGCATGGAGAATCAGAAACCCCACTGCATTAGTGGTTCAGTGATAGGAAGGATGAAAGGTTAGAACACATTCTGAACTGGGGATGAGGTAATAATAGTGCACCTTGGGTGTCTCAAAGGTTTATTGCAGGATGATAAGAAAAGCAGGTGTTTAATAAATAAAAGTTTGTCCTGCTATACAGGTGGGTCAAAAAGAAGTTATTACTGGTAACCTTGTACTATAGGCAAGGCCCCTAAATTCAAGTTCTTCTAGGTAGTTAAAGGGAAGCTAAAACTGCCTTGAGCTCAAAACAACCTGCATACCATTGAGGCACATCTTTGGGTGTCTCCTTCTGAACCTCCACAAGGGCTTTGTCACCTTCCCTTGATTCTGTGCTGTCCCCAGACACTTCTAATCTGAGATAGGGGCTCCCACATATGTCCCCACCCTCCTCAAAGCAGGCTGGCACTGACTGAGAAAAGTCAAAACAGCCTGCTAGTCTTTCTGCAGGTCACCTGTCTTTCTTTGAACTCCTTCTTTTCCTCCTGGGTTTAGTTCTCTAACATCTCCGGCCAAAGAGAAGCCCAGATAGGCTCACATAAGGGTTCAGGTTCGAAGCTATAAAACTGAGATGCAAGTAAAAATGCTACATGACCATTAACCTCTTTGTACTGTAGCCAGAGTTTTTAGACCCTAACAACTAATTTAAAATCCATTTGTCCTTCAGGTTTGGACTATGAGTCTCCTGGGGCTTAATCAGAATGAAAAAGAATCAAATACCCCATCAACTGCAGGGCCTCTGGTACCCAGCCCTTGCCTGTCAACCAGCAGGAGATTTAGATTTCCGCAGATTGCCTAAAATCACCTCTGAGGCAGAAAAGAAGAGGTTATCACAAAATTCAGCGGCAGCTTCTTAATGGCGAGGAGGCTGGTAAACTGTGCCCCGAGTGGAGACAAAACTCTTTAGCTTCCTGACTCAGGTTTTCAAAGCAAGTGGGTGGGGGTGGGCATCATGAGGGAGCTACAAGCCACTGTAAAATGAAACAGGATATGCAAGATATCCCATTGCAGGTAACAGTGAGGGCGGGCGGGGGCGGGTGAGAGGGAAAGTTAAGGGCTGTCATGGTGGAGGGTCTATCTGCCCAAAGCAAGTGCGGAAAGGGAGGCAAGGCTGCTTTTTTATGGGCTGCGTGAAACAAAAGACATCAAACCCATTGCTTTATTCCCAGTGTAGCCCAGAGCCACAGCCACATTCTCATAATAAGGAACGCAGGGCAAAGATGTTTCCAACCGCTTGTGGAATGTGGACTCCAGCCCTCTCAATTTAAGGGAGGCCCCAAGCTACCGAACACACAGCTGTTAATCTGCATGATTACTGAAGAACAGTAAAACCATCAGCCCCCTGGTCCAGCTTAGCAGGGGGCAGGAAGCAGTCACCGGCTTGATCTCTGGGAAACAGAGGAGAAGAAAAGGCCTGGCTGGGAACCTGGGTTGAAAAAGCAGCCCGGGAGCATGCTGATTGCTTGCCCCCTCTCAGACGTTCTTTTGGGGCCCAGTCTTTGGAAACGTCAGTGAGGAAAGGAGAGCACCACAGAAATGCTTAGTAGAATCCTTGGGAACTGCTAATAATTGGGAGGGATGTGCCAAACCTAGTTTATTTTTAATAGTATTTTGTGGTTTTTCATGATCCATGTAATTAAAAAAGTCAGAGTGAAAAGCACTGTAATGATGTTTACCAACATAGGAAAACAGGGTCACCTTTACATAGAAATGAAGTAAACAAACAGAAGTGTCTCCACTAATAGGCTCTCACTCATTCATTTACTAAATATTTATTGAGCATCTATGAATGACTCCTGTTAGGGGATAGGACTAGGATCCAATGAAGGGAGAAGGGAGGTCATGGCCCACAAGAACCTGAAGTCCAGGGGAGGACAGAAACCATGCGATTTGGCAGAATTAGAAAGTACAAAATACTGGGAGAGGCATGAGGGGATGCCTAACCCAATTCGGGGGCGTCAGGGAAGGCTCCCCAGAGAGGAGCTGTCAAAGAGGACATCAGACAATAGTAACATCCTGAGATGGTCAGAACAACTTAGGAAGAAGTTTCCAACCAAAGGAACAGCAGGTATCCTGCTGCATGAGGCAGTCCCTGTGTCTGTTTCCCAGTCTTGGGGCCAGAATTGTTCTAGATTTTTAGGAATAAGGATGAAAGCCTCTTTTCTTAACCTTATAGCCAGGGCTCAATCCCATTCCTCCCAATAGCCCTGAATGCCAAGCTTTCAAAACAGGTTCAGTTGGCTGTTTTGACTTTAGTTTGATGTTATTCTATTCTTATTCATCCATATAAAGAAACCTGAAAATTATTCAAAATAAAAGAAAATATTTTTACTCATTATATTCCAGAATTTTATAGCGGCCTCAAGAATAATGCTTGGTTGAGTCTTTGTGTAACATAAACTTCTGAGTAGAAGTGTGTTGCCTGGACAGAATGGAAGCAGAGTGTAGGAGGGAATTCCCACTGGGCTTGAAAAGGCAGGCCCTCGGACAATTTCCTGAAGAAGGGCTTCCCCCATATTAGGTATAACAGTTTCGCCCGGTGGAAGCAATAACCTAGGAGTCAAATAACATAGATAGAGGCTCCCAAACGTGCTTACTGCTAGAGTGCAACCAATGGAGAGAGAGAGAGAGAGAGCGCACACAGTGAATTGAACAATAAGATCTGGGAAAAACTACAAAAGCAGCTGGATTTATTTGGAGAGACAGAAGAAGGAATTATACTAAATATGAAAAGAAAGTAGGTTATCAGGGACCCCTTCCTCATTTTAAGTCAACATGGTATTGGAGTTGGCATATAGATTCTAGCGTCAAAACACCAGGGCTGAAATCTCTGTCATTTTATCTTGAGTCATTTTATCTTGGGCCAGTTATTTAGACCTTGTGCCTTGATTTTCCTCATCTATAAAATGGGGCTGTAAGAGTACTTACCTCATGAATTTGGGGTGAGGATTAAATAATGACAGACATGTTAATATGCCTAGAACATAGTAATACATAATAAACTTAGTTATTATTATTAACCCACTTTTTATCAGAAAAGAATGAGAAAAAATGGACTTAATTAAAAAAGAAAAGATGTTAGTCTAAATAGAAAGGAATTTCTCAAGAGTAATAATGTTTATCAATATAAAAATAGTTTTCTTAGACAAAGCAAGTATCAGAAGGGCCTATCATTAGTCTGTAGGAATAAAATTGATCCTGATCTCCAGAGGATGTGTTTCATGAAATGACAAGAAGACCTTGTTTTGGTGGGGAGAGGGGTGTCAAAAAGAGGACAGTAATTAGAGACAAAATACTTGGGTTTAAGTTTCAGCTTCACTATATTAAAAACAAGAAAATAGGCTCAGCCCTGGCTGGTGTAGCTCAGTGGATTGAGTGCTGACCTGGGAACCAAACAACCACGGTTCGATTCCCAGTCAGGGCACGTGCCTGGGTTGCAGGCCAGTTCCCAGCAGGGGACACACAAGAGGCAACCATACATTGATGTTACTCTCCTTCTCTCCTTCCCTTCCCCTCTAAAGATAAATGAATAAAATCTTTTTAAAAGCTGTTAAAAAAAAGAAAATAGGCCCCAAATGGAGTCACTTGTGCTAAGCCTCATATCGCCAAACTGACACTTACGGTTTTGGCTCTCTCAGAGATAAAATTTTTGAGCTATCAGTCAGGACTCACCTGATCAACATTAGTTAGGTGATCTGTCCCATAGGCCCCTGCAATCCCCTATAAGAAAAATACCGTTGTAACAACCAACCCACATTTTTGCCCAGTACGACTTCCTTGTTTCTGCTGCTCCCTCTGCGTATAAAATCTCTTGCCTTGTGTAGCTCATCAAAGCTCCATTCTATTTGCTAGATTGGATGAGGCCCTATTCATGAATCACTGAATAAATCCAATAAGATCTTTAAAATGTATTCAGTTGAATTTTGTTTTTTACAATCATAAATCAAATCCATACTGTTTTCCACAATGGCTATACCAATTTACATTCTCACCAACAGTGTACAAGTGGGAACGATTTTCTTCACATACATCATACACCTCTCTCTGTTCGCAGCTGGAGTGCCCTTCCAGCAGCTTCTGGGCTAGGTACCAATGTCTGTTCCAACATTACATGGGCACATGGGAGTTTTGTTGCTATTTTGAAAGACTTGCTATGAAAATGTTCAAATGAATTTAAAACTCAGTCAGGTTAATAAAAGAAATTTCACTGTTATATTTGTCAGTGAAATAAAAGGAAGACCCATTAAACCTTTAATTAGTTTGGCAACTGTAGAAAATTTCTGAATGGTTGTAAGAGTACAGTTTTCCTCTGGTAACCAAAAGCATCTGAAGAGTTTGTTGTTCAAAGTCTTGATTAGGAGTTGAATGTGGCCATTTCGAACAGAAAACCTGACATAGAAAAATATACATCTATAGAAGCTAGCTCAAGCTTCTCATGTTAAAATTTTTAAGAAAGTTTTATTTAGAAGTTTTATATAAATTCAATGTTAATATCATTCTTATTTTACTTTCCTATCATAATTATAACATAAAGAAAAAGTAGTGATTATTTTCACCGAGCCCCATGAGACTCTCCTATTCCTTGTAATTTATTCCAGTGTGCCATGTGGGACTAGGTTTTGCTCTGTGGGGTATGTTGTGGAAACCACTGGGAAGCACTGCCTTAGAGAAGATGGTAACCTTACTAATGCCTAGACAGCAAGAATCACAAACTCCTTCCTTGTTAAATGAACTCACATCTGATTCAGATATTGAGAGAATCTGGGTTCCAGAGGATGCCAAATCTCTCCCCAGCCCAAAGCCAAAGCCAAGGACAACTTCGCTGTCCTTGCCAATGATGGGGTTTGGAACGGGCAGGGGACAGGATTCCAGCCAGTGAGCTATGTAGAGAAAAATTTCAGAATGGGGTTTATAGAAGGGCTTCTGGAAAGTCTTCTTCCAATTAAGCAGAAACAAAAAAGGAGTATTTTTTCTTCTGGCCTTATGTACATTGTTGAATGAATCTGTGATGTTTGGAGCTGCTGCAGCCATCCTGCAGCCATGAGGAATTAATCATGAGGACAACCCAACATATTGGCAGTGGTGGAGCAGAAAGGCAGAAAGGACGTTGGACCCTGATGACCACTGAGACACTCAATTAGCCAGCCTTGGGGCTCTCTCCCCTTTGGACATCCTGTTATGTGAGAATAAATTTTCTTTTTATTTAAGTCATTTTTGTCTAGGTTTTCTACTACTTGCATGTATAAGTATCTTCACTGATGATACACATTGGGTTTGATGCCTTTCAGATGGCAGTCTCAATTTACATGCACCGGTAGAATATGAGAATGCCTCTCTCCTTACCAGCATTCAAATCAACATGATTCTTTGCCAACTTGATAGGCAACATTTAGGTAAAGATTGATAGGGCTTCCCATCTACTTAGGAGGAAGAACTGCTCTAAGAACTTCCGTCTTCTGGCTGCAGCCATGGGCCTCAGCTTTAATCACAATGAGTCTGTCTGTTGAGTCAAGCTGGCCCAGCAGGAACGCTGCTAATTCCAGTCATAAAATATGCTTAAAAGTAATATATTTGCACTTAAAGGGAACACATTCTTTAATTTAAACTTTTCATTGATTGCCACCAATCTTCTCCCAATTAGTTGTTTTAACCACACTTGTGGTTACAACCATGTGTTATAAAATGAAAATCAGGGCGCTGGATGAAAGAAGGCGAAGGGATTAGTGAAAGAACATATATGCATAACCCATAGACACAGACAATAGTGTGGGGATGGCCGGGGCAGGGGGCGGTGGGCAGGAACTGAGTGGAGGCAGGTAAAGAGTGGTGGAGGTGGGGAGGCGAATGGGGACATCTGTAATTAATAGTGCCAACAATAAAAATGAAAAAATCAGTGGAAAGTAATAATGTATACCTTCTTTGTGTACAACTGGCTGAAATTAGAGAGTGTGTGAGAGAGACAGTGATGGAGACGGCAAGCCAGGGAGAGAGTTAGGGACAGAGAGAGAAGTGCATGCACACAGCCACGTCAACCTCCCCTGTGGGAGCAGTGGTCTGTCCTGTCCCAGCCCTTTGTGAGACAGGTAGGGGTAACCACAGTGACCTTTGTCCCTTAGCATTACTCACTTAGGGTGCAAGGCATAAGAGGCGTAAAATAGGCCTCTGCAGACTTGACCTTCAGTGCTGTAGCTGAATCCAATTTATTCAGTCAGCTAGGCTTGGCACCGCTCTCGTCTCCTTCAACCTTACTTGGAAGATATTGTCCCATTTTAGAGACAAACGTGAAACACAAAAACATGAATGGCCAGCATCATACAACCAATATGAGGCCCCGTGGATCTGGTTGACACAAGCGTGTGGTGGCATCACACCCCTCCATGGGAGCGCTTGGCTAGCAGGCAGCTTACTGCAAGACCTGATTCCCGGAGGGCTAGAAAGGTAATAGGCCTAAGGAGTTCATTGCTAACTCATCAAATAACTAGTTGACATAAAATTCAGCTCTGCTAAATCAGATGGAGCAAAAGTATAGGCTCATTCTAATGATCACTATGTCTTGGGATATTTTGTTTTTGTTATTTACTTTTACTATAAAAGAAATAATAAAAATAATGTGTATTCAGAATAGAAATTTTGGAAAGTATGTGGAATAAAATAAAACAGAATAGCCCTGACTGGTGAGGCTCAGTGGGCTGAGTGTTAACCCTGCAAAGTGCAAGGTCACCAGTTCAATTCCCAGTCAGGGCACAGGCCTGGGTTGCAGGCCAGGTCCCCAGTTGGGTGTGTGTGAGAGGCAACTGATCTATGTTTCTCCCACACTTTGCTGTTTCTCTCCCTCTCTTTCTCCCTCCTTTCCCCTCTCTCTAAAAGTAAATAAATAAAATATTTATAAAAAACCCCAAAGAACAAAAAACCAAGCACCTGTTTTCCCATCACACAGAAAAAAATATTACTATTGATGTTTTGGTGATAGCCCATTGGCTTCTCAAAATCATGCAAAATATGGAAGGGTAGCTCTCTATTTGTATTGTCCTAACTTTTGTAAAAGGCAGGTTTCATCTAACATGTCTGCAATGGTGGAAGGTGCTGTCTGTGGTGATGTTTGTCAATTACCTTCCCATCTTATCCCTGCTTCCTACTCTGCTCTGGTCCCATATGTTTTTAGAAGTGAAAATACATTACTATAGAAAACTACCTGTTGTATTCAAGATGCATTGTTAGGGGAAGATGCAAGAATTTGGGTGACACTATTAAAAATAACATAAGACAAAAATAAAACTCCTCAGTAGAAAAATTGGCAAAGCTATGAACTTAACAATTCACAAAAAGTAATACAATTACTCAATAAACATGAAAACGTATCCAGCCTCACTATTGATCAAGGCAATCAAGTTATTATAAACATGACAATCAATTTTTTTGCCTATAAAATGGTCAGAGGTTTGCAAATATGATGATGCTTGATGCTGGTGAAGCTTGCAGGGGACAGAACCCTGCCATCCATACCTGATGGCGAAGAAACTGCCTGATCCTTTTGGAATTACATATCAGGAGGCTCAAACCTGTTCCTGCTCCTTACCCTTTGCTAAGAGAGAACTCTAAGGAGGAATATCAGGGAGGTGATCAGGGATCCTTGCACAAGGTCATTCCCAGCAGGGTAAATTATAATGGTGTCCTGGCTGGTGTAGCTCAGTGGACTGAGCGCGGGCCTGCGAACCAGAGGATTGCGGTTTGATTCCCAGTCAGGGCACATGCCTGGGTTGCAGGCCAGTTTCCAGCAGGGGACTCATGAGAGGCAACCATACACTGATATTTCTCTCCTTCTCTCCTTCACTCCCCCTCTAAAGAAAAATAAATAAAATCTTTTAAAAAATTATAATGGTGTAAAACTAGAAACAACTTTAAAATCCAAGAAATAAAGAAACAAATTTTGGAACATCTGCCCAATCTAGAATTAAGCTGTCGTAAAAAATTTCTGAAGATCATTTAATGAAATGAAGTAATACCTACAATGTCAAGAGGTGATAGTCATAGTTAAGAGGTGATAGTCACAGTAAGCAGAGGTAAAAAGCAGGATACAAAACTGTAGATATACTAGGATCCTATTTTTATTCATATATATGTAATCAAAATTTGAGGAAAATCCATTAAGTACTCACAGTTACTTCTGAATGATTAACCCAGGATTACACATTTTTTTTCTGAAATGTTCTAGAAATAAGAGCACATTATCAGAAAAAAATAAACTAAATAATTTCTGGTAATGACTAGGCTCACTCAAGAAAAGACAACACAGCTTGGTCCTGCTAACCCTAACCCCCACGTGGAGGGTTCCCAGTCCTCATCACCCCTTTTCCCTGGGAACTGGGAATAGTTAACTGCAACTGCCCACCTTTATCGCACAATTTCTTTGACCAATTATAATGCTAAGCCTTCTACATTCAATATTGCATTTAATCCCTATAGCAACCCAATAAGGTGGGTACTAGAATTCATTCCATGTTACAGAATGTGAGACTAAGACTTTGAGACTTAAGTGCTTCATCTAAGGTCATTCAGAAATTAATACAGAATCAAGCAAGGTTTGACTCTAGCAAACTGAACACAATCGACAATTTTATATATGCATTCTTGGCTTCTCCTAAATCTCCTTCTAGGCTCTGCCTCTCTGATTAAAACAATTTTTACTAGCCAAGCAATTTAGTTTCCCATATCCTAAGCCTTTGGAAGAAAAGCATTATTTAAATTGAATAAATAGGGGTAAATAGGGGTAGAAAGTTTGTACTGTCACTTTAAAAAGTATAACCACCAGGCTTCGTGGGCCTGAGACCTGTGCAGCCACACAGGTTCCCCATGCTTAACAAGACTCCATGCTTGATTTAATGCTCTACTATCACTGTCTTATAACTCTTAATAACTTTCAACAAGCAGCCCACATTTTCATTTTGAATGGGGTTCTACCAATTATGTCAGCAATCCCGCCAGTCACATGAGTAATTAAGCCTTATGACTCTTTCTTCTTATTATTGACACCATTACAGATGTCCCCTATTTTCCCCCACTTTGCTCCTTTCCACCCAGCCCCCACCCTCCCCACCCCGGCCTTCACCACATTGTCGTTTGTGTCCATGGGCTATGCATGTATGCGTATGTTGTTTGGCTAGTCTCTTCCAGGACCACCCACCCTCCTCCCCAGTGAGATCTGTAAGTCTGTTCCATGTATCCATGCCTCTGGTCCTATTTTGTTTGTCATTTTATTTTGTTCATTAGATTCCATATATAAGTGACATCATATGGTATTTGGCTTTCTCTGACTGGCTTATTTCTGTTAGAATAATAATCTCCAGGTCTATCTGTGCTGTTGCGAAGGGTAAGATTTCCTTCTTTTTTATGGCCGAGTAGTATTCCATTGTGTAAATGTAACACAGCTTTTTTACCCACTCATCTACTGATGGGCACTTGGGCTTCTTCCAGATCCTGGCTATTGTAAGTAACACTGCTATGAACATATATTCTTTCTGGTTGGTATTTTGAGATTCTTAGGACATATTCCCAGAAGTGGGATTGCTGGGTCAAAAGACAGATCCATTTTTAATTTTTTGAGGAAGCTCCATACTGCTTTCCACAGTGGCTGCACCAGTCTGCATTCCCAGCAGCAGGGCACTAGGGTTCTCAAAAGACATAGTTTGGGTTTGGAGTTGTATTCCATGCTTCTTATCACCTCCCTGGGCCCTGATGCCGTTGGAGGAAGTTTCCCTTTCTTCAGTGAACCCTCCACTGGAAATCACAGGATGTTATCAAAGCCTACCCGGCTTTCTCCTCTTTGTCATACCCTATGAGCGCCAATTTTAAACACTGTGTGTCCCCTCTACCGAGGAGTCTGTTACAACAGCCGGAGGGTATGTGACACAGCCTGGTTCCACAGCTCATCAGTGTCGCCTGCCTTTGGGGTGAGAGGTCACAAAGAAGGCTTTGCATATTTAGAACATGGAATTTTCCCCCTTCAGTTGTTTTATTCTTTATTTTAAAAAGCTTTTTAGACTGGTTTTCTTTTATAATAATTATTTTGTTTGTTTTTCCATTACAGTTGGCGTTCAATATTATATTAGTTTCAGGTATACAGCATGGTGGTTAGACATTTATATAACTTGCAGAGTGACCCCCCTGAGCAAGACTACGGATTCTTCTAGACAAAAATCAAATCAAATCAAAAAGCTCCAGAGCACGTACCGTTCAACAAAGTCCCGGGCAGGGAAGAGACAGGATTATGTTAATTAGGCAGCCTTACTGGACAGTAGTTTGGAAAGACGCATTGTAGAAAGACACTATTAGAAAGACACATTGTAGATGAACCACCTCCCAGGACATTTGTGGATATTTTGGACTGCCAGGCCTCACTTCAGGGAAAGTTAGGAACTCTCACCTGCTTTGCCTCTTGGAATTGAATAGGATTCTATATTACTAACTTCCCTGGGTGTTTCTCCTTCTGAAATGGGATCTAGTGTAGAATTAAGTGAGGGCTCCTGGGGGCCTGGATGCCGCCCCACTAGGTTTCCCGAGAGCAATGCACAACGAGTGTGCCTGTGAGGAGGCCCAGGTCTGGACGTGGGCCAGCCGAAGCCACGTGGGATAGCAGGGGTGTTGCCAGGGAAATAAAATAAAAAAAAACATAAGGGACAGTAAAACATTAGAATTTAGTTTTTGGTCAGTGCCCCAACTAGTCTCTTTTTGCTTTCTCATTCCATGGCAAACACAAACATTTCCCCAAATTCATGGGCAACCAAAATCACTGGATTCTGTTGATTGTCTGCTCATTATCCATTCCCACTTCTTCCTTCCTAGGAAAATTCTGATTTTCTTCAGGTACATTTTCTTCTCCTAATTATTCCATGTGACTCAGGATTGGTTTTGATTAGACTAAGCTGATCATAGTAATTCCACGACATTAGCTCCATCATTGATGGAAGATGTCATGTGCTCCAGTTCTGAAGAGGGAAAAACATGTTTCTGGGTGTTTCTAGGAAAGTCATTTGTTGCTTTTAAGAAAGAACATTGGGGAAACCGGGCTCTCTTGCCTGCCACAATTGCTACTGACCTCTATTTTTAGCTATGAGAAAAGCCAGCCAGAAGCCAAAGTCGAGAGCACAAAGGAGAAAAAACTGCAGAGGAAGAGTCAACACTTGGTTGGAACCAAGCCTGAAGCCCACCCACTCCGGCCTTCCCATTATGAGCCACTGCAGCTCTCTATTGTTTCAGCTTGTTTGAGTTGGCCTTTCCACTGCTTGGAGCTGAAAGCAAAAAATGACCCTTCACAGTGGAGCCAATTCGGGATGCGGAAGAACCGGGCTATGGGCTTCAACTATGCCAAATTACTTTGTGCAAATGCAGATTTGCCCAAACCTCAGTTTTCTCATCTGGTAAAAATGGACATCGTAATCCCTGTCCCATTTACTATGGGGGAATATGACCAGGGTCAAAGGGACAGAAGATACAAAAACCCTTTGAAGCATGTCATTGTTATATAGGACATACTGAGATACGGTTATTCTTAAGGTAAATAAGTTTGTAATGTGCCCAAGAAACCTACTTGTTTTTCTGGATGCAAGGCTCTAGTTGGAGTTTCCCTGTTTTCTTTCTCATTTCCCTTCTCAACCATACTTAGCCTGTCATAGATGCATGCAAAACAGGGACAGGGCTTTCCAATATCATTTTTCTCCCTGTTCAGCGGATTCCCGAAATACCAAACAAAAGGATACAGTGACTTCTCTAAAGCATCTCATCGAAGCCTCTCCTGTTCCGTGCTCAGAACAGAAATTGAGACATGGTGTTGAAGAGGCGTTTTGGGGGCCAGAAAGAAATGTGTCTAATCCCTGAACAGAGTGTGTGGTACATTTATCCTCCTCAAAGGTAAATGAAATTGTCAAAGGCGTTTAATGGATTGGCAGAATTTTAAATGGAAACTGTGTGTTTTCAGAAATGCACTAACTTGTGATCATTCACTGCAGAGGGAAATTAAACTGAAGTGAGGAAAAGAAAAATCTAGCCTGTTAAAAACCACACAAGCACAGAGCAAGGAACCTGGATCTGGGAGACCAACTGGTCAATTAAGTACCACATATAAAGATTTCCAATTTTCTTGCAGTAAATTATTTATTTAGCTCTTACATACCATCAATATATTTTACAAGTTTAATACCCAAATTATAGCTGACCCACCCATTTATGGGCCCATAAATGAGTCCTGACTTACCAACGTGAATTCTTGTTCCTGGCAGTGTCAGATTTAGATTGGATTTGGATCTATGGCTTTTATCTTTATCAGACATTTCGAGGCTGATATTTTATTGCTATATTTAAAATGGAAAGTGCTTTAAAATAGACTTGGGAGGGAGCACCACTGATTCCTGCCCGATATGTCATTTCCTGACTTAACATCCTACCATAATAATCTAGGATAAAGGGTTGGAAGTCCACCCAGAATCCCTCTGCACTGACGATTTCCCCCCACACAGAGAATTTCTTGGAGGAAAGTGAGTGATTATAAAAAAGAACGACTTTAATCTTAAGTAAGAGTAGCTGGAGCTTTCAGTAGTAAAACTGACAGGCAATTTCCATGCCTATGTACTTTGTAAGTCAAATGAATAATAAAGCATATAAATGAAACACATCTAACCATTTCTTAAGTTTTAGAGTATATTTGGAAGTAAATTACCAAGGCTTGTTTTTCAAGGGTTGGGTTTTTGTAAAATATGTAGAACAAACCAATAAATTAATGACAGAAAAGAAGATTACAAAGTGAACCCAGGGAACAGCTTCAACCCACAGTTATAAAAAGTATTATAGCTTTGAGATTAGTAAGCCCTAGTTATAAACATGAAAACAAATGCAAGGTGTGACAAATGACACCCAAAATTATAATAATATCCAACTGTGGTTTGGGGGCCTGTGAAAATAAATGTCACCAAAATGGTTTTTTTTAACCTTTTTGTATTACTTTTTAAAAATTTACATTGTGAATGTTCTTTAAAAAATTTTATAAGAAGTTTTTTAATGGACCATAAAATGACGAACTTGAACATGAGGCTCATAGGAACCAGCCAAGATCCCTAGAAAGTACACAGGGACCTGAGCTCTTGCATCAGCCCGGGGGGGACACCAAGGACAAGCCACTGCTGGGAGTTTACTGTTCTCATTTGAAAAGGGGGTCCATCTCACAGAAATACATTAGGACAAATTGCTTTAGAGGAGGAACCTGATATTTGGTATTAAGAAAAATTATTAAAGTTGGGGGAGTGTGAGAGGCAGCCACACATTGACAGTTCTCTCCCTCTCTTTCTCCCTCCCCCTCTCTAAAAAGAAATAAAATCTTTTAAAAATTTGTTAAGGAAAAGAAAGAAATTTTCTTATCAAGGAACTTAGAGTCACTTTCAAAAATAAAATTAGATCACCCTTTTAAGTGGAACCTAATCAACAAAATAAACAAGCAAGCAAAATATAACCAGAAACATGGAAATTAAGAACAAACTGACAGTAACCAGAGGGCAGGTGGGAGGGGATAATGGGAGGAAAAGTGAGAAGGGTTTTCAGGAACAACTGTAAAGGACGCATGGACAAAACCAAGGGGGATGGGGTCAGGGGAGGGAGGTGGGGATGGCTGGGGTGGTGGTGGGGGTGATGGTGTGAGGGGGGGGCATGCGGACAACTGTACTTCAACAACCACAACAACAAACATTAGATCTGCTTTTGGTTCCAGCAGCACCCTTGGGCTCCAGCACTGAGCACCCTCTGCTAGGCCAGCTACATACTTTGTGGGGCCCACTGCAAAAAAATGTGGGCCCCTTTTTCTAAAACCAGTGAGAACTAAAGGTCCTAAATGATAAAGCTTTTTCCTTTTCTGTCTGGGTTTCTCAGCTCATCATGGTGTATTCTTATTTGCCATGTACTGTACTACATAAAGAAAAAAATTAAAATTTTAAAAATCATTAGCATGGATTTTACTGTTCATCTTTATTATTGTGCAATGCCAGTTTTAAATGAAAATATAAGAACATTGAACATATGTGCAGAATCCCCCAAATCACACAGTTTTCGTTTTGCAGTTCATCCATGCAGATGAGTTTTATTCTTACCAAAGCAGTGAAAACACTGCACAAAATACTTTCCTTCCTTCCTACCTTCCTGCCTGCCTGCTTGCCTGCCTTCTGGCTAAGGGCGTATTCTAGCAATACTCTCCCCTTGGCTTTGGCTGACTGATGTGGAAGGAGGGAGGGAATGATGGAAAAGGAACTGGGGTTCGCCCTACCTTCCCCTTCCCTTTTGTGTCATCTTTTTCAGTAAAAGTGGTGACACAGGTAAGAGAGGAGATGATTTGGTTCCCTGGTTGTTAATGTTTCCTAGAACTCCACTTTTTTCTGCAGTGGAAACAAATTCTGGAAAGCAAGTTTCTGAATGGAGAGGCTGGCACCATGGGCTTTCCGCTCCCTTGCACGGTCCACATGAATGCTCAGCCCACGCTCCATGTCCCGTCAGACTTTGTATACAAAACACAAATTCAAAAAGAGAATTATTACAAATGTCAAGCTGTGCCCTGGCTGGTGTGGCTCTGTGGGTTGAGTGCTGGTCTGCGAACCAAAGGGTTGGCAGTTCGATTCCCAGTCGGGGCACATGCCTGAGTTGCATGCCAGGTCCCCAGTAGGGGGTACACGAGAGGCAACCACACATTGATGTTTCTCTCCCTCTCTTTCTCCTTCCCGTCCCCTCTCTCCAAAAACAAATAAATAAAATAACTTAAAATTTAAAAAAAAGGAATATCAATGTGTTGACAGCAGAGCCTTAAGCCAAGTGTGGGTCCTTGATTGCCAAGTTTTGCAATACTGTACAAGTCACACACACATGAAGCTGCCCTGTCTTCCACCAAGTCCCTGCCTGGGGTTCCCTGGGACTCCTGGTGGGGGAGGCAGTCACCAGCCTCCAATAAGATCTTCTCCCTTCACATACTCATCACCTGCCCTGTCCTGGAGTCAGGGAAACCCCTGTAGACAGCCTTCCCCCTTCTCTGCTCCCTCATCCTTCTGCCCTGCACACACCCGTCCCAACCTGCCCGCTTATTTCTACACTTTGAGAAAATACAAAATAACTCCTCTTCCAATGTAAAAGCAAGAAAACAAACTATATTCCCATTTGCTTGTACCTTTCCCTTTTCTCTTAAAACACTGTTTATGCCCCATGCAATAGAGTAAAATTTCGGTGAATCCTCACTGTTGCCAAATTTTAAAACCTAGATGGCAGAGAATAGACTTTTTATTCATTGTATTACTTGGGCAGAACTTTACAGAGAAAGGCAAGTTACTTTTTAAAAATTATGGGCTGGAAATTTTAAACGTTTTATGTACAACACCATTTTATACAAGTACAAGAAGAGTTCACCCAAGAAAAAAGGACAGGTTTTGGATGCAACGTGGTACTTCACTCTACAGGGGAAAAAATGACAAGGCCATGAACTAATAAGGCAGTGTGGTGAGTTAGGATTTCTTAAACACTCATGGAACACAGGCAGGCATTTGGAAACTTTTTTACTCACTGAAGAATAATGCCTGAGGGGGGAAAAAGACCCTTTTCCCTGTTTTAACTTTCCCTTTCTGTTTCCGGGCTAGCAGTCCTCAAGTTGCCAGGTTTGGACAATACCTAATGAAGAAACAAGGCCATAGGGCTGCTCTGGTCGGTCCATGATTTTGTTTCTTATTTTGCACCTGTACAAAAATATTTTTGTTACAGAACAGAGGTCCAAGGGGGGGAAATATTTGGCCCACCCAGGGATGCCAAAAACTGTTACAGAACAGATACGCCGGGGCCTGAACTCCAGAGGATGGACCACCTACTGGGCCCAGTTGTCCGTCACCAATTGGAAAGACATCTCTCAATGCCAGAGATTTGTGAAAGGAAAAGGAAATGTTTATTTAATGCTATACAGACCTAACATCTTCATTAAATATCAAAGTCCTTTAGGATATCCACCTATGCACACAGTGCTCCCTTCTCTCCCATACTAACTCTGGGTACCAAAAATCAGCACAAGAGCACATGTCCATTTTCCCCAAATGCTGGTACTGTCAGCTGTGTCACCGTCCTGGCAGGATCTCCAATTAATCCAAAGTCATGCAGTACCTTCTCACAGCCCACTGGCAAGAGTTTTTTGTACCCATTTTTCCCGGCAAAATCTCTCCTGCTTCCCATGCCATGAGGCTAAAGGGAGCACCTCAAAGCCGCATGGGCCTCTTCTACCAAAGCTGCAGGGGTCCACACTCCACCAAAAGTGTGTGTCTTTCTTCTTCACCTGGCTGCAGGGGTCCCCACTCTGGCAAAATCACGGGGCTCTCTCTTTCACCTCGCCAAGAGGGGGTCCTCACTCTGCTAAAACTGTGTGCTTCTCCCCTCCAAAGGCTGCTGTGTCTGGGTTTAAATCCCCATGCCAATCTTCCTCTGTACCCCTATTTGCGACTCCTCCCACAATCAGTTACACCTGCCGATATTTCTGTATTATTACAAGTTTACTGGGCTGCCATCATGAGTCTGGGCAGGTATGGCCCCATGTCCTGGAGCCAGTCTTCTCCAAGCTCCCACACAGGCGCTGTAACTCGGGGAACCCGCCCCCCAGTTACATCTTGAGGGGAAGTGACTTCATCCCCCTGGCTCCAAGCCTGGCCACAGCCATTTAACATACCCAAGTGACCCACCAAAGGCTATAGATATGTGAAATGACCATGTCATGGATTAGCTGCAAGGCTGTGGCTGTACAAAACAGCCCTGCATGTTCCTGCTCCATGTGTCCCTTCCCCCAACTCACACTTGTGGGGGAAGGGGGAAGGACATCTTATATGTCTCTCCAGTATTCCTATACACCTTGAGTTTTGGACACCATTACAAATCCTTTTTGCCCCCCCTCCCCCCCCTTGGCTGCACCCTGTCTCATTTTCATTCCAGGTATAGGAACCGGTACTGTCTGTGTTAAGAGGGGAAAAGTAGATGATTTCTTTCTTGGCTTTTTGAAGCTTCAGAATGGCGCCCTAACAGAGCCTACTAACCAAGCCACTTCCCTCCAAGATTTAAGATCAAACAGTTGGGTGTCCAGATTCCCACAGATTTAAGCACCAACCTCTCAGAGAGTGAATAAAAGACTACATATCTTTTTCCGAGAGTCCAGCTCCCTTCGGCACTTAGCAGATTCAGTGTGTTGAGTGGAGCACGGGGGCACCCTTCTATCGAGGTTAGCGCACTTACCAGCCAGAGTGACTTCATGGATGACTTGGTGGCAGCCAGGAGCACGCGCCTCACTTTGTTCATAATCCCCATTAATTAGTCTTTGGATGTGGCCAAACTCCAGCTGAAATCATTTATTCGGCCCTCTGTATGCCTTTCCTGGAGCTCCAGATGGACAGCATTCTTCCCTCCTGGCTGGTCCTCAGCCTGTTGCGCTCTAAGGGGTTTGTAATTCAGGGTCAGGAAGCTGGAGGCCCTGACTGGTAAGTGTGTAGTGACCACAGGAACACTCTCTCTGCAGACCCGTGCTCTTTGGCTTTATCTTCTTAGGATCTGAATACTTTAGAATAAAACTAGCTCCTCAAAACAAAAAGAATTCAGAATGAGCAAATCCACTGAGACAGAAAGTAGATCAGGGAAGCTAGGAGATGGGGAAGGGGAACTGAGGAGTTACTACTTATTGGGCATGGGGTATTCTTTGGGGGTGATGAAAAGTTTTGAAACTAGAGTGAGGTCATGAGCGTACAATCTTGTGAGTACACTAAATGCCCCCCGAATTGTACACCCTAAAATAGTTATTTGTATGTTATGTCAATGACACCTCAATTTCTTGAAACTATAACACTGTTTTCACAGAGTTTATTCACTTTTTCATTCTATAGGCAATCCTTTATGAGACACACTTTCTGGGGTATATTTTGAGGGGAAATTCACATCACCAAATGCGTCTATAAGAAGGGAGTTAAAAAATTAGCCGATGAGTCTGCCCAATAGGTATTATCGAAGACAAAAGAATGATTTTCCTGAGAAGTCTTCATCTCACTTTCCCTAAGGAAAGACAGACTGTGCCTCTCTTTATATGAGGTCACTTTCTCACCCGGGGGGGGGGGGGACCACATGAATTAGGGCGGAGACGCCAGAGTAGGACACTGGGGTGCCCTGCGGGCCTCCTTGCTCGGAGCTCGGGTGTGCGCGGCTTTGGCGGAAGCGACAGGGCTCAGTAGGATGACGCCCAGTGCTCCAGCCCCTAGTCACCGACCAGCTTGCTTCGCCCAAGTTAAAAGGCTCATGCAACAGGCATTAGCGACACCCTCCGTGCCTTCGGTGTGAGGCTGGCTCCCTAGTCCACGCTGCTCGACGTGCATTGCAGGTGCCACATGAAGCAGTAATTAAAGCAATGTAGAAATCACACACGCCAGACTATTACACAATCCAGCCCCGACCGGGGCTTAAATATACCTACAGCGAATGTTTCCCCCTGCCAAATGCATGCAAAGCAGAACTGCTAAGGTATGAGCTCATTGATTTGATCAATGTTTCTAGTTCCCTCCAAAACCCCCTTTTTTAAATAAAATAACCAAAGTGTGTCTGTGTTTCAAACGTGTATATTCAGTTTGAATCTTCTGTCACACCAGTTGTGACAGATGCATGACCCCAGCTGGCTTGGTGCCCTAGTTGCATGAGCTTCCACAAACCTTTGTTTACGAACTTATGGTTGCCCAGCTGTTAAGTCTGTTGGAAGTTTTATATTTGCCTGGCATATAATTAGTGCTGAATTGTTGGTTTGTTTTCCAGTAAAAACATAAAATATACAGTAAAATCTAGAAAACCCGTCAGCACTTTTTGTAATATCATAGAAGTGTAGAACCAAAGAGAGAGTAATACAAAGAATCCATTTTCCCAATGTTCTCATTTCAGACATGAAGCCCAGAGAGGCTGAATGACTTCCCCCAAACCCCACAGCGGGTTAGTGATGGTGTCAGCTGAGAAGCCAGGTCTCTGTTCCCTCTTCACTGGTTGTGATCCCCCGCTTTGCCCGTCCTCACTTCAGAGGATCTGAAGACAAGAGGTGATGCAATTCCAGAAATATACCATGATATCATATTTTAAATTATTTTTCCACACAGGGTAGCATAAAAAACCCACAACAGTACCTCAGAAATCTGCATCATGTCTCACACATGTGTCTCCCTGGCGTTCAGCAAACGGAGCAGGCCTGGGCCTTGTTGAAACCTTAAAACAAACCAGGCCAATTCCAAGGTCTAGACAGGACCCAGACAGGTTTTCCCAAAGCTTTGAAATGAGATTTTAGAACTGGGTAATTTAGAGGCAATTTAACCCAGAAACCAAACTGACATTCAGAACATTTATTTTGAAAACATTTTTAAAGCATCTACTCACCCCTTTAAAATACGATTTTGTGTTTTACTTGGGGCAGACCAACTGGAATTGAGATGATTAAGGCTCAGCATGGCTACTCGGAATGAGTTCTAAACACAGAAAATGCAGCCTCCTTTTTAGGTGCAAATTACCCAGGATCCAGGAGAAACTTGCTTTGTCAAAAAATATTTCAAAAATCATGTTCAATTTTTACATGGCTTTTGCAGCAGTAGGGAATTGTACTTTCAGGTTCTATTTACATATTAATGAGTCCTGGGAATAATTTCAACATAAGTTGCATTCAAGACAGCCAAATTACTCGTCTATACAAAAGCACCATTGCTGCAGAACTCGGTCTTGCAATTAGTAGGTACTCACAATTTTGCTTTTTAGTGAAATTTCTGTTCTACGGCACAGAGACTGAGCCATAACCTCCTTTTCTATAAAATAACTGGGAACCACAGTTAAGAAGATGCCAGAAATCCTATCATATTCTAAATACTGTGTATTAAGTGGAATTCACAATATGTGAAGAAGCAACTGTTTCTATTTCAGGCTCATTTTCCTTTGTGCACCATCAGGACGATTTTATTTTTCAAAAAAATGACCATGCTGAGCCCTGGCTGGTGTAGCTCAGTGGACTGAGCGCAGGCCTGCGAACCACACGATCATGGTTCAATTCCCAGTCAGGGCACATGCCTGGGTTGCAGGCCAGTTCCTAGCAGGGGACGCATGAGAAGCAACCATATATTGATATTTCTCTCCCTCTCTCCTTCCCTTCCCCTCTAAAGATAAATAAATAAAATCTTTTAAAAAATGACCATGCTGGATAGAAAGAGGTATCCGAGAGAATCAGATCATGCTGTGTCACAAGTGAGAGTGAGCATGAGACTCTTAAAGTTTTAGACCTTGGGAAAGCACAATTACTCTCTCTCAACATCATGTGATTACTGGTCATTTACCTTGAAATGTAACTGTGGGAAATAACATCCAGCCGTGATGGCCCTGCAGTCTCTGGGTTCCTTCTGTGAGTCCTTTTTAGTGATTTTAGTTTCAGCTTTTTAAAAGTCTTAGTCCAGTTGCCTTTTGGGAACAATAAAGTGGCAATTAGGCATGACAAAGGCATAGAAAAGACACAATTACTTATTGCCATAGTAAAAGAAGAAAGATGGCTCTATGAACTTGAGCAAACCTGCAAAATGGAGTGGGCTCCTGGACCTTATAAAAAATGTATCTAAATATTTGCAGAATGTATTTTTGGCTCCCTCCCTCTTGAGATATTAAACCATTTTCTTTCATCGGAGAATTTACTACCATTACATTTTATATTAATTTAACGATCTGATCAGGCAATCATCATTTATTTGCCTAAATTAGCAGTCCCTTAGTACTTCATTGGCAAAGGGAAATATTTCATAGAACATGAGAAAAAGCCTCTAATTACTATTAGGGCATAATTTAAGGCATAGGTGGCAAACACAAGGCCCGCGGGCCGAATCCGGCCCTCCACCTTGCTTCTACCTGGTGATACCACCGAGCTCTCATTTGACTGTTAAGGAGTAGTTACATTTATACAGTCCTAAAATTACACTCGGTCCTTTGAAGGCAACTGCGAGGCTGATGTGGCCCCTCGTGAAAATGAGTTTGACTCCCCTGAAGGGGCACTTCGACAGGCATTGTAATTTTGACCAGTTGAGTTACTAATTTGGAGAATCAGTCATTCCCTGGACCCTTTTGACTTGCTGCCTTGTTTAACTGACAGTGGCTGTCACCTACACATCTGACAGAGCAGTGGTGTTTGCTCTGTACATCAGCCAGCTGAGCCTGGTTGTCAGGTAACAGTCCTGTGGGTTTGAGGAGTTTGCTACAGCTGCGTATCAAATTACTCAAACTTCTCTCCCCACACATCCTGCCTTCACCATTCATTGAAATTTTTTTTAAACTTAAACCAATTATTCACATAGTCCATCTGCTTTCTTCTCTTCTCTCTGGCCCTAAAAAAAGGCACTCAATCTAAAAAACAAACAAACAAACAAAAACAAAAAAAACAAAACCAATAAAAACAAAGGGAATAACCTACTAGTGGCAAAAAAAAAAGAAAACTAACATCATTTGGTGTGCAAGATGAAATCGATACAATCCGGTACTACTAATTACAGTGTAAATTATGAAAATCTTTGAAAAGCAACAGGGCCGTAGGTGTCATAAACATTATGCACTGTGATCTTATAACACCACTTCCAAGTTTCATCCTGATGAAATCACTCCATAGAGGAAAGAAATCTGTATCCCCAAGACATTCCTTCAAGTGCTGACTTTAACAGTAACAAACCACAACAATAAAGCCACAAATAAAAACTGAAACAAAAATGTCTAAATATAGGGAAATATTTAAATAATCTATGTCAAAAATAGGACATGTAACCATTCCACAGGGAAATCACTAAGATTATGAAGAAATGCGGAAAAAGTCTCTGATGTTAAATGAAATAAGCAAACTATCAAATGAGACGACCGCAACAGTGTGCAGGTGAGAGTCTGTATTCTTTCTATCAAAGGAAGTAAAGTAAGTGCTATAATCTCTTAGAGCAAAACCAGTGTGTTTTGGGAGCTAAAGAGAAGGAACTAGTATATCCATTTGGGAGACTGGAGATGGCTCGTGAAATTGGCATTCACAGGTTTCCGTCAAGTTGAGAAGAGCTCGTTGCGGAGGGGGAAGTTCAGAACCAAGGAAAAGATGTTCCATATTTAAAGGCCATTGAAGGTTTGATTTGGCTGCATTGTGGGGCATGTCCAAGGGCAAGGTGACACATTTGCCTGAAGGAAAGGCCAGGGAGTTACTATGGAAGGCTAGAAGTTAAGGTTTCTTTCTAAAAGCAGTGAGCGACACTGAGCATTTCACAAGAGAGGGAGGCCACCTTCTCTGTGCAGATAGAGAATTGGAGGAACCCTGCCTGTGGCAGGTGGTCGCTTTGTGGCCTTGGGCAAGTTGCTTAAACATTCTGAGTCCTCACTTCCTCACCTCTGCCAGCTTACTCTGCTGGACTAGTCATACAAGAAAGGAAGTGAAGCCTAAAGAAAGGCGATGTTGGCGACAAAGGGGAGGAAGGCACAGAAGGAAGAAACACCATGCAGGAAGGCCCCATAGGGCTGCGTCAGGGCGAACCAGGGTCTGATAAATCTTACATAAGTGAGAGTTCTTTTTAAAGAAAAAGCATAAAATATTCAGCATAAAAGTGAATATTTAGAACAAGAAATCATAACAAGTTACAAAACTGAGAAAACTAACTACCACTAGCATCACAAAAAAACGATGTTTTTATTTTTTAAAAAAATTTAGTTCTTTTTAGAGAGAGGGGAAGGGAAGGAGAAAGAGAGGGAGAAAATATCAATGTGTGGTTGTCTCTCACACACCCCTCACTGGGGATCTGGTTCACAACGCAGGCATGTGCCCTGGCTGGGAATCAAACCAGCAACCCTTTGGTTTGCAGGTCAGCCCTCAGTTCACTCAGCCACAGCAGCCAGGACAAAAGCCCCATTTATATATATAAATGTATATATTTTATATATTTATAAATATATAAAAAATATATAAATATATGATGTATAAATATATATATATATATATAAATTACTTTATTGTTGTTCAGTTACAGTTGTCTGCATTTTCTCTCCACCACCCCACCACCCCAGCCAAACCCACCCCCCTCCCTTGTTTCCCCCTTGGTTTTGTCCATGTGCCCTTCATAGTAGCTCCTGAAAACCCTTCTCCCCACTGTCCTCTTCCCCCTCCCCTCTGAGTATTGTTAGATTGTCCTTAATTTCAATGTCTATGGATATATTTTGTTTGCTTTTTTCTTTTGTAGATTTTGTTCCAATTAAAGGTGAGAGATCATATGGTATTTGTCCCTCACCGCCTGGCTTATTTCACTCAACATAAGCTCTCCAGTTCCATCCATGCCCATATTTTTAAAAATGAACTTCCTGGCATATGTCTAGGATTCTTGTTTGTGTACATTTCCAGTGATTTACTCCTTGATTGCCTCTTCTGGTGACCCATATTTTATTAATAGAATTTTCTATAGAGAGAATGGAAAGTAACCCAGTCTTTTCTCTAGCCTGATTGATTTGAAAAAATTTATTATTGATAGTGTAGAAAAGTTTCTGTTGGCTCATCACTCATTATTAGTGAAGTCATATACGATATTAAGATTTTTTCAAATTGAGAAACATTTCTGTTAAGTTCCTTTCATATGTGAGTGGCTGTAGATACACTTACTATTGATAGTCCTGTACAGATTTGTACCATACAGGCACAAGCTGGTGAGTTCCATTTTTCATAATTCCTACTAAAAAAAAATAATGAGTGTATGGTGAAGTCCTAATTGTATGTGTACACTGCATTTTAGAGTGTATTCCCGATGGGACAGAACGGGTGTGTTGACCAGGTGTTAGTGAGAAGTGAACCCCCTGCGTGTAATTTTATGTGTCTGAGAGACTGAAGGAACTTTCTACAAACCAGCTCTGGTTTCACACACTCACATCTTACTTCTCCTCCACACCCGCGCAGCATGACACACCCCTGCTCTTGCTCCTTTGTGGCGTGAGGCCAGGCGGTTCAGCATGGTGGGCAGTACGATCGCACTGGACGCCGACCCTTATACTGACACAACTAGCAATAACTAAGTCAACAGAAGTGCCACCAAAACACATAAATATGTCCCATGAGCCACAAATAAAAGTATCTCCAAACTCAAGTGCCAAGAGACATCTGAAACATCTTATTTTCCCAAATTTATGAAATATATGGCCCATACAAAAACACACTGCTGGGGCGCGGGCCAGAACCCTGGAAGTGAGACGAGTACATGGAGAGGCCTTGAACTTAAGCTTCATTGGCTTCTTGGTAAAAAAATGTGTCTCTTTTAGCAATAATTGGATATAGTAAGTGGACAGAGAAACAGGAAGTAAGATTATGGGTACCAGCAAGGGGCAAAAATTATGGTGCAATTAAGGCAAGAAAGAAAATCAAGATGAAAAGAAACAGGGTTAGTTTTGTCATGTTATGGAATGGTTAGGGAAGAATATAATCGTAAGTCTTAGCTTAAATATGGTGAATTTAAGATGCCGGTGGGGCCCCTGAGTAGAGATGTCAAGCAGGCTAAATGATTTCTTTAAGGTCTAAAGTCAGAGATTCTCTGATTAACTGAAAATAGTCCTCTGAGTTCTCCACCTGCACCTGTAATATTTGTTTCCATGCTTGACCCTTTCATTAATTCCTGACTTGGCCATTCTACCTTTTACTGGAAGCAAACCCGTAACCTGACATCATTGCTGTGGTTGGAGTGTGGGCAGGGAACTTGACATAAAGCTTCAGGAAAATTGCAAAGTCCTACTTTCTATTCTCTGCCTTAAATAATTCACAGCGCCTCCCGTGTTTTCAGAGTCTTGTGACACAGAACCAGCAGGAATCTCCATTTACTGTTCTCTTTCTGCCAATTCCCCTAGCTTGGAATAAAAATAAAAGAGATGATAGATAGTTCACTTATTACCTTGGTCTTCCTTTAGACCATTTTGTCTACCGTGCAAACAGAGTAATCGGAGAATGAATCAACAATGAGAACCATCGTGGCTACTGTACACAACAGTAAATTCATGCTCATTGAGGCTGATGCTGCTTGGCAGACTATTTTTCATGTGTGTTACTTTTTCTCTATTTGTGTCCATTGATAGTTAATGCACCTTCTGTTATTGTTCCATGTAGTGATTGTGGGTATCTGCTAACAATACAATGATATAAGAAATTAAATATTAATAGGCAATTTATAAAAGGGCTGCAAATTTTACATTCCAATAGATAAAATTGAAACATGGAACATGTGAAGGGCTATAAGAATCGGAAGGCTGTTTCTCACTGAAGATGTAAATCAGAAGCTCTCTGGGTGCTTTTAGTCTTGTCTAAGGATTCACAGA
Organism: Sturnira hondurensis; assembly: GCF_014824575.4. NCBI lineage: Eukaryota > Metazoa > Chordata > Mammalia > Chiroptera > Phyllostomidae > Sturnira > Sturnira hondurensis. Next base: position 32,625,090 of record NW_028075471.1, read on the forward strand.
AGTTGAACCCTAAATGTCGCCAGTGGAAAGTGGCGTACACCAGCTGGCCTGAGAAGAATAATGTTAAAGCCCTGGCTGGTGTGGCTCAGTGGATTGAAGGCTGCCCTGTGGCCCAAAGGGTCACTGATTCGATTCCCAGTCAGGGCACGTGCCTGGGTTGTGAGCCAGCTTCCCAGTTGAGGGCGTGCAAGAGGTGACTGGGAGGTGAAAAATTGATGTTTCTCTTCCTCTCCTTCCCCTACCTCTGAAAATAAATAAGTAAAATCTTTTAAGAAAAGAAAAAAGAACATTAGGTAATTTTTGTTTTTCCCTTTGGAAAAAAAGACTCAAGTAACTGGACTGATTTCAATGGACAACAAAAAAGTAAACCTGCGGGGGAAGATCTGAACTGACTTCAAACAAATCACTCCTAGGGAATTAATAATGCTCATTTTAAAAGACCTTTTCTCTTCCCTTTCATTGTTTCAGATCTGACAGAGGCACATATCTCCCCTTAGTTCTCGGATTTTCTGGGTCACAGATCAAGAGTTTTACAATGTAGGAAGAAATCTGTTGTCACAAAATTCTGTCCTAACTAGATTTAAGATCCTAATCTTGACCACAAAGCCTATTCTCACAAGGTCAGCTTTCATTAAGCTGAATACACTGATTGGGCCTCTTCTGTGCCAGCCAGTGGGCCCAGCCAGGTGAGGACCCAACCTGAGGTGGTGGTAAGGAGAAGAGAGAGGGATGGATGCTAATCATTCCAGTTTCTATTGCTATGTTACAGTTTACTAAAGAACTTGGTGGCTTAAAACAAAAACGATCACTTTATCATTTCTTGTGGTTTCTGTGGGTCAAAATTTGGGAAGGGCTCAGCCAGGCAGTCTATGCAGGCAGGGCTATCATACTTGTCAGATAATGGTTGGAACCCTGGGGGCGGGGCAGTGAGCGCCAGGCAAGCCTCTCTGTCTCTTCATGTAGTCCCAGGGCCTCTCTGTGTGGTTCATCCACATGGGATAGTTTGGGCTTCCCCACAACATTAAGCCCTTTTGCTGATGAGCCCCAAGGAGCCCCATTGAAGGTGGAAGCTGAATCACCTTTCGTGGGTTAGCCTTGGAAGTCACATGGTATCACTTTCATCACTCTTTTGGTCAAGACAGTCAGAGAAATCCAGTTTCATGAGGAAGAGGCATAGACCCACCTTCAATGGGAGGAATGTCAAAGAATTTGTAAATACATTTAAAATGACCACAGCATGGGATTAGAATGGACAGAGCTTAGTGATTGGATTTGGGGAGTGACGGATATAGAGTGGAAGATGACTCCTAAATTAAGCACGTATTTTCTTAGCCTATTCAGGATGACCTAGCAAAAATAGTATAGACTGGGTGACTTAAAACAACAACCATTTATTTCACACAGTTCTTGAGCCTGGGAATTTGAGAAGAGAAAGCTGTAGGCAGATCCAGTGTCTGGTGAGGGTCCGCCTCCTGTTTCACAGACAGCCATCTTCTCTCTGTGTCCTCACATGGCAGGGGGCATAAGAAAGGTCTCTGGAGTCTCATTTACAAGAGCACCAATACGATTCATGGGGGCTATATCCTCATGACCTAATCACCTCCTAAAGGCCTCACCATTTGCCATCATTCCATTGGGGGTTAGGATTTCAATATATGAATTTGGTGGGGATATAAACATTCAGACTATAACACCTAGGTCAATGGAAATATTACCAACCAAGATATGGAATTCAGGACGAAAAAGAGGTTTCATGAGAAAGAGGTAGATTTAGGACATGTCTAAGCAGAGACAAGCAAGGCAAAGTTGGAAAGTGATATCTGGACCCCAGGAGAAAGAGGGAGCTAGAGACAGAAGTCTGGGAGTGAATTGTACATAGGGGAGACCATAGGCTTGAATGGAATTTCCCAGGGAGTGTGTAGACCAAGAATAAAAGTCTGTAGACAAAGGCAATAACATCTTGAGGCTATTTGAGTGTCCCCAACCACGAAGTAGACTATATCTACCCCAGCAGACATAAACATGAGTGAATCCATGTGAGTCCCTTGGTAGGTGAGTGGATATTGAATAGGACTGGCAGCTGGGAGCCATCCCGACGATAGTGGAGGGTTGGGCCAGCACTGTCTGATCCCAAGGCCCATGCTCTTCCCCCACTAGATCGCCTCGCTCCTTGCTGTGTGTCCCCTTTGCCCTGGAAGGTTCAACAGTCCTCACCCAGCTGCTGCTTGTCAACTGCCCATCTTTCCCTTGGTTTCTTCTTCTTTTGCTAACATCTGGACTGAGGCTGATTCTTAGCTCTGCCCATCTGGCAGATAGATACATACTGCTCATGCGTACTCGTACTTCCTAAGCCCATGCCATCTTTTAAAATTTTTAAAAAGTTTATATGTGTTAATCCAAATATTTACCTTTCCACCTCCAGAAAAGGAATGAGAACCTATTTTAGATTCTTCTTGATTTTTACTGTTCTTTTTTCCAAGTGATTTGGATTATATCACTTATACTCAGATTAAATTTGGCTTTTTGAGGTCTTCATCAAATCATATGACATTTTTCTACCTAAATACCAAACCTTGTATAAAAGCCAGGTCACCTGACTCCTTGATCTTAGTAGAGATCTTAAGATTAAGCTGGAAACAGAGCTTCTTAAACACCAATGTGGGCTCAATGGATTTCCTCAGTAAGTCTGTGAAGAAGATAAGCAAAACAAGTAGCATTATTTCTCTTCCTCCCAATAAGGAAATGGGACCTAGGACAGACAGTGCAAGTCACTGGTCCCAGAAACAGCACTGCTAAAGGGGTAGCCCAAATACAAACCCAGGTCCCCTGCTGTGACACCATGTCACACTGCTTCTCCCAGGCCCATTATGCGTGACTTCCATGATCGGGAAGCCTGTGGAATAATGATCAGGTGGCAGAATTGTTTGTAATGGAAATAGACTTTGTTAAGAATTAACACTACATCAGGAGGATATCGGCTGGGTGGTGTCGTGCTTCTGGTTCCACCATAGGGATTCCTTTGCAGGATTTTGTTCATTCATTTATTTGTTTCTTAGGAACCGCATCAACACCTTTGTTACGATACTTTTCTGGAGATGTGGTGCCTTGAGGCGTGTCTGTGGAATAGCACCTTGGGACCCACTGACAGAGTCCTGGCTTTCATATAAGCATGTGTCCAGACGTTGAGGGAAAAACTGAGAATTCATGCTTCCAGATTCCTGTGGCCAACTTTATGTGCTGTTATTACAAGTAACTCCTTTCTGGGCAGGAGGCACCCCAAAGGCAGGACCCTATTGGCTGCAAAACAAGGCAGTAGGACTTCTGAGGCCCTTTCCTGGCCCTGCCTTATTTAACACACACACTCACAACCTCTTTTGATTTACAATGCTGCAGCTCCACTGTTTTGAAAAGCTCATGTTGTGGGATCCCTAAGTCATCTGTGACCCAGGTCACTAAAGACAGGAGCAATTTAGTAAAAGTATTAATTGAAACTCTCCTGTCAAGCCCTACTCCTCCAGATAAAGTTACATATCAAACCCACACAGGCCACCGGGCTATTCTGAGCAGCCTGAGATTTTCAATATCTCATAAACAGGCCCCTCAATCACTACAATCTAATAAGGCTATAATCATCATTGACACTATAATGATTAAAATGAATAAAACCCATTAAGAAAAGTCATGTTGAGTTATTAAAAGTTTCGCTCTGTGTGATATGTAATCTTTTATCCATTTTTTATGATGAAATCTGTAACCATCTATCCACCAAAGACCATTAATTTACTGCTCTGTGGATGTTACCCTGCTCTTTAGTTTAACGGCTTATCATTGATTTCTTGAAGGAGATATTATATTTGGAGAAATACACATGGAACAAAAGCCCGAACGTCGCTGTAAATTTCCCACTGACAGGATGATCAAAGTATCAGGGTCTGGTTTGCAGTCCCGGGTTGGCAAGCAAGTTTTCTAGAGCAGAGAGAGCCCTCCGGCTACCAGGCAGCAGATACATACAGGTTTGGGGCACTGCGAATGCTTCTAAGGGAAGGTCATGTGCATGGCGGGGAGAGAAACAATAAAATGTCCATTAACCGGAGCCTAGTTAACTGGCTTATTGGCGTCTATTAGAAACAAATTGCAAACAAAAGCTGATCCTATTATAAACTTCTCTTCATCCCCTCCATCAAGGGCAGGCACTATTGGCTCAGAAGAGGCCCAACAAACACAGCACTGGCAGATCACTCTTTTATTTGCAAAGGGGAGGATTGGGTTTCGGCCAGTAGCGGCCTGCAACGCCAGTCAGCCGAGAACTACAAAGTTAGGAGCAACTAATGTAGTCTTGCCCACATTCTTTCATAGGGGACTTCCCCCCCCCCCCTAAGCAAACAGCAATTTAAAAAAATCTGAATGAAAGAATGTGTACAGAGTGGTGAGCTAAGTGGTGGGGGAGCCTGATTCTGCATGTGTACTTTTTCTCATAATCAACTCTGCTCTGATATCTTTACTGTCCATCTCTTATTTCATCTTATTAATGGTCAAACCTAAAATGATTCTGTGAGGCTAGGGAGAGGGTGTTGTCTTTGAAGGCGTTCTTCATTTTTGCTGAAACGATTAATAAATCCAGTCTCTGAGTGGCCTTGCCAGGGTTCTCCGGCAGGTAATGACAAGGTCAACAGAACAAGAGGACAATGGTCGCCTCATGTTGTACCCGACAGCCTTATTCTCCAGACTTGCTTCCCTCAGAGATGTCTTGCTGCCATGTTTTTCCCCTTCATCTAAATAACATCAGGTTATAACCATCATTCCATAACATACCAACTCTTGTACTAAGGGAAGCTTGTCTTCACCAAAATGATTAAATGTTCTTTATTCTCCTCCCTTTTAAAAGAGAACAGTAATCCCGTTTATAAAGGTTGAAGTATCATCCAAAGCATGGCACAAACAGGCATCGATTTTTATCAGTCTTTGCAGAGTTCATTTAAATCTACACCCTTCTATTATGGAAGACAAAATGGTTGCTAAGTGAAAAGGCAAATTCACCAGGAATAAAACGGAAATGGTTCCTTACAGAACACAGCATTAACCTGTAGAAGTCACTGCTTCAGGGCATGATGATGGCTAACCGCGTAGTACACATTTGTAAATGATCTAAAACTCCTACAGATCAGAATGGCATGAGTAACTGGCAACTATCAATCCTCACATTTCTACACATACACTCCTAGCACAGTTGCAGCCGGGAAGACACCTCACATGTCCTCGACATACTGACAAACAGGAGGCTGGTGAGATAGAAATGCGGTGTGTTGGGTACACAGACAATTAGCTTTTTCTGGTGTCCTCACACCATCTCTCACCTTCCATATTGATGTCAACTGTGGTTCAAGAGGGAACAGGGATGGGGTGAACTATTTGTCTGTTTCTCTGTGGCAAGTCATTACTCTCCCCCTCTTTTGTGGGGATCAAGATGTAATGCAGTATAAATGGTCATTTCGTGATATCTAAAGGTCCTTAAGAAAAATACCAAATCACTTAAACATCCCAATAAAAAGAGACTGTATTTAAAAGAAAATTACATGTGTATGTGTTTGTAACATAAAGTAAAATAAATAAGCTAGAGTAGGGGATAAGGAAATTAGGAAGAAATCACTTTGGTACATCAAAGAAGTCTTCTTTTAGTATATCTTCAGAGAAAGTGAAATTGACTGTTAAAATGCCTATAAAAATTTTAAAGACATTCGTGAATTTTAATTTATCACCATGGTATTAAAAAACATAGCCCGTTCTAACCACGGAGGCACTGCGAATTTTGTGACACCGAAGTTTTCCTGGTGTTAATTCGAGCCTTTAATTAATCATAACCTTTTAGAAGGGGGTTGTTTAACTGCAAAGGAAAAAAAGGTTACACAGAAAGGATGGAAAAAACAAGACTCATGTGGATCTCAGTGAAGCTGCCTATCTATGAGCAGTGGTACAAAAATGATGAGTCAGCAGTGCTGTGATTACAGGTGGAGAGAGCAATAAAATCTTGCTGAGTTTAGTTATTGAAATTATATGGTTTCATAAATAGTATAATGTTGTTCTCAGCGGGTAAATGTTGTATTTTAATGACATCCGTATTACAACACATACAAATTCTCAAGCTCAAGGTCAACAGGGCCCCCTTCTATACGAGCAGCTGGAGTCCAGGCTGAGCTGAATGATTCAGGCAGTGAGAGAAACTGAGATCACAGTGACTTATTAGTTAGGAGAAAAAATATTTTTCTAGGAGGCTGTTTGGAAATGTGTGCAGGTCGGAGCTAGTTAGAATTTGATAGGTGACCAGGCTTTCTCACGTGGTGACAGAGCCTTATGCGAACTTTGCCATAATGAGGGAGCAAGCCTGCTGCCGAGCTAAAGACTCTGGTTTCCAACCTCCGCTGTGTTCAAGTGCAAGTCAACAGGCTCCTTAATTAGTGTCAGAGCAGCACCCCCCGGTTTAAGCCCAGAAACTGGAAGGGACAGGTCACGCATTTGTACAGCTAAACCCCCTCCTAGCTTTAAAAAAAGTTAGAAGAGACTAAATTTGTTTGGGTTGTTAATAAATCAGCTTTGTTTCATTCAAAAAAACTACTCATTTGCTGTAATCCTTCCAGACGTTTTCCTTTTGAGCCTGCCTCTTTGAGACTACTGCCAAGACTGGTGTGGTTATTTTCACTTGAATAAATGACACGTTAGTGTTTCTCTTTTGAAATATCTCTCATGTATGGACTATGGAATAGTTTACAAAGCACTTTCCTTGCATCAAATTTTATTTAATTCTCACTGCGAACTTTGAGGTACTGTGAGGTAGCTCTATTTTAGAACTAAAACTCAGGTTCAGAAAAGCCGAGTCAAGCTTATAATTGTTGAAATCAAGGGACAAATGTAGGTCTTCTGACCTCAAATCCATTCCCCTTCATACCTTACCAAACGTATGTTAAGAATTTTGAACACCACGGGATGCTCAGTAGTTCTCTTTAAGTCACAGCATGATAGCTCATCACTGCTAATGCTTTTAGGATTTTGTCTCTGCTGTCCAAAAAACACTACAGAAGAAATAGCTTTAGAACTGCTTCTCATTTACTCCAGTTATCCCCAGACATACAGTATGAGAGATGGTCACAGACCTGACTGGTTGTCCACCCAACAGTTATCCCCCCTGCCTTTCCTTGCTGACAAATCCTGATTTTGTCTGGGGACCATCCTTCCTCTGAAGTTCACAGGTAACGCCTGAGTAGACCGGGCCAATCAAGGTGTTCACATCTTCATCCAGTGACTGGTTTAAGAAAGGGCATGTGACACAATTCTGACCAATGGGGCTCAAGGGAAAGTCTACCAGGTACCCTGTTAGGGCGGTTTCCTTGATTTTAAAAAGAGAAGCACAGTAACAAACAGTCCCCCTTCTTTATCTTTTTTCAAATTTTTGAAAATAAATTTATTGGAGTGACATGGTAGTAGGGTCATATAAGTTTCAAGTGTATGTTACTGTGATCCATGATCTGTATATTGCAGTAACAAACACTCCCCTTCTTTTAAAAAGTATTTTATTTATTTATTTTTAGAGAGAGAGGAAGGGAGGGGGAAAGTGAGGGAGAGAAACATTAATGGGTTACCTCTTGCATGAACTCTGATCGGGGATGGAACCCACAACCCAGGCATATGCCCTGGCCAGAAATTGAACCAGCAACTTTTCATTTTGTAGTATGACGCCCAGCCAACTTGGCCACAGCAGTCAGAGCAACACTCCCCTCCTTTTATTCCATAGCTTATTAACACATGAGGTGAGCTGGCCTAAGGAAGAAGCCAACCACGCTGAGAATGACAGAGGGGTGGCAGGAAGCTGGATCCTTGATCATCAGTGGATGCCTTCACCAACCTTGGGGCTATTCTGCCTAAGGACTTCCTGTTTCATAAGAAAATAAAATACCCTTATTGTTCAAGATGGTTGAGTTGGTGTTTTCCATTACTTGCAGCCAAACATCTCCTAACAAAATTTGTACAGGCTGCATACATTTCTCAATTCAGTGGCATTTAAAAGTATACCATAACCTGTTGAATGTGTCTTAAAGAATATAGGATACTATTATACTTGTTAGGTGCTCTAGCTGCCTTAAAAATATGCTTTATTGCCCTGGCTGGTGTAGCTCAGTGGATTGAGCTCAGGCCTGCGAACCAGCCGATCGCGGTTCGATTCCCAGTCAGGGCACATCCCTGGGTTGCAGGCCAGTTCCCAGCAGGGGACTCACGAGAGGCAACCATACATTAATATTTCTCTCCTTCTCTCCTTCCCTTCCCCTCTAAAGATAAATAAATAAAATCTTTAAAAAATGCTTTATTTACCCAAATGAGAATCTTCTTCTACCTAGATCTGAAAGTACCTGAAAGACCCAGTATAAAATCATCTCAGTATTTTAATAATAACATGTGATTTAAACTTTGGAGATCAGAATAATGACATGGCTAGAAATCTATTAGTTAACAGCTTTGGATAATATGGTAATCTTGGGAAATCATTGTGATTCTAAATCTTACAAGGGAGAATATTCTTATGCTGACAGACCAAACTGCATCATCTGTTAACATCACAAAGATGTTTGTAGTAACCCATACAGTTCCCAAAATGACACCTAAAATGAGCCAGGCTCAAGATCACAACCAAGATTTACAGTTACGCTAAGAAAAATGCTGTACCGTATTGTCCTTATAAGATGTAGTAAAATAAAAGAATACAATGTTGACCACATTTCAGGGAGAGAGTAACAGAGAGGTAAAATCCAAATGGAGTGGTCACACATGTAAGATCCAAGTACTCTCATATATGTCAAACAACACCAATGTAAAGCACCTTGAATCAAAAATACTTGAGCTACCTATTTTCTATCAACAAATCTTAGGAAATTCAATCAGTTTGAGATAAAGATCATTTCCTCTAGCTCCTGTGTACCCTAGGTTAATATTTCTCAGGGCCTATTAGATGTTAGTTGATGGGTAACCCCCACTGCCAAGAACGAGGGTCTTTTTTGTTTGTTTGTTCCTTAATGAATTATTTTATTAATTCTATTAAATTTTTTACATTGTTTAATGAATTAATTTTTTACAATTTTTAAAAATTGTTTTTCAAGTACAGTTTTCTGCCTTCCCCCCCCACCCCTCCCGACACCCCAGCCCTCCCTGCCTCCCTCCCCCATTTCCACCCCCCTTGTTATTGTCCATGTGTCCTTTATAATTGTTCCTGTAAACCCTTCACCCAAGGAGGAGGGCCTTGAATTGGCTTTCCCTAGAAATAGAGGCTGAGCCAAGGATTAAAGTGTGAATAATTTACTCAGAAAGTGAGGGACCCTAGGAAACTCCAGTTCCCTCCTTTGTAAAATAAAAATAATCATATCTAGTCTGCAGCATCATTTTAGTGGCTAAATAAAAATTCCCGAAACACTATAGATTATAAATATTTGTTCTCTTCTCCTTTAGCAAAGAAAAAAAGTCACTGGAAAGTCTGCATCACTTAAACTAAAAATATTTTTTTAATATTTTATTTGTTTATTTTTTAGAGAAAGAGGAAGTGAAGGAGAAGGAGCTTTATTAATTTGTAATCTAGTTCTCACCAGATGGGACAGAGTTCAGAAATTTTATTCATTATAAGTCCTCCTGCAGTGGACGTAAGTGCATAAAGCTACCAAGCCTTGGAGAAGAATCTTCAGATGCTAGAGTGTGAGGAACTTTGGATACCATCCCCACCCCTTATTTTTCGGGTGATGAACCCTGGGTCAAGAGAGGTCGTGCGACATACCCAGGTCATGGAGCCAGCTACCTACCAGCGGGGGCAGGAGGACAACCTGGGTGACCGGTGTTCTTTCCACCAGAGCTTGTTGGTTTTCTTAACCTTAGATCCAAGTTTCCTGTTCAAAGCAGAATGGATCCTACCAGAATTCCTGTTGTTTTCCTTTTCAGTTTTCTCCATGTTAAATCTAGAAACACTTTTCCTGTAGACTTAGAGGTGTATCTCTTGGACATGGTGTGCTCCCCCATTCCTTGAAGTGCTCTTCTCGTCCCCTGACTTCCTCCATTCCCCTCTCAAGTTTAGGTTAAGGATCCTTCTGTAACTCCCCTCTATTATTGCCTAACACAGTGTTATAATTCCTGTCCCCTCCTCTTGGTTTGGCATTCCCTGAAGACGGGGCCTAAATCTGGTTCATCCAGTTCATTTTGGTCAAATGAATTTTTAAACGTACATTGGATTGAGCGTGGGCCTGCGAACCACACTGGGAATCGCGGTTCGATTCCCAGTCAGGGCACATGCCTGGGTTGCAGGCCAGTTCCCAGCAGGGGACTCACAAGAGGCAACCATACATTGATATTTCTCTCCTTTCCTCCCCCACTAAGGATAAATAAATAAATAAATCTTTTAAAAAATTTTAAAAAACGTACATTGGAAAAGAAACTTGTTGGAATAGATCAGAATAGCCTCGAATGTTGAGGTAAATGAGATAACCCTCTGATGTCAGCCATGTCTTTACTAAAGATATGTAAACTAGAGGTCAGTACACTGACAACCTCTGGAGAACAACGGTCAAGTCTAGCTAAAGTCCCAAAATGCGGACGGTGTGAACAGCCCCAGATCTATCGGCTGGCTGACATGAAAAGTCATTTCTCAGTTCTCTGTGTCAGCTTCCCCATCTGTGAAGGTGTGCAGGGGATGGGGAAGTGGCCTGAGATTATTCTTAAGGTGATTTTTAGTTCTAAAATAGTAAGATTCTATATTCTAAGTATATTTAATTCACTATAGCCCCACTAAAATCTACTAAACTGGATTGTTTCTCTCAGATCAGATTTCAAAGAAATTACCTAGATTAACACGTAGTATGTTTAATAACAAACTCTACTTGCAAGTGATACCAATAAAGCTTTTGAAATCTTTGAGCGAAATACAAATCATTCACCTTTCTCTTTTTATAGGCGCTATTTAGATTTAAAAACATATAAGCCCATAAATCTCTCATATCAATTTATTCATTCATCCTATTAAAATGTGCTCTGTAAACACCAGCATTTTATTCCTCAGAAAGCCAATAAATTTATATGTCTGGTCAGTGATACTGACAGGTCCCTGCATTGAGAAAAGAAATGGTTTACTAGAGTGCAAGAACCTTGATTTCATTTGCCATGAATGTTTGTGTTTTCAAGGATAGGAGAGGAAGGCTGATTTTATATATTAGCCTTCAGACAGACATTTGCAAACAGACATTTTGGTTTCAAGATTTTAAAACAAAATCATAGGCAAAAGCACAGCGATCTGTAGCAAGAGGGGCCCTGCTCAGGGAGGAATGGAGAATTCTCTTTCTGAAATGGTTTGCAAATCATCCCACCAACAACAGAGCTGTAAATAAAAGGCCTTGGAAGATGCCCTCTCACGAGAGGCCTCTACATCATGCATAAGTGCACGTACGCATGTACGAAAACTGCCTTTACATCCCCTTTATTGTTTAAAAAAATGTTCCTCCCCACTTTGGTAGGGAGTAAGAATGAAAAGGTGGAAATTCTTTAACATGTATACCTAATGGGTAAAATCTTGAATATCAAGCAGTTAAAGGAATTGGAGTTTTTCTAGAAGCTATTGAACCATGAGGCAGTTAATCCGTGTAGAAATGTCTTTGGAATTGAGAAAAAAAAGAAGATTGTATAACAATCTTGAAGTGGGGCAGAACTGGGGAATTGATTAAACTAATACCCAGGACAGATCTGCTTAACATACATGTAGCTGTCCATGATCCATTGGTAGCTGTTTGAAACCAGTCACTGTCCTCTGTAATAATGCTAGAGGGCGAGCTATCCCTGATGACTCGGATCTGGTGGAAGCCACGCTAGAGAAACTTGGTAGTCAAATGGAGGCAGCGCAATGCAGCATGTGTTAACCGGGCCAGTTTAGCATACTGAATATCCCATGCAATTTTTACTATCATTACATACATATTCTACATTAGATTGGAAGTTGAACTGAAAGTGTATTATGTGTTCTGTGTTTGTGAGAAAGAGGAAGGCAGAGCTAAACAGACATAGAGACAGACAGAGTGACCATAGTGGAAAGATGAAAAAGTACAAACATTTACTTGAAAACGTACACTTCAACTATAATGAACTTAAAATAGTCTTTAAAAATGCACCCTCTTGAGCAAATAAGTCAAACATAAAATATGCCCTGAAATTCCATTTCTATAAACTACACTAATGAAGGATGTGAGGAGTTAGGATAGCGGTTACCCCGAGACGAGGCGTGATGGCTGGAAAAAGGTCCCACAAGAGGACTTGTAGGGGACTGTGTAGAATCTTCTCATGTGCTGGTTGCATGAGTGTGCTTGGTTTGCACAAACTGACCAAGCTGTTCACTTGTGGCATGTGCACCCGTCCATCAGCTGGGTTAGAAGCTGAGAAGAGACAAGTGCAAAAGGTTTATTAGTGAGTGACATTTGTCAAAGCAAAAGGGGGAGAAGCAGGAAGGCGGGAAGAGCTGTCAGACCATTAGCTTGTTGGGAGTGCACAGCAAAGGCTGCTCGGGGAAGAAATCTGTGGTAGGTAGAAATGACTAGGCCTTGCTTAGTCATTGGCCGGGGCCATCTCAAGAAGAGTGTGACCTTTTTGGCTCAAAAGCAGACCGGAAGGAATTAACTGTGAGAGGTTGTCAGCAAACCGTACTCCTTGCCTCTGGGCAATGAGTTCTTTCCTAAAGGGGGTTTGAGCAGCACATGGATCCTTACAGTGCAAGGGGTGGATTGTGGCTATATACTATTTAACACAATACACAAATATATCATGTTGTATTTCACTTAAAAGTCTTTTAAGAAAAAGGAGCGTGCCCTCTTCTCTAAGTGATCTTGATGTCTACTCACACAGACCTCCAGTGTTGTACCAGTTAAACAATCAAAATGTCCCACTAGTTGAAAATGAAAAGTTTATTATTTTTCCATTTTCACAGGACAAAAACCTAATACATTGGTTTCTCTTAATTTTAAGTTTTTATATCAAATTCTTCTTAAATCTTTGACACATCGTACTTGATGTCTGTACAACAATGTAATTAAAGTGACATGATTTACCACAAAATTATAGATGTGTTTTGTCTTGTTGGTAGTTCATAAAAGACACCGAGACAGGTGTCCTACCACAGGAACAAGTCTGAGGACCAACTGCGCTACTCGGAAAAAATGGACGCTAGGACTGCCACTGGCAAAGAAATGGTTCAACCTTAAAGGTCACAGGCAGTTAGGGTGCTGAGTGCGTTTCCACACATGCACTGGGTGCTATGTTGTTGTCTCTCATCTTACAGGACTTAGAGAATAAGTTATCTGCTCAATCCTTTAAGCTCAGGTTACACTGTACCTGAATGCCTAGTCTCTGATTCCTCCCACATGTGTCCCCTCAGTCTGACTATCTGGGTATCAGAGACACCCCGGGCCTAGATCTTAATCGTGCTCTCAGGATTGCAACACACACACACACACACACACCCCTTTCTAACTGTTCTTTCTGAGCCTTCTCACTCTTACCCTGTCACCCTTACATCATGCTCTCTGCCTGACCCAACCTGGCTTGCTTCCCAGACCAGAGGCTTGCCTTATCTTGCAGCTGTCCCAGTGATAAAATATGTTAGGTACAAGGGCATTTTTAAAAGTTTAGACTAGAAGCCACGCATGTGTAGCAAGGCATACATACATTCTCCTGAAAGTAGAGTGGAACAGCAGTCACCTAGGAACCCTAACACTAGAAATGCTTGACAGTCCGATGAAAAGTGATCAACAGTCATTTACCTGCAAGTTCATTATATCACAAGCCAGTAAGATTTCAGTACTAAAAAAAATTCGATAAACACCTTTATAAATGACTACTAGAAAGAGGCAGTTATTGTGTTGGCCACACAGGATCCATCTCCTTTGTTTGGACAGAATATACCTCATTCCTTTTGGAGCCTTGTCTTCCCACTGCAGTGATCAGCTTTGACAGGACTGCCAACCAAGGCACACTGCACGCTCAGGCCAAAGGAATAGCATGTGGTCCAAGCTGGACCAATCAGGATCTTGGGGTTTTCCACTGTTATTAGGGGGGCATGTGGATAGAAAAATAAAATGGCTGTAGGTTATCTCTTACAGCATCTCTCCCCAAAAAAAACAATCAAATAGTTGCAACGTCTTTGCCCTCAGGAACTACTGTTCTTCCTTGATCTAGCTTTTCAAAGAATTGAACAAGTGAAAACAGCAAGCAGATGATAAACCCCTCCCCACAATTTTAATGAATTCCCGTCACAGGACAAGACAGAGTTCATTCATTCACTAAACAAAATTTATCAAATTTACTGAGACTTATGCTCTGACCATGATCCCCTCTGCCTGAGACAAACAAAAAAACAACGTATACTTTTCAAGACATTAGATGTAAGACATTGAAGAACAGTGATTCTGGAAGGAAGGGAAACATATAAGACGAACCCTGCAATTACCTCAGACTTTCTAGGCTCTGGCATAGGCAGGGAGAAACCCAAGAAGAGCCCCAAGATCTCCCTGCATTGGGGAGGTTGGGGAACACAGGCAAGCCAGCGCAGCTAGAACACAGAGGACAGAGTCCCAGGGAAGGGAAGTCTGCCCGAGGAGCTTCCCAGATTTGCAGAGTAATATCCCTCTGAGTAGAGCCTGTGGGTGTGGAAACTGCCCAAGGCTGGCAAAAGGAGCACTTGAAAGGGCTAGAAGAAACAATCTCCAAAAATTATTCAGGGCAAGAAATAGCTCCTCTTCCCACCAGCCAGAGGGGGAAGGCTCGCAATTACTGGAGCTCTTGGTAGACTTCTCAGGGGTGCTTTGCCTCAGTAGTGGGCAGCATTAGACCTAGGCTGAAGCTCTGGCCATGCCTTAAAAAGATGAAAAATAAGATCTAAAAGGATCAACTGTTCTAAGCACTGTAACTGTCTTTGCAACTTTTCTATAAGTCTAACATTATTTCAAAGTAACTTTTTAAGTGACATCATATGCCAAGAAAACAGGGTCTAAAACAAATTTGTAGAGATGAAAACTACAATGTCTGAGATGAAAAGTGCAGTGGTTGGCATTAATGGCAGATCAGACACTGCAGAAGGAAGAATTAGTGGACTTGAAGATAGAGCATTAGCCACTATTTAAAATGAAACACGAGAAAAATACTAAAGGAAAAGAAAACAGCATCAGTGAACTATGTGAGAACTTCAAGAGGCCTAATATACACATAGTTGGAATCCCTGAAGAAGGGAGTGGGCAGGAGAAAGTGTGAAGAAAGGACAAATGAAAATTTTCAGAATTTCATTACCCACAGATTCAAGGAGCTCAATAAACCCCGATTGCAAGAAACCCAAATAAAACCATACCAAGGCATATCATAATCAAATTGCTTAAAAACAGTGATAAAAAGAAAAATCTTAAAACCATCCAGGGAATGTGGTAAACATAAAAGATTTTTAGTAAGAACCTACTGCGTTTCAATGAAAGGAATAATCCCCTCCCTCCCTCTTTCTTTGTTTCTTTGTTTCCTTCTTTCATTCTTTTTTCAAAGAATAAAAGGTCGAACGGAACTTACATATGTTTTCACTTTGGACCCCTGGTTCTTTGGATTCCAAAGATATATGATACAGAAATATATTTTTCATAAATCAGATACTCTCCTTGCCTTGAAACTAATGTAAAACATTCAATATTCAAGCATTCAGACTTCCACTTTATTTTTCTTGAGGATACCTATTGTCAGGTACTCTTAAATATTTGGCAAAGATGAGTGTTTAAAGTTACTTGCGGATTAGCTTTCACAAATGAAAAAGAAATTTTCCATCATTGTAAATGTGTTTTTGGAGGAAAAGGAATTCTGAAGTTGGTTATAACTTGTGACTGTACCACAGAGAGGAGAAGGGAGATCTGAGGACAAAGGGAAGGAAGGTTTCCAACTTCAAGGCTTTTGATATTTTTAAAAGTATAGAGACATGGAAACTCATAACAGTTGTTAGTTAATGTGTGTGTATGTGGGGGGGGGCAAGCAGATTTTAGAAATGTCTTCTGTTATCATGCACCTCACAAAATATGACCAGAGATTTCTTTACACCAAACACACTTCTTTGCTTATAACCAACAATGTGACCATGCTAGAAACGTTCCCTTTGGACACTGAACATGACACGTGCTGCATGCCGTCGCTTTTTTAGTGTGCTACTTGGTATTTGGACTGCGTAAGCACAGGAGTCTAGACTCTGTCCTTTCCCTTCACCTCCCTGCCTCCCTTTCCTCTTCATCTGTTCCTTTCCTTTTTGATGAATGTGTCCCCATCGCTTCAAATAGAAAGAAAAAGCTTGTACTAAGAGGATCCTCTGTTCACTTTGGTTGTTCTTTAACTCATTATCCCTCAATTGCCCACTGGAGACTCTGCTGCCCTATATTTAAATCACCCTAGACATTACCTGGGGATGCATTTACCATGAAATTTTTATAATAGAGGAGGCCGCGGACAGTAGAGTGCTTTTAAAATGTCTCCTCTCTTGCAGACAGGTGATAACTTCACTGGTGAGTCCCTGCTGCTTGACTATTACACTCAGATGTTTTTATTCTAAGGACAAAGTATTATGGATGAACGTAAAGTTTTAGTGTCTGGATGGATACATTGCACACCAGGTACTTGGATCTTTTTTCTATCTTTAAAATTTTTTTAAATCAGTTATATTTAATGCTTTCAATTCTAGCTGGTTCCCAAGACAAATGACAAAAAGACTTGTAGGAAACCTAGTTTGAGTTTGATGGGACTGCTTTGACCAGACTTCCAACCAGAACATAAATCTCTATGGCATTCTTAATAGCACCCACCCTCTGAAATGAATGGGAGTAGTAGTTGGGGTGGTTTATGTGAAAAGCCAACATGTGAATCACACCGATAAACACAACAGCAAAGTGTAGCAACTGGGTACCCTAGTATACTCTAGAGAGCATCCTGCTTCACCTTGGAAGCACTTGCTACACTCTCTGGAAGCAAAAGTGGTATCTGGCAAGATTACGAACTTTGAAATGGTATCTGGATTCAATAGCCCTCACCCAGCAAGTCATAGTTGTGTGACCCGCAGCAAATTGCTTAACTTTGCTGAGCCTCAGTCTCCTCCTCTATAAAAAAATGTTATAGATTACACATAAAGGACTTCCGCCAAGATGGAGGCATAGGTGGAAACACTGTGCCTTCTCCCATAACCAAGTTTGGATACAACAAAAGTTTTGGAGAACTAAGACACACCCAGAGACCAGAAAACCGAATTATACGGAAGTCCGACAGCTACGAACCATTCAACGGGGATGGTAAGAGAGGCAGAGCCAGCAGCGGAGCAGGGTCGGGAAGGACAGACCTAGGAGCACAGGCAGCCCGGACCTAGTCGGGGTGCAGGGCAGACTGACCAAGGTCGCACATTCGCGCACAGTGAGACAGACCACGCAGGCCCCAGAGGGCGAACCCAGTGGTGGAGGGCTGACAGCGGTGGCACACTCGCGTGCAGTGGAGCGGGGCGCGTAGCCCTGGTGACGGTGGTGGCTACGGTGCTGGTGGGGGTCGCGGAGGCGGGCGCGGAGGCGGGCGCCGTAGGGAAGCCATTGTCCCTCTTTGACCCCGCCCCCACATACAACGTCACAACCCAGCGACTGAGTTGCCCTGCTCTGGTGAAAACCTAGGGCTCCGTTCCTGCTACTTAACAGGCACGAACAGCCCAAAAGATGGTGCAAGAACTCAAAGTCCCAGAGCCAATAACTCTAAGCGACCAACAGATTGCCAGCCTCTCAGAAGCCCAATTTAAAACACTATTTATCAGGATGCTCACAGAATTGGTAGAGTACAGTCACAAATTAGAGGAACTTAGTCACAAATTAGAGGAACATATGAAGGCTAAACTAATTGAAATGAAGGGAGATGTCCAGGAAACCAATAGCGATGGAAAGGAAAATGGGACTCAAATCAAGGGAGTGGACCAGAAGGAAGAACAAAACATCCAACCAGAAAATAGTAAAGAAACAAGAATTCAAAAAAATGAGGAGAGGCTTAGGAACCTCCAGGACATCTTTAAACGTTCCAACATCCGGATTATAGGGGTACCAGAAGGGGGAAAGAAACAGCCACGAGTGGAAAACGTATTTGAACAAATAATAAAGGAGAACTTCCCCAGTCTGGCAAAGGAAATAGACTTCCAGGAAATCCAGGAAGCTCAGAGAGTGCCAAAGAAGTTGGACCCAAGAAGGAACACACCAAGGCACATCATAATTACATTAGCCAAGACTAAAATGAAGGAGAGAATCCTAGAAGCAGCAAGGGATAAGGGGACAGTCACCTACAAAGGAGTACCCATCAGACTGTCAGCGGATTTCTCAAAAGAGACCTTACAGGCAAGAAGGGGCTGGAAAGAAGTATTCCAAGTCATGAAATCCAAAGACCTACAGCCAAGATTGCTTTATCCAGCAAAACTTTCATTTAGAATGGAAGGACAGATAAAGTGCTTCTCAGATAAGGTCAAGTTCAAGGAGTTCATCATCAACAAGCCCTTATTATATGAAATGCTAAAGGGACTTATATAAGAAAGAGATGATGAAAAATATGAACAGTGAAAGGACAGCAAACACACAGTTATTAACAACCACACCTAAAACAAAAGCAAACCAAGAGGACAGCTAGATCAGGAGTGGAACCATAGAAATGAAGAACACATGGAGGGTTAGAAACAGGGGGGTGGTAGGAGGAGAAGGGGGGAGAAGGCACAGAAAATAGCATAGATGGTAGGTAGAAAATAGATAGGGGGGAGGGCGAGAATAGTGGGGGAAATATAGAATCTAAAGAAGTTGAGACACGTGGTTATAAACTAAGGGGGGAGAAGGGTGGGGGAGGGAGTGTACGGGTGGAGGGGAATGAAGGGGGGAATAGAACAACTGTAATGGTATAATCAATAAACTATATTTTTTTTAAAAAAGAATAGTATAGGAAAGGGGGGAAGCCAAAGAACCTACATACACAACCCAAGGGCATGAACTGAGGGGGGTATTGCTGGAGGGAAGGGGTTACAGAGCAGAGGGGGGCAAAGGAAAAATTGGGACAACTGTAATAGCATAATCAATAAAATATACTTTTAAAAAGCACAGGTAAAAAAAATGTTATATTCTCAAAATACCACTGTAAGGCTAAATGAAATAATAGATCTCAAGCATCACTACAACCCCAAAATAGTTTAAGAACATCTTATGATATTTTAAATCTCTTTTAATCTTTAATTTTTTAAATATATTTTATTGATTATGCTATTAAAGTTGTCTCATTTCCCCCTTTATTCCCCTCTGCCCTGCATCCCCCCTCCCACCCACATTCCCCCCCACCTAGTTCATGTCCATGGGTCATACACATAAGTTCTTTATGAGGGAGGCTTCTATATTTCTTATACTATTCTTAACCTCTTCTTGTCTATTTTGTACCTATTTATGTATGCTTCTTATTTTCTGTACCTTTTTCCCCACTATCTCCCCGCTGATAACTCTCCATGTGATTTCCATATTTGTGATTCTGTTCCCGTTCTAGTTGTTTGCTTAGTTTGTTTTTGTTATTTTAGGTTCAGTTGTTGACAACTGAGAGTTTGTTGTCATTTTACAGTTCAAAGCTTTTTATCTTCTTCTTTTTCTTACATAAGCCCCTTTAACATTTTATATAATAAGGGCTTGGTGATGATGAACTCCTTTAACTTGACCTTATCTGGGAAGTGCTTTAGCTGTCTTTCCATTCTAAATGAAAGCTTTGCTGGATAGAGGAATCTTGGATGTAGGACCATCCTTGCCTTTCATGACTTGGAATACTTCTTTCCAGCTCCTTCTTGCCTGTAAGGTCTCTTTTGAGAAATCAGCTGATAGTTTGATAGGAACTCCTTCATAGGTAACTGTCTTCTTTTTTCTTGCTGCTTTTAAGATTCTCTCCTTTTCTTTAATCTTTGGTAATGTAATTATGCTGTGCTGTGTGCTCCCTTGGGTCCAGCTTCTTTGGGACTCTCTGAGCTTCCTGGACTTCCTGGAAGTTTATTTTCTTTGCCCGATTAAGGAAGTTCTCCTTCACCATGTTTTCAAATAAGTTTTCAACTTCTTGTTCTTCTTCTTCTTGTTCTGGCACCACTATGATTCTGATGTTGGAACGTTTAAAATTGTCCCAGAGGTTCCTAAGCCTCTCTTCATATTTTTGAATTCTTGTTTTTTCCTTCTGTCCTGGTTGAATGTTTATTTCTTCCTTTGGGTTCAAACCATTGATTTGAGTCCCAGTTTTTTCCTTCACTGTTGGTTCCCTGTGCATTTTCCTTTAATTCATTTTTCATAGCCTTCACTCTTTCCTCTCTTTTGTGACCATACTCAATCATTTCTATGAGCAGCCTGTTCACCAGTATTTTGAACTCTGCACCTGATAGGTTGGCTATCTCTTTGTCCCTAAGTTGTATCTTTTCCAGAGCTTTGATCTATTCTTTCATTTGGGCCTTTTTGTTTGTCTAAACATGCCTGTTACATAGTAAGGGGCAGAGCCTTAAGTATTCACCAGGGTGGGGCAACCCATGGCGCTGCATTGTGACACTATATGTGGGGCAGGGGTCCAAGAGGAAACAATGCCACTTGCTCTACTCTCGTAGGGCTTTCAGTCACTTCTGCTGCTACCAAAAAGCAAATTGGGACCTTCTGGTGCTGATTCCCAGGTGGGTGGGTGGGTTTGTGTACTTTCTAGGACCCTGTGGGTCTCTCCAATGAACTCTCCAGTGAGGCTGGAAGTTTCTCCTGTGCTGCCTCAACCCACACAGGTGTTTTCAGTCAGAGGTTTTTGAGGCTTTATTTCCCCACACTGGATCCCTGGGTTGCACCGTCTGTCTCACTCCCCAGTTGTTTCTCTCCGTTTATCTGCACGCGAGTGTGGGACCGCCTGCTCCCCCAGCAGACACCTCGCCAGGTCTGTGACCCACTGCCTTGGGGTGAATCCTCCATGCCTGGATGCCCGTCTCTACCCTGATCTGGATGAATGTTTCTTTTTTAACTCCTTGGTTGACAGACTTCCATACAGTTCGATTTTCTGGCAATTATGGTTATTTTTTTTGTTGTTTTAAAATGTGTTTTTGTCCTTCTTTGGATTGTGGAAGGAGGCACAGTGTGTCTACCTATCCTTCCATCTTGGCTGGAAGTCCAGAATGTTGATTTTTTAAAAGCTTTTGAAGAGGGCTAGAACTCAGGACACTGTCAAAATTGGAGTATTTTCTGCTTACATGGGGCAACTGGATAAAGTGTGCGAGTGTGTGTGAGTGTGTGTGTGTTTATGTGTAGGTTTTGGAGGAAGGATAGGTAAAGGAGAGGAATAGAACTGGGATTGAAAATATGTCTCAGCCAACACCCCCCATGAGAGCTGAGGATTTGACATTTGGATGTTGGCTGAGTAGGCTGGCACCTTTGGGTGTTGGCAAGGTAGGAAATGGGCTTCTGTCTCCTGTAATCTTTGGAGGCTTTCAACAGTTGCAGATGAAAATGAATTCTCAACTCCTCTGAGTATTATTCATGAAGTATATCTGATAAATTACCAATAAAACTTAACCGAGTTCGCCTCATGTCAGGAGACCCTTAAAGCTGTTATCATAAAACTCTACTGATGAAAGCGTTTCTTATTGATTGCAATCATTATTGGCTCAGCCCGCCCAGCAAAAAGCAAATACGCATTACACCCCTTGAGAAAACACATTTCAGAACCACACCAATTTTATGAGACAAGGCTAAGAGATGAAAGCATTTATTCAAAGTCCCTTGTGATTTTTCAGGAGACCTGTCTCAAACCAGGTAGGTCTCTGTAATCCAGAAAACTCCAGAGCCGCAGGCTCTGTGATTCTTGCAACCTGGCCAAAGCCATGTGATCTCACTAGAAAGATGTCCCCAAACTCATGCAGCCTAATTTGCTGTTTTATGCTGCATTCACATTTCACATCTATTAACTCAGCACACCAACTATTGATCTGAAAGTAAAATTAGTACTTGCTTTCACATAACAAAGAAAAATTGCAGTTTATAATGAAAGACATACCCATACTTGATTGCATGATAGAAATCATTGTGTTTCCTTAGTACAAACACACCTAATTAGCAAAGATTTTAATTCCCCCTGATGTCAGGGGTGGGCCAATTGCTATTCTAAGCACATGGCTGTCCCTTAGGTGCATCAAAATTTGCACCTTGCAAAATCCTTTTGAAACAATTTCTTAGAACAAAACAATACAGATTTGACATGAGGCTTTGAAGAGCAGAGGATAGAGAGATGTATCAAGTGCCATTAGTATTCCTCAGAAATCCACCAGGAAATTCTGTAGTCTCCCCAGCTCTTCTCCACAAGTCTCCACTCTGCCTATGTGAAAATATCCTTTAGAATTCTCAGCATAATAAACAAGATATTTTGTATTTTCCCCTGCTGCTTTGTAGGCTCCTACGGGACATCTAAAATTTGAGTTATACTAAATATAACCCCATTGGGATATTTAGTGTAACTTAATATATCCCCCACTGGGATATGGGATATATTTAGTATATTCATATATACTAAATTGAATTATGGAATAATTCAATTTGTAAATGAAATAATTTTGAAATTAATAACACGCAATGCTGGTAGAGGTGTGGGAACACCAGCACGCTCACACATTTGGGGAACAACTCAGTGATGTGTGTCACACACTATACAAATGTTTAATGCTATTTGACTCAGACTGCCACAGCTGGAGCCTCAGGGGCAGGGTAGTCATTATCAAATTGGGGTTTTGTTGCAAGCAATAGCAGTGAATTCAAAAAGTTAAAAAGAGGGTAAAGGAATTCAATGGAAAAATCTTTAAGAAGCAGAAGGACAAGGACTGGAGCATCTCCAGATCACAAGGATAGTTTTCTCAGGACACCACTGTTGGAAGGAATCAACAAATGTCACCCTCATCTCCCAGGCCCCACTCAAAATTCAGATTTCCCAGAGAGAACATCTGATTGGCCAGTCTTGGGTCATGTGACCATCACTTAATCAGAGGGTGGCAGGACAGTCCTACACAATAGAGGAGAATGGGATCCCCACTCTCAAAAGAGAATCAGATTACCAAAAAGAGGGGAGTGGATGCTGGGCAGACTGTTACCTGCTGGGAAGAGAGAGTGTTCTGAGCTGCACATGTGCACAGGTGGAGACAGAGGTGTCACACTGATCTCTTATCACTGCTACTCCTCCAGCAACTCAGAGACATAGTTATGATCACATGTTACAGTATCGTCAGCCAAGGAACATGTGGAATCAACTGGGAACATTTCATTTTCAACTTTGCTGATTATTCAAATTTGCTTTGCATTCTTGGTAATGATTTCTTGCTCTATTTTTGTGTCTCCTCAGACACAGTGCCATCATACATGATGTTAGCCCCATTTGACATGAAGTAAGCATTATTTATGATTATAACCAGGGTTATGAAGCATTAAAATAGGAATGAAAATTCTTTCCACAGACCTTTTCAAAGCCTCCAAGGTTGGGGTTTAATTTGTCCGACTTTTGCTTTCTCTGTGCTGTAGGGCAGTGTGGAGTGTTGGAGCAAAGCTAATCAATGGTTCAGGAGCCTTTGGCTCATAGTGCTGCATGAAAGTGCTTGGATATTTCCCCAATTCCATCCCAGAAAGATGGGACCCTAGTTGAACTCAGCCTTGTTTGGCAAATTAAGTAGGAGTGCAGCTTCTCATATCTGGGGTTTAGCCTTATGCTTGGAAAGGATAAGGCCTTTTATACCATGGAAAGTCCACCATGGTAAACTAGAATTCAAGGATAAGGCAATAAGACCATAAGACAGATGACTAAGACTAGATCGGTGTAATACTGTCTCTTATCAGCATGTGAAACATATATTAAAACTTAAAACCACTCTCAGGAAAGGAATGTTTTTTTTTCTTCTTCATCTTATTTTTTAATTTTTAAAAGATTTTATTTATTTATCTTTAGAGGGGAAGGGAAGGAGATAGGGAGCGAAATAAAATGTACTGTTGCCTCTTGTGAGTCCCCTGCTGGGAACTGTCCTGCAACCCAGGCATGTGCCCTGACTGGGAATCGAACCGCGATCCATTGGTTTGCAGGCCCAAGCTCAATCCACTGAGCTACACCAACCAGGGCTTATTTTTTAATTTGATTAAAGAGAGAGAGATCAATTCATCGTTCCACCTATTTATGCATTCATTGGTTGATTCTTGTTTGTGCCCTGACCGGGGATTAAAACCTTGGTGTATCAGGACAACACTCTAATCAACTGAATGACCCAGCCAGGGCTGCTGCTTCTCCCCCTCCCCTTCCTCTCCCTCCTCTTCCTCTACATCCTCCTCCTCTTTCTTTCAAATTGGCTAAATTTTACTCCATATTGACAAATATGACACAAAGATGCTTAGAGGAAGTTGCATTGAGATAGAGGTGGGAGCACAAGAGAAAAGTAAAATAAAGGGGAAAAATGAAGCTAACTTTAGATTCCCAAATAATGAAGTCACTTAAAGGTTTGCATTAACAGTGAGATAAATCCAATTAAATGAAAACTTTATGACAAATAATGAGAGTGTTTGATTAACTTCATTTTTGCCTCATATTTTTCAATGCAACAATCATCAAAAGTTATACTTAATAATAGTATTCTCATTTAGCACTTTTTTAAGAAGCCTGGAAATAAGACTTTTTTTCTGCTGCTAGGCAGATAGCACTGGACACCGTGAAGATGGATCCCTTAGGAGAGCCTCTACCATTGGCAAACATGGTTATTGACTGAGGGGCCAGAGGGGCCTAAGACATGGAAGACAGCCATGTTTTAAGTATTCCTTCCTACTTTTCATCCTTGATGTTTGTCTGATAGTGACACCTAGAAGGTATTTCTTCAACTTTAACAGATATATCTATCTCTTGACCAACTCATTCAGTAGGTCTCTTTACAGGAATTTAGGGCTTCCTTGGGTAGAACACTTGGTAAAAAGAAATAGGTAAAAAGAAATCTTTCTTTGTCCTTGATCTGCAACTAGAAATCATAGCTAAACATGCTTGGCATCTACAAGTTAAAAAGTAGGTATCTTTTTAAAAATGTTTTATTTAATTGTTGTTCAAGTACAGTTTTTGGTCTTTTACTCCCATCCCAGGTCCCTCCCCCCCACACCACAGTGCTTCCACACCTCCCTCCCATTTCCACCCCCCTTAGTTGTTGTCCATGTGTCCTTTATACTTGTTCCTGTAAATCCTTTCCCTTTCCCCCCTGAAATTCCCTCCCCTCTCCCTTCTGGTCACTGTCGACCTGTTCTCTATTTCAGTGTCTTTGGTTTTATTTTGCTTGCTTGTTTGTTTTGTTGTTTAGCTTCCTGTTAAAGGTGAGATCATATGGTATTTGTTTTTCAACACCTGGCTTATTTCACTCAGCATAATGCTTTCCAGTTCCATCCATGCTGTTGCAAAGGGTAGGAGCTCCTTCTTTCTTTCTGCTGCATAGAATTCCATTGTGTATATGTACCATAGTTTTTTGATCCATTCATTTACTGATGGGCATCTAGGTTGCGTCCAGCTCTTGGCTATTGTAAATTGTGCTGCTATGAACATTGGGGTACATAGGTACTTTTGGATTGGTGTTTCAGGGTTCTTAGGATATAATCCCAGCAGTGAAATTGCTGGGTCAAAAGGCAGGTCCATTTTTAGTTTTCTGAGAAAATTCCATACGGTTTTCCACAGCGGTTGTACCAGTCTGCAATCCCAACAGTGGATTAGGGTCCCCTTTTCTCCACAACCTCTCCAATATTCGTTGTTTGTTGCTTTGTTTATGATGGCCATTCTGACCGGTGTAAAGTAGTATCTCATTGTGATTTTAATTTGCATCTCTTTGATAGTTAGTGATATTGAGCATCTTTTCATATGTCTCTGGATCTTCTGTATGTCCTCCTTGGAGAAATGTCTGCTCAAGACCTTTGCCCACTTTTTAATTGGGTTGCTTGTCTTCTTAGAGTGGACTCGTGTAAGTTCAGAAGTAGGTATCTTTATCATCCCTACTTTGCAGTTAAGAAACAGGCTCAGAGAAACTAAATAACATTAATGAAGTCACATACCTGCAATTTGATAAAATCAAGACTTGAATTCAGACAGTATGACTCTAGAACTTTCTTAACTGCCATGTCCTACTTCCTCTCGCTAAATAAATTCTCCCTAATTAGAAAGTATAAATAGGTCATTCTCAAGGAGCCAGAATGCCAAGTCTTTCTGACAGTGGGAGCCAAATCATATATTATCTTTGCCTCAAAGAAACCCCAAGCTTAAAGGTAACATAAAAAACTGATTCAGAACTGGTAGACTCTATAGGTCCTGAGCAGAGAAAGCTATGAAAGAGCTCTAATGCTACATGTGACTCCCATGGAAAAAGAGATTCACAGAAGCTAACCCACAGACCTAGAAATATAAGAATGCATACCAAACAAATTACAAATAGGGGGGAAATTTTAATCTGAAAATTAATCTGAAAGTCCCTCAAAATAAGTGTTAAAAGTGTTCAAAGAGATGAAGAAATATAGTTCATAAAACATAAGAGGATAAGAACAGGATAATTTGGAACAAACAAAAAAGTGGACATCACATAAATATACAAATATTACTGAAATTAAAAACAACCTCAACAGATGAATTAAACATAGCTAGAAAGAGAATTAGAGAATTAAAAGATAAATTTAGTAAATCGCTGAGAATATAACTCTAAGAGCTAAAAATATGAAATATATAACAGAGACATGACAAATAGATGGGAATTTTCCAGAAGAAAAGAACACAAAGTCAATATTCAAAGATATCCAGACTCAGAATTTTCCAGATTATTTTTTTAAGTTTCTTCAGATTAAAAAAAACACATCAATCTCTAATCCATATAAATAAAAACAACCCTATAAGGAGACCAAGGCAAGTAAAATTGCGGGCCATCAAGGACAAATGGAAAAATCTTAAATTGCATCAGAGAGAAAAGATGGATTATCAACAAAAGAACATCAACACTGAACAAGGATTTCTTATTAACAGCAATAGGTGCCAGAAGAAAATGGAACCAAATCTTTCAAATGTTGACGAAAAATAATTGCTAGTCAAGAATTCTGTCCACAGCAGGACTTAGAGGAACCCCTGGCACAGCTGGCTGTGGGTTCACTAAAGCGTTTTCATACCCTCCTGGATACACAGGTTGGCTACATCTCCCACATCCCTTTGGGCCAAGCAATTGCATTTCCAGCTGACATGATGTAGTGAAAGTGATGGACAGTACTTCTAGGTTTGTCTGGAAAAACTCAAACAACAACAAAAAAGCCATGCTCTCCCTGGAAAGGACCCGAACATGGCAAAGCCATAAAACAAGAAGCAAGGAATCCTGATTCACTGGTTGGAGGACGCCACTCAGGAGAGCCAGGTGACCCATATTAGACTGAGGTATGATTTAGAATTCTGTTTTAATTGTGGTGAGCCACAGAGATTTAACAATAAATGTGGTGGAAAGGAAGAGGCGGGAACACTGGGCACGGTTGACTATTATGCAGAGCAACCTGAATCTTAAGAAAGCAGCGAAAGAGTGGGATTTTTCTTGCCTAATACACCAGATAAGCAATCATTCAAGAACAGAGGTGGAACACAACTAGACCGCTTCTGAAAGAATTACCAACATACATTTAGGAAAAAGGAAATGAGTCCAGAAGAAAGGAATAGAAAGCAATCTCAATAATGAGTAAAGATATCAATTGTATTTGTTAGTAAATCCAAAAAAATATTAACTTAAACATAATAACCAGGAAGGACTAAAATACTTGATTATAATGTAGAAAATTGAAAAGGGAAATGCAGACGGAAGTGTATGTACGCCTAGTAACTTGTATTGTTCAGGAGATGGGTAAAAATATTGCTACTCTTTAAACTTCATTAGCAAAACAAAGTTATACTTCTTATTTTTTTGACTTTTAAAATTATTTCAATTACACTTTACATTCAATATTATTCTGTATTAGTTTCTGATGTACAGCATAGTGGTGAGACAATCATACACTTTACAAAGCATTCCCCTTGATATTTCTAGAACCCACCTAGAGAATGGAGGGTGAGGCATAGGCCAGCATGGACCTGTGTCCTATGGTGCTCTCATAACCAGTTATTTGCTTTTCCTCTCGGAAAAGGATACCTTTTCCGAGTATCCTTTTCCGATACCTTTTCCAGTATCGGTCACCTGGCTCAATAGACATTCATGATACAAAAAAAAATGCCACAATTAGAATGGAGGTGAGGAGGAAGAAAGGGAAAATGGGCCAAAGGAAAAAAGCCTTAGATTGCAAAATAACATTTTCCAGTTGCCTGGAAGGGCTTTTGTTATATGCAAATACAACTGTGACCCCTGCTATTTCACAGCTGTGCTCTTTACCCGAATCCTGACAGAGACCCCTGGGGACAGTTATCACTCTGTAAAGAAGCAGAGAATAGTCTAGTGGTTCCTCAGAATGTTAAACATAACCATGACCCAGCAATCCCACTCCCAGATATATACCTACGAGAAGTGAAAACACACATCCACACAAGAACTTGTACGTTGATGATCGTGACAGCATCGCTCACAGTAGTCAAAAAGCGGAAGGAACCCCAGTGCCTAACGACTGCTGCATGGACAAATAAAGTGTAGTAAGTATATCTGTGCATGGGTTATCACTCAGTGAGAAAATACTGCTACAGCACAGATAAACCTCGAAAACCCTACGCTAAGTGAGAGAAGCCAGTTACAAAAGACCACATACCAAATTATTTCATTTACATGAAATGGCCAGAATAGGCAAATCTACAGAGACAGGAAGTAGACAAGTGGTCACCAGGCCCTGGGGGCAGGGGGGCAGGGGAAATGGGGTGACTGGTAACAGACATGAAGTTTCACTGTGGAGCCATGAGCACATTTTATAATTACATTTTGGTGATGGTGCACAATTCTGTGAACATACTAAAAACTACTGGACTACTCACTTTAAATTGGTGAACTACATGTTATGTATCTCAATAAAGCTGTTAAAAAAGAATACTTAGATTTCTCCCCCCAAAACATACTACAAATCAAAAATCTGAGGTTAAGTTGCAAACAAGAAATAGAATATTGTTTTCAAGCTTGAAATAAACTGTATTGGTATATATATATTTAAAAATAAAAAAGTCAACTAAACTAAGGGACAGCTTTCTTCCCAGCAAACCAGGACTAAATATGGTTATTAGGGACATGACCATGACTTTGCTGAGGGAGGCTGTGACAGTGGACAGTAGGAGACAGCAGGGACTCTAGCTTTGAGACGACGAAGGCAACCGTCTGAGGCTCTGGAGGCCCAGGCCCACTGCTTACCTTGTGAAATCCACCAAGGCCCGGCCCCAGCCAGGCAGCAGGCGCTATTATCTGTACATTGTCTACATTAACTGTGAGAGCTCAAGTCAAGTCATAAACCTACATTTCCATAGATCCCAGACAAAAATAAACACAGACTATTGTTCCTAATCCTTCCTGATTAGATTGTGTTTTCTATGAAAGGCTGCATGAGTTCAATCGTTGCTGAAGTATTTCCTCACGGGTTCATCCATGACTGAGGACACCAGTTTTTCCCATTTGAGAGATGCACGATCCAGCTGTTCTGTTTGCAACTTCCTGCTAACCTTTCTGGAATGAAGGAGAGAGAAGCAGCGTTTAATTGTCGTGACCTGAGCATGTCCCTCCCAAATGAGAAGAGAATCTTTCGTATGTCCACCCAAGATAATAGCTTCTTGTAACCAGTGATCTGTCATTCTAATTCATTGTTTACAATTTCAAAGGTTGGTATGGATTTTATCTTTCAGGTCTTTAAAAAATATGGTCGTTTTGACTAACATGAAATGTCATACATTGAGGCCTGATAAACTGAGACCTAAATGTTTTAAAACCTCTAAAGTAATAATCACTAAGTGCTTAATTTCCAAACACACACCATTCATTTGCTTCCACAGGATGAAGTGCCCATCCCAGAGTCACACCACTGGCACCAGGCCAGAATTTCTATCTTAGCCTTTTGGACAATTTGGTTCCCAAGGCAACGAGTTATCTCTCTGGGCCTCCCAGTTCTGCTGTTCAGGGTGGCGGAGGCCCATCCTATGTATAAACAGGGCAGAGGGAGCCCTTCTCCTGCCGAATCAAAATCCAGGGAGGCCCGTTCAAAATGAATGTCTAGGTCACCTCCAGAGCAGTCCAAGCTGTGTATGGAGTCGCTTCTGCCGGGTCCCTTCCTGCAGCCCCTGCTGGGAATGCAGCTGAGGAGTGGCCTGGGGGATTCTTGCCCAAAGGTCCAGATCAACACTGTCTGCATCCTCACTCACAGGCTGGCTGATTTCCAAGGAGCACCAAAGCTTGGCTCTGTCCTAGGGGGAACCAATTTAATTGATATCAAAAATTAAAAAAAATAAAAAGCTTGTCACACAGTCTAACATAATCAAATGGCATATGGACTTGACTCAATGAGTTACTCTCAAGCAGGAAACAAGGTAGGCAGACCTTGGACTGACTGGGACCCGGCTGGGGTCTGGCTGAAATCTGGGTTCAAGTTTAAAGGGCAAGTCAAGGTTTTTCTGTGTTAAAGGACAGGGAAGTCAGGGCAGTATTTACTAGATGTGTATCTCCAAGTTTCAACCACAGAGAGGAAACATTCAGACAGGAAAGCAAAAATCTTAGAAAAAAATTTCTAAAAAAAGACACTAGTATCAAAATTCATATGAAGTTAGATTTAAAAAAAGAAAGTGCTAGCCCTCGCTGGTGTAGCTCAGTGGATTGAGCACAGGCCTGCAAACCAAAGGATCACAGTTCAATTCCCAGTCAGGGCACATGCCTGGGTTGCAGGCCAGTTCCCAGCAGGGGACGCACGAGAGGCAACCATGCATTGATATTTCTCTCCCTCTCTCCTTCCCTTCCCCTCTACAGATAGAAAAATAAATAAATAAATAAGGAAGTGCTAAACAGGTGTGCATATGTGCCAACTTTTAGTTAAAAAAATAAAATATAAAATGAAAGCATGGGTAAGAAATATATTCCTACTTGCTTGATTTTGCATGAGGAAACTCTAAAGAATATAACACTAACCAGAAAAACTGGTTCCTTAGTTTGGGGATAGAAAACTGGGAGCACAGGGGACAGGAGTGTGAGGCTGAGTTTCATTATGTATCTTTGCATCTATTTTTTGACAGTATGTGAGGAACTGCTCTCTGTACTTAGAAAGTATCAAGGAACAAACTTACTCCCTCAAGGAGCTTACATCCTAGTGAGAGACAACAAATATAAACACATAAAAACAGATACATTATATGGTACATTAAATGGTCATAAAAATTAGAAAGTAGATAGGGGTAAGGGATACAAGGGAGTTGGGAGATGGGCAGTTTGCATCATTAAATACGGTGCTCAGGGCAGCGTCAATGGGATAAGAGCTGCACTAAGATTTGGAGGAGGTGAGGGGATAGAAATGTGGATCTTTGGGGGAAGAGTGGGCCGGGCAGACAGGAAAGCTGTGGCAGTGGTTCTCAGGGGACATTTGTCAATGTCTGGAGACAAGTTTGATGGCCATGACTGGGTGTGGGATGCCCCTGGCATTCAGCGGGTAGACCCAGCGATGCTGCTAAACATGGACAGGGCAGTGCCTCACAACAGAGAACGATTCCACCCAAACTGCCTAAGTGCCACGCTTGAGAAATGTTGAGCTAGGGCAAGAGCCCTCAGAAGGGAGGATGCCATCTACCTTTGACTAACAAAGCAGCAATGAGGGTCGAAGAGAAGTCAGCTGTCCTACTTCTGTCTTCTTAAGATTGTTCATCCAGCTACAGCTGAACCGCGTGCTCACACAACTTCCCATAGCAAACACTAATTCTAACAGTGAATGCCAGACCCTTAGGAATGCCATATTCCTAAGGTAACTGCTTTGTAGCTGTGCTGATGCTTCATGTTATCATGCAGAAGAGTGTTAGTTCTTTCCTTCATTCCTCCACTCCGCCCCCCCCATCACCAGTCCCACTGCAAAACAGAGCTTCACAAAGATGAAATGACTGCCTTCTTAGTTAAAGACGGAGAAAACTTCAAAGTGAGAATATTACCTTGTAAAACAGGAATGATACCTGGGGTTAAGGAGGTGGAAAAGAAATAGGGAAGATGGAAGCAAATAAAAATGACAGAGAAAGGTGATTTTCTTCCATTTTCAAAGAGAAAGAGGCTCTGGGAGTGTCCTGCAGGGGGTGCAATTAAGGAGGCAGCCATTCAAGTCTATTGACTCAGCCAATGAATGGAGACTTGAGACACAGCCACGTTCCAGAATTTCCCATCATTTCCAGTCTCCCTGTTACTGTTTTCTCTTTACTTGCTACCTAGTCATTGCTCTATAAATGTTTGTTGAACTGAATTGTAGTAAAACAAAACTGGCTGACGTGGCTGACTTTCCTCAGCACTTCTAGAGCCAAAGCATATATACTAGGCAGGAAAACACAAGATACGTTTAGGTAAGAGTGACTGGTTCAGTTTAACTAGCTTATCAGTCAGGTTTAGGGAAGCAGTGAGTAATAAAATTAGAAGCTAGAGTGATATTAAAATATGTAGTAACTGGTATGGTTATAAAAATTAATGCATACATTGATACATTTCTGACACTTAAAAATATGTCCTTTTATAATCACTAAATAAACTAAATTACATATGAATCCAGAGGTATTAGGACAGGCATTAGAAAACAGGCTTTGGAACCAGAGGACCGTGGTTCGATTCCCAGTCAGGGCACATACCTAGGTTGCAGGCCAGTTCCCGGCAGGGGACACACGATACATTGTGTCTCCTCAGCAGAGGCAACCATACATTAATATTTCTCTCCCTCTCTCCTTCCCTTCCCCTCTAAAGATAAATAAATAAAATATTAAAAAAAAAAAAAGAAAACAGGCTTTGGTGTCACCTCAGCCTGGGTTTGACTCCTGGCTGCACTACCAGCTTTGAGACCTTGGGCTGGTGTTTTAAGTGTCCTGGGCCCCCGTTTTCATAGCTATAAGACAGGGGAAATAATAGTATCAACTTCATAGAAATGCTGAGAGAATGAGAACTATAATTTGTGTTGAATACAAGGTCTGGCAATAGTAAAAGCTCAATAGCAGATAATATGATCAAAATATATCTTCTGTGTTCTTCAAATGCCAGCTAGACAATAAACTTCTCAGGTATTTACTGTCTCATTGTCATTACCAGTACTCGCTTTTACAACAGTTACCTGGGCAAGGACTTTCTGTCTGGATTATCTGGACAACTGGTTTTGACTAGAAAAGCCTGCCAGAGAGGAGGGGTCAAAAGGCACCTCACTGTGGGCATCTCAGGGCGGGAGTGTTAAAGTGTAATGCTGGATAACAGAAGTATTCTGTTTTCACATAAATAAATGTGAATAAATGTGAAAATAGACTTTTGATTGACTATTAAAAATTAAGTAAATATTAATAATCCTGAACTGAAACAGCTTCCAAGATCATTTGTTAAGTGGAAAGATCAAGGTGTAAGTACACAAACAGGACACTCAGATGTACATTTACAATATACACACATGTGTATATGCACATGCACATTCATGTACACAGTGCATATGGGTTTATAAATGCACAGAGATCTCTGGAAGAATACATAAGAAAATATTTCATTCCCCTATGCAAATAGGAACTGAGAGATGGAGTCAGAAATGGGGAGTGGACTTACTTTTCATTGCACATGCCTCTCTGCTCTGAATTCTACAATCATGTACTATGGGCCCTGACTGGGGTGGCTCAGTGGGTTGGGTGTCGTAGTACAAACCCATTCCCGCCTGGGCACGTGCCTGGGTTGGGTCTCCAGATGAAGGTGTGAGAGGCAACCTAATGATGTTTTTCTTGCACACCAGTGTTTCTTTCCTTTTTTTCTCCCTCCCTTCCCCTCTCTCTAAAAAGAAATAAATGAAATCTTTTTAAAAAGTAAAAGGAAACACAATCATATACAATATAATATTTAAAAAACCTTGAAAATTATATCCTCCCCAAATGACTGTAAATTGCATGAAGAAAAGAAGCTCAATGGTTACAAGATTCTGAAGCCTGAGAATACCAGATGTTGGCAAAAAGTGAGGGGAAATACAAATTCTTATTCTTTTCTCCGGAGAATATAAACTGGCACACTCGCTTTGGAGAGCAATAGGAGAAATTAAAAAATTAACCTAGAGTTTAATTATACATTGGTGTATTACATAGCAGTTAAATGAATGTGCATAAAACTCAGAATCATATGACATATTTTTTAAAGTTGTAGAGCAACCTATTGAATATACCATTTGTGTCTCATAAAACACAAAAGCACCCAAAATGATTCTATGTAGTATATATATGAATACACACATTTGTAGTTAAAGCTCAGAAACATTCAAGGAAAAAAATATACTCCAGTCCTCCCACGACAGAAGCTTCCTAAAGTGTGGGAAGGGAGCAGGGAGGGCATAGACTGTAGGAAGTTGGGGGTGAATTATCTCTAAATTCTCTATAATCCAATCCTGACCAGCATCTGTGAGGCTGGGCAAGAAGAAACTTTAATGCATTTGATCCCTGTTTTGAATGAATTCCTGGTCGAGTTGCCCAGAAGCAGTCGCGAATGGATAAGACAGTGCCCTGCAGGGCATGGGAGAGCGCTGGATGTCACATCCCAGCCTGACCAGTCCTGTGTCACTTTAGGTGCCTCAGTTTCTCCATCTGCAAAATGCAACTAGTAAAAGGACTTCCTTCATAAGATGGTTCCAAAGATCCAAGGAGAAAATTCATGGAAAATGCCTAAAACAAGGCCTGGCCCATACTAGGTGGTCAAGAACCATTAGCTCTTGTTCATCGGCCATGGGCCAAGCCTGTGAGCTGAGAAAGGTCCCAGAGGGCAGATGTGTTTGGAGGTGACCCTCCTGGAGAAAAAGCTCCGACTCCCCCCGGAGGCCTGATTTACTGTCACCATCTTTAAGGAAGGCTGCCTAAGGAAAGAACACTCTAGGCAGCGAAGTTAGCAAATGAGAAGATAATACTCACAGATAATGGGCCCAGGTTGTTAGAGGTGTGCAGACACCGCTAACAAATCATCGAGTGAGAAATTAGCCACACCGAGGGAAAGAAAGCATCAGACACCTTTTCAAGGACTTAAACCACACGGCTTGTTTATGAGGGAAACATTTTTCATTGCTGTTTTTTAAATTTAATAGAAATCTGGGAGTGGCCCATTGTGATATTTTGTTCATGAGGTTTCTGAACCTCTGGAGGCTTTGAATATTTCAGAAAGTAGGTCATTCTAGTCTCCAAAACCACATCACAGCACCCCATGGTACACCAGCTCCCAAGGTCCCAATGCGGTGGTCCTGCTGGGCTAGGTGCTGGCACAAGGGAAACTTAGAAATGAGAGATCTAGGAGATAATAGCAGTGACAATGACATCTGTCACTAATATTTACTCTGTCCCAGGCACTGTGCTGGTTATTTGGGTGTAAACTATCTCACTGAATCCTCAGAACCTCTGTGAGGAACCGAGGCCTGAGTGGTTAGGTCACCTACCTGAGGCCCAGGAACCAGTGTGCCCAAGTGCGAGCGGCCACCACCCAGCTGTGAGCTCCTGGGCTCGTCACCTCACCTGTCTGGATCTCACTCCACCCACCTGTAAAACTATGGGTGGACTGGTGATCTCAAAGGACCCCTTCTAACACTTAGACTTCAGGTTACCATGAAATTAAGTCACCTCTCCTCTGCCAATAAAACCCCAATTTCCAAAGCCTTTTCTAATACAGGTTGCCCAAAAAGGAGTACACTCCTCCCCGAATATTAAATAAAGGTCCCAGTGTTTCGGTCAGAAACCGTAAGGGCTCTGAAAGCCCTATACAACAGTGTTTGTGTTTAGGGGTTTGGGTGGGGGAGGAGTGGTTAGGGAGACAGAAAAGCGCAGAGTGGGCCACGTGCAGGAGGAGCCAGGCGCTGGTTCTGGGAAAACCATGAAGGCATCTCCTGCTTGAAGTCATCAGTTCCACGTAACCAGGACCCCTGAAAGCCAACCTCATGACCTTTCTGCTGGGAATACTAAATGAGCCCCCAAGGTCTTTAGAAATATGGGACTTACAAATAAGGCCAAATATTTCACCTCTGATTCTGATGAAAGGTTTATGAGCCCCAGAATAGTTCAAGCACGACATGTCTGGATTGAATATTTGGTGTGCACTTAACACCCACGGGTTTCAGAGGCTTCGTGTTTCACAACCAAACTTTGGCAGAACTGTGTTAGTTACCTGATACCCATGGTAGGGGACATTTTCTCACTTCTCGGTGCCATAAATAGTGCAGGCTCCTGTCTGTGGCGTATGCGAGTTAATTAGGCACGTTCAGCTTTGGAGGTTTGCCGGCATTGCCGTCCCTCAACTTTGTGACCACGGAAAGGAAGGCCAAGGAGAGGATGACACGCTGCAGAGTGACATTCTGATAGGGTGACCATGGGGATGAGGGTTCCAGGAAAATGCGGAGATCAGACTCTCTGCACTCTGACGTGCTCACTGCACCTTGGTCTTAGTTCGAATGAGAAAATAGAGACACGTGACATGAGCAGAAAGAAAATCTTCCGGATGTCAGGGAGAAGTCAGTTCTGTTTGGAGATGAGAGTGTGACTGGCATTGGTCTGTTCTCAAATCACTCTCATTGACTGAGATCTATCGTTAGAAAACATGCAGGTAGGAATTAAAGGCAAACAGCATGAAGGCAATAAACACAACTGACTCTTAAAAAGAATGACTTTGAATCTGCACGGCATATTCTAGTTCACGAAGTGCTTTCTTGCAAATAAAGTAGCCTGTTTAGCTTTCAGTGGACAGATGAGAACCAATTCCTAAAGTAAAATCTTGTTTTACCTTTAGAGAGTAAAATCATCTGGTATTAAACTCATCAATAGGACTGACCACATACTGGCCACAGGGATGCCCTCTCATCGACTGGCTGTGTGGCCTTAAAAATACTTTATCTTTCTCATCTTCAGTTTTCTCATCAGCAAAATGGGCATAATAATAGTGCCTCCTTGCCTTAGTCCGCTCTGGCTGCTATAAAAATATATATCACAGCCCTGGCTGGTGTAGCTCAGTGGATTGAGTGCAGGCCTGGGAACCACACAATCGAGGTTCCATTGCCAGTCAGGGCACATGCCTGGGTTGCAGGCCAGTTCCCAGCAGGGGACTCACAATAGGCAACCATACATTGATGTTTCTCTCCTTCTCTTCTCTCCTTCCCTTCCCCTCTAAAGATAAATAAATAAAATCTTTAAAATATATATTTTTAATATATATTAATATAAAATATATATAATATTTAATATATATAATCTTTAATATATATATATCACAGACTTAAACAACAGGAACTTATTTTTCACGGTTTTGGAAGCTGGGAAGTCCAAAATGGAAGTGTTGGCCAATTTGGNGCAGGGGACTCACAATAGGCAACCATACATTGATGTTTCTCTCCTTCTCTTCTCTCCTTCCCTTCCCCTCTAAAGATAAATAAATAAAATCTTTAAAATATATATTTTTAATATATATTAATATAAAATATATATAATCTTTAATATATATAATCTTTAATATATATATCACAGACTTAAACAACAGGAATTTATTTTTCACGGTTTTGGAAGCTGGGAAGTCCAAAATGGAAGTGTTGGCCAATTTGGTTTCTGGTGAGAGCTTTCTTCCTGGCTTGTAGATGGCCTCTTAACTCTGTACACTCACATGGCAGAGGACATGTGTGAGTGTAAATGTGCGTATGTGAGAGGGATAGAGACATACTCCCTGGTGTCTTTTCTTACAATGACACTAATCCTATCAGATTCGGGCCCTACCTTTATGACCTTATTTAACCTTGATTACCCCCTAAAGGTCCTGTCTCCAAATATACTCACATAGAGGGTTGGGGCTACAACACATACATTTTGGAGGATACCATCAATTCACAGCACTTCACCAGGCTTTTGTAAAGGTTAGACAAAGTAATACATGTTAAAGATTAATTAGGATCTGGCCTTTAGGGAGAGGGCAATAACAGCAGGAAGTATTGCCTTTTGACTTGTGAACAAAATGTAAAGAAAGAACACAACCCTTGAAGTCAGAGGATTTATTTGTTTGATCTTAAGCAAGTTGCTGAGGCACTCTGGATTTGTTTTCCTAATCAATGTATTTTTCCTATATTTAGTATGTTGGCTTCTCTCCTTGCTTGTCATCCCATGCTTTCGAGATAGTGTTAGCACCTCCAGTCATTTCATTTACAATCCACGCAAGAAGGTAGCAGTAAAGGCAAGGCACGGGCCAGTTAGGTTTACCAGTAAAGCAAAAGCGTTCCCAGAAACTGTATCCAACAGACTTCCACTTCTATCTCATTGGCCAGCATTGTGTCACATGGCTACCTCTTACTAGGAAAAAAAATAAGGAGGGAGAAGTGATTTGTGGCATTGTCCGCCATAAAGCATAAGGGTTTCCTAGAGTGAAATCAATATTTGCATATCCATGTGATTGTTGTACTAAAGATGACAAGGTAACTTTATTGTGGGGTCACCAAAGATTGTCACCTTCATCCCATGTGGTCACTGGCAGCTTCCACCAACAACATTCCGACCCACAGAACATATCAAGAACTAACTTGGGAAAGAGAGAAAAGGAGACATTTGCACTGAGACAAATCTGGAAAGAAAAATGCTACAGCATGTGTGATAATATGCCTTCCTCTGTCTACGTAATGGGGACAGTTTCATTCTGTTTCCCTTCCTCCTCATGTTCCCCATTTTCAGAGACCATTTGAATGGTCACTACAGAGACGTGACTCTCTCTTACGTTCACATCACTCCCTAACTGCACCACAGTGAGAAACCCCAAGTTCTGACCTGGTGCCTGGTCCTCCCTCACGTGCTAAAAGGCTTTTTAATGAGGCAGGCAGACAGGCAGGCAACTAGATCTCAGCCAGAGCATCTCATTCCCCACAAAGGAAGGATCAAGGTCACAGAAGGCAGTGTAAGCATGATTTAAAGCACAGAATCTGGGCAAAGTGGGGGATCTTCACATCACGCAGAGGGAAAAACATCTAAATAACATTGTAGCCATTTCAAACATCTTCCACTCCTAAGGGGCTAGAAGAGGAGGTGGCCAACCTGATGTTTTTCATGAGCACTGTCACGAAGGATCAATGAGCTTTTCTTTCAACTACTAGTAAAAGCAAACAAATCACCAAGCCATGTTTTTTCCAGGAGGTTTCATGCAAATATTTTAAAATTCAGATTTTGTCAAGCTGGTTTAACTAGGAAAGTCGAGTTGGAAGAATATGCTAATAAGTCATTAAAGTGCACTCATATCATGCCATATGGTACACTTGAAACATAAAACACTGGCCTCTATTCTTCGGGCAGGATTGTTTGATAAAAGAGAACCCTAGGGAAAGGATTGTTGCTCTGTCCACCCTCACTTTATATGCTAACTCTTATTACAGGGGCTTGTTTGTTTTGATGAAGCTTGGCAGGTATCTGTAAACGGACTGCATTTGAGAAAACATTTGCAGATGTGTTCATGTAAAATCCAAGCCGGCAGAAATACGTTTGCATGAACTCAGTTTCCAGAGTGGCTTTTGTTTTGCTAATTATTAGCATGGTTTTTGATCATTATATTCTAAGTTCCATATCTAGTGATGTCTATTCTTTTAAATGATTATTTAAAAATAAAACATACTTGGAATCAGTGTGTATGACAGACAGATTATATATTGAAACTGTATGTTTAGTGGATGTTTTTAATATGCAAGTCAGGTCTATGCTGATGTACATTCAGAAACTGAACTTGGCAGTTTGGACGTTTAATTGTGTTGTGGCCTGTGAACCACATTTGAGGAAACGACAGATAAATGCAGAGACCCGAGGATGAGTCTCTGGCTACTGCATTACCTCCAAACCCACCCCGCAGCTGGCAATTCAGAGAGGGCACACGGACTCGGACATGGATACACGCAGTCACCAGAAATACCATCAAAGTGTCTAAGTTAAGTGAGTTTCATTTCAGCACTAGGTTATTAAGGAAAAAATATATTTTGGACATTTGGGGCAGGGACCCTGGCTTTGACTTTTGCTTGATCTTCTGTGCTCAAACTCACTTCAAACCCCGGGCGCTCAGGTACTGGGTTAATAGACAAGGATGTTTGTCACAACATCTCTGCTGACATACTGCAGGGGGGAAATTTTCTTAGTTATTTACAAAGAAGGTCCTGTCTCCTAGTCTATAGAAGCAAAAGATGAGGGGGAAAGGGGAAGGGAGGGGGAGGGGAGGAGAAGGGAAGGGTAGAGGGGAGAAAAAGAACCATACTGCTTAGCACTCTGTGTGATGGAAATAAGCAGACTGAAAAAGTCCACGTGCCACAGAGCTTGCCGGACTGCGTCTCTTGGCCCAAATCTAGGCCAGAGACAGAACAAACTAATAGCGGGACTAAGACAGCTCCTCTGGGTTCCCAGAACAAAACCGCGTACCAATTATTTGTCTAATGAATTATATAAGCCTCCCACAGATCAATTAATGAATATGATTTTTTACCGACACAATTATAATTTCTAAGCCATCCCTATATACAGTGACTAGAATCATTTTATAATTGCATAATTGTATAATAACATAATATTGTACATAAAAATAGTCAATATATTATTATGTAATTAAAATGTATTCTATAAATTTAGATTATAACACAGTGTATTATTACAAATAATAACTTTATATTATAATAATTATGCCATAATCTCATAACTATATAACTATGCCTACATAATAATTATTTCACTTCCCCAAATATATCATTAAATGATAAAGGAAGTTGTCATTATTTTTAATCACATCTGTACTGTTCGGGGTTTGGTTTTTTTCTGACTATAAATAGAACACAGGCCAAAGAAACTCAAACACAGAACGAGTTAACACTAAATATTGGCGGCAGTTAATCCCCTCCCCCCACCCCCACCAGAGCTCTACGCTCTGGGGTTTCTATGCTGAACAGAGATGGAGGATGTATGAGTGAGTTTTTAATGAGTGTGTAATGCCGTTCTCTGAAAAAAAGAGCACGTATGTAATTTAAAAGGAAAAATCCTCCATCTCAAATTCCTTTTTTTTGAAAATGGGACAGAACAAAGAAATAAAAGTATTTTTTGAGTCATCTGTTAACCATCTGGGTGCTGATCCCTCCATTTACCCCAAGAGCTCTGCAGAACATTCAAAAATCACAGAAGCCATAAAGTTTCTGTCTGACCAGGTACCTGGGACTCCTTAGAACTTAACTGCAGGAACCAAAACATTACAAGACCCCGTGGCTGCACCTTCCTTCTCAGGGAGACGGGCATCTGCCGTCATAGTCTCTATCCCTGCACCTCTGCGTCAGGCAGCCTGCTGTCTCCCCGCCCCGTGGAGTGTCTAGCACGTACGTGTTGTGATAAATTAGTCTCACTGTTCCCAGCCTCCATCTCTGTCCTCTTCCCATCCTTTGCTGCCAGATGAATCGTACAGGGCAATGGGAAGAGGTGGGCAGAGCACAGGTTTGGAATCAGACCTCAGTGAAAACTCCAGGGCTTCTCCACTTCCTGCCTGGAGGATCTCCAAAATCGGAAGATACACACCACCACCTGTAAGTGGGCTTGCCAAAAAACACACTCGTAATCTGAGCCGGTGATCACCACCAGTTCACAGGAAGTCAAGAGACAGGAATATGTTTCATGAAACAAGCGGACATGTCAGCCAAGTTTGGGATGTGGAGAAGTCTAAGGAGAAATCTGGTGTCTTCAACCAAAACATTTCAAGAAGAGAAAAGAAGAGGACTGAGGAGCATTTCAACAAAAGAGACTTGAAGAAACACAGCAACCAATTTCAATGTACAGAATTTATTTGATTTTTGATTAAAGCAAAAGAAAGCATTTGTTTTTAGTTGATGAGAAAAGTCAAGAAAATGTGGGTAATGGCTATTTGGTGATATTTTTAAAAAATATTACTTAATTTAGGTGTGGTGATAGTATTGTGATTACTTTTTTTAAAGAGTCTTTGACTTTTAAAGACACACAATGAAATATTTATGAAGTGATATGATGACTAGGATTTCCTTCAAGATAATTAGGGGCCGGTGGACAGTGAGGTGAGACAAGATTAGCCAGAGCTGATAATTGCTGAAGCTGAGTGATAAATACAGAGTGGGTTCATTATGCTTTTTCTTTTGAAATTTTCTCAAGATAAACTTCCTTTTTTAATTCAGCCACTTCTCACATTCTGGAGTCTGTTGTTTGAATCCTCATGTATCATTTAACATGCTCCTCTCTTCTCTGTCCTGTGAACTCCTAGCAGTATCTAGAAACTTGGTCACATAGAACTTCCATAATGGGCAAGAATATTTTATAGGTAATTTTCATACTTTTAAAATACTTTCATACTTTTTAAATTGGTTTTCCCAACCGAAAAAATGGAGATCCTTCCTAGAGAGGTCATTTGAGTTTAAATTATTTCTATAAGTAGAGGACCAACACAGAGCCTGACTATAAATAGAACACAGGCCAAAGAAACTCAAAGTCATTTTATCATAGGTGCTTACAAATGTGCTTTACAGATTTCTTCCTTCAACCCTTCAATAACCTCTCTCAAAATTTCATTATCTACTGCATCAAGTTTTAAGTACCCTTAAAATTTCAGCTATTCTATGATCTATTCTTAGTCTGCCTTTCTAGTGTTTTTTTTAAGATTTTATTTATTTTTAGAGAGAGGGGAAGGGAGGGAGAAAGGAGGGGGGTGAAACATCAATCTGTGGTTGC
Organism: Sturnira hondurensis; assembly: GCF_014824575.4. Classification (NCBI taxonomy): domain Eukaryota; kingdom Metazoa; phylum Chordata; class Mammalia; order Chiroptera; family Phyllostomidae; genus Sturnira; species Sturnira hondurensis. The sequence goes on from NW_028075471.1 coordinate 32,668,047, forward strand.
CTCTAGCATACCCCCTACTGGGGACATGGCCTGAAACCCAGTCATGTGCCCTGACTGGGAATCGAACTGGTGATGCTTTGGTTCCCAGGCCTGTGCTCAATCCACTGATCTATGGCTAGGCTGCCTTTCTAGTTTTATCCTCTGCTTTAAACATCTGCACATGTATTGCATTTCCCAACCACAACCCTTCAGTCAGAAAGATCTCCTTGCCTCCTCTCTGCCATCCTTCCAGACTCAGTTCAAGTCCCACCTCCTGCAAGGGACTCTTGGGCTCAGCCAGCCGCTGAGGCCTCCCTCAACACTGCCTCCAACTGCTATTCACTGCTTACATTATGAAACTTCCCATGCTAAGTTTTCTTTCTCCAACAGCCTGGGCACAGGTAGGACACCGGCCTTCCTTGTTTCTTTCACAACACACAGTCCAGCGCATGCACACAGGGGCATGCCACCGATGTTTGCCAAATGAAGAGAATGAAAAAGTGAACCAGAGAATAGCTTCCAAATGGAAAGCAGGAAGGCAAATCTGCCCAGTCACACCTAAACAGACACTCAGATTTATAATCCTTACTTTGCTTATCTCGTTCTGAATTCCATGTATGAAGAAACCAGAAACTTTCCAGGCCCTGGTAATGGTCAAGGTTTAATAAAATCAGATGATAATCTCAAGTGTCTGAACATTGAATTTGAGTTCCAAATTATGGCTGCATGAGGAGGGAAAGGACAATTAAAGCACAGCTGTGGACCGCTTAAACTACTGATGTGATCTCAGCCCCAGTCATTTCAGAGCTACCCGTTCCGGCAACATGTTTCTCAAGCCCACCTAAAACTCAGCTCTGTAAAATCAATCGTGACTACCTGAGTCAAGGTGGCCAAGAGGTTCTGGAACATTGTGTGGTTGAAGGGTAAAAAACTCCACCTTCTCCTCTATTCTCCTAAGACCTCAGAGAGGTCTCTAGGCAGCCAACAGGCCCCAGATGGACAGCAATGACCTTGAGCTGAGCCTGCTATCTGCATAGCTCTTTGCCACATAATTATGAAAGAGAGCTTTATGATACAATAATGTTTGCTTCACCATCAGATTTTCACAATTATTTTGACAACTATTAACAACAGAGCATTCTAAGTCTCTTACATGGAATTCTTCCTTGGTGCCTGACAGTTTACCAGAGGGCTCAAGGGCAGACTATGATGAAAGCTCTAGCCCTTCTCCTACGGAAAATGTGCACATACACATGAAAGTTTGCACGTTGCTGCATATGTTTCTTTAAAAATTAAGTGTTCCCAAATCATGTCACATCCTTTCAATGAAACTACTTGCTTTTATGCTGTAACAATTCTCCAACATTCCAGGAATTGTTTGAAACCATAGTCAGGGCCAAGCAACCTTTGTGAGAATTTGGAGAGCAATCTTAGACGATTTTTTAATAAAGCAGTCATTGTTTCTTTGAGGGAAAACAAAAACACCATTTCATAGAACATGTTGCGTAGAGGCCCAATAGATTGTAGGTCTACGATAGCAAGGCTAGAAATAGTAACATTGATTTGGGGGAGTGCTTCAAGGCGACAGGTAAGGGGCCCTCTCTAGTTATATTTTGCTCAGAGTTTGACCCCTTGGGCTCCCCCGGTACAGCCCCAGAGAAATGTTTTGGCCGTTATATTCACTTATTAACAGAGTGACAATAAAGAGGCACAATTCACAAAGTCATCCTCTACTGTGCCAAATTCTCCTCTGAAACACGGCTCCTGGCTTCCTCAGGCACTAAATTCACAAAAGATTTCATCCTTATCCCTGTGTTCACATTTTCACTGCAGTTCCAAAACAAAAGCATCATGTTCCCTATTATCTTAACTGTCCATAGTTGATAACTTTCCTAATTGGTGTTACACATGTTTGAAACTGTATAATTATTTAATGATGGTCACCAGGTAATCCATAACAGCAATTACATATCTGAGCTGTCATGGACTATTGGACAAATATGTAACGGGGCATTTTAAAAGCATTTAAAATGTAATGCTAATTAGAAAGGTTATCAAATACGTTACTTACTGTAACAGGGAACATATTGAAATTTTTGTGGTTAAAAAAAGAACAAGAAAATAGTGTTTATTAGTACTCAGTGTTTAATAGTGAAATTAGTACTTTCATTCTTTTGACTATAAATAAGAATGAAATGAAAACATACGTAGAATTATCTGGAGCCAGATACGTAGATCTAATACAAAAGTCTCATTTTATTTGCCCACTTATTAGATAAGCATCAAATAACCACCTCCTGCATTTTCCTAAGCATTAAAAGCTAATACTAAGCCCTGGCTGGCATGGCTCATTGGATTGAGTGCTAGCCTGAAAACCAAAGGGTTGACAGTTCAATTCCCAGTCAGGGCACATGCCTGGCTTGCAGGCCAGAACCCCAATAGGGGGTGTGCAAAAGGTAACCACACATTGATGTTTCAGTCTGTCCCTTTCTCCCTTTCCCTCTCTTTATTTTATGTCTTAAAATAAGTACATAAAATCTTTTTTATAAAAGCTAATACTAAAATATTAAGAAGGCAATGTGGCTTGCCCATGCCCTTTTGAAATCTAATTGGAGAGGCAGACCATAGAGAAATGGTATTATCAGAGATCAATTAACCAATTGCATTTAGTATCACCATTATAAAAAAACAACCTGTAATGATCCAGTTCTGACTATATGCAAAGCACTGAGGAAGCATGACAAAGACTCCTGAATGAGGCAAATTTTAAGGAAAATTCTTGAAAGAAGTTTGGGGTAGAGATGAATGTGTACTGACAAAAAGCCAATGAGAAGGTGTTACAGGTGGAGATGATTGAAACGGTGGCTTAAAAGCCAACAAAGGACCCTGGGCTTGGAACCAGAAAGCTTGGATCAAAATTCTGGTTCTGGCTCTTACCAGCATTTTGACCTTGAGTAAGGCACCCCCCCGTAACTCTTAGTTTTCACATCAGTGAAATGAGGATAATAAAACCTATTTCATGAGTTAGTTGTTAAAGATTAAATCAGTGAGCATATGTGAAAATATGGGGTTTAACAAAGTAGTTGACATGGAAGGCATGTAGATGCTCTTTAGGTGAATGAAAGCAAAGTTGTAACCACAAGTTGAAGCAGAGAAGGTGCTAAGCCTATGAGGTTGCATGAGTAGAGTTGGCTCATCTGGCAGAACGTCTTGAACCCAAGGCTGAATCACTTTAGGTTTGTTCAAAGTGACTTGCAGGATCCACTGTCAGCTCTTGAATGAGGGTGTAGGAAGGTGACTTTAATATTGTTCTAACAATTATGGGATGCTTGGAGGAGAGAGAATCAACAGGAAATTGGGAATTAAAGGGCTCTTGGAGTGTTTAGAAATGAGGAGATAAACCACAAGCAAAGGGAGCTACCAATTAAAAAAGAGAAAGAGAGAAAGAAGGAAGGGGTCAGAGTTGAACATGAAGTAATCTGCATAAAGTTGGTACTCAGCCCTATCACCTTGTCCAAACCACCACCTCTCTCCGCTAGACTACACAAGAGCTTCTGGGTTAGCTGGAAATTATTTCCACTGCAGGTAGCATTTTAGTTCTTAGTGGCTTAAATAATAAAGCCATTTATTTATTTTTAGATCAAAAATTCTGAACAAATTCAGACTTCCCAAGAACTCCAAGGTTTTTCAGGGGTTTCATATCTGTGTCTCTGTAACTTTCTTGGCCTTTCCCTCATGGTCACAAAATGGCTGCCACAACTCATGGCATCATTAGAGCAAAGGCAGAAAGCAAGGGCACATGACAATGGGGAGAAGGCAGCACCAGCCAACTCTCACACTTATTCCTTTTATCTAAAACTGCAATATTTCTTCCTGAAGCCTTCCAGTAGACTTACTTCTATGGCACAGAGGTCATAGCTAAATAGGCATGGTCACCTCTAGCTGGAAGAGAAATTGGGAAAGTAAGCAGTATGGTGGGAGGAACAGGACAAGGGGTAACTTTTATGTAGGCATCAATAGTACCTGCCATGGCTAGTCCTAACTAGTTCCTTGCTTCCAGACTTGTTCCCATACAGTCCATTTCTCTTTTCTTTTTTTTTATCCTTGTTATATTTTTTCCATTACCATTTAGTTCCCTTATACCCCACCCCCCAAAAAACAGTCTATTCTCTACACAACACCCAAAACACTATTTTAAAAATGTAACACTGATTTCATTATTTCCCTAATTAATTAAACATTCCCCTAATATTTAAATATTTCCTATTTGCATAGATAAAGTGTGAACTCCTTACTTAGGCTACAATGTCCTGCACTATCTTGGTCCTGCCTATTCCTCTAACTATACTTGTCATGGCCCCTCTCCCCCTAACTCACTGTTTCATGGCCAAAATGTCCTTCTATTAGTTCCTGCAGAGGGACTGTTCCCAATTGCTCCTCCTCATGCAGGTCTTTCCTCCTCAGAGAAGCTGCTGCAGACTACACTGTTTAAATCAGGTCTCATGGACTTAAACTCCACTGTTCGCCAAACCTTGTTTTTTCCTTGGTTATACTTACCCCAATCCTTAATTTCACTTATCACAGTTGATCACTATTGTGCTTTTTTTCTTAGTGTCTGTCTCCCCTGCAGAAGGTGAGCTCTGTGAAGATGGATAAAACCTTGTTCTCCCTTTTTTGACCACTTCTTAGCACAGTGCCTGGCATATAGTAAGTGTTCAATAAATATTTGCTGAATGAATGAATGAATCAACACATGATCAAGAACTAGGTCTAAGGCAATGAGAGGAAGAAGAAAAAAACAGTGAAATAGAAAAGAAAGAGTGATAAAAGAATGGGGGGAGGGGCGGATTAAAGGAGCCTGTATTGTGTAGGCCAAAAGAGCTCCAGGAGCGAGAGCAAAGGGTTCAACAGTGAGAGCAAAGGATTCATCAGCATCAAATGCCATAAAAAGAGCAAAGAGAAGGAAGAGCTGGAAAATATCAATGAATTTGGGTAGGAAAAGGCCCATGGTGACTTTGGTTTAGAGGTTATACGCGAGGCACATGTTCTGCCTGTTGCATAAGAGCTTCAGCATCCGAGAGAAGACATACTAGCCCTGGAAGCAAGTGGTTTGCTTTTTCCTTCTTGGCTCCAACACTATATGGTGCCTTTTTTGTGCTTTAGTTTTCCAGTTACTAAACAGCAAGAGAAATATCTTTAAACTTCCTCTCTACCTTGGTAAGATACCTCAAGTATCAAATGACAGAAAAAAATTAAGTTGAACATCCAGGAAGCTGAATATCAAGAGTTTAATAATAATCCAGGGGACAGATGTGTATTTGGAAAAGGATCCCAAACAAGCCTGTTCATTCTTCTCCACTGGAAAAAGTATTCCTTCTGTATCATTCAGTAATCTTTACTCCACCCTAAATCTCCTCTCCCTTAAAAAACTCTCATACACAACTGTGAGTAGTAGGCCAGCAAAAAAGCTGCACAAAGTAGTTTTGAGTAAGGAGACTTTGAAAGTAATTACCCCATAAACATTTATCTTTTTTGCTTAACTGCTATGTGATATGCTTCAAATCGTTACCAGAGAGAACAGAGACAATTATGAGTCACAGCCTATGAATCATAGTAGAATAAAACTTGGTGACATTTAGGAAGGAGTAACTGGAGGAAATCAAACACCTCCTGGTGGCAACCCCTCCAATTATTCCCATAGTGCGGATCCGTGTGACTATTTCCATTATAGGCCCATCAACTTTAAACTATTATCTTACATGTTTTTATAATAGCAATAGAAATAAATGCCTTTCCTTCTCTGTGTGTGCTGGCAAAGTGAGCACATAAATACCTTAGTTTCTGGTCTTCTTCTGAACAGTGTTTATTTGAACCTCATCAGAATTGTTTCTTGTGAATAGCCCAGAAGAGAGGGGGTGGATGTAGATCAGAGACTTCATCTTCACTGCAACTGTGAGGAGAAGACCCAGGAACCCCTCTAGGTCTCAGTAAAAGTGAGGGTCTATCTAGATGGTCTCTTATTTGACGTTATTGAAAAATTAATAAGAGCACTTAAGGAGATTTAATTAGAGCATAAATGACTTTCTGTGAATAAAACTGATATTTTTCACTTAAAAACATTAGTAGATGATTCAAAGAAAAGGGTAGCTGGTCACTGTGGAGGTGTGAATTAAAGGCCAAAAGGAAGAACTACCTAAAGGAACAGAGCAAAAATACAAAGAGGTAGAGATAGTGTGGAAAAAGGCTGAGAGTCTTAGATAAATAACAAGAGCTCAAAAGGGAAAAAAAAGAACAGATGAGGGGGATGTAATACAGTAATGAAACAAATTGAAGAAATGTTCCTCAGGCTACAGCCTCAAAGGGCATTGCCAAGTTACTAGCAAGTTCAGTGATAGAACATATACCCCTAGGAATATCATTGTCAAATTCCTGAACTCCAAGTATGAAAAGAAAAGATTAACAGCTTCTAGACAGTGAATATACCCATACTGAATCATCTCACTTGTATTTTTTATTGAGTTTATTGGGGTGACATTGGTTAATAAAATTATATACATTGTATTGTGGGTTCCACATATATAAAATATATATTATTGCAAAGTTATAAGAGGTCATTAAGAAACTCTTAACCATGGTTATGGAGCTGGGTGGGGGGCGGGTGGCAATCAGTCAGAACTTGAGAAGGGAACTTTTGCTTTTCACTTTTTTTAACTTAAGCACATATTTTCTTAAATGTACAAAACTAGTTCATTAAAAATGCGTATGCTCTTTTACTCAGGGATTCAATTTCTAGGAACTTAACCATCCAACACTATACCTACACATATGCGGGTTGATAATGGTATAATGAACATTCTCATGCATAGGTTTGCAAAAGAAAAGAGAAAAAAACTAGAAGCTACCAAATGTCCATCAATAGGAAATTGGTTCATAAATATGAGTATGTTCTTACAATGATATATAATGCAGTCATCAAAAAGAATGAAAGTGTGACAGGTGTTCACTAAAGAAAGCAACTTGCGGAACAGTATTATAATCATATTTGTCGAGTTTTGTTTTGTTTTTAGAACATATGCAAACAGGACAGTGAACATGCTGGCTAGAAATTTTAAGCTTGTTTACCCCTGGGTTGTTGAACTGAGGACTGAGGGGTAAGAAGGCAAACTAATTTTCCCTATAGGTTTCTTCTTTTGTATAGTTTAAATTTTTCCCATGAACATGTACTACTTTTTAAATTTGAAATTAAAATAAATTTTTAAAGTGTAATAGATGATGTGTAGATATGTGTGTATGTACACTTTCATGCCCACATGAGATTGCCTAGTACATAAAAATATCAAATGGTATGAAACATCAAAATGCTGATTACAAAAATTGCATATTACCACATGGCATCGTTGTTAAATAATTTGCACTTAATTGTCAAGCATTTTTACCTTGGCATTTGGGGATACCCTCTAGTACCTTCTGTAACTAATTACTCAATGCTAATTGTTTCTCTCAGAAATGCACGGCCCCAATGGGAAGCCCAATTGCAGGGCATGTATACCATACGAGATGAAATCCCTGTCTTCTGAAATCTTCAATATTTTGCACAGCATTTGAGAAACATTTAAACCGTAATATCTAGAAATGAAAAAATCAATGTGATGTGCTCTGTGTAAAGTACAGCATCTTGAAAATCTATTGCTGAGCAGTTTCATTATCAATTGTATCGACATAAATAAAATCTTTTAATAATAAGGATAATTTAAAAATCTCACTGGGTCTGTTAGAAGCACATTTTTATTGAAAAGTCTGAAGGTCTGTTAATGTAGCCATCTTACCTACATAGTCAATAGCTTCATTTCTTAGTATCTTTCCATTATTTGTTACATTTCTCTTTTGCAAGTCTGTTAGATTCCACTAATTTTGTTCCTGTCTCTCTCCAATGGGACACTTATCTTCAGTGACAAGAGCTAAATGTCCTTAATACTAGAGAAAATGTTTTAAGCCCAGAGCAAGAAGAGTCCTAGAATAACATAATAAGCACAATGCTCAGAATAGAGATAAATCTTTAGAAAATTAGGTTCTTTCACCTCATTAGTTTCTTGGGGTCTTTTTATGATATCACAAATACAAAACAAGTAAATCAACTTCCTTCTTTTTTTTTTCACTTATGCACCTGCTTCTTGCTCTCATGAGTGAGGAAATAATGATCAAACCAAATCAAACCAAGTCTAGTTTTGTCTGCTATCATTGGACACCTCCAAGTGCCTACAGAACTCAACTGACCATTCAAAAACCTTTCCAACTATTTGGAAACCAGTCCCCAAAATAAAGATGAAGGTGGTCTATGGTAAGCTATGATTCAAGGACAAGCTTGCTAGCTTGGAGCCACATCATCTGGGTGCAAATTCCAGGTTTCTCATTTTCTGCCCCTGGCGCTTTAGGAAACCACGAGAATTTTTCAGCATCACTTTCCTCATTTATCAAGGGGAAATGCTAGTTATGCCTACTTCCCATCAAAAACATTCAATAACTAGTCAATAACAGCTGGACTGTGTGAAGAGTAGGTGAAATAATACACTTGCAAGCATGCAGCAGGTAAAGTAGTATGTGAACATTCGGCTGTATTAGCTTGTGCCATTACTGCCAAGGGAGGCAACAGAATATAGAGATGAGAGCTTCCAGCTCTGGTACCAGATTGCCTCAATTCCAATTCTGACTCCCCCTCTCACTTCAACTCTCCAAACTTCAGCATCCTCACCTGTAAAATGGAGATAATAACCATTCTTGTTTCATTTTCTCCCCAAGAAAATATGCCCTCTCCCCAGAAAGAAGTTTACATGCCTATATGTGCAAACAAGTTCCCTGAAGCCCCCTGCTATGATTAACTTCAACTTAAAATATAATTATGCACGTGCTAAAGGCAGAATTTTAAAAGATCAATAAATATATCTTTTTAATCTGAAAAGGATCACACTAAAATATTAATAGTGGAGAATTGCTTCCTTTTTTACCAGTTTTCATTGTTTTCCTTGATGAACTTACATTATTTTTATGATTTTTAAAGATTTAGGTATATAAATACTCACTCTGTTCAACTCAGAACCAACAGATTCAGTTTGTAATCTAAATGTGAATTGAATTTAAAGGTCAAGATTCCTACTTGATATTTGGAAATACTTCAAGTGAGTTTGTTGATACAGGCAGGGTGGATTCAAGAGAAGTTTCCAGGAAGTAAGAGAAGAGTTGAACAGTCATTTAACCTCAGCAGGGGATGACTTCTGGAAGAGTGGGATCTGATTCTTGAGGAAGGAGGGTCCCTGATCATCAATATCATTGAAGAGGGTAACCATAGCAATGGAGCCCGGTCTTCCCATCCCCAACCCTAGTTCCCACCAGTCAACACTGGGAAAGCGTGCCAGGGCAGAGAAGAAACACAGAACTCCACCCTTCCTGGGATCCCAAGAGCCTTGAGTTCAGTTAGGCTATGAGTCATAACCAGTTAGAAAGACAAGGAGAAAGTCAAGTCAGTCTTTGAGAGCAAAGCAAATAAGAACACTGATTCATCCACAGTATTCATTACCCCATGACAGTGCCATTGTGGGCAAGGACTGGTCCAGGTAAAAGGTTAGCCTGCAAAGCAGCTGCTGGGGTGAAGGATAGGCAGCGAGAGTATGAGTAAACAAAAACCGAAATAAAGGAAGGTCCTGTTTGTCCAGACTTTAATAACAAAGTGCTTTTCTTAATTATACTTAAAGCACCTCATTGATCATTTGGTTCTCACTATTATCCCTTCAGATAATAATGGAATGTGTGGCAATTCTCGGCCTTTTCTATTAAGTGCCCCCACTGGCGGAGGTCAAACTTTGATCGCAAAGGTCTGAGGATGTAGTTCAAAATGGTCCACAGATGCCATGAAATTTCTTTACAGTTCTTGTGTTCTTATAGTTTTTTCTTTAAATTATGCAAATTTTACATTCTAGCCAACAACGTATCTATTTGTTCACTCAAAAGTATTATTCTTAGGCTTTCTAACAAAATACAATGTTCCCACACTTCTTCTTACTTGAGAAATAGAAAAATCAGGTGTTATATTTTCTCCATCTTATAAATGAGAGCTATACAGCTATTTAACAGAAGAACTGAGATTCAACACACATCCGATTCCAAACAGGCAGCATTCCTTCTATGGCTACATGTACCAAAGGAGGGAAATAGCCTAAACACTAAAACTTGTTCAAATAACCCAAAAGAATGAAAGGGAAATTAAAGGAGTGAGAAAATAAATTTATCCAACCACATCAATGATTATATTAAATGTAAATGGCCTAAACACACCAATTAAAAGAGAGTGTCAAAATAGGTTTTTAAAAAACATTACCAGCCCTGGCTGGTGTGGCTCAGTGGCTTGACTGCTGGCCTGTGAACCAAAGGGTTGCCAGTTCAATTCCCAGTCAGGGCACATGCCTGGGTTGCATGCAAGAGGCAAGCACACATTTTTGTTTCTCTCCCTGTCTTTCTTCCTCCATTCCCCTCTCTCTAAAAAGAGTAAGTAAATAAAATTTTTAGAAGTGTGAAGCTGATTAGGTCAAACTTAAAAAAAGAAAAATCTATATATTGAGTATTTAAAGTCTCGTATCAATCCCAGGAAGCAAAATACCAAAGAGGAAAGAATAAGAAATAAAAAATTAATGGAGAGGTTTCAAGCCTGAAACTGCAAATTTCAACAAATGGAATATGTCCTCCCTTCAGGCCTGGACTTTTGGACCGAATCAGGCCACTTAGCAGCCTAAAGGAGCTGAGACAGCCCACTCAGGTAAGTTTTAGAATTTGCAATAAAGCATTAAAGCAGGGCTATGAGGACCAGCTCTTAACTTTCATGTGAACATGGTCACATTAAAGGAAACATGGTCATGTAAAAGGAAAGAATGCTTTCTTTCCTTTTTTCTAACTTCAGGTTATGAACTTACCCTTCCTGGCCTCAGATTCCTCCTCTATAAAAACTCGGGCCTCAAAAAAGTCCCTTCCAGCTGTTACGTCCACTGCTTTTTGAGCCATGTCAGCTGTGCCCTAGAATGGAACTGTAAATTCAGTCTGGTACCTTCTGGGCTCCTGAAACTATAGGAAGTATACAAATGGCCCTCAAATGCCTAATCAAGGGCAGCCATTTTGGTCAAGACGTGAGTTGGGGTTGGGGGCAACGTGGGTAGGGAGAACGAATCTAGGGCTTCTCTCTCGTGTTTGAATCTTCTCTAACAGGCCAGTGTCACTGAGGACTGGTCATCTAAGGCTTGTGCTTTTCAAACTGTGGGTCAAGACCCTCCAGTGAATCGAGGGACTTAGTGGGTCACCAGCAGCACGTTTTGGAATGGGAAAGGAAAGACGCCAGCAGGGTTCATGAGTAAGTGTCGGTATTACTTCAGCAAACTTTTGTTTGGGGGCTGCGTGTGTGTGTTTTAGGTTGTGATATGTCTTTCTTTGCTGTGAGAAACAGTCGAGAGTTTGAAAGACACTGATCTAGTTGTGAGTGGAGAGAGGGCCATCAGAAGAGGTGTCTTTCCAGACCAGGTATAGGCCTAGGAAAGGGTTAGAGAATGGGACGCTGGAATTGTCCTGTGCCCAAATTCCCAGCTGACCCTCTGAAAACTCTCTCAGGATCCTTGAGAAAAGGAAAGAGAGGAGGGTATCCCACATCCAGAAAGTCACCCTGTCCTGTTGGCTGAGCTCCCTGGCCACAGGCCTATGCCAATGGGATGGCCTTTCTGTGTATTGTTTTGCCAAACAACTCACGGTTCAGAACCAACCTTGGCTTCTAAAGTGTTTGGATAGCCACTGTGCCTCACGTTGCCTTGACGTTTCCAGAGTTCAAAATGATCCAGACAGGATTTTAAACTTGTATATTTAGTGATACAATTTGCAATTCTCACTGCAGGAAAATCTTAAGTATACATCGCCCCCAGGGAAGACCAGCCCCGCTGATTCGGTCTGCACTTCAGGCTTCCTACCTTATCTTCAGGTACCGGAAGAAGGTGTTACTAATTACTCAGTCTTTGAGGGGAGGCAGGAAGTTTGTGACATTGCTATCAGCTTTACATTCCTCTTTCCAAGGGAGCTAGGTGGGAATTCTTTCTCAGAGGCCTCCTTGGTTTCTAAGCCCACTGCTCTTCCATTACATCGGCTGCCTCTGTTGTTATTGAATAAGCAAGTACCTTTCTTATGAATCTGGATTGACTTCCATTTGAGCCGTTCAACAAAATTTTGGAAGTCAATTTTCCTCAGTCCATCCACAGAGCACTGTGAGGCCCCGGTGCCATTCACTGTGTATCTCGTGATTCCACGTGATGGGAAAAGAGACATGGCCTGAAAAGTGGGATCAAGGGCAGAGTGTCTATAACGAGACCAAAATAAGGCTGTTTCACATACCCCTTCTCCCAAAGATGTGTTGCTTTGTCCTGAAATTGCAATAATTGACTTTGAAGAGGGGGACGAAAAAAGCACAGAACTTGTTCTAAACCCTGCATATTAGACAATAATCAAGGCCACTTCCTTTAACCAATGAGACCAGCCATCAGTGAAGCATTTAAGCAGTGACTACCTAAGTCACAGCAACTTCTTCGGCACCATGCCTAAGAATTACATTGTAGAAAAAGGGTGAAACTAAATCTTTATGTCACTGGGACTTAACTTCACAGATAAGGAGAAAAATTAAGAGGCCCACAGGTCATCTTTGAAGATAAGAATCCATCTCAGTATCATCACCGATATAAAGCACCACGTACCGCTTGGCAAGCCAGTACCACACATCCAGAAATATACATATATACTATATTAAAATAAAATTCAGTTAATTTCACAACTATTATGCAGCAGAAACTGACTCTTAAAAACCTTCTAGTAAACTTTAAACAGGTTTTGTGAAACCCATCCTAGTAAGGTGGGGGCCGATTTGAGTGCTCCTGGGTAGTATTAGGGATAGAGGGAATTGGATCTGAAACACAGTTCACTGTAGGAAGGTTGTAAGAAATGCAAAGTTTAAGAAATTAAGAGTCTGACACTGTTTTCACCACAAATAGTCCAGGAAACCAGCCTCTGCTAGAAATAAACCCCAAATCCGCCTCTGCTGTTTCTCAGAAACTGTGTAAGCCTCTTACTCCATCCTCTCAAATTGAGAGAGGGGTGATCCTGTAACATACGAACAGAATACTCCATTAAAAGCCTACAACTGTAATAGCATAAACAATTAAATATTTAAAAAAGAAAAAATAAGTAGACTAAAAAAGCGTTTTCTAACTTAAAAAAACATATCTCAGCATCTCTTCATGTATGCAAACGAGGGTGTCAGGTTGATGTACTGACATCAAAATGTTTCTATGGCATAATGTTAAATCTCAGACGAAGAAGACAAAAAGCCTGATTTCTCCACAGATGGGGAAGTGCAATGAAACCAGTAGAGGGGTCTTTGTCACATTTTACTAAAACCCTGCTGTGGATAAAGTAAGAGTGAGATTTCTAGCAGGCCAAAGTGGTCATTCTAATTTATTAAAAGAACATCGCAGCCCTGGCTGGTGTAGCTCAGTTGATTGAGCACGGGCCTGCGAACCACACAATCATGGTTCGATTCCCAGTCAGGGCACATGCCTGGGTTGCAGGCCAGTTCTCAGCAGGAGACACACGAGAGGCAACCATACATTGATATTTCTCTCCATCTCTCCTTCCCTTGCCCTCTAAAGATAAATAAATTAAAAATCTTTTTTAAAAAAAGAGCATCACATCTGGGGTAGAGTCATCAGTATATTCTAGGGGTGTGATCAGTGACTTCCCCTTAGGTAATTAATTCTAAGTGGCCAAGAGCTTGCCCACTTCCCACAATGAGCTCAAACCCAGAGTGTGGGTCTCCAGACCCAAGTGCGGTTTCCTGTTTCCACCAGCTCACTCTGTGACTTGAGTAGTTTGATGAGGTTTGAAGTTTGCAGTTTACACTCATCTCTTCCTTCCTTTTCTTTTTTATTCCTCTGATCTGATCCAGACAAGCCTCTGGGTGTGGCAACGAAGAGATCATATCCTTACCAAGATGTCTCTGGTATTTCAAGAACTACTATGTACACACTGAACTAAATCTATATTTTAAAAAATTTTCCCTGTAGAAAATAGAATTGTTGGCTCTTTTGCGGGGATATCATGATAGTATAGAAGCAGACCCTACTCAGTCAGGGCTAAGAGCACTTCCCTGGAATTCTAGAAATTCTTTTTGGAGGTACAGGATTATTTTTACACATATTTCTTTCAAAGTCACAACCACCCCCAAACCTCATCTCTGATCTTCAGCAATAGTGATTCCCAAAGGCGCTTGTCCAGTTCTGATCATCTGGATGACAGACACCAGGGGTGGAGCTCTCCAAAGGTACCCCCGCCCCACCCAGGCACACTATGTAAGCTTCCCTTCTAGAGCCCGTAAGGGAGCTTGTAACTCCTCCTGTGTACATCCTGGTGTTTTACTGCGGTAACACGTAGGTGAGAGTGTGCCCTTACCCATTTTTTCCCCAGCACCTTGCCTGTCACTAACTTCAATTGCTGACCCCAGAGATGTGCAACTGGGATGCCAGTTTCTACTGACGGTCCGGAGTGCCATTATGGAAACATAGCTTTGACCTTTGGATCTGGACATGTTAACATTGCCCCCGTGAAATACAAAAGGGATGTGCAGTCACCTCAGCCTTGGCATCAAAACAAAATGAAAACAGGGGTGGCATGTGTCCCGTACAACATTCTGTGTCTTCTCTAAATCCACAGTAGCCACGCCAGGTCTATTTTACTACAGAAAACTAAAAGACCTCTAATGGGACATAGTTTGGCTGGATGATCTAGAGGGTCATTCCTGGCTCTGAAATGTCAGGGCGCCCCTTGATATGCAGTATCTGGTAAAACTCAGTGAAACTTGGGTTAGCCAGTAGATCATCTGAGTGACTCCTGTATATTTAAAAATAGAAAAGACCCAGAGCCTTGCCTATTAATCCCAGTCTCAGTCCAATTACAATGAATAGAATTCACTGAGTACCTACTAGGTGCTAGGGCAAACTTATGCTTCCCTTTCCTAATGGTTCTCGATATTCACTGTGTATCAGGGAGAAGGACCACCTAGGGGAGCGTTGAAAACTACAGATGTCTAGACCGCTGCTTCAAAGATTCAGGTTCAACTGGTTTAGGGCAGCTGTTTCTAATGTGAAGCCAACATTGGAATCTTCATGGCTAAAGCCGCCACCACTACCATCACAACCACCATCACCATCACAGCCACTGCCACTGCCACCACTGCCATCACCCCCGCCACTACCACCATCACCATCACAACAACCATCGCCACTGCCACTGCTACCATCACTACCACCAACACCATCGCTACCACCACCATCGCCAGAGCCACCACCACCACCACCAGTCTGCTCCAGTTCTGTAACAAACCCCAACAGGTCAAACTTGCATAAGTGACCTCTACTCCCTCCCCCAGAAAAGGTGAGACTTGGAATTAAAACCCATTCCCACTCCAGGGGGTAAATGGAGTTAGGATTAAGGGTAAAAGATTAGAAAAAGAGCAAAGAAAAGGAAAAGGAATTAAAGTGCTTTATGCTTATTATCTCATTTAATTATAATTATCACCCCAAGATTAGGAAACTGCAGCTCAAAAAGGTTAAACAACTTGCTGGGTCACTCAACCAGTAAGCAACAAAACAAATTCTGGCCTGCAAGAATTTAAATCAGTCTCTCCCCTTAAAACGTACGTCCTCTCCATGCGGCACGTCCCTCCCTGCAGGTCTAACTTCAGGGCTCCATACCGTCTCCATATACATCACCTCCATGCCGGGAGCCCTGCCCCCTTCCACGTTCTGTCTTTGTGCAATCGATTTGCAAGAGTGGCTTTATTCACTTTTGCCCGACTTAATGTGAAGTACTATATTACTTAGGATTAGGTTCCACTCCATGGGACAGAAAATCCGAAATAAGAGCAGTTCACTGAAGGCAGAAGTTTCTTTCTCATGTAAAAAGAGCCCAGAGACAGGTGGTCCAGGGGGTTCCACAGTGTCAGAGACCCGAGCTCCTTTTTTTCCTTTTCTGCCTTTCTCAACACATGGCTTCCTTTTTATGGGCCGAGATAGCTTCTTGAGTTCCATCCATTACTGCAAATTTCATCCAGAAAAAACTAAGGAGGGGCAGAAAATAGCACAATCCCCTCCTTTTAAGGATACCTCCTATGAAGTCACACTCATCAGGTCTGCTTATATCCCGCTGGCCAGAACTTAGTCACATGGGCACACCTAGCTGGCTGGGACATGTAGCTTTTATTTAAGTGGCCATCTGCCCAGCTGAAAATAGGATTTTTTTACTAAAAAAAAAAAAGGATATGACAGGACAGGGACAATTAAATCTCAGCCATGTTTTCCTGCCTGCTTAACTAAAACTGCTTTAGTTAAGATGCTCCGGTCTTAACTAAAACTCATCACCCTAACAAGTTTGGGAGCCTTATTTGTCCGGCCCTCCTTGCACCAATTTCTCTTGCTGGTTGCACAGATTTTATCTCTTTCCTCAGACTGCTGAATAATAATGCATCTTCCACTTCTGTTCTATTGCTACTGGGCTCCCCCTTCCTAACTAAGTAGCTCAGTCCTTTTTTTTTTAAGATTTTATTTATTTGTCTTTAGAGAGGAAGGGGAGGAGAGAAGGAGAGAAATATCAATGTATGGTCGCTTCTTGTGAGTCCCCTGCTGGAAACTGGCCTGCAACCCAGGCATGTGGCCTAACTGGGAATTGAACCGCGATCATGTGGTTCACAGGCCCACGCTCAATCCACTGAGCTACACCAGCCAGGCCTCAGTCCTTAAAAACTTACGGAATCAGAACTGAGCCCCTTTGGATGCTGTGACTTGACCTCTTAGTTGCTCATTTTTGAGTTGGCTTTCAAGCATGTTGGTTCCATCAGCTGGGTCAGGCAGGACCGGGAACCCTCGCCTAGTACCTGACGGTTGCCTCTTCACCGCAACACATCCATGCCATACCATACCATTCTGCATGGCTTCCGCTAAAGTGGTAACTCACCTGACGCAAGGAAGAGCACCTTTGAAAAGTAAGGAACAAGCTCGCCGACAAGACTCTACCACATCACCACTCATCTCTAGGCATCCAACCCTGGAGATTTTCCAAAACTTTCATTCTGCTCTCTTTCTAGTCTGCTTCCCCTCCCCCTCTTCCTTGCAGCAGTGACCCTGCCCTGCCCTTCCTACAGTCCTTTACAAGGCTTTGCAAGAAAAAAAGAGAGAAATTGAAATAAGAAATGAGTGCTCGACTGGATCAGAGGATGACTCTGGGATCCCAGCAAACAGTCTCCATCCTAAACTCTTCATCTTTATAAAGTCCTGTGACCCTCAGAAGGACCCTGCGAGATAGGGCCCTGGGATGCAGACTCTGAGGAAGTCCCTAATGATCCCTGCCCTGTGGCTTTGATCCCTTGTATAATCCCCTCCCTTGAGTTTGGGATAGAACTGGACTCACATCTAATAAACATAATACGGCCGAAGTGACAAAATGCCACTTCTAAGATTAGGTAACAGAAAGACTGTTCTCTCTCCCTCTCTCTCTCTCTCTCCCTCTCTCTCCCTCATGCATGTACATGCTACCCTATGGAGAGATCCACAGAGCAAGAAACTGAAAAAAGCACCCGGCCATTGGCCAGTGAAGAAACGAGGCCTTCAGTCAAACAACCAGTAAAAAATTGAATCCTGTCAACAACCACATGAGTGAGCTTGGCAGCCGATTCGCCCCCAGTTGAGCCTTTAGATGAGACCACAGCCCCAGTGGGCTGACCTTGAGTCAGAAACACCCAACTAGGTGAAAAGATTCCCAACCCACAGCAATTGAGATGATGTTTATTGATTTCAGCACTAAGTGCTGGGGTAACAGCAACATATAACTATTACACACCTATTGTTTATTATCATCTCCACTTTGCAGCTGAAGAAACTGTATCAGAGAGATTAAGAAACTTTCAATGTTATACAGCTTGTAAGTAGCCGAGTGTGGTTTCAGACAGGAACCCTGGTTCCACAATCTGTGCTTTTGAGTCGCTTGAATTGTTTATGTTTTAATAAACAGATTTCAAAGTGTTTATATTTTGTACAATGTAAAGTTTCTGATGCTAAAGATGTACAGGTTCTAAGTTAGGTAGCAAATGAGCTCTCTTTTGCTAAGTCCTCTACCAAAGTGATTATATTTCCTACCATAAAATCACCCTAACCACAGTTTTCACCACCAAGTGAGTTCTCAAGCAAAACACAAATAAGTTGTAGCAGGCTGCAAACACAAACCAAGCCATATCAGCACTGAATTGGAGAAGAAAGAATAAGGGGTACCCCTGGCTAGGGGGCTCAGGTGGTTGGAGCATCATCCACACACCAAAAGGCTGTGGGTTCAATTCCCTGTCAAGACTCTTACAAGAGGCAGCCAATCAATATTTATCTCTATCTCCTTCTCTCTCCCTTCCTCTCTATAAAGTTAGCAAATATATTCTTGAATGGATACTTAAAAATTATAATAATAATTTTAAAATATGTGTAAACCAAAGTCTGGTATTGGCCATACAGTAGATGCTCAATAAATATTGATTGATTGATTCATTCATTGGACTAAACTGTTCATTGAACGCCACCTCCCAAAAGCTAGATATTTTATTTCTGGAAGGCTAAGTGAAGTTGTGATTTTAAAAAATAGACACATGAGTCCACTCTGCCTTCTACACTAGCTGCCCTTATCCAGAGCCCACTTCTGACCTTAGCAACTCGGAGAAACACTGTCAGTCTGCCCTCAGCCACCATACTACGCCACAAACGTGACTTTAGCATGGACTCTGGAATCAGACTCATCTACCGTGACACAGGCAAATTAATTCTCTGTGCTCCAATTTCCTCACCTGTAAGATAAGAAGTGTCATAGTCCTCATCTTAAAGGGTTGTTGTGGGAATTAAACAAAATAATACATGGAAAACATGGGACAGTAAATGGCATGTGACAAAGACTCCATAAATGTTAGCTCTCTGACCTCACTGCCCAGCATCACGAATCTGGTCCCTGGACTTTCTCAGTGAAGGCAGAGCCATGTGGGAGCCACAGTTACTGCTGAAGTGAAGGAAAGTGTCAGTGGAGCATTGGCCCACTCCCTTCCTTGAACCCAGATGCCCATCGCCAAGAAGATGAACAGTCCCAGCCCAGCAACTGAGTTCCCTGTTCGGTGGATTCAGTAAGTGTCGTGTTTTGGGAATTAGCTAAAGAGTCAAACTCTAACTATTGAAACAACATATACATAGAAAATTGGCAATATTAGATGCATATGTCACAGGACTGCTAGTCAAACTGGGACATCCTTTACCTTTAGTTCACTGTCAAATCTCCAGAACTTCAGGAAAGAGCCTTCTCTCTGCTTCCCCTAACAGGGCAGAGAGAAGGCTCTTGCTATCAGAGCACTATTTCTGCAGTGTTTGTCCTCATGGGCTTCCTTGACATCTAAACGAGACCTATGCCTTTTTTACTGATTCCTTGTTCCTTCCCTCTACAGTCTCTCTGCCCTTCACATACACACATCCCAGTCTACTGTCTCCCTCGAACTCTTTCTCCCTTGTCTTCCTTTCCAAACTCTTGCATTTGGGAATGGCATGCCCAGGGACACACAAATTGATGTTCTGCTCTCTCAGGAAAAGGCTGTATACTGCACAGTGACTGGCCCATGGTCGGCTCTGAAATATTTGCTGAATAAAATCCTCTTTGACTGAAGCCTCCAAGGGTGGCTGGGGACAGAGTATCTCACAGGTGCTCAGATCCGTAATTCTAGTGAGAGCTGGAGGAAAGAAAAAGAAATGTTTTATGTACATCATCTGTATCAAGCCCCACCTCCTGCCTACCTTATCCAGCAGGAAAGTGAAGCTAGGAAAACAATGTAATAGGGATGACACAGCTGTTCAGGGGCAGAGCCCAAGCTACAAGATTCATCTTCTAGCTTCCAATCCAGGGTTATTCCCACGTGGTACAAACGGCCCTTACTTCCCAGAGGTATGACTTTATAAGAACTGGAAGGCAGCAGATAGACCCTCCTCAAGGGGCCGCCCTGGATTCAGACCCAGGGTTCCATTTCTGATCTCAGCAGACCACTGGCGGCATTTGATACCCACACTTCACTGGGGCTGGTTCCTGGATTTTTCTATTCAACACTCAACAGTCAAGGGGCTGGGCCTGCGCAGACTTTAGGGGAGACGCCCCAAAAAGGGGGTCCAGACCTTCCCTCTCCTCCACCCCAGAGCTCCCTGCTGGCTGTTTATTCCCGGCTTCCTCTGGGATCCAGCGAGCCAGTGGCTCCCCGGCAGGTCTCTGTGCCACTCCGCTCCCAGCGCCTTGATGAGGCATGTTTAATCTTCCACCCGGATTATTTAACCTCCGCATCCTTGTTAACAAACAGCCATTATTAACGAGATGAGAGACCACATGGGGTGGGCTTCTACAGACAATACACTCTCCCTTGGCCTTTCTGCGAGCAAATTCATAATCCTCAGCAACCCTCCTGCCCCAGAGCCCTCCTTCCAGGCCCGAGAGGGAGTGAGGAACCTGAGTAGAAACCGGGTAATCTGGACCCTTCTCCACCATCCCCGAGGCTGGGGGTCTGGGCTCTGCAAGACGGAGCTGCATCTCTCCCTTCCTTCCCTGCCTCCCTCCCTGGCTCCAGCTCTCTTGGGGTTGCTACAGTGCGTTATAAATTTTACCTTTCCGATGTGCAGGAGAGGCGAGAGGAGGCTGTGTCCCAGCTCCGGGCAGCCCGTCCCCGAGGACACCAATTAAAGGCACTAATTGGACAGCAATACATCAAAGTCATTCCCGGGAGTGGGTCCTCGGAGCGCCAGGAATCCATTAGTTGGGCTTTTGTTTCAAAACACAGAAATACAGAGGAATAAAGAAAAAAAAAACCAACCCACCTCGACGCTGCCGGGCATGGCGCATGTGTTCTACCCCTCGGACGTCGCTCCGTCTGCACTGGAAGCCTTTTGCTCTTTTCTTTTGCGCCAGGCTCTGCACATCAAACGACGTTTCCCGCTTCCACGACGCGAGCCCACATCACTTGCATCCCCCAAAAGTGCCGCCTGGAAAGGCTCCGTCTCCTCCGGACCCGCTCCCTGAGCCCGTGTAGACGCGGCACACAGCGTTAGCTAAGCTCGCGGGTGCGGATTCCGGGAAAGCAACCCCCCCACCACCACATACACACACACACACACACACACACACACACACACACACACACACACACACACTCTTCTGGGTCTTTGCCTGCGCGGCGGAGGAGGAGGGGGAGGTAGACACCTCGGGAGGGAACGCGTCGTCTCGAAATCCCGACGGCGGTCTCTCCTGCCCTGGGCTACGGCGAAGTGCGGGGGCGCTTGCAGCGGCGTGGCCGCGACGGGGAACTGCCTGGTCCGAGGGTTTATTTCAGGAGCCAGGGAGGGCACTTAAAGGGGGAAAGACAGGGGGGGTTCGTTTTTGTTTTTTTGGTTTTTGGTTTTGTTTTTAGAAGCGGACGCTGCTCACGGGCCGAGAAGCCGGCCTGGAAGGGATCTTGGCCCGAGAGTACGTGCAGCTACCCTAGGCACGCTTTCTGCCCCGGGACCGCGAGGGGGGAGAGGCATTAAGAAAACAGGGGCCCTTCCCCGCCATCGCCTTAGAAGGCAGCCAAGTTTAAGAGGAGGCTGAGCTTTCGGAGCCCTAAAGCCTCGAAGTACCCCCCGTCTGTGCGCGGCGAGACCTTCGGACCTGGGCGGCGGTGGCCCGACCGCGTTCGACCGGGGTCTGTGCCCAGCACCAAGTGCAAGTTTCTGGGGTGGCCTTCGCAGGACGCTCCTCCCAGGGAGACGCGGCGGGGCCACACCAGCCGAGGGCCTGACGGCGGTTTCCCGCCCGACCTGAAGCACGCGGAGTCGAGGCTGGTCTGGGGGGTCACCACTGCCGCCAGGGCGCAGGCTGGCGCGCCCCGCACACCCGGCCTCACCCGGGCCGCTGGGACGCCAGAGGCCGAGCCGAGTGCCCCTTGTCCTGCGGGGGCCGCGCCAGCTCCTTTCCCTCGGGGAGCCAGATTGGAATGGCTGCTTTTGATCCCATTTGTTTCTTACCCCGGCATTTGTTTTCCATTTTATAAACGCTTCCCTTTAAGTAATTGTCCCTGTTAACAGCGTATACCTTTCAGCAGCCCTCACTGCGCTATAAATAATCTCGATGAAGATGCAAGGATATGACTTTCACAAGATTGGACAATTGATTCAATCTGTGACCCGCAATCGCGAATAATATTGGAAGGCTATTTAAACAGATGAAGGCCTAAATTGTCTTGCTTGTATCTGAATTAATTTCTCATTCATCATCATTATGAAGTGATTGGTCTATTCAAGCTCTTCAGCCTGCTGGAACAGAGGGGGATTTAAATGAGATTGTAACACAATTTAAATGCTTGCTGACTTTAACGAGGCCAATTGAGCAGCTGCAATAAATACAAATATTTTTCTAAACAGCCTTGTTTTAAATAATTACTTAATGCTTTCATGTTATTTTTAAGTAGCAATCTTTCTCTCTCTCCTGCTCCTGCTCAGAATTTCACGTACTTATTTGCTGAGCAGGCAATTTTGGAAACGCCTTTGTGTTTCTGTTTGCCCTGTGGATGGTTGGCTTTCCCACCCCACCAGGGTCAACATTCCCAGGTCCTGCACGCTGGCACAAACGGCAAGCCGGGCCTTGGTTTTGCCCTAATGCAGTCTGATGTGCCTGCCCCCACAGAGCCAGGGAGGAGCTGAGTGATGGAAGAGATTCGCCATTCGGATCAAGTTGCTTAGCCAGATGCATCTGGCTAAGCTGGGTCTTGCAAAACGAATTCATGCCATTGCACTTACAAATGACACCCAGAAGGGTGGCACTGTTTCTGACTGGCTCTGATGACCATCATCATCTTGAACAAATCAGAATTTTGGTGTATCCCAAAGATGCCCCTTAGGAAGTTCAATCTGCCAGCATTTTGGTTCCCCTACAAGTCGACTGGAGTGGGTGGAGGCCAGCCAAGGATTTCTGTTAGGGAACAGGCACGGAAAGAGAACCTGGCCACAAGGATTGACGAAGGGTGGAGTGAATAGAAGAAATCCCAACTGTGTGCACCAACCTCCTTTCCCTCCCCACCACTCATTAACTCCTAAACCGTGCTGTCTCCGGGATGATGTGTGTGGGGAGGATGCTAAGAAGGAAAAGCTCTTCCCACGTCGAGAATGCCATCCCGTCTGTCTGGCCATCTTCCGCAACTGTCCGCTGTGACATCCACGCTCTTGGGCAGACATATGGTGCCTGTGGGGGATGGGGGGCTCCTCAATTGAGGAATAATGGAAGCAACCGAGCGGGAGAAACCCGGGAAACAAAAGAATCTTTTAAACTTTCAGAGAAAGGTCTGAGGGTGGGGGCAGGGAGGCTCAGGACTTGCTGCGAGGACCTGAGCTCTCATTTGCTGTGACTGCCTAGGGCCACGCTCCCCAGGGAGACCCAGGGTGAAAGGGTATATTCTTTCATTTTCACTTTTTGTTTTTAATGGTAGCAGTATGGTTTGTTAAGCCGTGCCCTGGCACAGACTCTGGGGCTAGCCCATGGTGCTCTTGATGGACAAAGCCCAAACGTTCTGCCAGTTCTTTCTGAGCAGCGACAGCAGGAAATTGACAGCTAAGTGGATGTTGGACAAGAGCTCATCCTGTGCCATCTTCATGTGACCCACAGCCACTTCCAGACACGGCACCTCTTTCTTCGCCTTGGGCCACCATGTCCTCATTTTGAGTCTACAAAGAAGGGAATGTGCCAGTCTTATTCGGGCCTGGGCCCAAGATTCACGGCATCTGCTTGACCACAGACTCTGAAGCCAAAAAGGCATCATACTTCTTGGCTAGCTTCTTGAGCAGTTTCTCTTACTCTTGCTGAGTTTCTTCAGCACCTTGATATCCATGTGGGGTATGTCCATGGTCTTGAACTCATCACAGTGCTGCTGGGTCTCCAGAACAGATATGAAGAACTTGGGGCAGGGACTGGATTTAAGCCTGAAGGTGCCCCAGATGCATTTGTCCTTCTGAGGGTCACAGTTCTTCAAGGTGATCTGCAGTTCCACCGTTGCCAGAAACTGCTGGTGCTTGTGCAGGTTCCTGTGGAGGACTTTCTGCACCACCTCGTACAGGGGGCTTTGCTGCTCATGATTTCTTACAACGCTGGAAAAAAATGGAAAAGAGGAAAGGGGCATTCTGAATCACTCTTCCTTCTGCCTGGGATGGGGGCAGGGGGGCTGAATGTCTGGGGTGTATGGGTACAGTGTTCTTGGCTGGGAGGACAGAAGCCATGCACGGGGCAGACCACATTGAACAACTCAATAGAACTGCAGGCCAGGAAAAAAATCGGGACAAGGATGGAGGAACCCAGTGATTTGCTATGTAACTGGGCAATTTAATGCAAGAGTTACAGAGCCTCTGGCCAGAATCATTCCGTCTTCGAGGCTCTGCCGAGCTCATCCTCTTTATCCTGTTGTTTAAAATGAGCATTATCCCAAACATATGCAATGCAATCAGTTTGGTCACACTTACAAGAACACGCTTTAATAAGGCAATCAATCACTGGCTAACAAGCGAGCGACGGCCGCGCTGAGCGCACACAGGGGCTGCAAGGCGGCGGGTCTTGCGGGACCCCGCGGACTGTGGTCGAGCGCTGGTCTTCGTTAAGGGAACCCCACCCGCCCTGGCCAGTGGGATTGAGGAGCCCAGAGGAAGTGTGAGTCCGACTTCGCGAGGGATTACCATGGCTTATGGGCCCCCAAAAGGCTCAGGGCAAAGGAGAGGAAGCCAGAGCCTGAAGCTCAAAGGTGCCTGGGCCACTATTAGCTGTGGGAGAGCAGGAGCCTCCATTTTCCCACCTGCAAAATGGGACCGAAATGGGGCAAAAGGTGCTCAGAAAGTTGAAAAATGACAACGATAATACCATGTCAGCCCTGTTGCTTGGTCTAGCCTTCTCATTTTACAGATGGAGAGACTGAGGCTGTGGGGAGGCAGTGTCTTATTCATGGTCTTTCCTCCTTCCCCCACCTCCACCCTAATGGAGGTGTCAGGCCACTTGTGGCTGCAGGGTGCAGGTGGGCAAACCTGTTTTCAGGTGCTCGGGTGGGGGAGGAAGTGTGAGTAGTAGTGCCTAGCGCCAAACCGCAAACCTTGGCAAAAGGGAAATTTCATTATGAAGTAATGAGTAATTCCTCCTGGCAAGATGTATTGTTATATCTTCCACTTCAATTTGGAGGAAGAGAGGCTCAATTACCCAGAAAATACAGTCAATTAAAGGCTGCTGATTGGACACGAGGCCGGATCATCGATCTTGTACTTTCCAATATCGCTGCAGACACCTCATTTTCCCTCCCTATTAACTGAAAATACGCCTGGCATTACGGCAACCCTCAGCCCATTTACCTGTCGCAAGCAATCTCAGCCCGATGCAAAGTAGCCGAGAAATTCGCCGGGATTTGGCACAGGGAGCTTCCCAGCTGCAGAGGGAGCTGCACAGGGATGGGCATTGGCAAAGTGGCAGGGAGGACGCAGGAAACCTTAGCACAGGTTGTGTTTGGGAGGGCAGGCATCTCTGTGCAGAAGTGTCTGCTCTGGAGCTCAAACAAGGGTGGAGGCCAATTGAGAAGTCCACACCTGCTCAGGATATACCCACAGATAACCCTTGGAGTTCATGCATTCTGAACTCCCAGCCTGCTGAGGACACCCAACTCTTCCCTACTGGAGCATGACTTCAGGGGCAGCCACAGTGGCTCTCCAATGGGGATGGAAGATGGGAGTGAGGTGTCTGCTGAGCACTGTCTATCCCCTAGCCCTAACAAGCCCAGAAATCCACCCTTGTAGTTGACTTTCAGTTTGAAAATGATTCAGACAGTTCCATCCCAACCAGGGAGTCCTCCTCCCTCATTTCCTGAATCCTAATTTTCAGACCCAGGTTGACCAGCAAACCCAGCTCTGCAGTGCTCAAGCTCCACCCCCACGGCCTTATTTGTTTCTACTTGGGTTGGAGTAGGATCCACAAAAACTATAGTCCAGAGTCACCTTTCCTTAAAGGGTTGGAGCAAATGGAGAAGAAAGCATTGCAGGGGTGAGCCCCACCCAAGTGGGGTCAGTGCTCTGCCAGTGTAGCCCTGGAGGGCTCCCAGCGTGCAAAGAACTAAGGAGACATGCACTCCAGGGCAGCCTGGAGCCTGCATTGCACCTCTGTGCAATGTCACTTTGGAGCCTGCTCCTACCCAACAAAAATTTGAAAGACTTCCTTTCTGTGGGTCTATCTTTCGGTTCCTTCCCTGCTGAACTAGCAGTTCAAAGAGTCAACCTACTGCCTGCTACCAAACAAAAAATTAAAATGCTAAAGTGAGAATCATGTCCAGCTTTTATTGCAATATGGTCAACAAATTGTAACAGCATATTCTTTGGGCTTCAAAGGAAAACCAAAGCAAATTCATTACCTACAGGAAGAACCACTCCCTCCCAGCCAGGGCGAAGCTTGCACTGGGGATTACAGGTTCTCCTATCCCTCGGACACTGGCTGCAAGAATGTGTGTGGGAGTGAGGATTAGGGAGTGGCTCCCGAACAAACCCTGGTGGAGAGGAAACACAAAGTCCCCAAAAGGGGCAGATGGCATCTCCCACAAGTACGTAAAAGTCTGGCTCCAGTGGCAGCTTGGGAGGAAAATGAGAGGAAGAATGATGTAAAATGCCCAGTGCAAAGGGAAGGGCCAGAAAGCTCCTGGTGAAGGCAAAGGCTGGAAATAACCTCTAATTTGCCTCCAGATACTGAGGGAGGGAGATGAGGTCCTGCTCCCTAGGCTCTTCCCTGGGCGCCTTGTTAACAGCTCAGCGCTGGCCTCTGTGGCTGGCTGCCTAGTGATCATTATTATACATTCAACATTCAAAAACCCTTCTCACACACGTCACCTACTAATCAGGGTGTGTGTTAGGCCCAGGGAGAAGAGGCTTGGTAGAAGCAAAAAAGGGACCCTGGTTGGGGCGGGGGTGTTCTGTGGCCTCCCTGACAGCATTTTTTAAAAAGTGCGGGTAGGGTGGAGGCAGGGTGGGGGTTGGAGATGAAGTTGCAAGTTGACAGGTATCCAGAAGCTGGGAGAAAGGAAAGAGAACAGGTGCTGGTAGACGGCAGAACCAGAAGATGTTGTGAAAGTGAGGCTTCAGGTAGGCAAGAGAGAGCCCCCAGGTTCCACGGGAGGGCCAGGGTTCTCCGTGGTAGTAAATCATCGCTCTCACTCTCTCCCCTAGATGGCTAGTGAATTGCCATCCACAAGCCCCTTGCCATGTCTTGGAAAAGCTGGCAAAAATTAATCTCTACCCGCTCTGCATACACAGCATTTTGTTTAGAGAGACAGCGATTTCCCTTTCCAGTGCTTCGGCTTGGCCTTGGGGGGGGCGGGGGTGGGGTAACTGGTGAGGAAGGGGTGTGAAGTGGGGGGTGGGGGTGAGGGGCTGGATATTAGTTGCTTTTGCTGCTAAGTTTGTTTAGCTTTGGAGCCACGGCCTGAACCCGGGTACGAAGCAGTGGGTCAGGTGAAGAATATCGGAGAGGGGTCGCCCCAGAGGAAGGTCCCTCGGCCTCCGCCTCCCCATTCCCGATCGTGCCGCCCAAACGCGCCAGCCTAGGACGCTTCCGGGCGTCCGCATCCTGGAGGCCGAGTCCCGCTGGTCCTTCGTGGCCCAATTCTTTCCCCTCGGTGCCCTGGGGGCGGGGAGGGACGCGGGCCGGGTCTGGGGGGCGGCCCCCACGGACGTCCTGGAGCCCGCAGCCCGCGGGCGGCCCCTTATCTGGTGAGGGGCACCTCCTCTCTCTGATCCAGCGCGACGGAGGAGGCCTTGCTGAGCACGGAGGGCGCGAAGGAGAGGAAGGAGTCCGAGCGGGAGGTGGAGGCACAGGTGAAGTCCGAGGCGGCGGCGGCGCGGGGCGCCAGCCCGTTGGCCGGGCCGCTGTGGCAGGCGAGGCAGGAGCAGGGGCCGCCCGCGGAGGCGCCCAGTCCGTGCGCGGGGCCCGGGTAGAGCGGCGGGTGGCGGAAGGCGCACAGCAGTTCGGGCCGCGGGTAGGGCTGAGACAGCACGCGGAAGGTGTCGAGCGGGCGCAGCGGGCCGCTGAAGGGCGAGGCGGCGGCCGAGGCGGCGGACGCGGCGCCCAGGCCCACGGGCGAGTAGTAGGGCAGGGGCAGGTGCGACGGGAAGGGGTAGGGCAGGCCGCCCGCGGCCGCCGCGTGGCTCATCATGTACGTGTAGAAGGCGGGGTCGGCCGGGTGCGGCCAGGTCATGGCCAGCCGCTGCCGCTTGTCCTTCATGCGCCGGTTCTGAAACCACACCTGGAGGGAACAGAGGTGCGGGCTGCGGAGCCGCGTTCGGCCGGGTGCGCGGAGGCCGGAAGTCCTGCTCCACTGCGGGGGCGACGCCCGCAGCCCGCAGCTCCCGGAGGAGCCTCGGAAGAACCTGGGCAGGAGCTCATCCCACCTCCACCTGGAGCTGGAATCCCTCTAGGAGAGGCTCAGAGAGTGACTCCAGTGTCTGTCCTTCCCCCCTTCAGCCCCCGCAGTCAGAGCTCCCCGGGCTGCCAGAGCCACGCGTCAGCGCGCTGGCGGTGGGGGACACGGGTCCGAAGCAGCAGGCAGCGCTTCCCGAGAAACACAGCCCCTTCAGCCGCTCTCCCTTGGAACCCTTCCTTGTCACGGGCACAGACACCCCAACCCTGCTGTTTATTTGGCTAGGGACAGACTCAACCTCATGGAGGGTAAATCTGCCACACCTGGTGCCTGCCCCAGGCCTGGACACCCCCAGCTGCCACGTGGGCAGGGAGACCAGAGACCCCGATTCCTGGCTCACCCGCGATTTAGGAACTGGGCAGGGGTGTTTACTTCCTGAGTGGGCGCACTCCCCCCCCCCCCGCCCCGGTCCCCAGACCACATACCTTGATGGTGGTTTCCGGCAGGTTTAGGGCGGCAGCCAGCTCACATCTCCTCGGCCTGGATACGTAGTTTTCCCTGTAGAATTCCTTCTCCAGCCGCGCAATCTGCTCCCGGGTGAAGGCGGTGCGGTATCGGCGCATCTGGTCGCTGGCACTGCAGCTCAGGGTGCCTTGCGAGCCACTGCCGTTGCTCTTGGGGGCCTCGCTGCCGCTGTTGGGACTGCTGGCCAGCACCTCGGAGCCTGGCCCTGCACAAGGAGCCCAGAGCACACGCACACACAACACAACAGACACAAAAACGCTGCTGATGGAGGCTGTAGGCCCAGGGTGGAAAGAGACACCCCCTCCCCTCTCAGTAGGCTCAATCACTGCTTCTGCTGGGGTGCTGAAGACTTCAACAACCCAGGAAGGAAGGACAGGGGCTCACCATTCAGATGAGCACATAGCAGCCATTAGGCCTGGCGTGGCTGCTGTTTGGGAGGTCAGTATGCCCCGCTGGGCACAGAAGCCCCACCTGCCCTGAAGCTCAGGTGAAATGCAGCCCCTCTGAGCCTTCTGCCCACTCTTGCCAGGAGTGGGCAAGGCCGTGAATATTTGACAGGCAAGTGAATCGACATGCACCATTGTGCTGGAGTATTGTGAACTCTGGGTCTTGGTGCACTGTGGGATGCTGGGCACGAACAGTTTTCCTTGCTTTTGTGTGGAGGCATATGTTTCAGGAATAGCAGAGGAGTGTGTGTGGGAGGACCCTATCACCTTAGAATATCTGAGTAGAGTATGAGTTGTTCTAAGAGCACGTTGTGGTTAGGGACTCAGGGTCTGGGTGGTAACTTGGGAATGTGAATGTGCCACAAGGAGTTGGCTGGCAGGGGCAGGGGATGGTTTCTCTTCTATAGTAGGCTCTTCCCACCCACCCCATTGGCTTTGCAGAGGAGTGCCTGCTGGTGGGTTCTCTAGCTTTCCACCCTCTCAGGGAGACTCCTTTCCTGGCCATCAACCACCACCCCACACTAGCCCCTGGTCAGGGAGGGGGTCTCAAGCTCAAGCAGTGATTAGCCACCACCCCCTCCTCCTTTGGGCCAAACCCAAGGAAGGGTGGGGCTCCCGCCCCCTGCAGCTCCTTTTCCTTAGAGTGAAGAAGTGGGACGAGGAAGGAAAGGGGAAAGGGGGAGGGCCAGAGCTTTGCCTTTTCAAATGCAACCGGAGACCAAAGGCAATTAGATCATTGGGACCATTTCCGACCTGGCGCCACCGAGCCCGGGAAGTGACAAGGTAATTTGGACCTCTGGCCGACGTGCAAACTGGTCGAAGGGCCTCGAAGGGCCTCAGCACCCAGGCGGCCCCGGTCAGCGGCGATTTTACAGTTTTTTTATGGACTCCGCGCTTCCGCGCCTGGATGCGCCTTACACCCCGCCAGCCACAAACTGCCGAAGCCCTCGTTTGATCTCACCCACGCCCAGGGAAGGTATCTTCCAGACGCAGTTGAAGAAGTACCACAAAACTCTGGGAGGATGGGGTGCACTTTGATTCCCCCTCAAACCCAGGGCTTTCGTCTCCCTCCCCCCCAAAAAGCACAGCTGTTACCCTCAGTCCCACCAATGCCAGCGCACAGGAGACCCCACACCAGGGTGCGGATAGCACCCTGCAGATAGCAGGGGAGAGTTGCTCAAGTGGGTCCCCCCGGCCACCCTGAGGGAAAGCAGTGGCTTCCTCCCGTCCGAACTGAAGTGGAAGGTGGGCGCGGTGGGAGGCCCGGAAAGGGGGCGCGGTGGCTACCTTTGCTGTGCTGGTACTCGGCGTTCCCCGTGGCGCAGTCCGGGGTGCAGCTCACCTCGATTTCTTCATAGAAATCCGACTCAGTGTCCGAGCTGCTGGGTTGCCCCTGGCCCGAGAGGCTGTCGGCCGAGACGGCCGGAGGTCCGGGGCCGAGCACGGCTGCCCCGGCTGCCCGCGGCTCGGTACCCGGCCCCGCAGCGCTTCCTGCTAGTCCGTCGACCGGCTCCTCCTCCAGACCTCCCCCGCCGCGCTCCCTGGCAGCCGGAGGACCGGCCCGTGGGCTCAGGCAGCCTCGGGGCACCACCTTCTCCGGAGGCTCCGACAGCGGGCTGCCCACGGCTTCCGACAAATTGGAGACCCTCTTGCCAACCAGAGTGCCAAGCTGTCCCCCATCTAAAAACATAACCATGTCCTTTCGGCTCTCCATCCCGGGGCTCTCGGGAGGAAGGAGGGGGAAAGCCCCAAGTGAGTTTCTAGCCCCCGGCTCCTTGGGTCCCCAGAGGTCCGACAGATCTTAGCTGCGGGAGGGAGAAACGGAAGCCAAGAGACTGGATAGGCGCAGCGCGGCCGGAGCGCAATGTCGACGGTGACGGCAGTGGCGGTGGTGGGGAGCTGGGGTCACCTTGTGCTGCGAGCGCTCCTCTGCGCCGCACCGCCTCTGGGAGGAAGCCCCATTGCCCTCTTCTTTCTAAGCTGTCATCCTCCTGCTGCAGTCGTCATTACAGTACCGCTGGTGACGCCACTAGGCGAGCTCAAGTGGATAAATAGAAACGTCTGCCACAGCGAAGATGAAAGGAGACCCGCAGCTAATGGCTCGGCAGTGATGCGCCAGGTGTGGGCCTTGCTCGAATGGGGAGGAGAGTGTGAAAACAGAGAGACACACACACTGAGAGAGGGAGACACCCTGGCAGAGGGGATGCAAATGGAATTCCGCAGAAAGAAAACAGAGCTTAACGCGCACGCCGAGTTCCGCAGGGGCCGCGGGACTCGGTAATTGAATATGATTTTGATTTTTTTTTAATCGTTGCTTCGGCTTTGGTTTTCTTAACTTGATGCCTTGCGCTAATACTGGTAAGAGAATCCATAACTGTATTTTAGGGGTGTGAAGGCCGAGTCACAAGACTCGCTTCTCCCGGCATGATTACAATGTCCTGTCCCTGGCCAGAGCCTTTTTACAAGCTATCCAAAAACATATCCCCTCCACCCCCCGCCCCCCAAGTGGGTTATAGAGCTGGAGCCTGGGGTATCCTTTCCCCCTTTTTTCCTCCTCCCATCTCCTACCCCCAGCTATCTCCCTCTTCCTGGGAATCAAAAGAGAACTTTGCTCTTTTTTCCCCCCACAAGGCAAGAGAGAAATGTCTTAAATTTTTTCTGTAAAGACCCGCCTTGGCTGCTGACTCAAATGTTCAAAGGTTTTCTTTTATCTCCCCCCTTCCCTTCTAGGTGGCCTCAAGCTTTCGACAGCCCAACTGGACCTCCAGGTGTATTCGTAGAAGAAAGTGCTTTCCCATGTGTTTGGGGTCTCACCTGCACTTCAGGTATGTATGGCGGGGAGAGGTCCTCAGAGTGGCCTTTCCTTCTTTTCTTGCCCATATTCAGAATGATTGAATTCGCCCCCCAATACGGGGGGTTTTGAGGGAAAAGACACCCACCAATATGGCCCCCACAGAGACAGCGCCAGAGGCCCCTCGGCTGGGAGAAGGCATGATTCTTCCCAGAGACTTGGGGCAGGGGTTCAGAGTGCTTGAGCCACAGCATTGGGGTTCACAGAGGTTCAACTCACGGGGTTCTCCCCTGGGCCTTTGACCCTGAGAGAGACATCACCAAAAATGCCCAGAGAGAACAAGTGACTGGGGCTCTCATGAATCTCTGAGGACAGGAGAACCTCGGTGGCGGAACTGGAGGACATGGGGGACATTTGTCGTGCTTGATGTCTTTGGGAGCAGCAGCCCACAGGTTCGCTTGAACGTCTTCTTCCAGGGAAGACGAACTAGGAGCCGTTAGGAAACTGAGCCAGCAGTCAGGGCCAGGCTGGTGGGCTGGGTCTCTCCCCACTTTGCTGAGGGTGGGAGGCAGGCCCCTTCCCTGCACTGCTGCCCACAGCGCCCCTTTCCCCACACCCTGAGACCTTCCAGCTTCAAACCACCAAGGGCTGCCCCTGCACCCCCTCCTTCTCCAGTGTCCCAAGGCAAAGCCCCAATTTCTGAGATTCTGAAGGAAAATCCTTATATCACTATCTTTTTTTTTGTCTTTCTATCTCCTAGTTTTCTCTCCTTCTCTCTCTTTTTCTTTTTCTCTACTCTTCTCCCTGCCCCAGTCTTCTTATCTGTGGGCTAATGAAGAACGTGGAGGAAGCAAGGGGTTCAAGGAGAGGACAGACTCTTCTCATTCCTGCTTCTGACTTATCTCCCACATTCAATAAGATTCTCATTAACCTGGGGAAGAGATTCGGATGGTCATGTCCACATAGACATCCCCACTCCAGGGACTCCCAAAGCCACCATTTGCCGAACGCTGTGAGCCCCCAAATCATGGGGGGTATTTAAAAGGTGACAGGAGTGGTCCCGACCAGAAGGGGTCAAACCCCAGAGCCTTTTGCTGTGGTGCAGTTTCCTGAGATTTTGTCGCACCCTGCTCTTCCCAGCCAGCAGCCAGAGCCTGGGGGGCCATCTGGTTTCTCTCTCTCCTCCCTGTCTAAGTCAAGCCCCCAGCATCTGTGTCAGAGCTGCCTAGGTTGCCCACCCTCCATTGCGCCCTCCCAAGACTGGGCCTGGGGTGCGCCCACGCTCTCCGTTCTCGGGAGCCCTCCGCCTTCTCAAAGAGCCCCCCTCCTCCCCGCTGGGCGCACCTCCGTGGGGCCTGGTCCTCTGAGGGACTCCGGGCTCCCCTGCCCCGCCCCCCGCTTTGCATTCAATTGGGAGTGCTCTGCGTTTGATCCTCTTCTCTGGGTTTTCCTTGCAAGATGAAAGCAGGGGGGGATTGAGAGATCAAGAGGTGCCACTGGCGTTTTCTTCCTGGGCCCTCCCCTAGAGGAAGGAGGGCAAACTAGGACACAGCCTCTCCAGGAGCTTGGCTGCCTCCTCTGGGCTTCAGATCTGAAGCTTAAGGGACGACCCAGCCCCAGCCCCAGCCCCAGCCCCAATTCCTCTCCCGATTGCTGCCTCCGCCCTTTCAAAGCGGCCTCAAATTCCCCTTTCGTTGGGGGCCTTGTTACTCTCTCCCGGGCACAGGAGGAAAAATTTTTTAAAACCAAATGTCACTTCCAAAAGCATCCTTTCGTCATCGTCAGAGGAAGAGAGGTCGTATTTTTAGCACAAGAAGGGAAAAAACAGGAGGGGACTGGATGAAAGCACTTTCTGTCGTTTTGGTTCGGAGGGTATTTTGACAGTGTGGTTATCACTGTGTCCTGAAGCGTCTTCTCGACACGGCTGGAGAAGGAAGATAAATTCGTAGAGGGAATGTCGCTGGCACCGGCAGGTCTGGGCGACCCCATAAAGTCGGAGTGGAGGTGACCCAGCGGCCTAAGTAGGGTCCGGCCCAGCCCCCACGGCTTCTCACCTCCCTTGGCCCGCTGTCCCCTCCCCGCTGGGTGACAGGCTTCGGTCCTGGCGGCTCCTCTGGGATTGAAATTCTCCGGACTTCAAAAGCTCGCGGCTCCGCTTCCTCCCGGGCTGGGCCGGGCCGGGCCGCGGGAGGCGGGCGGGAATCCCCGGGAGGCGACGCCGAGATAAGACGAGCTCGATTTGTTAAATGGAATCGGAAGCGGAGTCTGGGCCACCAGAAGCGCTGATCCTGCGGAGCCACTTCGCTTCCCAAGAAAACCCGTCTCGGGAGAGCGGCGGCGGCGGCGGGGGCGGGGGATGTCTCAGTGGCCTGCGGGCCCCTCGGGTGCGGTGGTCGGCGGCCTGAGTACCTGCTCCGGCCAGATGCGGGGCCTCCCGGAGGCCACCGAGCGTCCCTGCCGAAAGGAAAGGGCGAGGAGACCTGGAACAGGGACACAGGGTTTCGAGAGCTGGTTGCTGCTTCGATGCCAGCAAGAAAAATTTGATCCGGAAACGATTGGTTTTGCTTTCCACTTTGGTAAAACCTAAGGACAAAAGGAGCTGCCCTTCAAACAATAAGCGTCGCCCGGCTCTTGTGGATCTTGGGCCTTCGGGTGACCTTTCCAGGCGTGGTGCCCGCGGTTGACGCTCGAAGTTCCGGAGATGCTCAGCCTCTGAGGCAGGGATCGTGGGCGGTGAAGGGGCTCCCGGGGGTCGGTCCTGTCTGGTCCCTGGCAGCTGTGGAGGCCCATCTGGGAATCCAGAACTCAGATCCACTGCGGGATAGACCCTCCAGAGGTCCTGCTGCCCCAGGCGGAGCACTCCTAGGTCACTTCCCCCACCCCCATTCCCACCCTGCAGAGGTAGTTGCTGGCTTGGAGAGCCTCTGGTGGGGAACACAGAACACTTTCTCCTTCAGGCAGTCAGAACCTGCGGCTTCTGGAACTCTGGTTTGGACAAGTGCTCCCTTGTCTCCACACCTCCTGAAGCTAAGGGCCAGGCTTCTGGGACAGGAAA
Organism: Sturnira hondurensis; assembly: GCF_014824575.4. Lineage (NCBI taxonomy): Eukaryota > Metazoa > Chordata > Mammalia > Chiroptera > Phyllostomidae > Sturnira > Sturnira hondurensis. The sequence continues at coordinate 32,703,410 of NW_028075471.1, forward strand.
CTGGATGCTTTCCGGACCCAGCTGCCTCCTCGTCCTCAGGTTCTCCGAGCCAGTAGCTCTGCAGCTTCCTGCACAGCCGGAGCTGTGCACTGAGGCCTGGCCAGCCCACATCCTCACACTCCCCACCTGCCCATGCCAGAGCTGGAGGACCCAGGGCCCGACTGGAGCCCTGAGCACCTTCCCAAGCCCCAGGGGCACCCCTGCCTCAAGTCAACAATGTGGAAGGGCCCACATCCAGCCAAGAGCAACTCCCCAACACCTAAGACCCCAAAGACCCAGGCACCCCCTTCCCACCCTGGTAGAGATAGTTTAGGTTTTTTTCCTTCACTGTTACTCTCCTGATATTTGCTTTCATTATGAAGTGCATCGATGCCCGTTTCTTGTTTAATCTACATAACATTCCTTGAAAAGGCCTTAACAAGTTGTTGAGGCGCCTTTTCTCCCACAATGATAGAGTGACCAGTGGTCTGGACTCAAATGGCCAGGTCCTAGCTGAGTATTAGACCCTGGACCAGTGCTTCTTCTTAGGCCTTGTCCCTCCTGGCCTGCAGGGATGTCTCAACACCCAACAGCGGCTTAACTCTCCATAAGGCAACCCCCACACACCTCCAGCCCTCTCTGGGATCTAGGTCGACCCAGGGGCCTCTCAGAAAAGGTACACAGCTGCCCCTAGAAGAGAGAGCTCGGGGCCTGCACTGTGATTTCCCAGGAGGGCAAAGAGAAGCTCCACCTGAAAGTCTGGGAAGTCCACATGAGAACAGCAGTCACCGTTCCAAGCATTTCACCTGTCCTAGCTCTTTCCATCCTCACAAGAGGCCTGACAAAGACATTAAGAATCACCCCTATTTTGTAGCCCGAGAGGAGGCTCATAAACAAGTGACAGAGTCAGACTTAACCCCCCCCCATCTCTCTAGCTTCAATCGGAACTACTAGAAAATACCAGTCATTGCATTGTAAGACTTTCCTTCCCAAAAACTCTTGTGGTTTTTGCCAAAGGCCTTCCCCCTCCTCCTCGTTCCCAGGTGGAGTCATAGGAGTTGGGAGAAGTGGGAGGGGGAGAGTATTGAGGTGCAGGCAACTAACCTCTGGTCACTTGCTTTGGGCATCAGAGAGTAAAGGAAAATATGGCCCAAAATGCATTTGGAAACTTCCCAAGAAGACCCCCAAGCCTTGTCCTCTTTCAAAACAGCTCAGAAACTGGGTGGGCATTGTTCAGGGGCCCACAGGGGGCCTAGAGCCACCTTAGTAGCATGGGGGAGGGGGGACCGCCTGCTTTGCCCGAGCAGGTGGGAAGAGTCTTTAGGGCCTGAGTTCCAAAATATCAGAATTGTCACTGCAGCAGCTGATTCTGGAGACGATAAGAGACAAATTCGAGACCCCCCTTTGACCATCACTATCTACTGTGGCCCCAAGCACCTATCTGGGAAGGGGCAAAACTGCCCCGGGGTCACCCAGCCAGTTTTAACCTTTCAAGAGTCATGGCCCTTTCGTATATCTGGCAAGCCTCAGTGCATAGAGGCATTGAGGTCAGCCTTCAGTTTCCCGGATTCCCTTAACCCTTACAGGCCCCTAGAGCCACCGAACCCCAGGCACAGTTGCCTGATCCCTTTGATAGGGAGTGTGACTTTACCAGGATACTTTCTCTTACAAGGGATAGCTGCTTCTCCAGGACTGACTGCCCAGAGTCACAACACCTAAGGCACTACTGGCCAGGACCCTCCACACTGAATCCTGGACTGAGCATCCTTCTGGCTCTGCACATGCCTTCATCCAAAACCCAGGCCCTGGAGGTGCATCTTGGGCAGAGAATGACCAGTCTTGGGGCTTCTCCTGTGAAGCAGGGCTCACCTTCCTTTGAGATAAGGAGGATCCCAAGGGAACTGGCAGTCATCATGGAGTCCCCCTACACCAAGAATTCCTTTTCTGCAAGGGAGGAGGGGCACCTGGCGAACAGGTTTTCGGTTTTGTTTTTTACAGATTTCGTTTGGGCACAAACCCTTTCCAAGTGCCAGGGGAGCCTGACAGGCCTACCCAGTGGAGCGCCCACACTCGCAGCCTAGTTCTGGAAGGGGTGCCCCGCCTACTGCTACACTGGCCAGGGTGGTCCACCCCGGTGATCCGTATCTCGGTGGAGTCGTTACCGGGTGGGATCTCTCTTCCGTGTTCACTGACCATGCGTCTGTCTCTCCTGGTTCCTTGTCCAAGGGGGAGGACGAAACCCCTTCCTCTCTCCCCACTCGGCCTCTGGGGGCCAGGAGACGCGGTGGCGCCAGACTGTAACCGAGGACTCAGTCTCCCGAGTGAGGGTTACACGGACCGCCCTCGAGCGGGGCAGCCCAACCGGTGGGGCAGACTCAGCCGGTCCCTCCGCGACATGGGAAAACCCTGGTGTAAGGAGTTCAAGGGACTGGTTTTGGTAGAGCCCCTTCCCATAGGGGGACCCAGACTAGTCCCCTTCCTCCTGTTGCACTGCGCAGAGCCCCGATCTCGTACAGTTTCTCCCATTGTGCAGGGGAAATTGGCTCTCAGAGAGGTTAAGGAACCTTCCCAGGGTCACAGAGCTGGGCATTGGCCGAGCTGGGATTTTAGCCCAAATCGTCCGGCTTCCGGAAACCACACTCTCTCTCTGACGTGAGCATTATGTCCCCAGGGCCGGAGGACAACGTTTCCTAACGTGGCAGGCAGACGACCGCGGTCCACTGGGCACGCCTGCAGGGCACGGACAGGGCCCCCACCCCCAACCCCGGAGGTTTTGTCGGATGCGGCAGCTGGGGAGCGATGGGCAGGACTGACGCCGGGCTGTCACCGTAAGTCTCAAAGGAGCGGGACACAACGGGAAGGGTGGCTGAGAGCGGAAAGGGCCAGAGGGCGCCGAGACGTGGAGGGACTGTGCGTTCGGGCCCCCGAGGCTTGGCCTGAGTGAGCGAGGGTGCGCGCGCCTGCGGCACAAGGTTTCAGAGGGCGGGGTGGGTACCGGCTGTGAGGGGCTCTTCGTAATGGAGGGAGAGCAGGAGGGACCGCGGGCCAGAGGACGGGGTGTCACCCGCCGTCAGGACTGGAGTGCGCGCACAGACCTGGCCCGGACCTGGAATCTCAGTACCTTCCTGTCCCACGCGGGGCCGAGCCGAATGCGGTCCGTAGCCGCCGCCCCCCCCAACCAGCCCTCTTTTCTGACCTGGGCCCCGTCCCAGCCCGTGGCCCTTTCCGCGCCCTCCTCCCCTCCCGCCCCTCGCCGCTGCGGTGACAACGCGCAGCTCCCGAACTGCTGTCTTGGTGCGCCCCCCACTGCCGACCGCCAGCGGCGGAAATCGTGGCGAGTCCCGGCGTCCATGCTGGCTCCAATCCCGCCACTCCGCCGAAGCGGCAGCCCACCCCGCGCTCCCCGGAGAGCAGCGGAACTTTGATCGGTAGGGACTCTCACTCCGTCTTAACCGCCCGCCATCCAAGCTGGACCCCAGAAGGGATGGGTGGCAGATGGACCCCCACCCCACCACCACCACCACCTTAGCCTAGGCTTCTAGGGACCGGTAACTAACCGTGAGCAGGTGAGGGGCTGGAGGGAAGGAGTAACTCCTTTGGGAGGGGGGCGTGGAATCCCCCCACCCCTAGGCACACACTTGGAGTGTTTCTTGAAGTGTGGTCCCTGCATCACCTGGGAACTTGTTAGCATTGTAAATTTCTGACTTACTGAATTAGAAACTCTTGGAGGGGGGGCTCAGCAATCTGTTTTAACAAGCCCTCCAAATGATTTTGGTGCACACTCTGGTTGTAGAATTGCTGCCCTATGGATCCATTTCATTACCCTGGTTTTTAGGTTCCCATGATTCTCCACTGTGCCTGGAATGCCTTTCTTTTAAAATGTACCCTATGTTTTGGGTACCCCTGATACAGAATTTCATGCCTCTGTTACCCATGTTTTCTCACTCCTGTTGTTTCCACTTTATGGCCCCCGTGGATCTCTTGGTGCCCTAACCTATTATTTAATGGTGTTGAATCTCATTCAGCTCCTCACTCTTCTTCTCATTCATCTGCTAAGGACACGCCTCGCTTGCTGGCAGATTAAAAACTGCTCTGGGATTGAAGCATCTGGAGCAGAATGGAAAATTTACCCTACCCAGAGATTCCTCTCACCAAAGGACATCAGGGTCCTTGGCATGTGATTGACTTGCTGCCTCCAGAGTGGAAAAAAGCAGACCTGCCATCTCTGGGTACCCCTGTCCTGCCAGAGAACAGACAGAATGGAAAGAGGGCCTGGGGACAAGGAAATAGGCATAGAAACAGGTTTTCTGTGGGCTCCGCAAGGACTATGGGCAGGGACACAAAGGGGCTCTGCCAGCTCCTCCCACTTGCATCTGCTGTGGCTGGTTAAAAGCAAGTCGGTTTTGTAGGAACCAAAAAGGCCCAGGCCATGTGTCTGTATGTATAGATGCTTTTTCACTCCGTCAGATTTTTCTGGTATCAGACATACTCTGGAGTGCTATTTAATAAGTTAACTTTATAGCTAATGTTATAAATTAGGCAGCGTGGGGCCACCAAGAATACCCACAAGTGAAGACAGCTGTATCTTCTGTGACCTGGGGCCTGCTCTAAGTGCTTTGCTCTTGCATATCACTAATCCTCACGATTCCATTATGAGGTGGGGTGGAAAAACCAAGTCAGAGGGTTAAACGCTTACTCAAGATCACATGGCCTATGAGTGGCAGGGATGAGATCTGAATCCCAGCAGGGTGATGCCCAAGGCCCGTGTGATGCTCAGCCCGTGGAAGCTAAGAGGCCATGCCCTGTGATCTCACAGGAGAGATTTCATGCCCAAAGGTGTCTACACTAGTTAGAGCCCTGAGACGACTGCAACTTCGTCGGGCATTTCTACCACCATTGTCAATAATAGTTAACAGTTGGATGGCCATCTTATTCCAGTAGCATTTTCACACTCTCCCATTTGATACCATAATCCTGTGTAATAGGAAGAGCTATTAGTATACCGTATTTTCAGACTATAAGATGCACTTTTTTACCACGTTTTTTGCTTCAATTTTTTTCTATTTTTCTCCTCTAAAACCTAGGTGCATCTTAGGGTGTGGCCCCCCCCGACTCACCTATGTTTTAGAGGAGAAAAATAGGGGGAAAATTTGAAGCAAAAAGTGTGGTTAAAAAAAGTGCATCTTATAGTCCAAAAAATACAGTAATTCCCATTTTATGAATGAAAAAAACTGAGGCCCAAAGAGGTTCCTTGCCCTCCCCCCACAAATCATTCAGCTACTGATGTCAGATGAGGCGAGGAACACTGTTATTCCTTGGGACATATTTGTCTTTGTTTCTTATTTTTTTCTTTCATTCTCACTTGAGACACATATTCATTATCACCTTAACCCTGGACATTGCCATTACTTTAGGCTGCTGCACAGGCTTCTCTATCTTACACATTCTTTGCTTCTCCCAGGTCACTAATGCGGTAGAGAAGGCCCCAGCTTTTCTGCCCAGTGTCCAGTCGAGGAAGCCACGAATCGAAGAGTTCGGGGGAGCTGACCAAGGTCGCAGAGACACAACAAGGGTCAGCATCTCACACTCTTCACGGGCGAGAGCATGAATGTTGTAGAGAATTCTACAGACTGAATGAGTTACTCTTAATCGCTACGCCATCCTCAAAGCCCAGCAATACTGACAGAGGCACAAAGGAAGGGCAGATGGTAGGGAAATGCCGCTGACAATTGAAAAGTACACGTAATATAGTGTCCTGGTAATGCAAATTGTTATCATTATAATGGACTTAAAGTTGTTTCATAACTTCCATTATTGGCAATATGTCAACTTGGGAATGTTTTTCTAATTATTCTAGAGTCAGCCTTACTGTTCTTGGAAAGAATTAGAAGAGGAAAGAAAGGTTGCTGTTTTAAAAATAGGCATCCAAAGGGCCGAAGGAACCTGCATCCAGGCCGTAACTCTGCCCTGGTCTTAGGCCTTCACGAATGGTCTGCACTTTCATAGGTGGCAGCAGTCAGGCTCTGATTTTTTTAAAAGATTTTGTTTATTCATTTTTAGAGAAAGGTGAAGAGAAGGAGAATGAGAGGGACAGGATCCTCAATATGTGGTTGCCTCTTATGTGCCCTGTACCAGGGACCTTTCCTGGAACCCAGGCATATGCTCCGACTGGGAATCGAACTGACAACCTTTTGATTTGCAGTTCGTACTCAATCCACTGAGCTACACCAGCCAGGGCTAGGCCGTGATTTTAATCTGAAATAAGGCCCATTGACAACTGAAAAGCCCAATTCCCCCACAGCAGCTGATGAATTTTCCTTTGATCAGTACTTTCCTTCCATTACAGTCTCTGTCTTTTCTCAGCCCCGGTGATGGATAGAGAAAATCCCTGCATCCTCAGGCTCTGAGCTGAGAGCTTAATGTGCCCCCTTGCATCTAAGCCTCACCCCTCAGAGGGAAGGACAGGTCTCCCATTTTACAGACAAGGAAACTGAGGCATAAAGAGGCTGAACAACCAGCCTGAGATCACACAGATAATAATGGGAGAGCCAGGACAAAACCCAGGCTTGTAAATACCAAATTTTACTTCCAAAATCTATGACTCCATTTTTCTCTATGGATATAAACTCTGAGATGTTCTCTTTTTTCCCCTTTGTTACTGTTTTTTTAATTTATTTTTTTATTTATTTAAATTTAATTTTTTGGTTACCATTTACATGTAATATTTTTTGTATTAGTTCCAGGTGTACAGGATAGTGGTTGGACAGTCATCACCTTTACAAAATGGTCCCCTCAATATTTCAAGTACTCACCTGGCACCACAGTTATTATTTTAATATCGACTGTATTCCCTCTGCTGTACTTCACATCCCCGTGACTGTTTTGTTCTTCTCAATCCCCTCACCTTTTTCACCCAGCTCCTCAACCCTCCTCCTCTCTGGCAACCAGCAGGCTATTCTCTGCATCTATGTGAACTCAGGTTTTCTGACCCAGCAGGAGCAGAGCGGGAAGGAGCTGATCTGAAGTGCAGCGAGGCCTGGAGGAAGAGCGCCAGACCCCAGGGACCTTTGGGAAGGTAGAAGATCTGTCACTGCTGTGAGAACAGGATCGATGTGTGCTCCCAAGACTGTCCAGTCACCATTTCTGGTGCTTCAAAATCAGCCAATGACAAGGTAAGAGCATGCACTTGGAAACCAGACAGACTTGAGCTTGAACCCCAGCTCTGGCACTCACTAGCCCACGGCCTTGAGCAGACCCAAGCTGCAGGATGTCAGATCTAAGGTGCATCTGTCAGGGAGATAATACTAGGCCTGACACTCAGAGCTACTCTAAAGAGTTCATGAAATGCTAAACAGAAAGGGCCTAGCACAGTGTTCAGCCTACAGTGAGTCCTCAATAAATGAAAATTCCCCCTGTCCCACCCTCTCAGTGTCCCTACTTCACCCTACTGTGTCTGCAATTCTCCGTTCTCAACATTGTACTCCTGGTGAGTGTGAACCAGCAGTGACTCTGAAGTAAAGAAGAATGGTACCAGGAACCAATAATATGCGTGTGCCCCTCTCCCTGCATGGTGGTAACGTTTCCCAGAAATAAATAAGCGTGTAGCAAAATGAGGGTGCACTCATGCATCTGATGGAATTCAGCAAATCTGGAGATGGTAAATAGCTGAGATAGAGAATTATCTGGCTGGCATCTTTGCAGTGCTCTCGTGGATGGCATCCACAATCCTGTGTCCTTTCTGTAACTTTATTCACTGGGATCTGGGATAGTGAGGATAATGGGGCTATCCCTAGGATGATCATGAAATGGTCCCTTCTTGGCAGAGCAAAGGCATAGGCAAATGATCTGTAGGTAATAATAAGCTGCCGTTACCGCCCTCTTAACTTTAGTGGCAATTTAGCACAATAGTGAAGTGGACAGACTTGAGCTAGATGCTCGGTTCTCATTTCAGCTTTGCCACTCACTCTACTAGCTGAGTGATGTTGGGCTGCCAGCAAAAATGTAACATGACAATGTCCACATGCCTTCTTCTGTTTTTTAATAGTTCTGATAGTTTTTGTTTTAGTGGATCTTTTTTTAAGATTTTATTTATTTATTTTTAGAGAGGGGAAGGGAAGGAGAAAGAGAGAGAGAGAGAAACATCAGTGTGTGGTTGCCTCTCACATGGCTCCCACTGGGAACCTGGCCCGCAACCCAGGCATGTACCCTGACTGGGAATTGAACCTGCGACCCTTTGGTACGTAGCCTATGCTCAATCCACTGAGCTACATCAGCCAGAGCTTCAGGTGCCTTCTTTAAAGGTCAGAACTGTACAGAGGTGAGCAAAAGTAGGTTTACAGTTGTTCATGTGGTAAACAGTGGAATAATTAATAAATAATAACATCTTATTAATACAAATAAGAAGAAGAGACTGTTTTGTGTGCTCACAACTGCAAACTGACTTTGCCCACCCCTATATGAGCACTGTGCACAGGGTTTCTCTGTCGTTCCTCTGTCTTATCGCCTGGGCCTTGTCTACTGACGCGCTGGAATTACACGGGACCGAGGAACACGGCAGAGGAAGCCTGGGTCTCTGACCCCGTGGAGCAGCCCACCAGAAGGACCGAAGGCCTACGGGAGAGTGGGAAATTAAGGGGTCATGTTTTCCAAATTAAAAGCAGAGAGCTAGAAAGAGGAGGGAGGGAAAGAGAGAAAAAATGCTGTAAGGAAATGTAAATTTCCCAAGTTTTTCTGGGTGGTGATAAATGTGTGTGTGTGTGTGTGTGTGTGTGTGTGTGTGTGATATTTTCCACTGTCAAATTGTACAATATCTTCATAGAACTTCAGGGTACACTAAATCTTTTTCCAGGCAGGCAGCCTCACCAAAAAAAAAAAAAACAAAAAAAAAAACCACATTGCTAAAGCACAACCAGTGACCTATTTATTTTTACATGTACAATATGCCACCTTTAAAAAATAAAACCATTTTACCTGACAGTGATACCACCTAAGAGAAAGATTGCAGAGGGATCGTGAAGCGGGCAACGGAGAAGTGTTTCTGGAGATAAAAAGTAAGTGAACCAGCTTTCCTCAGGAAAGAGCCAGCTCTTCCATTTCTATTTCTGTCCCCAATTTGCTGTGAGACCTTACGTGAGCTATTAAACATCTTGGACCTTATTAAAATGGGGTGGTAATTTCATATAGAGTGGGTATTGTTAAGCCTTCTTGATTGCAAATCCAAACTGAGCCTTTCTCCCCCAAAATGTAGCTTTTGTAAGCAGTTCGCTCGCCGCTGGGAGGTAAGAGGACAGCTGATGCTGTTCCAGATAGATATTCCATACGCCGACTTAACAGAAATGCCTCAAACTTGTATTTCCTTGATGGAGAGACATTAGGGTCTTGGGCCACTTTTCCATGCTTTGGTCTTGGGTGGGAAGTGCCTCGAAGTAAAATGAGAAACCGTTTCAGCTGTATGTCATCTTCCCCACACCAGTTATTATCTCTAACAACTCATTTTCCATCCACGACGGTTCCCTGTACTGGTTTTATGATAGGCAGCCTCCACCACTGTAGGCCCTCTGCTAGTCTAGCCAGTTCTTCCTGTCTCCACAGTGAAAAACGGGGACAGAACCCAGAATTATGACCGGGCTGGCACTGTGGTGTGGCTGTTACTTTTCTGGTCGCCATCCACCCTGTAGTTAGCAAGTTTGAAGGTTTGGGAAAATTCCCCTCATGGCTAGGTGCACAAATTTCTAAGGGAATCGGATCAGCACATTCAACACTTCACAGGAGGACAACGAGAGGATGGGGAACAGCCGCCCACAGTTCCAAGAGGTTCCTAAAAGGGAGACTCGTGCCACCCCGTTAGGGCTTCTCTCCAGCCCAGGTTATAATCACGTGCAACATCTTTGGCCATGAGGTCCCTTGGGCAGCCAGGAGAATGGGCCGGGCCAGTCGTCAGGAAAGTGGGCTCTAGTCTCACCCCTGCCGTTACTTGACTGGGTGACCTTGGAAAAGTCACTTTACTCCTCTGGGCCTCCATCAGGGATTAGCATATCAATCCCAACTCTGCCACACACTGGATGACCTTGGCCAATTCACGGCATCAAGTATTAGAGGAATAAAGGGATCTGTTTCTCCCAATGCCTCCACCATGATGGCATTCTGTGACTCCAGCAGGGGACAAACACCAATGCCTTCGGGACTGCCCCTGTATAGCAATGAGAAATAGGGCCTTGGTCGCCTTAGAAATTGAGCAGACTTGGGTGGCAGATTCTCAGCTCCAGCTGATAGTGTTGCCAGATATTTCATTTTCAATGTTTTTACATGTTGGCAGTCACCAATTTTATAAACATTCAATTTAGTCATTTGAATTGTTATAAAATTCTGCATTGGCCAGAGACTCTAGGCCAGAAGCAGCATACTAGGGCAGTTGGAGGCTTCTGCACTCTGAGGACCCAAGGAAGAGAGGGACTCTCTGGAGACCTGGGGCTGGGGGGCGGATGCAGCTGTCTTGGCCAAGGCTTCTCAACCTTGCTGCTCCTACCCCAGTCTCAGTTTCCTCAGCACACCAGAGTGGTATTATAGGTCAGGCTGGGCCTACTTTCCTCTGCCCACAGGTGGGACTGCCTGTCGAGGGAGGAAAAAGGAGGTTGCGGCAGGCAGAACGAACCCTCTGGGTGTTCAAGGGTCCGAGGTGGGTCCCCAGCGTCCTGGGTCCAGCCACACCTGAAACACAACTCCAGAGTCCAGCCACACATGAGACGCAGGCGACTTCAAGCTGCAAACAGCACCGCCAGCAGGTGCGCAGTGAGAAGGCTACCGGGGCGGGGGGGGGGGGGGGGTCTGGGACACTGCACAGCCGCACCTGCCCAGAAACCGCAGCGCACGCTATGTCCTGCCCGCGGGCGGGGCCGGGGCGGCTGGGGGCCTGCGCTGCAGTCAGGGAATTCCCTAAAACGAGTAACACGCCTTCGTGGGGAGGAAATTCGACCCTTGAAGAACCGTAGAAGCCAATTCTTGCTTTAGTTTAAAAATGGATTCTCCATCTGCTGAGAAAGCGCTGGGCTCCAGGCGGCGATGTGCGGCCCCCGTGAGTTGTGGGGAGCCCTGCAGACACCCCGACCCCCAGGAGCCCTCGCTCCTCCCGTGGGACCACGGGCTCCCTGAGGTCGTGTACCCTTCGCGAACCCTTTACCTGTCCCAGCTTGCCCTCCACGTTGGCGAAGCTCTGTCAACTTCCAGTAAAGAACCCTATTTTCTATACAATTCAGATTGTGTGAAAGACCTTTTGAAGAGTGATGATAGCATATAAGGACACTGTCACACTCACACTATTGGTGATACGTAAAAAAAAATTAAACCTCTGGAGGTAATTTTGTTATTATTATTACAGTTATTATTCCATTTGTCCCCACAATCTTCAAGTTTTCCTTATACGATGCATTAAAAATATTTACTACAACATTTTAGTGGCAATGAAAAAGTGGAGATAACTCTCCGTCGACATATAGATAAAATAGTTAAATAAATAATGAGTATATGCATTGAGAAATACTCTATTTAAAAGGACATCTGTTATCAGGCAAACAGGTTTAAGCTTACATTACTTTTCTTTTAAAGTAGGTTGTAAAAAAGGCAGTATAAATGGTATGGTTCCACATTTGTTAAAATGCAGAGAGACATGAGTAAATGTCTGTAACTCACTCAGATATAATTAGTGACCTTTTATGTCACAGATGGAAATTTTTACATAGGAATATATGTACATTTTATATGTACATTTTTATACAGGAAAATGTGCATATTTGATATACACACACATCTGGAGGAGCACACACCCAGATGTGACATTGTTTACCTCCAAGGTGATGATGGGAAGGGAGGAAGGGGAACATTCACTCACCACCATATATTTTTTCAAAGTTTGCTTTTTTAAAAAATAAGCATGCATTAGTTTTGTATTTCCCACCCACAATAAGAACAATAAAGATTTTTAAAAATCAAACCCTTTCCTCATTTCAAGACCACCAGATAGTTATCACTCATTCCCTTCTCTCTCTGATCTTTTTATTATTATGTTAATCGGCCCTTCATCCCTGAACTGTATCCAAGAAACTTGCATTCTTTTCAACTGACAAATTGCCTGGTTTATATGTGCAAACAACTTTAAATCCTTTCCACCCAAAGAATGAAAGTGAGAATGAGAAGTGAGAATATTATTTCCCCTCCATCTATCATATAATTCAAATGGAAAGATTAGGTGTAGTATTTCTTGGCCCTTAAAAGCTCTGTAGTTTTTAATCCATCACTTCTCAATTTCTGTGTCCATGTGGCCTGTTTTGCCCTCTAGCTGCACAAATTCTCTCTCAGTGCAGCAAACCATGAAAGCACATATTTAAAACATGGCGTTTGTCTCTGTTTAATCCAGAAAGGCTTCATATTTTACGGAGGCAGAGCCTTGGAAAGGAAGCACAGTATTTCCAGGGTCAGAAATTGGGGTGGGCGGGGCACTCTTGGCTGAAGAAGGGACACTGTGGAAGAGGCTGGGAGGAGACTGTGATTTGGGACATAGGCTGTAATTCTAGGATTGTTTAAATCAGTCTGAATGTTCTTCCAGAAACATGAGGTCAGTTTGTACTAGGAGAAGTGAGCATGGCCTTGCTTTAAACTAGCAGAAATGCAGGTTTGCCTGGCACTTTACAATATTCGCATAGAAAAATGGTACCCAGCAGCAATAAACAGAGCACTCACCGCCACCAAGGCATCTGGTATGGTTCTTATTTACACATGAAACATATTTTCTTAGGCAAAATCTCAGAATATTCCAGGCTCACATACTCAGACACATAACACAAGATTTTTGCTCAGCCTCCTGACATCCCCCTCCCCCTTTCATAGGCATTAAAAGCATCAGTAAAATGCAGGTGCCCTGGAACAGACTACCTGGGTTCCAACCTCACTCTGCCACGTGTTAGCTTACCACCGCAGTCAAATTGTTTAACTCCCCCGTCCTTCAAGGTCATCGCCTCAAAAATGGAGATAATAACACTACTCATTTTACAATATGTTGTGCAGTTTCAACGAGGTGATCTGTATGAAGCTTTTAGAACACTAAGCTTTTTAGAATACTAAGAATATAGCTTTAGAATATAAAGTTTTTAGACTACTAAGGATTTAATAAAAGCCACAATTATTATTTAGTCGTTTATACCTCCCCCCGCCCCCCAAAAAGCTTATTCTTCCCTGTTCTCCCTTCTAAGACACTGGGATCTCCACTTTCTCCTCCTTGTTTTGGTTCCATCTTCATTTGATGGGGATTCTAACAGTAGCCCCTCCCTGGTGGTTGCCTTCTCTCTCCCACCCAATAGCAGACAGATGACCGCATCATAGTCTAAAGAATACCCGATTGGAAACCTGCGTTCTGTTCTCCCTCTTCTGCGATACTTTCTGAGTTGACATATATTTTGTGTATCATAAAACTCTCCCATTTCAGGTGTTACAATTCAATGATTCTCAGTAACTTTACCAAGTAGCACAAGCATCACAATAAATCAGTTTTATAACATTTTTACTCCCCCGTTAGATCCCTCCTGCCCTTCTATAGTTTAATTTCTCTTTCCACCTCCAGCTTGAGGTGACCACTAATCTACCTTCTGCACCCAAAGGTTTACCTCTTCTGTACATTTTAGGTAGATGGAATCATACAATAGGTAGTCTCTGGTGTCTGACTTCTTTCACTTTGCATGAATTTTTAGGTTCTTCTATGATGTGGCATATATTGGTAGTTCGATATTTTGTTTTATCACTGTAAATCAGAATGATTTCTGCCATGCCTATAAGAATACATAACAATATTAATAATAAATAATTAAAGCTAACTAGTATTACACCTCTAGACACTGGGTTAAGTGCTTTATTTGCCTCATAGAACAGTCTTATGGGCTATCTAGGTGATACTACAGCCATTGTTGAGTTAAAAAAAAAACACAACAAGCTTAATTTTAGAAATGTGAACAGACTTGCCCAAGGTCACAAAGCAAGTAGGTGGCAGAGTAGGGACTCAAATCTAAGTCTATGTGACTCCAAAGCTAAAGCCAGAGTCACCCGAGTCACCTTGCACTACAACATTTACAAGGGTCTTCATGTTCTGGACCCTTCCATCAACACAAAATCAGAGCCCAGGGAAGAGCCCATAGTAGCCCCACAAAGTAGATGGAGAAGAATGGCCAGGGCCTTGTCAGCTGTAACTCTCCACTCTGACAGCAGGAATTGGTACTCTGCCATTTTCTCCATGCCTGAGGCTGCCCCCCCCCCCTCCCGCCGTTTGAAAGGCGTCTGGCTCCCTGCAGGGAAAGCTGGTGGCATAAAGGACCCAGTTCTGTTGGATTAGGATTTCCGGTCTAGGCGGAGGTTGCCCTGGGCACTTGTTAGACAGCCCAGGAAGGGAGGCTGGACTTTACCCTTCACCCTAACAGGGAATGAATATTCGAGAGAAAACACCCCTTGGGGTCCCCCCTCCCCGACATTTTTAGGTTGGACCATGGCAGCTCATTGTTAACAATGAGGATGGACGTTCCAACCTACCACCCAGTGATGCGTGAAGGGACTGACCCTGCAGCAGGAAGATCCTGCTTGCTCAGGCAGAAACTCCCCTCTGAAGATTTCTAAAGAAATCTCCAGTTGTTATTTAAGGTGGTAGAACCTCTTTGAGTTTTATGATGAACCCCAGTCCCCACATTAATTAATTAATTAATTAATTAATCTTTAGAGGGGAAGGAGAGAGGGAGAGAAACCTCAATGTATGGTTGCCTTAACTGCGTCCCCTGCTGGGAGTTGGCCTGCAGGGAACAGGCCTGCAACCCAGGCATGTGCCCTGACTGGGAATCAAACCGTGATCCTGTGGTTCGCAGGCCTGTGCTCAATCCACTGAGCTACACTAGCCAGGGCCCACATTAATTTTTTTTAATAAGGAGATCGGTTTTGTTTTGTTTTATTTTATTTTATTTTATTTTATGTATTTATTTTCAGAGAGAGGGAAAGGAAAGGAGGAAAAGAGGGAGAGAGAGAAACATCGATCCGTTGCCTGTTGCTTCTTGCATGCCCCCAACAGGGGACCTGCCTGCAACCCAGGCATGTGCCCTGACTGGTAATTCTACTGGCGACCTTTTGGTTCACTGGCCCAGCACTCCACCTACTGAGCCACACCAGCCAGGGCATCAGTCCCCACACTTAGGATGAGCCTCAAGCAGGAGACACTCACCTTCAAACATCTGTTACTGTTATGAATGTATTAATATTTGCTTTAGTAATTATAAATACTGCAACAAGTCACACCCCAAATCTGTTTTATTATTTCTGAGATAGATCCAAGCCACTCTCATCAGCCACTGAAGGAAGGGTCTTGCAGAGTGAAAGCCAGCCCCGCATTCCATGAGATCGGAATGGAATCTCTGGGCGATCAGAGATCAGGGGAGGTGCCTCAGTGCCTTGTGAGCAAGCACAGCGCGGGGAGTGGGGGAGGGCTAAGAACCCAGGCCTCTCTTCCCTGGAAAAGATCCGGGAGGAGCACGAGCACGTACTTGGAGAAATCCCACCCAGGCTCTGAGCAGCTAACTTAGGTAACCCCTCGCTCATAGCACTTTATGGTCTGCGTGTAATAACCTTTTACAGCATCATTTATTTGTTGAATGAAAATAACTATTTGCGGGTGTTAGATGTCGGGACAGCGGCTGGGGCGGGCCGAGGGGCCGGCTATGTTCTCATCCTTGAGCTGCGGCTGGTCACACAGGTGTGTTCATTTTGTTAATCTTATGCACTTTTTTGTATCCAGTATTTCAATTAAAATTTTCCAAAAGGGCACAAATAAAAAATAAATATATTAGAAAGAAAAGAGCCTGGGACAGTGCCTGTCATGGAGCAGGTGGACATCACACGCATCCACGGGATAAACGACTTCATCAGACCCTCCCAGGCAGGGGAAGCGAAGGCGAAAAGCGCTGGATCTGTCGGCCCGCAGCTTCCTTCCCGGAGGAGGCGCCCCTCGGCCCAGACACGCAGTTGGTGAGGTCTCAGAGGCCGAGCTTCGTCCTCTCCCGAAGCTGCGGAGGGAGGGGCACGGTCCCATTTCTCTTTCGCTGCTGTGCCGGCTGCCCTGACTCAACCCCGCGAGTCGGGTGGTGGAGGCCCCGGCCCCGGAGGCGGCTGTGCCAGCCCGAAGCCCCCGGACAGCTCCCGGGAAGCCACCCCGGGTCCCCACCGGCTCCGCCCTCGCTCTCCCTTGGGCTTCCAGGTCTCGCTGTCGCAGGCCCGGCCACCGGTCTTTCTGGCCGCGTCCGTCCGTGCTTCTGTCCGTGTGTCCTCCACCAAAGCCTTCTCGGCTTCCTCTCCAGCCTCCACGCAGTGAGCAATGGGGCCCAGGGACCCGCCGCGAAAAAGGAGCCCGAATTTCTCATTATTATTGGATGTCTTCCACAGGATGTGATGGTGGCAAGGGGAAATACAGAAATGTGGGAACAATGCAGCTTCTTCTTATTCCAACCACAAACAAAAGCCTTCCCCCGGGGCTCCCCTTTACCTGGATTTACCTGCACAAGTTCACCTGTACACCTGGTTCTGAGTGGTAGGGAGAGTGAGGGGCTCCTGGGTCACTGCAAGGCCTCTGCCCCCCAGCTGTAGGACCTTGCACAAGTCACTGATCCGCTGCCTCAGTTTCCCGCTCTGTAAAATTAGAGTAACAATGGTGCCCAATTCATCAGAGTCAGTGGATGAGATGATCCCTACAAAGCCGACATCTGGGACACGGGTAAGGGCAACGCTGCCTTACCTTCCCGGGCCACACGGGGCTTGTGCTCGTTTCCAACATGCCCCATGCGTCTCCACCAGAGGGAACCCCTGGCCCTCTAGGCCCAGGACAAGTGCCCGCCTCCTTGCCACTGGCCCCAGCCAGACTCCCACACCTGCACGCACTTTAAAAAAATATTTTATTTATTGATTTGAGAGAGAGATGTTTGTTGTTCCACTTATTTATGCATTCACTGGTTGACCCTTGTATGTGCCCTGATTGGGGATTGAACCCACAATGTTGGCATATCGGGATGACGCTCCAAACAAATGAACTACCTGCCAGGGACACCTACACACTCTTAACACACTGTTCATCACTCCTCCATCCCTGGGTTCTTGCCTCCGCCTTCAGTGCAATCATTGATGTGGTCACCCCATCTTTCTCTACCACACAAACCCCCACATGCACGCATGTATAGAGAGTTAAGGCTCCTTGAGGGTAAGTGCCCTCTTCTCATGTTCACTGCCAAGCAGTGCCAAGCATGGAGCCTTGCTGGCTCAATGAGTGTCTGTTCCAGGGTGTTCCAGGGCCATAGATAGGGAAAGCCTGCTCCACCTCCAGCCTCCCCCTTGCAGTCCCCACACAACAGCCCCTACCCCTTCCCTGCAGCTGGTGGTGCTAAATATTAAGCTTCCACCCCCTCCCCCCAACTCAGAAGCCACATTCACCCTAGCAGTGGTGACAGGTTGATGACTCTTATAACAGGCCCCTTTCCTCCTCTGGGGGGTTCCTGCCTGCAAGGAGCCTGCTGGAGGGGCCACCAGCAGGGCCGGAAACCTGGGGAGAACGTCTCTGGCTGCCGCTGACTTCTGTTACTAGAATTGGTGTTTTCCTACAGTTACAACCTTCCTTCCTTCATTACATCCCCTGTATTCCCGAGGTAGTAAATACCAGGGCTACGCATTACACTTCCCATAACTTATTCTCAATGATCAGAAAAGCATCTGATCCACTGTTGATAGGGACTCTAGCTCTGGAGCTCAGAGCGAGGCTTCCAGAGCAGTGGCTACCTGCTTGATACAAAGATGCCCACATCCCCAACTTCCATCCTCTGGGCCACTGTTTCTGCCTATTCATTAACAGGAAGCAGCAGGGAACACCAGTCGAAAACATGGCCCTGATCCCCAGTGCCCGGGTTCACGCCTGGCACTGCCCCCTAGTAGCTGGATGACCTTGGACAAACTGATGAACCTGGCTGTGCCTCTGTTTTCCCATCTGTGAGATGGGAAAAACTATTATAATGACAATAATAGTTCCTAGAGTTGTTTGGCAGATTAAATGAGTTAGTGTTTGTGAAATAATTAGCACTCTATAATCACTCAATGAGCGATTTTTGTCAAATACCTAAAGCTTAATATATCTGGAGACCCTGACACACATACACACACACACATGAATGATCCAGTTTAACCCTGTTCTTACTGATAGTCAAGCCTGATAGACCTGTCCTTGTAAATTAACCAGGTTCTCTCAATCCTAACTTTCTCTCATTTGTGTTTCATGTGCACGCATTAAGAAAGGAAAACTCAAAAGAAAGAGAGGAAGGAAGGAAGGAAGGGAGGAAGAGAGGAAGGAAGAGGGAGGGGCAAAGAGGAAGGATCTGGTTGAGATGATAGGATTATGGTAAAATTCTTATTTTTAAAACTATTTTCCATCAGCATTATAATAATAATGCTGAATGTTCAATAAATTATGCCACACTCATACTTTCCTAGACCTTAGAGTTTTCCAAACACCTCGTGAGAAGAGGTTGCTCAGAGAGTGAGGCTGGCTGGGTCTCAGAACTGGAGGAAGGAGAGGAACTATAAGGCCCCATACTGGGGGCAGGTGTGGGCTGGGATGAGGGTATAAAGGGCAGAAAACTGTACTTGAACAACAACAAAAGACCCTGTACTGGATAGAATCTGCCTCACAGCATCGTAGGGACCGACTCTCACCCTAGCGTCTGCAGTAGGCTCCCACTCCCTGACACACCCAATAACACAGGTGGCACAGAGGTCAGCCATTTCCCACTTCGAGGCCAGAAATGCCAAGAAAAGCAGCTTTCTTATACTCAAGGCTGCAGAAAAAGGCGAGGCCTGGATCCCCTCCCCAAGCAGCTATCTTACACACACACACACATTTATCCTAGATTAGAAGGTCTAAAGGTTTGGATTCTATGCCCTTGAAGCTACATGCAAAATCTTCGTGAAGGTGTCGCGGTGGAGGTTCAAGGCAGCCCTGAGAGGGTGTCCGAGGTCCAGCTATGCAGAGAGGCTACAAGAGGAGGGAGCCTTCTATCCTGCTCCCCAGGCTCTCTGAAATCCTACACAGGTCATTTATTTCGAGCAAAGCACTCCACTTTTTTTCCCAGAAAGGCCTGCCTCACAGGGGCCTTAACTGGTGGTTCTCATCTGGCAGCAATCCTGGTCTCCAGGGCACAGCTGGCAATGTCTGGAGTTACTTTTGATTGTCACGACTGGAACAGGTTCTGGAGTCCAGGGATGTTGCTTAACATCCTATGGTGTACAGGACATGCTGCGCAGCCAAGAAGTATCCAGCCCAAAGTGTCGATAGTGCCTCAGTTGAGAGATGCTGACCAAGAACAAACTTCCACTGCCTGGGAGGAAGTAGTCCCTCAGAACTCCCCCAGCTTCTTAAGCAGAGAGCAAACTGGAGCATGGGGAGGCAGCCGGAGAAGGCCCTTCCTTTCTCAGACCCTTTCTGAGCCCACTCCTTCCTCCTTCTGCTTTGCCTCCCAGAATGAAAACCCCTGGCATCTGAAAAGATGAAATAAAACCCACGATTCCCAGCCCCTCAGGCTGCATAACCCTGCCCCTCATATCCTATTTCCCTCCTGCACCCCCACCCCCCAACTCCTGGAGCACAGTTGGAAATTGGAATTGTAATCTTGACTGTCCAGCCCTCAAAGCCTGGGCCTGCTTCCTCTCCCAGGGACAAAGTCTCCTCAACGTCCTGCCTCCCTTTGAGATGAGCCCCCAGCCCTGCCTCTTTCACCAACTGTAAGTTTTTCTTCCCCGCCTTCCTCTGCCCCTCGCCTTCTCTTTCTAATTAAACCACATCCAGGGTGTTGGGAGGGAAGGGAAAAGGATTCTGAAGACTTCCGTGCTACAGGTTCTGGGGGCCTACAGCCTCCTGTTTTTTTGTGAGGTGCCAACCACGCTGTGATCATTAAACTCCACAGTGGTGGTGGGGGGGTTCTCATGGCTGTTACCCTGGGAGCCAGCTACATCTTGTTTATCAGACTTGTTTTAATTCAGCTTGGTCAGGTTCCAAGTGTTGAGGTGGAGATTAAAGGCAACTGAAGAATCCAATTAGCCGCCCAGTCTTCTTTAAGCCAAAAAATCAGGTCACAAACTAGATCAAAGTGAAATTATTTCTCGACAGCACTGTTCATTAAGGGGAGGGTGGAGCTCACACTGCTAAGCGGGGCTCATTACGGGGACTGGCATTTTAAATACAGTATCTCCCCCAAATTACATGTTTCAGAGGTCGGAGGGAGAAACCAAGATTATCTTATGTGAAGTCTCTGTTCGGCTAATAGAAAACAGAAAGCTAAAGAATGAGCATATAACTTCTAGGAAAAGATTTAAACAAGGCCCCAATTTTCCTGGGCCAGAAGACCCAATCTGGAGATTGGAATTGGCAGCAATCACTCCCAGGCAGAGAATACCACCTCCAGGGAATCTAGACAGCTGAGAAATCTAGGTTTTCCAGGTGGCCTTGTTCACCCATTTTCCCCAGAGCCCACCCCTTTCCCTGGATGGGTGCAGCTTCAAGGGGGCCCCCTGGCAGCCTAGCCCACCCTAGCCCAGCCCAGCCTTCCCCTAGTCCCAGGACCCAGGCAGAGACACTACTCACCACTGCTGAATTCTGCCCCAGGGTCCCAGACAGAGTCATTTCCAGAGGCGAGAATCCCCACCCCCCCACCCCCACCTCCCGGCTCTTTTTGTGTCTCTGTGGACTCTTTTGAGCATCTGAAAAAAAGGAGGCAAAGGAAGACAAGGAAGGGCCTGATCTCACTTCTCAGAGGGAGGATCAAATATTGGATTGCTCTGTGGGCATTTAGAAACCCTTGATTCTATGAAAAATTACTTTCAAAAGAGCAGT
Source organism: Sturnira hondurensis (assembly GCF_014824575.4). Lineage (NCBI taxonomy): Eukaryota > Metazoa > Chordata > Mammalia > Chiroptera > Phyllostomidae > Sturnira > Sturnira hondurensis. The sequence goes on from NW_028075471.1 coordinate 32,724,324, forward strand.
AACAAGACAGATGCCCTTCTTCTGTGAGCACTGACTTTGCACTGAGCCAGGAAATCTTCAGAAACACTGGCTTTCCCCACCCCTCACTACCCTCTGTTTACAAAATTCTGCTTAGCCTCACAGGCAACCAGGAACCTCCAGGTTAGAAGATGGCCTTATTGAGGACTTGTAGGCCATAAACCTGGGGGACACTGAATGTGGTTCAAGTTTCTTTTTTGGAGCTTTGGGCTATGGTCAGTTCTGGGGTCTCTGAAATTTGAGCCACTAGTGAAACCCTTCCTCAAACTTCCCAGTGTCCCAGACTATTCAACTAGGACCTGGAAGCAAAGCCACTGATACCTGGAGGCCTGACCTCCCTTGAGTGGGGAAAAGATGGGAAAGAAAAAGGGAGACACAAGAGGAGGGAGGAAGAGCAATGGGAGAAGGTCTCAAAACTTTCATCTGCACCTCTTGCCAGGGTCTGGCTGTCCCCAAATTCCTAGCTGCTGCAGAACCAACCAACTCCTTTCTCCAGGTCTGGGAGCTTTGACAACTGCCTTATGCCAGGCATCCAAGGCATGGAGCTTATTTGGGGTTGCAGCCACCCAGGACCCCCTCTGGGCTTTTCCTCTCCCTTTCATCTCCTGTAGCCAGAGCCTGCACCCTCAAGGAGGAGGATGGGAGCCCACATCTTAGAAACTTCCCCCACCACTGGTGGGTGTGAGAAACCCAGACCCCAGGCCCCAAGGAACTCTTGCCCAAGGGGATGAATTCTCCTCGGACATGCCTTTGGAGCAGGAAAAAAAACCCCACGTCTGGTGGTTTTCTTTCCCCCTCCCTCTGCGTGAATATTCCCTTCCCTGATGGTAGGCCACCCTCCCAGAGCCTTCCACACCCGCCTGTGCTCTGTGCCCTGGGGCCAGCAGCAGCGCTGCCAGGCCTCCGACTCCCACGCAGATTTTCTTACGTGCCCCGCAGCACAAAACCAGCGCCAAATGTTCTTGGTTTGTTTTGTTTTAAATCAGCGGCCTAACATGAATTTCAAAATCTGGTCGTTTCCTAAGGAGATGTGAGAGGACACAGGCCCGAGGCGGAATGTTGCACTCTCGGAACCGGCCCGGCGGTTCCTGGGCCGAGTGCGGACCTCCAGCAGAGAAGCCCTAGTGGGGCAGACACCTCAGTAGCCCCGACAGCCTGCCAGGGCTGGGGATCGCCCAACCCCAGGCGCACCAGCCGGGCAGGGGGCGAGCTCCGTCCCGCACCACACCGTGGCCTTGTGGCTTTTGGCCTAAAAGCCTGAGCTGAAGTGGAAGTTTGAGAAGATGAGGGCTGCTGTTGGCTGGCAAAAGTAGGCCTTTGTCCCTCAGGGGCCTGGCACCATCCCGGACTGCTGTCCTCGCACTGGTCGCTCTCACCGGGAGGGCCGAGCCACTGTCCGAATAAGGGGAACGATGTGTATGTGTCGCGGGGTGGGAGGTGCCAGCAAGAGACCTTACAAGGTTCGGGAGAGGCCAGGTGGGGCTAGACTGCCGCTGAAGGAGGACGTGCCGGCCGGACGTGGAGGCGGAGATAGCCGTCCTAGCTGTTCTCTTAGCCCCTGAAGCACCCAGGACCCAAAATAGCACTTTCACCCCGAGTCAACACTGTGAGAGCCGGCCCCGCACCCCACCGCAGCAAGGATTCGGCCTGTGTCTTTTCTAGAACTGTTCTGGGGCTCAGAACCTGGAGCAGCTTCGGAGTAGGGTCTGCGAGTGCGCGGAGGCAGCCCGACGAGGAGGCGGGGAGGGCCCCAGGAGACCTGGACAGCCCGGAAAAGGGGGAGTGCTCAGGGCTGTCCACGGTGGGGGCTGCCCGCGGCCGCGAGGGCTCCGGGCCACCAGCCCCAGCCACCTCAGGTACCAGGCGGTGCGCCAGGCAGGGCCTCGGTGAACCAACGTGGGCCCCTCGGCTCCTCTCCTCGGCAGCCGCCTTCTCTCCAGCGCGCCCCTGAACTTGGCACAGAAGCCTCCCATTAGAACTTCGAACAATACGGGAGAGAAAAAAACAGTTTGTCCGTGTAGAACGTACGAATCACTCTCAAAGTTTTCCTGGCTTCTCGTAAAGGTGGCCGGGGCCGTTTACAGTAAGAGCGGAATAATGTTTGCGACTGTAAGACATAATTATCTGCAGACTTGCCTCTCCCCCGCTCCCGGCTAGGGTTTTCACGAGCGAAAGCGGCTAATGCATTTGCACACATTAAACATCTTGAACGCATAATTACAGGCTGCAGACAGGCTGGACAATAAAATATCTCGGCTCGATATTTTTGGAAGCCTTTTGCGACTGTGCCTGGAATAAATAACCACCGCTTTCTATGTCCTCCACCATCTAACTGCCGCCACCTTTATTTCAGAACACCCCCCTCCAACCCCCACCCCCGCCCCATGCCTTTGGGAAACAAGGTGAGGGGCAGGACCCGAGGGAGGGGGCGGCTGCCTGGAAGGACCTCCTGGGCCATGCGCTCTGCTATGGGGTGCTCCTCCGCAGGGGTGACTGCAATAAGGAGAAGAAAACATGTTCCCAGCCCCAGAGGCCGTCCTCCTCTTTAGAGGGACGCAAACGGATCCCTCCGGGCTCCACACAGCTGCTGGGCACAGCGGCCTCGCCATCCTCTTCCCACTCAAAGGCTGCAGAATTTAAAGAGAGCTGCCGGTCATCCTGTCCTCCCCTGGCAACCACCCGGAGGAGAGCATCTCCAGACTGAGCTGGTTCCCTCCCGCTGCCTGAGAAAACTGCTAGAAATGCTAGAAAAGAAAGTGCTCCCCACCGAAGCAGCAAGACTCGGAGGAGGAAGAAGCTGGGAGTGACTCAGTTCTTCCCCAGAGGCCTGGGACAATCTAGCTGCCCTTGAGTCTTAGTTGCCTTGTCGGTAAAATGGAGATGATTATAACAACCTCGGGACCTACTTCACAGGTCGTTATGAGGGAGCACTTTAAATTTTTTTTATTGCCATATAACTTACATATAGCAAAGCATAAAAATCTTAAGCACCCAGCCCGCCGGATTTTTATATGTGTGTACACTTGTGTGATTGCTACCAAGATCCTGATACAGAAGGTTACCAGCCCCCAATAGGCTCCATGAAGAAGCAGTTTTTAAAACTAACTTTAATTGGTGCTCGTATTATTGTATCTAACTCGAGTAGTCAACACCCCGGCTGAGCATGTGGAGCTTCTCGAAACTTGGGGACACACCAAATACACACGTGTACACAGAATAACACACCAGATACACATATGTACACAGCAAGGATATTTGCTATTTCACCATGGCCAGGGCCTCTGGGAATCTCTAATATGAAGGAACAGGTAGGGACCTGGTCTGTGAACCCTCAGGAATTCAGGGATTGGGGGGAAGTTGATCAGGCTCAAATTTCTTGAGACAATGGAGTTCAGTTGCTGGGAATGGCTGAGGTTTTCGTGCTGTGGGCTGGCATGTTTGTTTCCAGGTTAGGGCCAACCCCGCAGAGCAAGCCCTGAGACCCCCTCCCAGGAGATGGGAATCTGCGTGGATAGCCTGTAAGGTTCAGGTCTAAGCTTTGGTGCCTTATTTGAGCATCTGGTTTGGTGCTCAGAGGGAATTCCCCAAGAGTATGTATGTTGGGCCATGAGATAAACAGGGCACCCTGCTTTCTGGAAAGTGTTGCCTCCAGGGCTAATACATGAAACTGATGCACATTACAAACAATACAAAAAGAATTTATAGCAAAAAGTGAATTCTCTACCCGACTCTCGAACCTCAGTTCTCCCCAGAGGAAGATGGTTTGACTAGCCTTTCAGCTCTATGTGCATATCCCTTTTTTCAGAGCGCACTGGTAGCCCTTACTATACATGCCTCCCTGACCTTGGATTTTTTCCTAAACAACTGCAAAAGACAATTCTCCACGATGAGCATATTGGTTCAGGAAATTGTGTTCAGCTCTAGCGATTCAGCCCAGCTGGAATTCAGGCTAACCTTGTACTGTCTGGCACAGGAAAGGGCCGATATATAGCCTGGGTTCTAGATTCTGACCTACCTCAACCAGGCTTGGCAACCTTCAAAACAGCCAGCTAACTTGGCCTGCACCATCATTACCAGCAATTTCCCCACTCCTCTGTGGGCAACCTGGGGGAAATAATCAAAGCACTGACCGTGACTTTGGATCCACAACTGTTCTCTGGAGTTAGGGGAAATTGCAAGTGCCTCTTGGAATTTTTAACTATGCTGTCTAGTAGCTATAAAACCTGTGCTCAGGTCATTAGCCCACCCTGGGTGTCTGCCTCCGATCCTGTTTCCTCCGTCCTCTTTGGAGCTGGATGGGATGGACCTCGCTCTGGCCCCCACGGGGCCTTAGGCAGGGGCGGGAGGGCACAGTGGGGGCCACAGCCCCAGACTTCGGACCCCGCAGTGTCCGCCAGGAGACATCGGAGGAAATGCGTTTACCACCTGGGCGACCTTGACTGCCGCCGATTAAAGTTTAATCCGAGGTGTGTACTCAGCCTTGCTATGTTATTTAAACACATCAAAGGTCATAAAAAGATTCCAATGGCGAGAGCGGTCCGACGCAGGCCCGCAGGGAGCCAGCGTTTGATTGTGGTGTATTTCCAGAGCCAGGATTTGGCGTGAGGGTCGAAAAGGGGGGCAGAAGAAAGAAAGAAGGAAAGAAAATGGTTTGCTTTCCCAGGGGAACGCCACACTTCCAAAAGCGGGGGGGGGGGGGGGGGGGGAGAGCAAGNGGGGGGGGGGGTGGGGTGGGAAACCGAGTCTCAGGCGCCGGGCGCAGACAGCGCCCGGCGATTCTGATTAACTGGGAAGACATCTAGTGGGAAGAGCTCGGAACTGCAGCAGAGCCTCGCGCGTATCGTCCGCCTGCTGCCCCGGGAAGCGGCTGCCGCCGGATTGGGAGAGGGCGGGAAGGCGAAGGCCTGAGACACTCTCTCCCCACCGCCCCTTTGAAGCACCCGACCGTCTTAAGAAGCAAGGCGGGACTTCCACCTCGGAGGGGAAAGGCCAGCTCTCAGTAGCCTTCCCTTCTCCAGGCTGAGGTCCTGGAAGGCCAGCTGGGGGCAAGAGGGGCCCGGGATTTTCTTATTCCTCGTCCAACTCATCCTGGGGCTTCTGAACCCAGAGCGGGCGGAGACATAGAGCGACTACATGTGCGTTCTCCTCGAGGGTCCTGAGTGACTCTGGGGACCAAGAGGTCGGCGCGGAAATCCACCTGAGGCCCGAGGCCCGAAGGCCATCCCACCCCTGAGGCCCGCCGGCTGGTGTGGGGCAGGCGCCCTGTGGAGCCGTAGGAGCCCCGCTTCCCAGAAATAGTAGGTGGTACATTCCACCACTGCGTCCCCAACTTCATCGTGAGGCCGTCGGACCCTGCCCTGTCCGCTTCCTCTTGCCAAGAATACCTAATTTCTATGAAGACTGGGCGTTTCTCAGAACCCTGGGGAATACACCCCACGTGTGGAACGCTGCCCCTTACCTCAGCTCTCTCCAGGGCACCAGCGCCTCTTTCTAACCTGGAAGCAGCGGGAAGGACATGCGGACTCTCTGCTGGCCTCTCCCTCTTTCTCAGAGTCGCCAGTCACAGCATCTCTATTGTCGGGTTTCACCTGTACCCAGTGGGTCGCCCTCCTCAGACCCCCCTGGGTGACCACTTAGGCTAGGTCAAAGTTTTCCATCTTGTTCCATTTATTGGGGCGTTGCATTGTCTCGGAATTGGCAGGGAGGAACGGCAGCTCCAGGAAGCCTTCTGAGGATACAGAGGCCAAGGGGTACATGAGGGTCACGCTTCAACCTGGGAATCCCAGGAGCCACCACCGGGGCCACAGCAGTGGGCTTGCAGCTCTCCTGGTAGACTTTCCCAGCCCTGTGGGATGCAGGCCGCTGGGGACAGAGGTGATTGCTGGGAGTTGCCTTCTCTAGGAGCCCCCCACCCCTTAAGCTCAGTCTAGGGCTGTCACAAGTGGCCTCATCCCCTCCTGCTTTTGCTCCTCAAGCTGCTTTCTCCACAGCTACCCGTATTCTAGGGCTTGGTCCCTCCCTGATTCTCAAAAGAGTGCTCAGAGGACCCTCTTTTTTTTGCTTTCTGTTATCCCCACCCCCCAACTCCAAATAAAAACACTGAAAGTAACTGGCAACAGTGGATGAGACCATTCTGGGCAAATGCCTGAAGCCCAAGATGTTAAGCCAGGCCGTCACAGGCTGAAATGCACCCCTAAAGGGATCTGAGGGTTCTGGCCCTTTCTGCCCACTCCTCTTCCCCACCTCTCTGCTGGGTGAATTTTGTCTCACAGGTAGACAGGCTCCCTTCCGTTTTCTGGGAGCCATACAGACCTCTGGAGTGGTGGTGTGTCGGAGGAAGGATTGCAGATGCACCAACCAGCTTTAACTTAAAGGAATGAAAAGCTGAGATTTGGATCCTGTAGCGAATGAACCTGAGATCAAAGGGCCTGGACCAGACTGGGTCCCACAGGAGCTCAATGGGTTGATGTGCATGCTTGGAGCAGAGCTGGCCCCTTACTTCCCTATGTTGACACATACCACCTTAAAAGCCCCCTCCCAGCCCACCCGGGTAAGCCAGAAGGGGACCCATGACTGGATTTCACAGTCCCAGCCAGCTCTGCTCCGCTCCGCTCCCACCTCAGATGGGTGGGGAAGTCTATTCCTCGGGGTGACAAACGAGTTTGCTTGCTCTCAATGACATCAAATTACTTTGCACCAGCCAAGGGTCCCATGACCTGACATAACCCCACATTAGGTCCTAGAAATGTAAAGAAATATAGCCTTTTTAAAAGTGGCTGAGAGCACATAATTGCTAGCAGGTTCAATTGGTTGTCCCAAGTCTGGCTAAAGACCTGTGCCACACAGCTGATTACAGCCAGAATTCCTTGCTTGGGTTCTCTGTGGGCAGAAGTTCAAGGCCACATTTAATTCTGGACTCCAATCAATTTCTCAAAAACCCCGATTATTGTTGTGCAATTAAAGAAGTCACAGGCAGGCTCCCAGCCTAAGCATCCGTTCCTCAGCAGCCCGGGGGGCCCCCAGCCAGGCTTCTTCAGCGAACAGGCTTCCGCAGAGAATGAGTTTCTGCAGAGCTTTAACAACACAGGCCTGCCTTGGGCTGCCTTGGCTTGACTTTTTATCGGGAATTATGTTTTCCTTGCTTTTTTTTTTTTGCCCTCCCATCCCCTCCCTTCCTCTTTGTCTCCCAGCTTTTCTCTGGTGGCATCTCTTTTCCTCTGAATCCTCTCACTTCTGCAGTCCCCAACCTGGCCCTGACAGGAGCACTAACCCCTGCGATGAACTCCATCCCACAGTCAGGGGACTAGAGATGTTGGAAGCAGCTGCTGTGCCAAAGTCCCCAGTAGGGATCAATCTTGCTGATGATCCACAGACAGCCGGGAAAGGACTCAGGAGCAGGCAGTGTCTTCAGGGGCTTCTACTGGGTTTAGCAGGAGTTGTTACACCCAGCAGAAGCCCTCAACACAATTCCATAATTGTGCACACAATTCTCTTGTTTAATTAAACATTCCTTACGAGTTCAACCAAAAACCTCTTTTCTAATGCAATGGGTGGTTATATTAGCATATGTTAGCATAAGAGCATCCAAAATAAAAGCATCCCTGATATTTAACAACCCCTGGGGGGGGGGAGTGATTAAGAAACCATAAACTATCCAAATGCAAAATGACCCAACACTTAGCTGCAGAAAGAACAACTATCCACTGAAACAAGTACACTCATGAAGTAGCTAGCTGGTGGGGACTGGTCAAGTTCAATGGTTTGCTATTTTTCATTGTTGCCTCTTTGCTTCCTGCAGTTACCACGGCTTTTAGTCAAATCACACTCCAGAGCTTCAGACTTTTCTGGGGAGGGTCAAGCTCGTTGTCAATTAGATCACCGAATTAAAACAAAATAAACTACAATGCCTTTAATCATTCTTTAAAAAAAACAGACCTTTTACTGCTGAGCAGATTTTAAAAAATAGACTAAATAGCTTTTTTTTTTTAAACTCTGGTTGCTGTGCTGGGTTACCAATCCTGCACAAACGTTCCCTTCCTGGCTTAATCATTAGAAATCTCTTTTTGGTTTCTGGGATGGGGGGGGGAGATGCTGAAATGCAAACAGATCATTTGCCCAATGAGCAGGGAATGTGTGTCAGTTTAGGATATGGAAAGGACTGAGCCATGGTTTTCATCTTTCCCCCAGACCTCAGGAGGCAGCAGAAGACCCCACGAGATCTTCGTCTCCTAAAGGATGACACACCCCCGGAAAAGGGTGTTTTAAGACTCCCCCATATGCATACGTGAAAAAGAAGAGACGTGAAATTTCAAGCAAGATGCCCCAAGCCCTAAACTCCTTTGTCCAGATTTCTTTTGGGTGGACTCTTAAGTTCTTTCTAGATTATGATTACAACAATTCGAGTTTAAACACCCCGACCCCTTGAAATTTATCCCCCAAGCCCCATGTTGGGAGTGCAATAATATGATGTCTAGAATTTTCTTTAAAATACTCAAAAAAGCAGACGTGGATGATGAAACGTGAAAGACAAAATGATCATGGTGGGAGTTGGGTATATAGGGGTTCCTTATACGTGTGTGTGTGTGTGGAAAATTCCATAATAAAAAGATATTTTAAATGTTGTAAGCAAGGGTGGAAAAATTACCCCTGCCAGGGGGCTCAAATAAAAACACAGTCCAGTTGGGTAGCACCTGGAGGCACCCATTTAACCTTCGTTTTCCAAGAACGGAAAACAAACTTGCTCCCTTCTCATTTCGCCGGAATCACCCGGCCATCCCCAAGCCTTCTTTCCGGCCATCTCCTTTTCCTAACCCATAAACTGAACATCCAAATCCGAGGTTGGGGGGCTGGTTAATGGAGCTTCCGTATCAGCTCCCCTGACCAGAGTGTAAATACCCATAAAAACTAATATCAAAAGTTTTTATTGAGCGGCTTCGTTCCCCTGAGCGCTGGCCGAGCAGGGCTGGAGCAGCGGGACAAAGGAGCGGCGACTGAGCCCTCGTCGGCTCCGAGCGGGGCGCCAGAGCCAGCCACCGTTTCTGGGGACAGCACCCAACCCAGGTAAATGCCAGTCGGGGGCTCGCCTTCCACTGGGGACAGGTGTATTTACCCAGCCGCGGGGGAGGGGAAGGTGAGTGGTCGGACACAGAACGGAGATAGAGAGAGAGACGCCAGCCTCCCTCCCTGAAGCTTGTCGCCAGGCTGGTCCGACAGGGTGAGATATTTTCCCTCCACACTGATGCCTGTGTTTCGCCCACGTGACGCTGCATGTCTTTTCCACTGTGTGTGGGCGCGTTTGATGCGTGGGTCTGCATGTTCGTATCAAGGCCCACACGTCGTTAGGATTACCGCCCAGGACGCGCTGGTAAAAGTCCGATCACACCTCCGCGTTCTCCGACTTCCCCCTTCCCCGCGGCTGCGCTGGCGGGTCTTCCCCCTCCAGTTGCTCCGCAGCAGGAATGCGCAGCCCGCGTCGGGGACCTGGGAGCCTTGAGGGTTGGAGGAGAAATGGACTCAGGCGGGTCGAGGCAGCCTGGCCGCCTGCACCGGGTCCGGCTCGAGAAAGCCGGGACTCAGCGGGGCCAGGCTTAAGTCTAACCCCCACCCCCACCCCCAATTTCTTCAAACGCTCGAATGTCTTCGTTATATTTGTTGACTTAATGAATCCCCAGCCCAGAGCTGGTTTCCTGTTTTGTTGCGGCCGGGAGGTTCGAGCTAGGACGGGGGTGGAGGCGGGCGGGTGGGACGGCTTTCGGGCAGTGCCGGGCACAGATAACGTCCACACAGAGGCCTCTCGGCTGTTTCCTATCGCAGCCGCTCGGATTCCTCGGGCAGTCCTGCTCTGCCAGTGACCTGGCCGAGTGACGGGGAGCTCACTCCCTGGTGGGTGAGCCCGGAGTCCAGCGAGCCAGTACCCCATGGCCAGCTGAGACCTTTAGGAAAGCGATTCATCTTTCCAGCGGAGCTCTCCCCCTAGTCTCCCCTGCTTCGGCTGGGCCTCCAGGTCCAGTGAACAGCAGAGCAGCGGCGGCACCGTCGGGGCAAGCAGTGCTCCCCTCACCGCCGCCACCGCCACTGGCGGAATCGCCCAGGCCTCCGTGAGCCTGAAGGCGACCCATCTCGGAGGCGGGAAGTGCCCCCATTGCAAGTTTGCGCCCACCCCGGGGAGTCTGGGCGCTGCTGGCCGGCACTGTGCGGAGTCGACTGCTCCTCAGAGGAACCTGGGTCCTGGGACTGGTTGTCCTAAACAATGTGTGGGGGCGCCCCAATCCCTGCTCAGGGACTTTCTGGGGCCAGCACTACAGGGCAGCGCACAGCCGAGGTCCTCCCCGGGCTCCTGCGGCCGGCCGTTCTGCGGAGCTCTGCCCTTGTGGCTCTGAAGGCCCGGGACTGAAGGAACCCATCAGGCAGCTGGACATCTGCTCCTCCCCAAACTTGCTGTCCTGAAAATCCACAGGATGAGAGGATCTCGCACGGCGTGGGATCGGCGTGGATCTTCCTGGATCCTGAACTTTCATTTCACTGTGTTGGCATTGGGTCGCCACAGTGCCAAGTGACTTTCCAGGGTCCAAACCTGTTCCTGCCGCCTTGGACCTTTCGCTGCTTCATGAATGCTTCAAAATACACAAAAATCTAGAACCAAAACTTGAGCAAGTCACCCAGGATGGGCCACTGTCCTGCCTACTGACCAGCTTCCGCTTAGGCTTCTTCAGAACCTACCCTTTCTGCTTAACAAAACTGAGTACAGCTTCCACCCTGGTTGGAATGAGGGTGAGAAGACTCACAAAGCCCTCCATGAACAGAACGCCCCCCCCCACTCTTCTCTTCCCCACATGGGCTGGCAGCTGCAGTGCTGGGGGCCATCCTGTCTGGTTGTCCCCTGCCCCCAGCCACCCCTGCTCCTCTTTCTTCTTCCCTCTATGCCAGCCTCCGCTCCTCTGCCCTTTCCCCACCGTATCTTTCTTCCATTGCCATTATCTCTGGGCCCCCGTTCCCCGTGGGAGAGAGAGGGTTAAGATGTTCTGCAAACGCTGCTCGTAAAGTTGCTTGGATACATTAGAAACACATGAATATCCTGCAATACAAAGTGTCTTTAAAACCAACTGAGGAATGTTTATCCTAATGCTGGATGGATGCAGGGAAATGGTGCCAGGGAACAGTGCTGACAGCCTTCTCCCAGTTAAAGTGAGAGCAGGTAAATTTCATTTGCCAGTGAAAATCAAACTCCATTAAAACATAGTTTCCCTTTGTCCTTTTCTCTTCCAACCCCGAGAGCCCAGGGCCCCATGGCCCACACTGGTAAAGAGTCCCAACCCTTCACCCCCACCTCCCAAAAAACAGCCGAGGTCTCCTTCTTCAGCGGGAGGCTCCAGGACAGCTAAACCCCACCGGGCACCCCGGCTTGCCCTAAGAGGTAGGAAGCCATGCCCGCAGGGTCTGGCAGCTCCTGGAACAAAGGCCAGGCCACTGGGCTGCCGCTGCCCTTCATCTTGCCCTTGCTGCCCATTCAGGGCCCCTTGGGATAGATCAGGGAGCACCAGACAGAACGCACCTCCACCCCTGCCACCCTCTTCCTCAAGGGCCACTGCCTTCGGCAGATCCAGTGTAGCTCACAAAGGGATACTTAGTCATTGCCAGGATTCAGGTTGACGGCACCTCTCTGCCATCCCATAGGAATTCCTGAGCGTGGTAGACAAAAAAAATCAAACAAACAAACAAAAAAAACCCCACATACACACACGAGAAGAACAGCAACCCACAAAGCAGAGAGAGACGGTCAGGGCCAACGAGCTAAGCAGGCAAGTGAGCCTTGACCTTGCTGTTGGGAAAAAGAAGAAATGCACCCGGGAGTGCTGTGCTCGCTTCCCAGAGGATGCTCCAGTTCCTCGCTGCTCTGCAACCCTTCTCCCCTCACAGCAAGCCAGTGTGGAGGCTGCCTGGAGGGCTCAGAGGCTAAGAAACAGTATTGGGAACCATTAGGAAATCTTTTAGGTCCCTGGACAAACGACATGGACAGAAGGGAAAGATTTTCTTGCTTCCAAGGGAGTAGAAATCCTAGAAATTGAGACCCAAAATTATTCACGGAGCTCATTCAAATTTTACAAACCACCCCCACTGGTTGGTGGGTATGACTCAATGTCTAAGGGAACTTGCAGACTTTTAAAAAGAGGGACAGCATGCCAGGACACCATTGACTTGCCTGATAGACAAGTTACTTCATATATATCGACATCCAAGCCATGAAGGGAATGAGCAGGCTGCCTCCCTCTAAGTAACCATGTCTCCAGAGTTTTTGAAAGTTGATAGGGAACTAAGAAAAGATTTGAATAACTTGATCACTAAAGATCCACCACAAAGCTCAATAAATAATTCAGGCCTGAAGTCCTTCCCTGGCGGGGGTGGGGGTGGGGGGGCAGCTGCCAAGTCTAAGAAGCAATGCAACCCAGCAAAGCCTAATTTGAAATGCAACCCAGAGCCTTCCCCCAGCGCCGTCCCTCACAGACAAACCTGCTCCCGGGCTCCTCAGCGGATAAGATGAAATCTTGTCTCACCATTTTTGGTGAGAAGGGCCCCAGTCGACTTTGGCAGTCTGTGGAGCTGGGGCCCGTCCTCTGCGTGCAGGGCTCGCTCTCCAGTGAAGTGGGGAGAAGGACGGGGGGGAATGTAGAGCCGGCCTTGGCCGCTGCGCACACCGGCAGCTGCGCCATGACCAGAGGTGAGCTGGCACAGGCGCCAGCTGGTGGGGGCTTCCTGGGCTGTGTTTTCGTTTTTCCGGGTCTGGCTAGCAAACAGAAGAGGTTTGAAGCTCAGGCCAAGAACAGGGCGGAGGCAGAGAAGAAGAGTCTGTAAACACCGCCCCAAACCCCCCACAAAGGCAGCAAAAATTGCTGGATAACCAGACAGAGCCAGAAACAAAAATTCCAAAGGAGAAAGGAGTCAAGAATGAGGGGAGATGGGCAGTGGGCCTTTCACAGCTGCCTGGGTCTCCAGGCTTGCATGGCAGTTCTCATGCTGGCTAGACTGCAACTTTCAACTTGACCTTGGCCTCCAGCCGAGAGTCTGACCCGTATGTAAAACAGCCCTGAAGTCCTCAGGAACTGGGGCCTTGAACCCTACCCTGCCTCTTTGTCACCATGAGTTTTACAATGCCACTTGGAGGAAGGAAAGGGGGCAAACAGTCCCGGAAAGTAACACAAAAATCAGGTCCCTACAGAGGCCAGTTCTTCAGCCTGCAAATGGACAGTCAGAGAGGAGGTAAAGTGGGGGCAGATCAATATTTACCCGGAGCTACTAAAAACGCAGGAGGAAAAGGACACACTGGTTATGTGTATGGTGAATGCCCGGGTGGGGGCAGGGGGGCGAGTCATAGAAGGTTTTATTGGGCAATGCTTACATTGGTCCCGGCAAACCTGGGGGTCAGAATCGATAAAAGCCTGAGCCCAGCCTTCTCGGTCAGCCCCTGCAGGAAGACCGGGAGCCTTAGAGATCCCATGTGGAGGGGCAGGAGTGGAGTTGCAGGGGCCAGGGATATTCGAAGTGCCCTGAGTTTAGGGCTGAGTCTGCAAGCTGGGACTAGGGGCAGGTCCTAACCTGGCTGCTCAGCAGTCCACCTGGGCTGGAAGGGACTGTATGGAGCGCTCTCCCCACCCCTGACACTCCCATGGAATACATACACCCACTTTCACTTTGAATGCATGTTCCCCTTCTGGGCATCTGACCAGATCACAGCCTCCACAATTGGAAGTAGAAGTATTTCCCAAGCAACAGGACCCGCAGAACTCCTCACCCAGTCGTGATCACTGCTTGGCTTCTCCAGCACCAACATCCCACTGTGCTCTCAGAAAAGGGTCGCATTCCCCAGACACAGAGGCAAGGCTTCTCAGGCGGGTTCTTGGATGGAGGAGAACCAGGCACCCTCTGCAGGATAGTCCCCTCTTGGGAGGAAGGTGCAAAGTGGCCCCAAAGAGCCCCTTTCTCCTGGTGCGGAACAGGAGAAATAGGGTGTGCCCAGATACCTGGAAAGTCAGCTCCTGCTCAGGCTCTATGAAGCTTCATTAGGCCCCAAAAGGGGGGTTCCTTTGAGTCCCAGCCAGCACCCCACCAGCCTGTTCCTCTTAAAATCCTTCCAGAACCGGCCAGCCCCGCTGGAGGTGGGGAAGCACTGGAGAACGGTGCACACAAATCTCGCCCTCCATCTCAGTCTCTTGGGGAAGAGTTGTTACTGGTGCAGAGTGAGGAGCAGTCTGTATATACAAGTGTGAATGTGTGATCAGGGTACACTTAAATATGCGTCGGTGTGGGTGTGATGGGTCGTTCTAAGCCTATCGGCCTAAATGCCAGTGTATGAAATTGCCCACCAACTCTGAGGACAAGGAAGTTCAGGGAGCTCCTAAACGCAGTCCAAGCTTTCCGATGGAATGTCCTGGGATCCACGAGCCAGGCGCATCCGCAACCGCCCAGCCACTGTTTCCCTGGAAAGAGAGCCAAATCGGGACGCTAGAGAAGAGGAAAGCGCTAGTGTCCGTGGTGGCGTTTCGCTGCAGAAAGACGCGTGGACAGATAGATACCTGAAAAGAAAACAGCGCCGAGGCCCCAAGGAACACCCTGCCCCCTCGCTCGTATACCATTCCCAGTTGCCGGCAGATTTACCTGACCTGTCCCCATCGCCTCAGGTAGCAACCCGACAGCGCGTTTCTGTCCCCTCCCAGCCTGACGCTGCTCTGAGCCCCACTGGGATCAGGGAAAGGACGGGCAGCGGTGAGGAAGCCTCCAGCCCTCCCCGCCGCACCGCCCTCTCGGGCCCCTGCCTCTCCCTTGGGTGGAGGGTGTGCGCCGCGCGGCGAGCGCTGGCGCGGGGGACCTCGCGGGCGGCGGCGGGCGGCGGGTGCCCAGCACAGAGCCGGGGCCGGAGCCGCCCGCTTTGCATACGCCGTGGGCGGAGCGGGGGGCCGGGCCAATGGGCGGCCGCCTGGCGCGACCCCGCGGGGCGCGATCCGCCCCCCTCGCTCGGGCCCCGGCCCCGCGCGGCGCGCTCTTCACTTCTTGGGGGCTTTTTAAAACAGCGCCACTGGGGTCTCTCCATGCGGCTCGGGCTATGACAGCCTCCGTGCTCCTTCACCCCCGCTGGATCGAGCCCACCGTCATGTTCCTCTACGACAACGGCGGCCTCGTGGCCGACGAGCTCAACAAGAACATGGAAGGGGCGGCGGCGGCGGCGGCGGCAGCGGCGGCGGCGGCGGCCGGGGCTGGGGGCGGGGGCTTCCCCCACCCGGCTGCCGCGGCCGCGGGGGGCAACTTCTCGGTGGCTGCGGCGGCGGCGG